>NC_141147.1:21695000-22388345 GCF_053477565.2 Lygodium microphyllum | reverse complement strand
AGTGTTGAGGATCAAGCTCATGATCAGTATCACTGACATGAACGGCCTTATCTAGATAGGTGTCATCTTAGCTATCACTCTCCATGTGTGTTGTAATAACTCAGTCGGTCAAATTCAACCACAGTTAGTGGTATGGCCAGTTAGTGACCTAGTGTGTTTTTCAGTTATGTGTGATTGGACTTAAGTAAGCATTATAGAATAATGACAAGAAGAGAACAATGGGAGTTCACGACTCTCTATCACCTCCATTTCTTTGTCTCTCTCTCCCTCTGAATCTTAAACATGGTATCAAAGCTTAAAGCTTGAAGGCTTGGCAGTGGCATTGGCATCAACATTGCAAGAGAGCTGGAGCTTGAAGTCAGGAGCTACACTATGACCTGCAAAATTTTATGTGTTGGCAGCCCATTGGATCAGTTGGAATGTATGTTTCTTATGGTTTATCAATTTACAACCTATTGAGGCTTCCTGGAGGGTGTTCTCTGTTGCTTGAATGATCTCTGTTGCATGAGCATTGAGGGAAATAACAACAGCAAGGTAAAAAACGTGACCTGCACAGATTGTGCTAGTTTGCTGGTCATCTTCTCCTACTCCAACTTAGACATTAGTAGCCATAAACACACTCTACTATTGATAAACAACTTGTTAGGGATTGAAGAAATCTTCATAGCATTGGTACCTTGGTTCTCAACTTATTTGTGGGATGGTCAAATCAAACATTGGCTAGAAAACAGAGCAGGTCTACTGTTACTTATATAGGGACAACATACATCTACCTCATTGGGGGCTATATTAACCTCTACTGATGTCTACTAATGCTTGGCAATGTGCATGCCTTTAGCCTCATGCATTTTGGCATGGCTTTGAAGAGTTCAACACTCAGATTTAAATGGTAATACCAGGCTAAAATCTATCTTAGATGCAGGTTGAAATCTGTCTTGGAATTTCCAGCACTAAAACAGGGCATTGTTTGATCAAGAAAGGCTTAAGAATGATCCAGACAATCATCCTAGATGCTTGGCAAGTGTTATAGCAACACTTATGTATACATGGTCATAATATTGGAGTATTAAATGCTCAGTTTTGGAGCTTATTTGCAGACTAGAAATAGTGAACTGGTTACTATCCTAAATTTTGAAACAATATACTTACAAGGTTGAAGTATCTATGACGCTTATTTACTACTGACAAATGATTGGATCATACCACTTTAGTAGATGCTTTCTGGGATACTGTGAGTGCTGAAAGCCCAAAGTTTGGATTTATTTGTTGCTGGTTATACCATGGTGTTGACTAGTTATTGTTTGTAGGAAGGATACCTATCATCTTCACTTGACATACATACAATCTATTTTGACCAGTTGGACATGTATTAACTCCTGCATAGAGTGGCAACTATATGAGATGTTTTGGGGTTGTTTTGAGGTCTGAATACTCTTTTTTTAGTAGAGAAAACACTGTTGGTTATACACAAATTGTTGTCTGTCATTGATTGTCATGAACACCTACATGTCTACAATGCAGACATATATTGTCTATTTGGAATGCCACTACATCTAGATGTTTTGCCACTACCATAGAATGTTTTGAATTGATTTGAGCTTGGTTTATGCTTAATTGACTGTTGACTGTGTTTTTTTCATTGATGGAATACAGTTTACAACAAGTAGGTTGTCAAGAAATGGTACCTGAAGAACTACATGAAACTAGTCTTGAACTACATGAAATTGTTCTTGAATTGCAAGAAGACTATTCTTGAACTGCAGAAAGTCTATTCCTAGACTGCAGGGAGTCCAGCACTTTTACATATTGCATATGGCATTGAATACCTTAATTGCAAATATGAAAAATGCTCAAGGCACTAACAATATCACTCAAATTGTGGGAGAAGCTTGATAACAAAAACTTTGCTCTATGGAAGTTCATGATGATTTTTTTTTTGATTGGCAGAGGCTATTGGGATTTATGTACGGGGGTTGAAGCTAAACCTGATTTGCCTGAATAGAATCCGACACAGGAACAATAGAGACCTCATCGATAGTGGTTGGAAAGAGCCAGTAAAGTACTGCATTGGTTTTCTTTGTGCATTTCTGATACAATGGCTATGCAGATTACTAGTTTGCCGTTCCCCAAAGGATGCTTGGAATGCACTCATGAAGAATTATGGTAATGCCACACATGCAAGGAAGATATAGTTGAAGTAGCAATTCAACATCATGTCTAGGAATGGCAAGAGAATTCAAGCATACACGATGGAAATAAAGACCATAGCTGACCAACTGGCTACTATTGGATCTCGGGTTTCAGATGATGATATGATTGCAGTGACAATGAATGGGTTAGGCAAGGAGTATAAGGAATTTGATATGTCCATTTATGTGAGATCAGAATCCCCTAATTGGGATGAGTTACTTGCACTGTTGCTACATGAAGAAGTGAATCTTGGCTTAAATACAGGTTTTAAGCACATCTCAAGGCAAAGACACTGTCTTTTACTCTAGTCAACGAGCTAGAGGTGGTAAAGCTTGTGGAGCTTTTCAGGGTCGAGGAGACACTCTAAATACAAATTGAAATCAGTAGCAAAATGCTTGGCACGGCTCAAATACGCAAGGACAACGAGGATCTAGAGCCTTTAGAGGCAAGGGGGAGATCACCTAGAGGCAGAGGTTGCTCCTAGCAATCACATGAGCAGTCTAATAGGGATAAAGACTATCATTATTGCAAAAGATATGGGCATATCATGAAGAATTTCCATAAAAAGAAAGCTAATATGAAGTCAAAAGGTAGGAAACATGGACATTATGCATCTTCCAGTGGTACTCAGGATGACCAGGGAGATCGACTATTTGCTATACAACATGTATCAAAGAATATGCCTAAGCAAGGCAGAGAAGAGAATGATACATAGACTCAGGAGTATCCACTCATATGACTCCTCATGGCAAATGGTTTGATGATTTAGTAGTAGGGTCTCATGGATTTGTATGTACTGGTGATGATGCACAGCATGATATTTAGTATACAGGTGTGGTTCCGTTACTCATGCCTGATGGCAGATAGAAGAGCCTATGTGATGTACTAAATGTACCTTCTATTACCAAGAATTTACTGTCAGTTGGACAAATGGCTGTGGACAAATGGCAGAACAGAATTTGCAAGTCATATTCAACAAGAATGGTTGTTTTATTGAAGAGTATGGCAATGGCTATAAATTGTTTGCCAAAGGCAAGAGATATGGAGAAATGTTTACCTTGGATGCATCTATCCCGGAATTGAAGGTAGCTATGTTTTCCCATGATAATGGAGTAGTTTTCGAGATGTAGAAATCTGGCACAAATGCATTGGTCACGTTAATGTACAGAAGCTAAAAAATATGCACTAGAAAGAGGTTATACTTGGCTTGTTGAAGGAAGAACTCATCCCACAACCCCCTTCCCCTCCACCTGAAGTACAGCAAGAGGTGGACACCTCTATGGAAAGAAAAGCAGAGCTTAAGAAGAAGGGACGATAGATGGTAGAGCAAGCACGAAGAAGATTGAATGCCCAATGAGAAGTAGTGCCAACATCACCTATCCCACCAAGCCCAATGAGAATTGTGGAGGTATCTTTCTGGATTGCAAGACCCAACCTTTCCATCAGTTCAGAACTCATAATGTTAACAGATGATCCCGTGTCGACAATGGCATAATCTACTAATATCCCATCGACATAGGCTGCAACCCTTGGGCAATGCTTCTCAGCATGCTCGAACCAGTCATCACCAACTCGCGCAATACCCGAAGGTTCTACGATATACCCGGTACGTAGGATCTTTCTAAATTCCTTGCGTACTCCTGGGGAAAGCTTAATAAGCTGTAAAAGATTCACATCCAGCTTGACTTCACAAAGAGAGCTCGCCAAATCGAATTCATGATAGTTCGATAGAGCTTGCTTTTCACGCCAAACCATCCGCTCTTTAGGTCGTTGAACCGGCTTTATTGCCTCTTTCTTAACTTTCACCTTCTTCTTTGGTGGTTCCTTATTGGCTTTACTTTCCACGGGCTTCAAAGGTCCCCCTTCCATGGCAGGATCCAAAACTTGCGTTCCTTTGTCACCTTGTTTAGGGTTTCCATCGACAGGCTTATCCTTATCGGCTTCTCTACCCTTTTGACCTCTTGTAAGGACAGTTCGCTGATGAGAGGTTTCAGCGTCATTAACGTGTACAGCCTCAATCAAACTAACCCCACTACCACTAGGTAGCTCCTCCACTGTAGTCTTTGGTCGTTGAAGTATTTGTTTAGGCCCATCTTCTCACTGAGAATCATTTCCTTGCACACGATGATTAACAGGCCCTGGTTGCCGACTTCCTCGCTGGAGGGAACTGATCTTACTCCAGCAAGTAGCTACTAAATGGCCAGATTTTCCACAAATATCGCACTTAACATTTGGGCAATTTCTTGGATAGTGCTGCCCACCACACCATTTGCAACTAAACCTCGAAGGTGCGTCCTCATCTGGGTATCTACTTCCTATCAAATTTTGTTGTTTTTTAAGGAAGTTGACATCAACGGCTATTTGTCGATACTGCTCCGTAATCATGTCGGTATAATGCTTCATCATGTCCTTAACCTCGCCAAGAACATTGGAAGCGCTCGACTCATAGCCTTGGTCATTACCATGTCGTTCCATCGGCCTAACAATTCGATTAGGCACTAGTTGTTGAGCCACATGCATGGTATTAGAATTGACCGCCTGGCCTCCACCATTTGGAGCCATTTGACTGCCCGTAGGCATCGACATGCTAGGAGGAGCTGGTAATAAAGGGACATTCTGCATCATGTTCCCTCTCCCATTAGGGTTAGCCATCGCTATCCCTTGGCCACTACTGCCATTGGCCATTGCCACATTATTTCCCAATACTAAACCCATATTTGAATTGCCTCGAGAAGCATAGGCTGCTTGTAGTCGGGATTCCACCTCTTGTGCTCGTTTAATGGCAGTATCTATATCCCCCAAAGGGACACTACTCAACTACAATTGGATATTAAAGTCCAAACCATGTAGGAAATATTGCAATTGGGCAGCTGCGGGAATAGGAATAGAGGTGTCCAACTTATGGAAAACCTCTTTTATTTTCTTCGCATAAGCACAAATATCCTCGTGTGGCTCTTGGCGGGTTACGTTGAGTACACACAACCAATATTGCCCACCCCTTTCAGGGGCAAACTCCCTTCGAAAAGCTCCATAAAATGAATCAATATTCAATATGGTTCTGGCTTCTAAACCATGATACCATATAGCAGCTCTTTCTTTGAGAGTCATATTGAAGAACATCATTAAATGTCCTTCTTCTTGGATGCGACAGTTAAACATCAGCTTTTGAAACTCCCTAATGTGGAGTTCCGCATCTTCCTCAACTAGCCCATTAAAAATGGGTAGCGGGTAACCTAGAGCCGGCAAATCCGTCGTTCCTACTGGAATTAAAATAGGCTGCGCCATGACGAGGATTGGATTTGCACTAGGAATAGGGGACGGTGGGGTTACACCTCCCGCACTTGATATAGACTGGATCATGGCAGAAAGGGGAGCACTAGAGCTTCCACCTTCTCCTGACTTCCTGCTTGTGGCACTAAGACCACTAGATCCACTCCCTCGTAAGGGTTCAGCACCGCTACGCTTAGGGGAATATCTCCTAAAAATTTCAGCACGTCGCCTAGCTCTTTCGTCTCTCTCTTGCTTTTGGATTTCTGCTAGACGATGCTTATCAATAAATAACGGATCAATCACAGTGTCTTTTGGCATAAACTGCTAGTTGGTTCCTAGACAACCAGGATTCGAGGACCGCCACTTTTAAGCGGCTCCCGGCAAACGCACCACTGATGGACCAAAAAACGGGCCGACACTGGCTTATGCACTAGCCGGGCCTCGTCACTACGCACAAGACAACCCCGCGGCCTCGCGGCCAGGAGCGTCTATCAAAATCTCTGCCTTCTTAAACATTGCGTTTGTAATACGTTGTAGTCTAACTGATCCTAACCCAATATTACTCCTCAGAGGGAGTCCCTTACACATAGCCAAAAGGCTCGAAGCACAGACATAGGGGGTCCTCCAACGGCTAAGTGCCGCCACCCCTCTGCGACTCTCCTACACCTTGGGGATTGGCCCCTCGATGCGTCGCTCAACATATGAACATTTCGCACAAAATCCACTCAAGGTACCATTTAATCGTATTTAGGAATGTACCATTGTCCTTACTTCTCTTTTCCCTAGACCCCACGACTAGCCTATGGCTTAGGGTGTCCTGTCTTTCACTCAACGTGGGTCAAGGTCCTAATGAAAGCAATTGCTGTGCATCTAGGATTTCTGATACCTTTAAATATTTCCATGATTTATGCATAGTGTGGATGCCAAGTGCTCAAACAGTTATGAAATCAATATTGTGCACATGTGCAAAACATCCTTTCAATGATTTTCAACTACCGTTCTTATGCGGCATTGCACAAACCTAGCACCGAGGAAACCCTCGTGCTACTAGGCCCTTATTTTATAATTATTCACCGACCTATATGGCATGCAAACAAAATCCAGCAATCTTTTCATCATTTTACTCCACATTTAGACACACTTTAACCACTCTACCCTCCCATCGATCAAATGTTGCATTGTTGTATAGATTTATAGGGTATTTTGCCATCATTTTATGTGAAAAAATGGGAAAAACACACTAGAACAAGAAGGTGGGGATGAACTGAGGAAAATCCTCATGCTTCAGTCCCCACAAACATTGTTCTTAATTTTCATTAATTTTCCGCACCCAAAATGCATTTTTCCCCTATTTTTAGTGGTTTTCCTCTATTTTCCTTGTATTTTCCCTTATTTTTTGCATTACTTAATTATTGAAAATTCAAAATAGGTTATGGGCTGTGGCCCTTAGTTCCTTCTTGCAGCAAAAATGGAAATTTAGTTGGTGTTCCTATTCATTTTTCCATTTTCATGCCCAAAACCATCATTTTCCCTTGATTTTCCATATTTTACGTGTTTTAGTGTATTATTTTGAACTACAAGATGCATATTTTTCTAATTTTCTGATTATGATCAGCAAGTACTCATGGAAAACAACAACTTAAAAAAATTTTAGCCCACATGAACAACATTTTATCAATCAAAAGCCATGAAATCTCAAATTTCCTTTGAAAAAATTGAATTACCGCTTATTTGCGTGTTTCGGGTTTCATGTCCATGGCTGCAAATCTGAGAATCAGCAGCACTTCATGCTCATGACGATCACAAATCACCATTTCCAGCCCATGGAGCAATCCGATCCATGCCGGACAAGCCTCCACCATTCTTTCTTCTTCCTTCTTCTTCCCACATGAACTTGCCTTTAGAAGAGAGAGAGGGAGGAGAGAGAAAGACTAGATTTCTATCTCAGCATTCAGGCCATCAATTGAGGAGCGAAGGGCGGCGATAAGATCCACAGACAGGAGGGAATGAGGGCCCATGATCAGTTGCAGGGGTTGTTTGCAGCCCCACACCTCCATCTCCATCAACAAGGGCGCAATTTTCGGCGCATGCTGGCGTTGATCTCCTCCTCTCTCTCTCCTCGATTCTTCAACAACATTTCATGTGGCATTTCATTTTGGGCTCCCAAGGGTTACTTACTCATTTGGGCCAAATTTTGTCCACCCCTTCGCATCTTGACCGTTTCCTTGGCCATTTCCCCGTCTGGACTCGGAATCGAGCTCTGAAAAATCTTGGGCGTCTGGCTTGGCATCACGCATTGGCCAGTAGCTTGTGTCAACCCGCACGACTGTCTGAAAATTTATGAAAAATCAACAAGTGTCACTCGGGCACCTTTAAAGCACTTTGGCGCTTAAAATCGTCCTAGATCGAGCCGTCGCCTTTGACGGTGAATATTTTTCCCTTGATATTCATAATTTTTAGCTATTTTTAAGCAATTTCCGGCACCAAAATTCCGCTCTCACATCCGTTTGTCAATCAGAGTTTGTTAAGACAGTCCACTTAAAGAGGTGTAACTTTAGCATCACAAAGCAAGTACTTGATCGAGAGTTTGAAAACAATGTCTAAGAGGGCAAGTCAATAGAAAATGATGCCAAGGACATGGTAATACCTTCAGATCTCGAATTCGAGCTCATTTACCCCTCTAATTTAAAAAACCACTTGTCAATAGTGTCAATGCACAAAAATGAATTAGATAATTATTGATTAGGTTATTAAGATGCCAAATAACAAAAAAAACATCATGATGATGGGAAGGGAGGTACATTTTTTCGATACCCCCTCATTTCTCATAAATTCATGATTTGACAACTATTCAATCTGTAGGGAGAACTCTAGGACATGGATTCTTGATTTTTTTTTCTCTCCATTGCTACAAGGAGTTTCTAAAACAATACATTATATGAAAAGATTAGTTTTGAGTGTTTCTTTCTCCTCATAGTGGATGTTCATATGGGTTGAGAGGGAGAGGAGAAAGGGGTACCAAAGCATGATCTAATGCAAGCAATGGAGAGAGGGAGCATGAAGGTCGTTGTTAGTGGCTATGTGGAGCATCAAGAGGTTTCCTAAGCGATTTTGAAATAATAAAAAATAAAGTGATTTTATGAAATATTTTACGATAAGTCTCATTTTAAAATGGTTAAAAAATGAATGGTGTATGCATATATAAAGCATCCTTTCTAAGAAAAAAAATCAAAAAATATGCTTTCTAAATGCTTGATTAGCATGCTTTCTATAATAATAATTGGTTAAATACCATGGTACATGCTGATAATTATGAGTATGAGGAGTATTTTGAACTAGAGCTACAGGTCTAACGGATTCCCTTTTCACTTGGGCCTTTTGGCCTCAATGGGATTTCTTCTACTATATCCTTACAGGCTACCACTTCTATTTTCTCCATATATATGGATATATGGACATGCTTTAGGAGCCTAGCACACTATGCATTCAAGGGAAATCAATGGAAAGAATCTTTTCATTTTACTAGATAGCCGCAGTACCCACAGTTTTGCAAATAAATTAGCCATTGATAGACTAAAATGCTTTCCCACGCAATTACATCATCCCCTGAAAGTACAAGTGGCTAATGGTAATTAGAAAATCAACACTTAAGGACTGAGAATTATATGCATCTATAGATTTTATTACACTCAAAATGGTCCCCATTGATGTTGTCTTGAGATGTGATTAGTTGAAACACTTGGGCGTAAATTGCTACGGACTCCTCTTAGTTATATATGAAGTTTTTCATAGAGAGGCAGCTCATAGGATGAGAGGGGGTTCATGATAAAGCGGATTTTTAGCTTATGATAGCTAAACAACTGCAGAGAGAATTTAAGAAATGCTCATAAATATTTGTCTTACACTTGAATAAAGAAGTCAGAAATTAGTCCTCCAAATGAGGCAAGAATTTAGCATTGAAAACATTGTTAGAAGAGTAGAAGGATTTGTTTAAGATGCCTACAACCCTCCCTCCTAAGAGGTAGGCGGATCACCCCATTGATTTAGAGCCCTATTACATGCTCTCAAAAATTGGAGTGTGAAGAAGTTGCTAAGAAGGTCAAAGGAGTTGTTTGAGATGGGTTTTATTGAGCCGACTTCTTCTCATTATGCATAAGTAGTCTTATTAGTCAACAATAAGTATAGTTCCTTTAGAATGTGCATTGACAATAGAGATCTTAATAAAATCAATGTCGAGAACATGTACCCCATCCCTAAGAATGATGACTTGCTTGATGAGCTAAAAGGAAAAGTATTTTACTAAGATAGACATGAGATCTGGCTATCTTCAAAATCACATGAGAGAGGGTAATGAGATAAAGATAGCATTCAAGACTAATCATGGGATTTACTATTTTCTTGTGATGTCATTTGGCCTAATGAATGCCCCTGTCACTTTCTAGAGCCTCATGAATAAAATCTTATAGCCTTTTCTTTTCAAGTTTGTGCTCATATTCTTTAATGATATTCTTATTTATAATAATTCATTGGAAGAGTACTTATCACATGTCAATAGAATGCTTGAGATAATAAGAGAGCATAGATTGTTTGCTAAGGAGAATAAGTGTGTATTCATGCAAAGATCAGTAGAGTACTTGGGCCACATTGTGAGTGAACCTCGACATATAGATTAATGAGAAAGAAGTAATTTTTTGGGATGCCATAGCTAATCAGAGCTTTAATCAATTGAAGAAAATTCTCACTTCAGTCCCCATCCTAGTATACCCTAACTTGTCAAAGGAGTCTTCCATCTAATGTGATGCCAATGGGAGGGGTATAGGTGCTACTTTATTATAAGACCATGGTATAATTTCATTTGAGAGTTGCAAGCTCGATAAGAAGGAAATGCAAATGAATCTTTATGACCAAGAGATGTTAGCCATCCTTTATGCCATTAACAAGTGGCACCATTATCTCTATGGTAGCTAGTTTAGAGTAAACAGTGACCATAGAGTCCTCAAGTACTTCTTGACTCAATCTACTTTGACTCCTAAGTAGAGGAGATAGATAGAAACCTTTAAAAATCATCATTTTTACATCTCTCATACCAAAGTCAAAGATAATATAGCGGCTAATTCACTCTCATATATGTGGGGATGCATCATATCATCTATCTCAAAACCACATAGTGATTAGGCTAAGGAGCTCTAGGAGGCCTATTTGCTAAATGAAGAATTTAGCCATATGTTTCAGAAATTACAGCATCAATTAATGGGTGATAACTCCCAGTACAAGATTTAAAATGGTCTCATATGGACCCATGGCAAGATTCTCATCCCCCACATCTTTCATTTCAAGAGAATGAAAAAAATAATACAAAAATACTCAGATAATTTTGTAGAAAGAAAACTCATTAAAATGAATTGAGTTTCATCTCACTTGATACATTACATGAATTCATAGGCCTTATATAATAGGTGTTATAAGGATGGTAGACAAATGGCATGCAAATCTCAATAGATAATCTCGATTGATATTTGAAATATTATATAACTCCAACACATTATGAGCTATATGGATGATATAATACAAGAGTTATATGGATAGCAGCCAAATGGCATGGAGACCTTAATAGACACATAGGATCAACGCTTTAGAGGATTTCAGAACTTTGAGTTCTAGTAGACCCATTGTTGGGGGTAAAGGGGCCTTTGCCTCACCGCCCGTGTATTACTACACTCTCAGCACCCCATCGACTCCCTACCTGCATTGTGTCTCCTTCCCGGCAGCCATATCCGACTCCTTCGAGCTCCCATCACTCCCCGGCTTCTCGAGCACCTTCCCGGCATTGTTGGGCACCTTCAGGGCATTACATCAAAGGTATTTGATCATTTTCTTTAGGGTTTACTTCAGTTCTTAGGTCTCACAGGCTGTAAACAAGATTGGGGCAACCACCATTGAATCTCCCTTGCTTCATATCTCACTTGCCTTTGAACAAGACTTGTTGGAGCTTGTTTGAAGCCTTCCTTGGCTTTAATTGGAACCCTCCGAAGCTTGGCCACCATTTTTTGCAGCCACAGGACCAGCATTTACAATTGGCAGAATCACGCAGCCCTCCCATATGTGTCTTCAACATTGACAGTCACAACAACAGCTCTCCCCCTCCATTGGCACTTCGAAAGGCTCCATTTCGGGCATATGAACATGCTTTGATGCTTGGTTTTGATGGTTGATGTGTTGGCATACCATTTGGACTGATTTAACATTGTTTTGGGACTGTCATAACATTCCACAGGTAGATTATGATAGTGTTACACTGACATTTTATGCTACAGCTTGTTTGGCATTGTTATTTGATGCCCGGTTGGTCCCGTTTGATGCTCGGGTGTTAGGGGAATGTATGCCTATTGTTTGGAAACCATTTGGAGCTGATTTTGGTGCTGAAATTCTCAGTTTTGAATAGTAAATCATTGCTGTACATAGTTGGACTGAAGTCATTTTACTCATGTATACTTATGCCTATGCTTTTCGGACTATGTTTCAGACATATATGGTTATGTATTGACACTTGGGGCTCGACATAGAGCTCGGTTTTGATTTGGGATCATTGGTTGAGATTGAGCTCACTTTGCAAAGCATTTGGATGCTCCGTCTTGGATGTACTTATGGCATGTATGTTGCTTATGTCTGACCCGGTCTTGACATGCTTAGCCTATGCCATTACTACATGCTAGTTACATTGTTTGGAGCCTATTGCTATTGGAGTTCGGTCTTGGCTTGACCTTGTATTCTCGGAGCTTACTTGAGCTATTTATTGGCTTGCCAGAGTTATATCTTGGGATGTACTTGATGCCTTACATGCTTATGGATGCTACATACGGATGCTCTACCGCCTACATGTTCGGGATGTACTATTGATGTATTGTCTTGGACTTATGTCATTGGCACTGTGTCTTGTCTTGGCTTGAGCTCTTGAGCTCGTACATACAGCTTTTGTGCCAGTGGGAGCATTCTTGAATGCTTATCAGACATTGAGCAAGTCGTACTTTTATGCATTGAGCCATTATATGCTATTGAGCAATTACAAACACTTGAGACTTTGGGACTTCTTACCTTTTGGGATGATACATCATATGTCTCGGTTCATTGTCTGCTTATGAGCTAAGTCTCAGTTTTGGATCCGTATCTTTGTGAACTGACACCTACTTGTGTCAAGTTTTGGTAGTGGTAGGAACACTTTGCCCGTTGCCTGGGGGATGTACCTACTCACTGGCAGATGTTTATCTGACATACTTGGGTGTTGGATTCCTGCTCATTGACCATCATATGCTTATGCTATGTCCGCATGATGTTGGCTTTGGTCTTGGTAGTATCTGATTGCCTTGGGATCCGATTTTGGCACTGTTAGCTCTCTTTTACTGAAGTCTGAAATTTATTACGGCAAGCATATATGTATGGACTGACATGGATTTTTCATGTTGAAACACTTTGAAATGATGTACTTTCACTAGTACTTGGTGGACAGTAGCTTTGGTTCCACTTTCTTCGCCATTTTTTCTCAATTTTGGTGATTTTTTAATCATTTTCTGCAAGAAACAACAAGTAGTTTTGAACTGTGTCTACCATCTTCTAGCCTGCATTTGGACAGTTTGTCCACTGATCATGCTATTTTCAACATCACTAAGCTTGATGGTACGAAATACTCTTATTGGAAGAGCCAGATTTGGCAGGTGTTGGTGCAGAAATCGTAGATCAAACCTTTGAGGTTAAGCAGGCATCCGCCTGCAACTATGCTAGATGAGGAATGGCTTGAGCTTGATGAGTTATGCAAGTCCACTATTGTTTTGTCTCTCACAGAACAGGGCCACTATAATGTCTTTGAGCAAGAATAGAGTGCATGGCAGTTGTAGGAAAAGATCAAAAATCTCTATGAAAAGAAAAGTCCAGCGAGTCACATGTATTGGCTGAAGCAGCTTATGGATCTGTGCATGAAGGAGAATGTGACTACGTCTGCTCACTTGAGCCAGTTCCATGCTATACTCAAGAACTTGACTTCGCTGGACATCACTTTTGCAGAGGATGTCACTCCTCTTTTCTTGCTTGGTACTCTTAATGAGTCATGGGATGTATTCCGCACTGCATTATGTGCCTCTACTGCTACCTTGAAATTATCTAATATTGAGAGTGCTCTTCTGCAGGAAGAGGTTAACTGTAAGAATTTGAATGCCTCTCGTGTGTCTCATGCTATGACAGTTAGAGGCAGGAATGATGGATATGGAAAGCATGGCAGTGGTAGTGGCCGTGGACAGAATTCTCAGAAATCTCGGTCCAAGTCTCGTGGGAAGTCACGTAGCAAATCCCGTGGAAAGAATGCACATGTTACTTGTCACCATTGTGGGAAAAAGGGCCATATTAGGTCACAATGCCATGAATTGTGCAATGAAAGTTGCAAAGATAAGGGGAAAGACAAAGTGCAGGATAAGTCTTCTGATCGCAGCATAGTACTTGCAAAGTCCAGTGTTAAAATTAAAGAGATCAATGTCATGCAGCCTGAGAATGTTGATGATGATGATTATATCGTAACAGCTTCTTCTAGTGCTTTGCAGATGATAGAGATACATGTATGCACAGTGTTGACTCTTGGAATTAGGTGCGTCCTTTCATGTGACACCTTGCCGAGAGTGGTTTCATTCATACCATACTATTTCGGGTTCTGTGCGCTTGGGTGATGACAGCTCTCTTGATATTGTAGGCATTGGTAATGATAGACTGCAGTTGTCAAGATTGTGGGAGAGAAGGAAGGAGTCTCACTTGTAGCTTTCTCACTTACACAATGGGGGAATACACACACAGGTGGAGGCTGAAAAACAGTTTTCCTCTTCTTAGTTGTGTAAGCCAAAAAAGAACTCAAGTACAAAGAAATAGAAGAACCCTATATATGGGTTTCAAACCAAACTCAACTAACTAAGGTGGCATACTAACTGAGCCACGAACTAGTAGATAAGGATAGCTGTCATCTAGCTATTATTCATGGGCGGTGTACCAACCGCATCTGCAGCTAATAAGTCAGTGACATAAATGCACAACAGTCACCCTGGCATATCACGAGTGGAGCTCGATATCTCAATAACAGTTTTCTTCTAGCAGCAGTTTTGTTATGCAGGATGTACGTCATGTACCTGCTTTGACACGTAGTCTCATGTCAGCTGGACAGCTTGATGACACAAGATATCATATATGTTTTGGAGACTCTACATGGAAGATCACTCGTGGCAGACTTGTGATTGTGAAAGGTGCCAAGGCTGATAGTCTCTACCCCTTGATTGTATCAGCTTCTTCCCTTGATCATGTTTTGTCTGTGGGTTCTATCCCACGTGTATCTCTTTGGCATGCCCATTTTGGGCCATATGTCTTTGAAGGGAATGAAAATGCTTTCTGGTTTGCAGTACTTACCGCCCCTTGATTATGCATGTTTTGATTCATGTGAGCATTGTCTTTATGGCAGGCAAACTAGGTCTACACATAAGAAGTCTGGTAGGCCACGCATGAGTGAGCCCTTGGCATTGGTACATTCGGATGTCTGTGGGCCCATGCCTTGTCAGTCTATGGGTGGTGCAAAGTATTTTGTTACGTACATAGATGATTTTTCATGGAAAGTTTGGGCTTATCCCATTAAGCTGAAATCCGATGTCTTGGTTGTGTTTTAGAGATGGCTTGCATTGGTTGAGAACCAGTCTGGGTATAGGCTAAAATGCCTAAGGACAGATAATGGGGGTGAGTATGTCTCACGTGCTTTTGAGTAGTTATGTGATGAGAGGGGTATTAAGCGTCAGTTAACCACCCCCTACACCCCCCCAGAATGGTTTGGCTGAGCGGATGAATAGAACCATCCAGGAGCGTGTACGTAGTATGCTTAGCCATGTAGGCCTACCACAGAGCTTTTGGGCTGAGGCAGTTAGTACAGTTGTGTATGTCATAAACAGATCACCCTCTAGTGGTTTGGATTTCCAGGTTGGAGAGGAGGTATGGACTAGAAAACCTCCCTCTTATGCACATCTCCGTGTCTTTGGATGTGAGGAATTTTTCCATGTGCCCAGGGACAAGAAAAATAAGCTGGATCCCAAGAGTGTCAATTGCATTTTCCTTGGTTATGGGGATGCAAGCGAGATGGGTTATCATCTCTGGGATCTGCAAGTGCGGAAAGTCATCCGCAGTCATGATGTAGTCTTCCATGAAGACAAAATGAATAGGCAGCCTGAGAGAGTTGTTGAGATCCGCAGGGTCATATTTCAGGAGGAGCCGAGAGCTCCCGCACAGCCAGTTGGACAGCCTACAGCTGTAGCAGATGCTCATGGTCAGGGTGTTGAACAGGCAGCTGGACAAGCAATAGAGCCTGCCGTGAGACGGTCTACTAGAGACAGACATCCACCTGATAGATTTCAGCCCTCGATGCATTATGTCTTGGTTACATATGCAGAAGAGCCTTTCACTTATGATGAGGCTATGTGCAGGGGTGACAGTCACTCTTGGGAGAGGGCTATGCAGTCTGAGATAGACTCCTTGCATAAGAATGAAACTTGGGATTTGGTTTCTTTGCCTATGGGCAAGAAGGCTTTGCCATGCAAGTGGGTGTACAAGCTGAAAAGTACCCCTGGACACCCCAAGCCGACATACAAGGCTAGATTGGTAGCAAAGGGTTTTAAGTAGGAACATGGTGTGGACTTTGATGAGGTCTTTTCTCCTATGGTTAACATGACCACCCTACTCTTAGTCTTGGCTTTGGTTGCTCAGCTTGACTTGGATTTATACCAGATGGATGTCAAGACGGCTTTCTTACATGGGGACTTGTATGATGAGATTTATATGGAGCAGCCTAAGGGCTTTGCAGAACCTGGCAGGGAGCACCTAGTGTGCAAATTGAAGAAAAGTCTTTATGGCTTGAAACAGGCACCTAGGGAGTGGTATAAGTTTGATGCCTTTATGCAATCACATGGCTATAGCAGGAGTGCTATGGATCCCTGTCTTTACACGAAGAAAGCTCGTGATGGTTCTTTATTGATTTTGGTACTCTATGTGGATGATGTGCTAATAGCAGGGAAAGCTCATGATGAGCTAGATGCTCTTAAGGCTCAGGTCAAGAAGAGCTTTGAGATGAAAGATCTGGGACAGGCCACTCACATACTTGGTATACGCATTAGACGCGACAGGCATCAAGGACTCCTCTACTTGTCACAGAGGGAGTACATTCATAAAGTCCTTGAGCGCTTCCGCATGCAGGACGTAAAGCCTATTGGTTGTCCATTGCCTTCTTATGTGAAAGTATCACAAGCTGATTATCCACAGACAGATGCCGAGATGGCCAAGAATCCCTATGCATCCACAGTGGGCAGTCTTATGTATGCCATAATAGCCACTCGTCCAGATATTGCCTTTGCAGTTGGTGTTGTGGCACGCTATATGGCTACACCTGGCAAGAAGCATTGGGATGCTGTGATGAAGGGTATCATGAGGTACCTGAAGGGTACTGCAGATATGTGCATATGCCATGGCAGCCAGGATACAGGAGTCATGGGGTACACTGACTCTGATTATGCACGACATGAAAATAGTAGGAAGTCCACTTCCAGCTCTGTATTCACCTATGCTAGAGGTGCTGTTTCTTGGATATCCATGGTACAGAATTGCACGGCCCTTTCTACTACGAAGGTCGAGTATGTTGCAGTCTCACTGAGGCTTGCAAGAAGGCCATTTGGTTGGGTCCTTTAGTTGCTGATCTTGGTATTGATGCTATCCCTACACTGCATTCAGATTCTATGAGTGCTATTCAGTTAGCCAAGAATCCGGTCTTCCATGCGAAGACAAAACACATTGAGGTGAGGTATCACTTCATACGTGGAGTCGTTGAGGACAAGTCTATTGATCTTGTCAAGATCTCGAGCTGACCAGAATCCTGCAGATCTGTTGCTCACGAAAAGCCTCTCTACAAAGTGCTTTGCCTTCCTCAAGAGGTTGATGGGCGTGGGATGAGATTACGACTTTCCTCATCCTGTTGTACATGTGTACAAGTTGTACTATCTTTTTTCTTTTTCTTTTCACTCCTCACTGGGGCAGATTCGCCTTTAAGTGGGAGATTGTTGGGGGTAAAGGCGCCTCAGCCTAGCCGCCCGTATATTATTACACTGACAGTCATCGCCACTGCACACTGCAGGTGGCGAGCACCTGTCACCGTCACTTTATTCTTTATTCTTTTAGTGACAGTTTGAATAAAGGAAGGCCCGGTCACACATTGTGACTATTGGAGTTTCCATTTCTAGTCTCTCCCTTTCTTGCTCTTGCTCTCCCACCATAGCTCTTGAGTCCAACCTTCAATCTGTTGCTCCCTTTCACCCATTCCATTCAACATAAATGGAATTACTCACCATAGCAAAGTTGATCCAGAGTTACGTACTTCACATCAACCATGCACAATATCTGCATGTTACAAAAACATATCACTTCAATGAAAATTGAAATAACTAATTATTCATATGAATTCTAGTAACAAAAAAGATAAAAAATATATCTATAAAATAGAATATCTAAATTTATTTCTATTGATTATTGCTAGAACAATTGATTCTAAAGTCATGATCATCAAAACATATTGAATAGAAGATGGAATCTATGCTCTACTCTATGTTGATTGCTGCAACAACAACTAATTCTAAAGTTAGAACCAACATCAACCCTATTGTAAAAATAGAAAAAAAGAGAATAGGCACATGTGCGTACGTGTGTGCACATGAGCGCGCATGCGCGCGTACGCACACACACACACACACATGCACACACACACCCACAAGCACATATGCAATCTTGCCCAAAATAATCCTTTCAAGAAGACAATAGCAATAGTTAGAACCTACATGAAGCTCTATTGGAAAAATTTGTAGAAAAGAGAAAACACACACACACACACACACACACACACACAAAAAGAGAAACCACAACAACAAAAAAAAAAACAGAGAGATGAGCACCTATGCCTCTTGCCCAAAATAATCTCTACAAGACGACAACAGGACTTAGAACCAATATCAAACTCCAATTCCTAAATAACAGAAAAGAGAAATGAGATATATATATATGAATGAGCACATATGCCTCTTGCCTAAAATAATATGTATAAGAAAGTATCATAAAGAATTAGAATCGACATCAAATCCTACTAAAAAACAACAAAACAGAGAAATCATAGAGAGAGATGGGCACCTATGTTTTGCCCAAATTCTACAGCTATATGGAGAGGAAATTGTAGAGGGAAGTGGAAGGATTAAAACCCAATTCGCTCGTACTACAAAGCTTCAACAGCCACAAAAATTCATTGGAATGGAGAAGAGAAGGAAAGGAGTCCGATATTCAAGCTCTAGGTTAAACTAATTTTGTGGGAGGAAGAAAAAGTGAAATTGAAAAATGGACAAAAAAGGGGAGGGGGGAGTATGAGAATAGAGTAACTCAAAAATTGTGCACTATTCATTCCCCTTCCTTTTTTAATCCTCCACTACCCTTTTTTTAAAATTAAAAAGTAGAGATTTGGAGAGAGAAGATTCACCCTCCATCAATGTCAACATTCTACCTTCCAATTGGATAGTCCAAAAGGCCCACCTTTTAAACTATAATATTTGTAAGGGCCCAAAGAGAGTCCATTTTTTCTCTAGTGAATGAATGAGTTGCCATCTTACTTGTTCCATGTTGATGAGTTTAGTGACATACATAATGTGATAAAATAATATAATTGGTTTGGATAGCTAGAAGATTTTTGCAATCATTTAAGGATCGTGATCTATACCATTTGCTTAAGAAATTGTTGAATGAGTAGACAGATCAAAGTGAGAAATCGTCAAGCATGATGTTATCCATAGGGACTCTTCCAAGGGCAAGGTCCCTAATGGTGCTGATGAAGCTAACATGAAAGTATTACAAGAGATGCTAGGTCTTACAAAAGAAATACCCATAGTAGTAGCATTCAATTTAGACTTTAGTCCCTTGTAAATAAGTGTTCTAAGGCCATAAGCTCCATACATTAGCACATTGAGGAGGATGGAGGATATGTTACTTGTTCAACTATTAGCATATAAACTCGAGGGGTTCACTATATATAAACCCTCTAATCACGTGTGTTCAAGGCTTATTTAAAAATATCCATATCTATGGATTTTTTACACATCCCTTTTCTATCCAGTCTGTGAGTAACCCCTTTATATGTTATCCTTTTGTGTGGAAAAAACATGTAAAAATGGTATTGTTAAAATCCCCTATTTGGAACCTATGTGACATACACACATATTTCTGAGTGGTCCCCCCCAAACATATAAAGAAACCATAATTAAGCCACATACCAAAGTGAGCTTCTAAAGCAACTCCAATAGGCACATAATAAATTTATATTGATTTTACGAAGCCAAATAGGGAGGCTTTATGGATTTTGATGCTCATTGAATAGCATTAATGCCTTCATGTAATCTCAACTTTCCTGATTCAAGCCTAACATATATTGTTGTGTTGTTGCAATGTCTCATGTCCTTAAATGTTAGCATGATTCACTCTGTTTTCATAGCAATTCATGGAGAATTTGACACACCAAAGTGATATTTTGGCCCAAAGGCAATGGAGCTAATAGAGTCACTAAAAAAGAAACCTCTTAAAGGCCTTCAATGGAAAACAAAGTCATGCAGGTAATGAATGGCAAGCTTTTGGGGTCAATGTTGGAGATTATCTTGACAAAAGACATATCCATGAGAAGGTATGGACCGAATATGAATGTGTTAGAAAATGTCCTAGGCTAGTACTAGGGTAAATGGGCCAATAAAGTGATGCCCCCCCAAAAAAAACACATCCCACCCCAATTGAGTGGCAATTTTGTATTTTTTTTTTAAAATGCTCTTTTAGTCACTTAACATTATGATATGAACTTTTAAAAATTATAGATGAGGCTAATGAAAGTCAAACAACCGAGCCATGTAAATATTTTTTTCATATCTTAAGATTACATATAAGATTACTACAAGTCAAACTATCGAGCCAAGTAAGTTTATTTCATATTTTAGGATTTTGTAAAACCTTAAAGAAGCGCATCCTTGAGTGTCACTCTATTGACCCACTCTTTTATAAACCCTTCATTTATAACCGGATCCAAAAAACATCAAAATGACTCGATATTTTTAATTTAAACTCTATATGATATGAACAGTTTAATTATTAAAAAACATTTAACAAACTCAGTTGGAAGAAAAAATTTACAATGGAAGACTGTTAAAAGACACTGTAATGACCCCTTTACGCTAAGCAGCAGTAGAGCAATTTAGAAGGAGCTAAACGACAAAATTGGACCGTGGTGTGACGGAAGCTGGGGAGGTGGAACTCGTCTACCAAGACGATCTGAAGCTCGGTCAGGACTCAGCAGTCAGCAGGCCGGCCGGGCTTGCTAGTGCTCGCCAAGGCGAACTTGAGAAGGTTCGGTCTGGAGATGCCACTGATCGTGGGCTGACTGGGCCGTGGCAAAGTCGACTCGCAGGCTTTTCTTCTGTAGTTTGACAAATTGCAATCAAAGACTTTACGTGGTGTGAGAATCGAAGGTCTTTCCTGATCAGACCTCGTCAGACAGGGAAATGCCGTCCCAACACTCGATATGATAAATGGCGGGGCGTATTCTTCTTGCATAAACATTACCAACCCGCCTGTCGTCTTACTATTAGCTTCTTTGCCTCCTCCTCCTCCTGCTGCTGCATAGGATACCATTGATGATGGCTTCCCACGTTCACCGCGTTATAATTACCTGTAGCCCTCGCAACTCTACTCCTGTCGCTTCCTTGATATTCTCGATCGCCCTCAGCATGCTCATCATACAGCACTGCGTAACCGGCACCTCGGTGGCCGCAGCTGCCTGCGTGGCGCAGGACCGGGCGGCTCTTCTGGCCGTCAAGGGGGCCGTGGCCAAGGACCCGTCTCAGAAGCTGGCGGCGTGGACGGCGTCCATGTCCGACTGCTGCTCCTGGGAGGGCGTCACCTGCGAGGCCAGCAGCGGCCGCGTGGTGCAGCTGGACCTCTCGGGGGGCAGGCTGCAGGGGGTGCTGTCGCCCCTGCTGGGCTCCCTGTCGGAGCTGCAGCTGCTCAAGCTGCAGGAGAACAGCTTCCAGGGTAGCATCCCTCCGTCTCTGGGCAAGCTCACCAAGCTCCAGCAGCTGTCGCTAGCCAACATGATGACCGACAGCGGCAGCGGGGGGGGCCTCACGGGAGCCATCCCGGAGTCCTTGGGGCAGCTCAGCGGCCTCCGGGAGCTCGACCTGTCCTACAACGCGCTCTCGGGTGGCATCCCGGAGTCCTTCGACCAGTTGACCAGCCTCCGGGTGCTCGACCTGTCCCACAACATGCTCAGCGGCCCGCTGCCCAGCGCCATCGGGGGCATGGCCAGCCTGCAGCACATCCGCATCGCCAACAACCTCATCAGCGGGTCCATCCCGCCCTCCTTCGGCCTCCTCTCCAACCTCTTCACCGCCGACCTGGCCCTCAACAACCTCTCGGGCGTGGTCCCGGCCGCCTTCACCACCAACCTCACCAACCTCTTCGTCCTGTACCTGGACCACAACGCAATCGGGGGCCTGCCCGAGGACATGAGCAACCTCCACAGCCTGCAGGTCGTGCGCCTGGACGGCAACCCGCTGGGCGACATCAGCAGCGCCTCGTCGGCGGCCATATCGGGCCTCTCCACCCTGCCCAAGCTCCGGGAGCTCCACCTCAGCTCCTGCGGCCTGTCGGGTCCCTTCCCGCAGTGGGTGGCCAACCTCAAGAAGCTTCAGGGAGCCGACGACAACTCCAACGAGGTCACTCCTCTCATCGACCTCTCACACAACGCCCTCACAGGCACCATCCCGCCCGAGCTCGGCTCCATCGCCAACCTGCAGAGCCTGAATCTCTCATACAACGCCCTAACGGGGGTCATCCCATCCGAGCTCGGCTCCCTCGCCAACCTGCAGAGCCTGGACCTCTCATACAACAACCTCTCCGGGGCCATCCCAGCCGAGCTCGGCTCCCACGCCAACCTGCAGAGCCTGGACCTCTCATACAACGCCCTAACGGGGGTCATCCCATCCGAGCTCGGCTCCCTCGCCAACCTGCAGAGCCTGGACCTCTCATACAACAACCTCTTCGGGGCCATCCCAGCCGAGCTCGGCTCCCACGCCAACCTGCAGAGCCTGGACCTCTCATACAACGCCCTAACGGGGGTCATCCCAGCCGAGCTCGGCTCCCTCGCCAACCTGCAGAGCCTGGACCTCTCCTACAACAACCTCTCCGGGGCCATCCCGACAGAGCTGGCCAATCTCGGTAACTCCCTCCGCTTCCTGTCGCTGCAGGACAACCAACTGTCCGGCAACATCCCTGTCGCCTTCGCGACGCACCTCCAAGGCCTGGCCTCCTTCAACGTCTCCGACAATCAGCTGGCCGGTCCCATCCCGCCGCAGCAGCCCTTCAACACCTTCCCTGTGTCCTCCTACCGCCCTGGCAATCCTGCCCTCTGCGGAACCCCGCTCCCCGCATGTACCAGGCGGCGCCTAATGCGCTAGCAGTATACAGCATAGTGTTAAAAGTACATCCTCCTTCGAAGTAAATCCATTATCCATTCTGCATTAATCCAGTACTGCACAAGATCGTGAGATGAAAGCCCATTGCCAAAACAAAACCACATCGGGCAAGATTCCATTGTCAAGCCTCTCTCTCCTAAAGCCATCCAAAAAAACAATCCCTATTAGGCCTAAAATTTGAAGGTTGCAACACCCTTCAAAGGAGGTTTTGCCCTTCTAGAGAGGGGTGATACATATATTACCCTTCAAAAGAAAGGTAAGAATTTTAGAAAAATAATTATATGCCCTTCCAAACTCTTTAAAAAGAAAAGGAGAGGTCTTCTAAGACCTTCTAAATGAAAAGTTGGGTAGCCCTTCAAATTTGAGGGCTGATCTGATTCCCTATGATAAAGTTGTAGAAATACTCTACCTTGTCTCAATATAACTTTCACACTTCCATTTTCTTAAACAAAAGACTCAAAACAAAATTTCAACTAGGCCATTAGCATTTAGTTTGTTAACGTGTCGAAAATGTCAAAATTTCACCTCTTTTTTTTTGTAATGCGTGGTCATATATTACCAAAAGAGTAAAAAGTGTTTACAAAATGTAAATATGCATCGAAGCCTCGGGCTTGAGAAGGTAACTTTTTCCCAAAATAGTCTATAGATCCAATGTTGGAACTTCAAAGGGTAAAGAACTGACAGTAGCTCTTGTTTAAGAAGCTGGGATAGACAAGCACCTAGTTTCCAATGTATTGGGTGTGGATTGCACATCATAAGATGTGGATAAAGAGGAAGCATGGGAATACATGTGGTCAGATGTGTTTTTGGATTATAACATTGTTTGAAGAGACATGCATTCCTACTTAACCAAAAAAATCTCAAGGTTACATCGCAAATTAGACCGAGTGATCTCCATTTAGCTTCATCAAAATTAGCTTGATCACCAAAGAAGGCAGCTGCCATCCCAAAGTTATCCTACCGGTTGGTAGCTCTCACCAACACCATATTAGAGATTTCAGGAATTTCTGTAATATTAGAGATTTCAGGATTTCAGGAATTAATCGACTCTAAACCCCGCACACCCTGCGCAAAAATGCAACCCAAAGTAATCTCCCGCATTGTAAAATGTTGGTGGCTAAGTGCTTATTCCACGCGCATTAATAAACTCCACCTCCGTGTCGTGTATGAAAGACCGTGGCTTGAAACTGCAAGTCCACACGGGAACACCCTTCACGGGAAAGGCAAAATGATAATGGATAATTTAGTGCAATTTTTTTTATTAATAACCCCCTCCCCTTCAGTCGTTGCACGGCGGGGGAGAGGGAGTGGAGAAGAGTGGGTATGGAGTAGGAGAGCACGGGGGGAGGAGGAGACATGCAAACTAACCACATGTGTGGCTATTCCCCCCCCTTAAAACCTATAAGAACCTCCCCCCCTTAAGCTTGAGGGGAAATGAGGGATCATGGGGACAGCGTCGTGCTGCCCGCCAGAGAAGCTACCGTCACCATATTGCCGTCACAGGCCGTTGCCGCCAGGCCGCTGCTGCCACGCCACCTCGACCATCATCATCGTCATCATCATAATCATTATCCTCATCATCATCTCCTCCATCATTTCTTTCTCTCTCCACGTCATTCTGTGGAACAAAAGCTTGGAAGCTTCTTTAGAAGCTTCTAAACAAGGCTTCCATAAGCCTTATTCATCCACACCTCTCGGGTTTTTCAAAAATCGCGACTGTAAGGCCCATTCTTGCACAGAAGAAGGAAACCCCGGGCAGAAAGAGACTTGGACACGTTACAGTTGGTATCAAAGTGAACCAACGAGGATCTAATATTTTCAAGGAAACTTAATGAGGAGAAGAGAGCAAATGTTGCTGTTAAGAACATTTTCTTACCTTACTTATCGATGCTGGCCTGCAGAGTCGCAAAGCGTGGAACAAATTCTTAGTGTTCCAGGTTATGTTTATGACTGTGATGTGTGCTTCAGATTATCGATGAAAGCTAGGTATGATGAATATCCTAGACCGCATCTACAATCCTTCACCCCTGTACATGGAATGGAGATGGACGGGTGATTTAGGAATTTATTACATAGCTGCCCACCGACTTGCGTACCTTCGAACCAACTTGAAGAGAATCAAGTGGATGGAGGACTTAAAGATCGTGAAGCTGTTCATCTTTGTTGAAGCTCACGCAAATGCAACCCTACATGTCAGCGGTCGAAAGATCAAGAAGAACAAGTATGTGTATGAGGAAGAACAAGTATGTGTATGAGGAAGGCCAATGAATTCCCATTTCATTTGGGGAATGCCAACACCAACAACTGTCAAAGAAATACGTAGTTTTCTTGGATTGACAGGATGGTACAGGGTCTTTATCAAAAACTATGCCTTGATTGCAACTCCTCTGACCAATCTACTAAAGAAGCAAGTATTAATTGTACGGTCACCTGCTGAACAATCGAACTTTGATAAACTAAAGTAAAGGTTGGTATCAGCACCTATCCTGAAACTTCCAGGCCTTAGTAAGGAGTTTGAAGTGATAACTAATGCTAGCACACTTGCCTTAGGATGTGTGCTTATGCAAGAAGATCATCCTGTAGCATACTCTTCAAGGAAATTGAAGAGCCATGAAAGGAACTATGCTACCCATGATCTGGAGCTGTTAGCTATCATCCATGCTCTCAAGCTTTGGAGACACTACTTGTTGGATAATAAGTTCACCTTAGTGTTAGATCATAAAAGTCTTAAATGGATTTTTACCCAGAATGAGCTCAATATGAGGGAATGTCGATGGATCGAAGTGCTGGAGGAATATGATTTTGAAATCAAATACCGGCCTGGAAAGGAGAATATAGTTGTCGATGCACTCAGTCCGCAAAGCATTTCTAAATTCTCTGATTTTGCAAGATCCATCAAAACAGCAAGATCTCTAGCCACAAAGGTATCCATGCCAAACAACCCAATCCTTGACCTAGCTAAAGAAGAGGT
The DNA here is from genome assembly GCF_053477565.2 of Lygodium microphyllum. Lineage (NCBI taxonomy): Eukaryota > Viridiplantae > Streptophyta > Polypodiopsida > Schizaeales > Lygodiaceae > Lygodium > Lygodium microphyllum. The sequence goes on along the minus strand of NC_141147.1, from coordinate 22,362,317 downwards.
ATGCCATGATCCAACCTATCAAAAATTGCTAAGGGACATCCCTATCAAGGATCAAGACCCGAAGCTACAAACAAAGTATCTAGAATTCTCTATCAATAGTAGACTTGTCTACTACAGGATAAGATTATGTATACCGGCAAGCCAGTCACTTAAACAGAAGATACTTTGGGAAGCCCATGACTCCTCTTTCTCAGGACATCCTGGCTATGCCAAGACCCTTAATGCGGTCAGAAAGAGCTATTATTGGGAGAGGCTTAAAGGTGACGTTCTCAAATATGTCACGGAATGTTTGTCTTGTCAACGCATTAAGGCCGAACATGTCAAAATGCTTGGGAAATTGCAACCACTTGACATTCCCCAAATGAAATGGGAATTCATTAGTATGGACTTTGTTATTGGCCTGCGCCAAGTTCAGGGAGGATACAACTCCATTATGGTTGTGGTAGATATGCTTACCAAGGTTGCACATCTTATCCCTGTTAATACAAACTATAAAGCCTCAGACATTTCAAAGTTATTCATCAAGGAGATATTCCAAGTGCATGGGTTACCCAGAAGAATCATCAGTGATCGTGACTCTCTCTTCACATCACACTTCTGGAGGGCCATCTTCGAGGCCATTGGGACTCAACTCTGTTTCAGTACAGCTTACCATCCCCAAACCGATGATCAAATGGAGCAAGTCAACCAAGTCATTGAGGATATGCTAAGGGTACACTACTGTCGCGAACCCAAAAAGTGGATTCAATATTTCCCTACACCGTTGGTTGAGTTTGCCCACAATGCTTCCTACCAACAAAGCATCCAGATTGTTACAACTATATATATCATCTCTCACTTGACTTGGGTCTCACCTATATATACTAACTCTACATCAATATGAATCATTCTTTGGGAGCATGTCTTGTGTATCTCTCTCGTACTCTCTCTCTCTCTCTCTCAACATGGTATCAGAGCTATGGATGCGTAGCAACAACAAGGAAGATAAGTTGTTTCATTCTTTATACTTGATTGAATTCTTTGCACAAGTGATGATTTGATACATAAACTTGTTCAAATTAGAAGTATTAGTTAATTTTGTCTTTTAAAAAAAAACCAGGTGCGTAGCTCTCGTCGTGCTCTCGAATCCTGTCAAAATCGCTTGTCAATCGGAGTTCTGGACCAAAAGTTATGACAGTTCAGGATTCAAGACAGCAATTCTGCTCGAATCTACGATTGTTTATTTAAAACTGTATTTCTAATTACCGTTCGTTAATCCCCAATTACAGTTTATTAATCGCTCATCTTCGTTAATGATATTGATTACGACAAGCAAACATCTTGCTATTTTTAGCGATGTTTTATTATCGTTCACGTTCTTTGCTCGACCGAAATAGCACTTTTCTTATATGCGTCATCTCGTCTTGCACGTTACGCCTCTCTATTTCGGGCTTTCTTTTTAGTCACTCAATACTTTTCGTTGTTCTTACGTGCATATCCCTATTTTGATTGTCATGCATCTCAACTACGCTCGTCTTGATCATGGTTTGTAGATTCTGTGATCTCATCTTATTTGTTTTCTCTCGACATACAGGCATGGCCAATTGCATAATTGTTAATGGATATCCATCTGGCCAGCGGTCGGTTCCCTTCTTCCAAGGACAAGGCTTTCCTGGGTAGAAAGCAAAGATGATGCTAATTCTTGAAGATGACGAATTATTTGATATTGTTTTGGGCGACCTGTCTTGCCCAGTTCAACCTATTGATGTGATGAATAACAATTCTGTGATTACTGATGGTCCATTATTTGAACAATGGAAAATTGATCATACTGATTGGATTCATCCTGACAAAGCAGCTCGTCGTTATATATTGTCTGCACTTCCTGACTCACTTATGTTGGATGTCTTTCATCTGGAAACCTCTCATGCTATTTGGGAGTATCTTATCTCAACGTTTGAGAAGAAATCGGTCACCGAAATTTTATATCTCCAAACTTGTTTGAAGAATCTTCAATATAAGGTTGGTATTTCTATGCACTCTCATATCGAGGCTTTTAAAGACATTATCAATCAGCTTGGTGCTGCCGGCACTCCTGTTGCTAAAAATCAGATTGTTACTCAACTTCTTCATACCATCAAAGATCCTTTATATGACAATATCATCACTATTTTGTCTAACAAGGATGATATCCACTTTGACAAAGCATGTATATCTCTTATTGAATATTCTCAACGTCATGAGCATCATTTGGAAAAATCTGATGCTGTTTTGGTCACTCGCGAACAAAGGGATTTTGATGCTGCTTTTGTTGCTCGCAAGCGTCCTGCTTCACGTTTTCAGCAGGGTGGACGCCCTAATCCAGGTAGTAGATCTTCTCGTCTTGCTTATCCTAACAAGCATTGTTCTTATTGTGATAAGAAAGGTCATGTGGCTTCTGATTGCTGGGCATGTCAATATGATGAGGAGCATGGAGTTACTACAAAGCAACCTCGCTTGTCCAAAAGTTTTCCTCCTTGTGATTATTGTGCACATACAGATCATCCATCTCGCCGTTGTTATAAACGCAGATATGATGAAGAACGTTCTCGAGCTTATATTGTTCAACAAACTATAACTGATGATGATATACTCATCAGGAGCTCAATTTCGTCCATTATGATATCTCTCCAGAAAAGGTACTTCATGTTCATGATGGTTCTCTATTCATCGTTGATTCAGGTGCCACTGGAAACATGACATACCAATCACAGTGGCTTCACAATTATCATTCTCTTCCTGTCAAGAAGTTTATTTACCTTGCGGATGATACGACTTGTCAAGTCAAAGGAGTGGGTGATTTATATCTGGGGACTGTTTCATCCACTAGAATATTAAGAGGAGTTCTTCATGTTCCAGATTTGCAAAGAAATCTTCTTTCTGTTGCTCGTCTAGTTGTTCTTGGTTTGTTTGTTGGCTTTGATCATAATCAATGTCGTATAGAGAAAGACGGGCATACTATAGCAGTGGCTCCTTGACATGGTAATCTATTTGAGCTATCATTGAACGATACAGTTGCATATTTGAGCTATCATTGAACAATACAGTTGCAAATGTTGTTACTGCCCCTAGAGATGCAGATTGCAAATTATGGCATCAACGATTTGCACACTCCGATTTTGCCAAAATTCTTGATCTTCATCGTCATGGTCTTGTGCAAGGTATGGATCTTAAATCTCATCCACGTATGGGAATATGTGAGTATTGTACACTTGGAAGACACCATCGTTCGCCTTTCCACACTTCTACTTCATCACATTCCTGTGCTCTCTTGGATTTGGTTCATACCAATATTTGCGGTCCTTTTCTTGCCTCAAAGTCTCAATATCGATATTTTATAACTTTCATTGATGATTTCTCATGGTACACACATGTCTATCTTCTTCGACATAAGTCTGAGGCTTTAACTATATTTAAACAATACAAGATAAGTGTGGAGCTTCAAACTGGATTCTCTATAAAGACACTTCGCAGTGACAATGGCAGTGAATATGTATCCAATCTATTTGATGACTTCTGTAAGGATCAAGGTATTCATCATGATTTTACAGTTCCTTATTCTCCTCAGCAAAATGGTGTTGCTGAGCGCAAAAATCGCACGATTCTTAATGCTATACGTTGCATGCTTATACACTCTGGTTTGTCTCGAAAGTTTTGGACTGAAGCACTTCTAACAGCTGTTTTTATTCAAAATCATCTTACAACTACTGCACCTGCTTCCTATAACAATTTGGACAAGGAAGACACCTTCAGTCTCTCACTTTCGCACATTTGGCTGCATTGCTTACATTCATGTGCCCAAGGATACTCGATATAAGTTGGATCCTCCAAGTTTGAAGGTTATTTTTCTTGGTTATTCAGATCATTCCAAAGGTTAGAAATTTTATGATCCTTCTTCTCAAAAGGTTATCATTAGTCGTGATGCTATATTTGATGAGAAGACTATGGGTGGCACATGGTCGTCAGATGTTTTAGATGATACACAGTCTTTGCTTAGTGCATTTCCTTACTTGCTTTGTGATTCTACTAATTCTGATGATCATAAACCTCCTTCACCTCCAAAGAAGATTGATGAAAATTTGGAGATCTATGTTGATCTTCCTATTGAGATAGAACATGGATTCTATTCTATTGAATATGATGTCTTTGATGATGCTATGTCTGTCCAAGAGGATCCAATATCGTATATGGAAGCTATCAATTCGTCTCAAAGGGATCAATGGCAAGAAGCTATGCAAGCTGAGTACGATTCTTTAATCTCCAAAGGTACATGGATTCTTGCTGAACTCCCCCCAAATCGTGTTCCTATCAAATGTAAATGGGTTTATAAAACCAAGACCAAAGCTGATGGTTCGTTTGATAAGTTCAAAGCACGACTTGTTGCAAAAGGTTGCTCACAGGTTGCAGGAGTAGATTATCAAGAAACATTTTCTCCCGTTGTGCGCTCCACAACTGTTTGTATGATTTTGGCTTTTGCAACACTATTTGATCTAGAAATTCACCAAATGGATGTTAAAACGGCTTTTCTCAATGGAGATCTTGAAGAAGAAATCTATATGGAGCAACCTGAAGGTTTTATGATTGCAGGAAAGGAGCATCTTGTATGCCAGCTTCATCGTGCATTATATGGATTGAAGCAAGCCTCTTGTGCTTGGTATATTAAGATTGATCAGTTCCTCACATCTAAAGGTTTTGTTGCATGTTTTGCTGAACCAAATCTTTACATCAAAAGGGAGGATAAATATTTTATTATTCTTGCTCTATATGTTGATGATACTATTCTTGTGTCAAATAATATTGCTTTTTTGGATGCTATGAAGAAGCTTTTATCGACTGCATTTGAAATTGTGGATCTTGGTGAGATACATTCTTGTTTGGGTATTCAAGTTCAACGACACCGACAACAAGGCATTCTTCTTCTTCGCCAAACAAAGTTTATTGATGATATTGTTAAGAAGTTTGGGTTGACAAATGCGCACTCTGCCAACACTCCCATTCTTTCAAGCTCTACCAAGGGTACATCTACAACACGCAATGAAGAATCAGCCATTCATCAACCTTTTGCTAATCTTGTTGGTTGTCTTCAATTTATTGGTTTAAACACAAGACCAGATATTTTATTTGTAGCTAATTTTTTGGGACAGTATCTTTCTTCCCCTTCCACTATTCATTGGAGTGCTGTAAAACGTATTCTTAAGTACCTCAAGGGTACTAAGGAATTTGGTCTTATTTATCGTCGTCGAGAGGATTCTTCTTTATCTTCTTCAACTTCTCTTGGCCTTATTGGATATACAGACGCTGATTGGGCAAGTTCACACTTATCCATGCGATCTACAAGTGGGAATTGTTTCTTTGTAAATGGATGTTTGGTTTCTTGGTCCAGCAAGAAACAACAATGTGTTGCGGTTTCTACAACTGAAGCCGAATATGTTGCTGCATCATTAGCAGCTCGCGAGCTAGTTTGGCTTCGACAACTACTTGTAGATTTGGGACATCCTTCATCATCTAGTACACCTCTTCGATGCGATAACCAAAGTGCTATTAGTCTTACCAAAGACTATATACAACATAGTAAATCAAAGCATATTGCTATTCATTATCATTATGTTTGACATGAAGTCAAGAAAGGTTCCATTATGGTGGAGCATTGTCCCAGTGATCAAATGGTTGCAGACATCTTCACAAAAGCTCTTAGTGAAGCTCGCTTTAGCTCATTAAGACATGCACTTGGTATTGTTCCAAGTTCTTGTCTCACTGATTGAGGCATGTATCATTGTATTTAAGAAAACTTTATAGTAAATCATTTTTGTATTGTAGGTATGTGTAGGGGCTCGGGTTTTTCCCTTGTTCTCCCTAAGGGTTTTTTCACTCGCAGTCAGAGACCTTTGTTTGAGTGAGGATGTTACAACTATATATATCATCTCTCACTTGACTTGGGTCTTACCTATATATACTAACTCTACATCAATATGAATCATTCTTTGGGAGCATGTCTTGTGGACGTCTCTCGTACTCTCTCTCTCTCTCTCAACACAGATGACCCCTTTTCAAGCATTGTATGGGCACAACTACCGTAGTCCTTTAAACTTTTCGGATCCAACCTTGAGGGTTGAAGCTTCAAAGCAGATGCTGGAAGACATGGATGACCAAATCAAGTCAATAAGACAAGACATCCAAGCCACCAAGGACAGACAGAAGGCTTACGCGGACCTGAAACATCAAGACAGATCCTTCGTTGATGGTGATATGGTCTTCATTCGCGTACGTCCAAAGAAGAGTTCCCTATCCTTGGGGGAATGTAAAAAGCTAAGTCCAAGGTATTGTGGACCCTACAAGATCCTCAAGTGCCTAGGGCCTAATGCTTATAGACTGCAACTCCCTAAAAACCTAAAAGTCCATAATGTATTCCATATCAGCCTACTAAAGAAGTATGTGCCTAACCCTAGTCACGTACTTGATGATCAACAAATTGTAATGCCTAGCCAAGGAGTCCTTGAGCTACGGCCTGACAGGATCTTAGATGTTAGGGAGAGGCAATTGAGATCCAGAACCTTGAGAGAATACCTCGTCCAGTGGAAAGATTATCCTGAAGAGGATGCCACTTGGATGGATGAAATTACTCTCAACCAACAATATCCCCAGTTATTCTCGAGATGAGGAAATCTCGATTCCTCTAAGGGGGAGAGAATGTAATATTTCCACATGAAATATTTATCAACCCTAAACCCCGCACACCCCGCGCAAAAATGCAACCCAAAGTAATCTCCCGCATCGTAAAATGTTGGTGGCTAAGTGCTTACTCCACGCGCATTAATAAACTCCAGCTCCCTGTCGTGTATGGAAGACCGTGGCATGAAACCGCAAGCCCACGCAGGAACACCCTTCACAGGAAAGGAAAAAGGATAATGGATAATTTAGTGCAAATTTTTTTATTAATAACCCCCTCCCCTTCAGCCATTGCATGGTGGGGGAGAGGGAGTGGAGAAGAGTGGGTGTGGAGTAGGAGAGCACGGGGGGAGGAGGAGGCATGAAAACTAACCACATGTGTGGCTATTCCTCCCCCCCCCCCCCCCCCCCCTAAAGCCTATAAGAACCCCTCCCCTTAAGATTGAGGGGGGAGGAGGGATCATGGGGACTGCGGCGTGCTGCCCGCCAGAGAAGCTGCCGTCGCCATATTGCCACCACGGGCCGCTGCTGCCATGCCATTGCTACCACGCCACCTCCATCATCATCATCATCATCATCATCATAATCATTATCCTCATCATCATCTCCTCCATCATATCTTTCTCTCTTCACATCATTCTGTGGAACAGAAGCTTGGAAGCTTCTTTAGAAGCTTCTAAACAAGGCTTCCATAAGCCTTATTCATCCACACCTCTCGAATTTTTCAAAAACTGTGACTGTAAAGCCCATTCCTGCGCAAAAGAAGGGAACCCCGGGCAGAAAGAGACTTCGAAACGCGTATGAAGCCAGGGGAAAGTTCACTACGCCAAAAATCTACTGCGTCAATGGCTCCGAAGCTAAAGGCAAGAGGAGCACACGCAGGAGCTTCTACCCTGAGCACACTTATGGACAACACCTCGAACCTCAATGCCTAGGTTCTTCTTTAAAAAAAATTCCGCATGAAAGGGATGCATTAGGCACGTTTAATTTTCGTGGAGAAGTTATGAATGCATTTATTCATTCATCTTACAAGATTTAGCTGCATGTCGTGCATTTGAAATTGTTTGCACTTTCATGATCAGGTTGCAATCTTCTTGAACGTATAATGCATAACTTAGAAGATGATATCGTGCCAAGAAGGATAGAGCTTATGTCATATGATGCATGTATGAATTAAAGTCATGGACGTGTCCAAATCGTTGCAATGCATGGAAAGGAATTGTGAACTTGCAAATTGCATGCGGGGATGGTTACATTTTAGGTCGGTTAAGTGCTAAAGGACAGGTTAAATCATAAATGGTCTCATGGCATTTGCTCATGCATGGAGTTCTTTTATCGAAGTTTGTATTTAGGAAAGGATGCATTTTCATGTTAAAGCTTGAAGTCAATGCATTAAACGAAGGGTTTATAGGCATAGTTCTTGATGAAAATCAACGTAGGGTTTATACAGGTAGCTCTAAATTGTCAATCATTATAGTTTAGGCAAGGAAAAGTAACGATCATTGTAGATCTTATAGCTGCATAGAAGGAAAAAGTCTAAGAATCGCATATTTGCATGGAAAGTTATATCTTGCAATTATTTACATCTTTTGGGAAAAGTATTTACATCTCTAAGAAAATATCACCTCTTGTTGCAAGACAATTAGATCAATTAGGTAAATCACTTGTAATGGTGTAACTCAAATGATGATCACCTCAATGCGCTAGGTAGAGCTAAGCCGCGATAAAATTCTACCTAGTATCGCACTCGGAAAATTGACTTAATATTTCCAACCTCAAAGGTCCTACCCACATTCACGGAATGTTTGGGTTAGTTAAACGCCCATGCAAGAACGATCTAGGGTTTTTACCCTAAGGATAAATTGACCAAATACTAGACTTCTGTATGAATTTTAGAAACCCTAAGGTCAAAACGACTATTGGTCTAGCAGGGTTAAGGTTTGGGTTGGGTCAAGAGGACTCCCAAACCCTACATCTTGACCAGAGTATTCTTGACCCAGGAATACCGTGTGATGGGAGAAATAATCCCACAAGTTAGGTGCGACGCTTGTCTCGTGCAACAAGTTGCAACATCGCATGGTTTTGTGTCTAAATCACAAAGTAGAATTGCCATTCCTTAGGACAAGGTTGGCGAGTTCTAAGTACAAGCCTAATTTTCTAGAGGATGAGTAGACATCCTGCTACATCACCCTTCTTTGAGGCTGATTTGCCAAGTTAGGGTAATTATGAATTGCCTAGCAAGCAATTGACCAATCAAGTTAGGGTGACGAGGTTGCCTAGGAATTATTGTCTTTAATTTAAGAAAACGTCAGGTGGAAACAATTTGGGTTAACTGGGTATAAACCCTAACCCAAGGAAAAAAGGGTAAACAAGCAATGAAACCCTGGGGATCTTGCCAAGTCGCAATTAATCCCAGATCGAATGCTAAATGTATTCGAAGAGAAGGATTCACACCTTAGCAGTTGGCCGTATAAACGACCACTCGAATGCTTGTGTTTGTACACTTAGGAGCACTGTTTGTAGTTCTTTGCTCAAGGAACTAAAGCTGGAAAAATAATTAATGCTTCAGGGTGAAGGCCTGGAGGGAGAGGCAGCATTAGTTACCCCCGACTATCTGCCTGACCCTATCCAAGGGGGTTGTTAGCCATGCCGGATACGTGGACCGAACCCGTTGCAAGAGGTCTCTCCGTGGGTGCTACTTGGAGCAGGAGGACGCTTGGGTGCCAGGGGGGCTCTGGCCGTAAATCCCTTGCCTCCAAGTCCTACACAAGAGGCCGACGTGACTCGAGATTGGATCTCGAGGCCCACATACTAGTCTACGGGTGGAAACTTGGAATAGCAATCCCTGAGGATTGCTAGAATTTCCTTTGGGTGGATTATGAATTAGCCTACGAGCAGATTATGGATTAGCCTTCAGGCTGGATTATATGATGTATTCCAAAGACTGATAAATAAGATCAATTGTTGAAAAGGAACTTGTTTGACATTGTTTTTCTATGTCAGTGCTTAAGTTACCTGAAGGAACCAGTGATTAATTAGCTAATTAAGGAAGTTGTTTTTGCTTGTCAAACTAAATGTGGTAGGTAATTAGATAATTGAAGCAACCTGAGGAAAGTGAGGTGGATGTGACCATGGGTCCGTCCTACAGAAGGGTGGTCCCAGTTGGCCGAGAACTTTTCTCAATGGAATTGACAACAAGGTAACGAAGACCTAGAATCTAGAAAGCTAGATTCCCGATTTATATTGTTTTAGGGAAACAGAATGGGACTATGCCTTACGGGCTGAGAGGTCGAGCTTCGCATCCCTCTCGTTTTCCATTCTCCTTGAACCAAGTGCAGTATAAATCCACTTCGACCCTGATGTTTCTGCGTAAAGTAGTTCATTTGGGGTTCGAATCTAGTTATCTTCTAGGAACTTGACCATTAGGAAAACCCTGATTTAGGTCGGTCCTAAGTGGGAATGGCCGGAATGCTTCCGCTTCGTGGCAGACTTGGGAAGACCTAGATCGCAAACCCCGTGACATTCCATGGGAGTGCCAAGTGGCACTTTCTGGACTCTCTTCCCGATGGGTTGCTAAGACGTGTCCTACCAGCAAACAGGTGGACACGTTACAATTTTTCAAGTCCTACTTTTAATGAATGTCTTACTTTTGTGAATGAAAGAGAGCACTATGTTTATGTTTATCTTTAAAGGGCACTTTGTATGTTACAAATGTGAGATCACACATCTTGAGAGCTTAAATAATGAATATAAGCTATGTGGCTCTTAGGAGATTTGGATTTCACCTCTATCTTTTCTAGCATACTAACAAAGGATGATGTTGTATGGTGGTGGAAACATCAAGTAGGCTTAACTAGTATATACCTAGGAAATTTCCAAGTTTAATGTAAGAATACAAAGGTTTGAAGGAGTGGAGAGAGAACTTAGAATACAAGAGCCTTAAACATTATATGAAAATATGTTATCATGGCCAAAATTTATAATGTTATGGATTTGAAGATATTATAATATGAGTTTTTTCTTTTAAATATAGCATAATTTAAAGTGGCATGTATAAGTTTCATGAACTATGACCTTAAAAGAGTCACCACTAACTAGTTGTGGTTTAATAACTTGATCTAATACCATATAGAAATAAGTTTGGATAACCTATGATGTGATAGTTCTTTTTTTTGTGTAAACCAATAGACACAAGTATATTAAATAATTACTCACCCCATTTGCATTTTCTGTATGTATATGCATGATATATAAATATCTTTTGTTCAAAATTTCTATCTATCTTGACAATATATGGACAAGATGGATATTGGCTTTGGCCAAAATCAACTAGCTTCGCACTTTGACTAGCTAAATGAACTTTCATATCATAAAATAAAGATTTATATACCAAGCTAGAAGTTTATTATTTTTCTAAGACCAAAGATTTAACCTTTGATACTACAAGATATAGACCTTATACCGACGTTTAAAGCGACGAAAATACAAACAACAAAATTTGCCCCCGTCATCGCAAAAAGTATCGTTATTGACGACGCCATAGAAATGTCACTATTGGCGACGCAACCAGTAAATTTGCGACGCTCATAGTGAGGCCAATAGCAACGCGAGCAGTAAATTTGCGATGTAAATAGCGACGGTAACAGGGGAAAAAAATTTGTGGCAGGGCAGCTGTGTGCTGTATAAGAGCCATACAAAATAGTTTCTGTACTACTGCATACAAAGCACATGCAAACAAAAAGAACGTATACTGAAATCATAAAACTGATACATGAAATAAATACATGTTCGCATAAAATGCGATTGGTACAATCATGAAAGGATATCACTAATACATAGAAAATGTCTACATAGATCAGGCGACTAAAAACTAAAGGTGTGTGAGCTCCAAGGATCCAAGGGCGAGCTAGAAATCCTCGTCCCCCGAAAGCTCGTCCCGCCGCAAAGGAGCATCGAACGGATTCTGCAGAAAAAGAAACAACAATATATCAATCCGCCATACAATAATGCATTCAAATATCTCATGGTAACTACGGACAAGAAAGATGAGTGACTTACAGGGCCGCCGCGTCTATACAATCGATCGATCAATGCATTGAGACCGTGCCTCTCTGCATATCGAGTCTCAAGGCCTTGCGGATTGCGATTTGTAATGGAGTGCTGCAAAGAAAACAAAATGCTAACTGTTAGAAACATGATTGTTAGTACAAATAATATTTTAAAAAAACAAATAAGCGAAACAAAAGAGAAACTTACAAAGTCCTCCAAATATGTCCTGTGGCCGCCACTCCCAAGATGATGCACCACTCTGGCCTCGAGTCGTATCCTCGCCGCCTCCCGCTGCTGACTCCAACGTCCTGGCAAATCTGTAGCCTCCTCCCTCAGTCGGCGCCAGTCATTTACATCTAACCACTCGGGCTTTGCAGCCCCACTCTTGATTGCCTTGCGTGCGTCGGATCGTCTATGTGACATGTATGCACACATGCAATCCATCATCCAGCCCGTAGAGAATCTATCTACTACGGCTGGCACCGGAAACTCCTCGTCCAAGGATGCTACTATGTAGTCCTTGCTCCCCTCCGGTATGTTCTTCCAATGATCCAGGACGTTGTGTCGAAAAACTTGTTGGCACAACTCCCTCATGTGAGCCATCACCCTCCTCCCCTCATCATTCATGATGATGGCTCCTGACCTACTATCAACTAGGTATCCATAACCCCTAAGAGTCTGCCTAAGATGGGTCCTCTCCCATCTCCGTCCACGCTCCTGGGCATATCCAAGAGACCCCTGTACATCCGGTGTACCGACGGGGGTACTCTCACTCGAAGTGCCACTCAAAGGGGTGCCACCAAAGGGGGTGCCACCAAAAGGGGTGCCACCTGCTGACGGCTGCGCAAAAGCCGGAGTAACTGGAGTAGACGTCCCCACAAGTGTGACAAATCCTGGAGGTGACGCAGCTCTAGCTGAACGACGAGACGGAGACACCACGTCGGTGTCTTCACAGCAGCACCCCCTAATCCCGATGCAGTCCCTCCCTCTGGCCCAAGTCATGATTATCGAGATCGTCTGCTCGAAGCTGAAGCATCTGATCGCGCTAAAGCAGATCTAGCAGAGCGCCCTGACGAAAAACGAGACAGCTCTTGGTCTGTCATCTCTCTGAATCTCGCGAGCTAATCTGGAAACATGCGTGCCATCATGTCCTGAAACTCCTCATCGCTCATCCCTCGACTCATCCTGAAAATATCACCTGCACAGATAAAAAATGGTGTTAGAATAATCAATTTAAACTATACAAAGCACAGTCATATAAATCATTTTTGAAAAATCCCTCTTAAAATGCATATCTTATGTACCTTTATGGAAGATCTAAACAACGAATTGAGTAATACAATTCTCCAAGAATGAAGTGTTCTATGGTCCCATATTAATCTCCTGACACAACTCTGCATATACTGGAAGGTCGATAGACATGTCACCACAAAAGAACAAGTCTGCCTCGTTCTCAAAAAATTCTTGGACTTCTGTATTTCCATCATTGTTAGCCGATGCGGGCTCCAAACTTGTGGTGGCCTCCACCCCTTGTAATATCGACCCCTCTATTTGCATATTTTCTTCATCTATGCCTGGATCATCGCTTTGATCATATACTCTCGCACTTCGAGGAGTTGAAGAACATACCACCATCGAGGTTGTCGGGGGTTTGGATAGAAGATTACCTGCTCACAAACACGTACAAAGCAAGTTCAAACCATTGTGACATAAACCATGTCGTATTACAATTAGCAAGCAAATGACTCTTTGCACTTGTTCACAATGGGTCGGCAACATAAAGGTGTCACACAAATCCGTCCATTTTTTTTCGGAATCTATTTCGAGAAATCCAGATGGACCTCGTCGAACTGTTGCTCCAGCTCCTCCAAGTACCACTTTGAACCACTACACATCGAATAGTATCATGGAGAAGCTACGGTAATCCATCGTAATAATACTTTGCAAGTTCCCAAAATACTCCATCTCATCCACAACCATGTTCGAATCCGTTGCTCGTCGCCAGCTCTCTTGCTCAAACCTTGCCATGACACCACAGTCCATTGTGGAGCACATTTTGTCAATACGCTCCACGTGAAAATGCCGTCCGCGCAACAACGCTGCACTATATATTTTGTATTGTACATTGAAACACTCAAATTAGATGTAACAAGCAAATTTAGATACGACATATTCTAAACCCCTCATCACCTTTGGACTACATCCCTTCGAGAACTCCCACTCCTCCATTGAGACCTCTATCCCTTCGCTGGATGCTGCGGTCAAGGCTCCATGCAACCATCGTGTTGACATAAACCGCGGCATCTCCTCCATGCCTTCGGGATATCGAATCAGTCGGTGACGCATACTGCATCGGAATTCAGCTCGCGCTTCCTCTCGATCTTGCCTTGCAATCTGGTACTTGGCGAGCCACATCTCCATGGAGGCATGGTGCAACATACAAAAGCGATTCACCTTCTTTTCCATTGAGGCATCCATTCTTTTTTCTACCCCATTTCCAACCACCACATCTCCAGTCAGTCTATCATCGTCCTTCAGCATCCATAGCATTTCATTGTCTGGTTCCACCGTTGGTAGCCATTGTGAGATATGCACTAACGCCTCTAACACCAACCAACCTTCTGCCATGCTACCTTCTGGACGAGCTCGTTGTCACACAAAGCCTTTGAGGTTTTTCATGAAGCATTCCAGGAAGAACATCCATCGCGTATGGACAGGTCCAGCAATCTCCACTTCGTCCACAAGATGCACAAGAAGGTGAACTTGTATCATGAGCATGCTAGTGGGCAGGTATTTCTCAAAGAGACAGATCGTCTCAACCACTCCCCGCCTTGCGGATTCAATAGAGGATGTCTTAATCTCTTTCTGTGAGATCCATTGCACCAAAGTCGACAACTTGTAAATGGCCCCGCGAATTTCTGGAGTAAGGCATCCTGCGATCGCGATCGGTAGGACAAACTGCCACAAATGAGAAAGCATTATGAATAATGGCCACTTTTCAAATTGCAAAATGCCCACGCTAATTACAATCTATTCTGTTCACAAACCTGACATATCTTATGCCAATCATGGGATTTTAGCCCCGACAATTGGTCATCTTTAGAAAATGCGGACCTGAGAGAACGCATCATACCCATCAGAGTGCCGATAGACTTGATTACTTGCTTCACAATGCGCTCTTCTTTGGTAGACAAAACCCAGGGAGCGCGAGGAAGCTGCACTCCCCCTTCAGCACTCGACTGCAGCCAAAGCGCCTCCATCTTACCTACCTCCTTCAAATCCATTCGTAACCCTATAGTGTCTCTCTTTCCTGTGATGTGCTCCCATAGCAAGCTGCCCACATTCTTGAAAATATGCATAGGATCCAACAAGTGGTTGACCTGTAAGTGGGTCCAATATGGCAACTCGTAGAAAACTGAGAACTGTCGCATTCCATTTGGATGTGATTCCGGGTTTACCATTTTCAGCTCATACCAGCTTGTAGCGTTCATACGTGCTAGAGGTCGTCCAAGAAAACTTTCCCTGAGTTCATGATCCTCCAGCAAGAAAGTGGTGTGTCCTTGATATACCATCTTCTTCATGGTTCGTGACCTTCGGGGGTCTAAGTGTGGTCCACACAATGGACATGCATGATAACCTGAGGTAACCAGACCTGTAAGGTGAGCCACGACCTAGTGAATACTTGATTGAATGAAATAAAATATAGATATTACCAGCGAGAACGGAGGTCTGTTCACTTGAGCACTCTCCCAATCCCGGAAAGTCGTGCATCATCCACATGAGAATGGCTCGAATGTTGGCTGACCGTCGACCATCGCGCCTGCTCATATCTTGCACAGTGACCCCCTCCTCCCACAAAATCTTAAGCTCATCGACTAATGGACGAAGATACACGTCCATATTTTTTACTTTCTAGCGGCCGGGGACGAGCAAGCGAAGTATGAGATGTCCTTTCTTCGTAGAAAGCCATGGAGGGACGTTGTAGTTGACAAGCACTATAGGCCACACACCGTAAGAAGCCAAGCGCAGACCGAATGGGTTCACACCATCCATGGCGAGACCGAGCCAAAGATTCCTTGGCTCTCGCGCAAAGCCTAGGAAGGCAGAGTCAATGTGGCTCCATGCGCGTGAATCCGCTGATATTCATTGAACTCCATCCGTGGACCTATTCTGCACATGCCACGTTGTCAAGCTTACCATTCCAGACGTACAAAACATGTGGTTTATGCGGGGGATGAGCAGAAAGTGTCTGAGAACTTTTTGAGGGATGGCTTCCCCTTGCAAGTCCTGTCAATACCTGTGAGCACTACACTTTGGACATGTCTCCATAGTCTCGTATTCATCTCGAAACAGTATGCAGTCGTTGATACATGCATGGATGTTATTGTAGTCCATGCCAAGCTTCCGTAAAACATGTCATGTATCATCACGAGACTCAGGCATGGTATTTGCAGGTGGTAATATATGATATTTCAATAACCTGAAAAAAATCATAAAACACCTTGAAAAAGCACAAATGTTTGCAATAATACTGTTTTAAAAAAAATCAATGAAGCCTATGTGCAAGGTACCTGAATAACTCAGTCACACTCGTATCGCTCCAATCATATTTTGCTTGCACACTTAAGAGTGCAAGCAATGTCTTCAACCGAGATACTCGGCACCCATCATATAATCGTATGGATGCTTCCTCTCTAAGCGGGTCAGATATCTCAACATCCATGGGAATCAATGCATCGATCATTGCCTCCATCTCAGGCTCCAAGATTGTAGGTAGGTCGGGAAGGTTGTCTGTATCCTCTGGCATTGACGGTATAGATGGGCCTTGCGAGTGGTAGATTGGCTCCTGTAATCCATCCATCGCACGTCCACGAACTCTTCTAATTGGCCGCAAAGAGTGCACTCCCCCTTGGGTCGAGACATCACCCCCTGGATAGAAAATTTGCCAACAAGACCCAATCTTATTGTGTATGGTTTTCAATTAGCTTGCAAGTACAATGCATGATTAATATTAACTTCAAATTACCATTTGCTGAAAATCCGCAATTGCCTGATCAATGATCTCAGATTGAAACTCGCCAAATCGTCGTGCGTGTTCTATAGACAATCGACATTTTCGTCTAATTGCCAACTTGCATTGAGAGCAAGGACATGGGACACGCTGATTAAGATACGTCTCGCGGTCTTGAACAATAAGACCTTCTTCGTTTTCCATATTATCTACATTACAGCAAACGAAGCTTAAATGGATAGCTTTATGGAGATGTACGTCAAGTTGCAAGTTGACCATAAATCTTGCATTGTACATAGTAGTTGAGAGATTTTCCGATGTTATATCTCAGCCTTGTATCATGCTCTGTCCCGGTAGATAATTATTTGTTATTGTAAAAAACTGCACTAGAGGGCTTTGAGTATAAGTAATCCATTTTGAGCATCATTGAGGATCTCTTAGTCTAATAATAAATCAATCTCAACAAAAAGCATCTTAGAAATGTGGTTTTTTTGTCCTAGGATCGCGTGTTAAAATTAATGCCATCTATGAAATTTATCAACTATAGTAATAAAATTTATTTCAATCAATTCTACTCATAGTCATAAGACTTGAGAGAAAATATCATATACTCAATTTAAGGGATTCTTCTTCTATAACAATACTTTTGGGTTCATTTTGATGAAGTACCGTAATGACCATTAGCTAGGGTATCATTTTCTTTTAGTCCTTCCATTGACTAGTTGGCATGATTTCTAATTTGTTATGCCTATAAAGTTAATACAAAAACAGTGAATTATGCATATCACAATTAGATCCCCTACTTGGACATTATGAAGGACATGACCAATTTTAAGCCATCTTAAAGAGTCACCAATGTACGTGGCCCATGGCAAAGCACATTGCATACCATTATTGATAAGTCTATTATCTTAAATTTCCTTCCCCTCCCTCTCCCTCTCTTTCTCTCCCTCTCTCTCCCTCTCCCTCTCTTTCTCTCTTTCTCTCTCATTTCCTCTCCTAAACAAGCAAAAAAGAAAGTGATTCAAACATTAAACAAGCAAGAGGGAGAGTGAGAGAGAGAATGCACTCTCCCTCCCTCTCCCTCTCCCTCACCCTCACCCTCACCCTCTCCCTCTCCCTCTCCCTCTCTTTCTCTCCCTCTCCCTCTCTCATTTCCTTCCCCTCCCTCTCCCTCTCCCTCTCCCTCTCTTTCTCTCCCTCTCTATCTCTCTTTCTCTCTCATTTCCTAAACAAGCAAAAAATAAAGTGATTTAAACATTAAACAAGCAAAAGGGAGAGGGAGAGAGACAATGCACTCTTCCTCTCTTTCTCTTTCTCTCCCTCTCTCATTTCCTTCCCCTCCCTCTCCCTCTCCCTCTCTTTCTCTCCCTCTCTTTCTCTCTCATTTCCTCTCCTAAACAAGCAAAAAATAAAGTGATTTAAACATTAAACAAGCAAAAGGGAGAGGGAGAGAGAGAATGCACTCTCCCTCCCTCTCCCTCTCTTTCTCTTTCTCTCCCTCTCTCATTTCCTTCCCCTCCCTCTCCCTCTCCCTCTCTTTCTCTTTCTCTTTCTCTTTCTCTCTCTCCCTCTCCCTCTCCCTCTCCCTCTCTTTCTCTCTTACTCTCTCGTTTCCTCTCCTAAACAAGCAAAAAAGAAAGTGATTTAAACATTAAACAAGCAAAAGGGAGAGGGAGAGAGAGAATGCACTCTCCCTCTCCCTCCCTCTCCCTCTCTTTCTCTCCCTCTCCCTCTCCCTCTCCCTCTCCCTCTCCCTCTCCCTCTCTTTCTCTTTCTCTTTCATTTCCTCTCCTAAACAAGCAAAAGAAAGAGAGAGGGAGACTCACCGATGAGATATGGCGAGCGTGGGGCGGCTCCTCCTTGCGATGAAGGCTCCTCCTCTCCTTCGCGAACAACGGCGACGGCGGCGGCGGCAAGTCTTCTTCCTCTCCTTCTCTCATGATGGTCGCTCTCTCCCTCGCTCTCGCTCTCAAAACTCACAATGGAGCAAATGCAAAATGAAAACTGCACTCGGTTTCGGCCACGTTTTTTCCCTACGGCCCGTCGCTATTTGCGTCGCTAGCGACGCTATTAGCAACGCAAATAGCGACGCCAATAGCGACGCCGCTATCCATCGTCGCTAATCGGCATCACTACTAGCTCAAATCCTTGTAGTGTGACCAATGGTTTGTGTTTCCAAAGAAATAGACATAAATTTTATTATTAATTAAGACTTATTTGTTAGCTAAGACATAAAGTACAAAATTAAACTTAAACCACTTTATAAGAAATTTCAACACAATTAGCTAATGTTATTGAAAGACTAAAAAACATTAAGTAGATTCTCTCATTGATATTGGTGGTGTTTAAAAACACCAAGGTAACTACATAAAACACTTTAAATTTTTAACAAGCATATATTTTATAGCCATGCAAAAGCCCTTAATGTAAGGGATATATTTACTATGGAAGTCAAAATTAGTCCATATAGAGTCACTGCCTTGTTGCATCATGTATATTGGAAAAATACAACTTTTGTAGATAGCTGCACTACCATTTATGAAATGTTTGTGATATCCTAACTCATGAGCAAGTTGCATTGCTTCCATATCTTTCAAAGTAGACACTAAAGGAATCTGTTTCAAACTTGTATAATTGTGAGTTGTTCAATGTAAGTGACAGACGACGTGAGACATTTGTTGAGTATGTTTGTAGAATAGATGGTCATAAAGTATAAAATAGGTTTTAAACCACTTTATAAGAAATTTCAACACAATTAGCTAATGTTATTGAAAGAATAAAAAACATTGAGTAAATTCTCTCATTGATATTGGTGGTGTTTAGAAACACTAACTTTAAATTTCTAACAAGCATATATTTCATAGCCATGCAAAAGCCTTTAATGTAAGGGATATATTTATTATGAAAGTCAAAATTAGTCCATATAGAGTCACCGCCTTGTTACATCATGTATATTAGAAAAATACAACTTTTGTAGATTTTGTATAAAACGTTTAGTTGCACTACCATTTATGAAATGTTTGTGATATCCTAACTCATGAACAAGTTGTATTGCTTCCATATCTTTCAAAGTAGAGAGTAAAGGAGTATGCTTCAACATGGATAATTGTGAGTTGTTTAATGTAAGAGACGGATGACATGAGGCATTTGTTGAGGATGTTTGTATAATAGATGGTCTCTTGAAGCAAAAAGTAATTGAAGGTTGAACATATATATCATCTTTATCAATCATGGTCTCTTGCGATGTTGATGATGAAGATGAAATACCATCATTCTCTGCTCTAGTCCATTCATCAATGACAACCTTGAATTGAGCATACAATTCATGTCCATATTGAACTAGAACATGTCCATATCGATCAAACTTGATGACTTCATGTGCATCATGGTATTTTCTTAAGCGAGTCAAGTATGGTAGAAGTTCTTTGATCAAGATAGAGTCTTCATGATCAATATCAAATGTTTATGGATAAATGCAATTCTCAACAGGATTTAGATATCCTTTGTAAGGACTATCATCTATGAGAATAGTCTTGGTATGCTGACAAACATCTTCATATTGATCCCATAAATACTTCAGAGGCTTGAACATTGCTACTCCTATCTTATTTGGCCTATATATGATTTTGAGTCGATGTCTATGACATTGTTCTTGGCCCCAAATCATGAAGAAAGAATGCTTCCTTTTTGCATGGATCTCCAAGCACTTCATAATTTCCATGACATTCTTATGTAAAGTTGTTGACCAAACTCCCACTTGGAATCATGCAAATAAGGCTTCAAGAAAATCCATACATCATGGTCAAAGAACAAGCCATTGCTTTCCCATTTGAAAGCTTTGAAACTTTTTAGACTTAGCAAACCATCGTTGTAAAATAAGACCATTGAGATCAAGTATTACACATAATTGTGTTGCATTTCTTATCAAGGACACATCAATCACATCATTGTGCTCTACTGTTGTTGAATCTGTTAGATATCCAACTATAGATATCTTAGTTGAAGTTACAAAGAAAAAAAAGAAGCACATTAGATTAATTTACTTCCTCATCATTCTACTTAATGTTTGAGCTATAAACTGGCATAGAACACTAAAGCAATTTAACTTCACATTGACAAATACATACATAGGTACTACTTAATAAATGATGTCTTAAGAAAAGAGATATTTGACCATGTGAATAAATCTAAACAAGTGTAATATCATGAGGTAAAAAAAATATATATGATGATTTCTTTGAAGTAAAATCTATTCTAATAAAGTCATTTTTTCATACCTACTTTTTATCGCTAATTATAAGTATACTTGAGATACTAACAATAGATTCTTGTAATTAGTTGTAAAATTTATCATATTAATCATACTCAGATTCTAAAAAGGCCTTCAAAATGCCATGTACAAAGAAGGTGTTTATTAGTCCTAATTATTAAAAGAAAATTTAAACATGATACTTTTGACCATGTGACCAAAACTATGTCACATATAAGTGACACATGATAATTTAATTGAGATAAGTTATACTCTACTTGGATAAGTTTTTATGGTTTCTTCTTAAGGACTAACCATTCTATTTTTGAACTAGTTATATTCCATAGATATTTAAACTCATGAATTGTAACAAGAATTTTACCTTAATATTCCATATACACATCTCAAAAGATACATTGGAGTGAAATCTTTGTTGCAATATTTGATACTTAAGTAAAACTCCTTTGGGAGGTGCAATGAATCTTTTTTGGGGTGTGCAATATATTGTTGGCTCTCTTATCCTAAGGTACATGCATAGACATACACTAGTGATGTAGTAAAAGAGGCTATAAGAGATAAGAGATTTGACCATGTGGACAAATCTAACCAAAAATAACATGACAAGATCATTACACAACACATATAAGAGTTTAATTGAAGTAAGATCTAAAATAGACTTAAGTGAATTTTTCATAGCTAGCTCAAACTTTTCATTATGATAAGTATTCTTACACACTAGATTACAATTAAACAGTTATCCTTACAAAGGATGATAAATTTTAATGAGCTCTTTAATACTATTTTAGCAAAATATTTACTTAAATAGATTTTGTAAACCAAACATGCTTGGTACCTTTTGTAAAAAATTTAAAAACTAAAGGCATAGTTTCTTTAAGTAATATCACCGAAGAAAGAAAATATTGCAAATACTAATGAAAGTAACTTCTCAAGAAAAAAATCAAAATTACATCAATCTGTCTTCCTTGATGAAAGGAGAAGTAATGGAGTTTAAACACCTGAAGTAGTCTTTAATTTCTCTTTCATAATTAGACTTGCTATATCTTAGCTTGATTCTTCTATGCCCTCGGGTGGTACTTCAAGAACTTGAACTTCAGTAGGAGGAACCTCTTAGGAGTTTGAATTTTATTTGGTACTCTCATGGACCCTCCACAATTGTGCTTCAACCTCTCTTTGCTCTTGAGTGTTGCAAACCACTGCAATTGTCTTCATATAATTTACCAATGCCACCTTAGATATAAGTCCACTTGCATATACATCAAATACAACAACCCCATGTGCTACATCTAGAACAACAACCCCAACGGTAATTGGATCTCTGTAAACATTATGTATAAGATCAAAGGTTTATAAATTGCATCCAACAACATATACACACCAAGGGGAAGTAGTGGAGGATTGAAGAGGATTTTGCTTTTTTTTCAATCACGACGTTCACAATATCTTTTGCTCCATTTGGTAGGGACCCTACATCAGCTCCACGTGTGAGCTTCTTTGATACCCAATCATTACAAATACCTAAAATATTTGTGTAAACTTCATCATTGATATTATAATCATCAACAAGCTTTTTGAAACTGAAGCATTGAAAAGAGTGACTAATTCCTCCTTTAGGACCCTATCTTGCTTGATTTGCTTAGCCCTTGTTTCCATGTCAATCATATCTTCCTTATCCTATTTGTTTCTAAGAAAAAGAATATGACCTTCATTAATCTCCTCTTTTAGTGTAAGGATGTCTCCATCATTTAAACCCATAAGGCAACGAAATGCAGCAGGAGAAGGTTTCCTTCCCTTTTTTCTCGAACTCTCCTCTTAGGATATAAGCTCACCTCTAGAGTATCTCTTCATGATTTTGATCCAATTATCAAATATTTCTTGGGAGCTAACAATCATATGGCAATCTCTAGATGCACAATTTTCTCCAACATATGCCACAAATCTCTGCAAAAAAAAAGATAAAAATAGTGAGCATAGAACAAAAGAAAGAGCATCACACTAATCTTCACAAAAAGAGAAGGTAAGCTTATATGTGATTACTCACAATTTTCTCCAATGTATGCCACAAATCTCTGCAAAAAAAAGATAAAAATAGTGAGCATAGAACAAAAGAAAGACCATCACACTAATCTTCACAAAAAGAGAAGGTAAGCTTATATGTGATTACTTGCCATGGTACTCTTTGAGAGCTTGTCTTAGAAAGCCCTTGTTGGGGTTTTGGTGGAGAACCAAATGCTAGCCACTGATCTCTTAATTGTTGAAGTTGCTCAACATAAGGGGCATCTTTCATAACATTCTGTGATTCCATATTTGTCATTCGTGAAAGCTCAATGCACATTATTGTAGCATTTCTTGTGGTGTATAAATGCTTGGTTGCTAGACAACGTGTAGTATTACTCTGAATATATATCTTTGCTGCATGAATTGAGTAAAGCCCCGATATAATCCAATAACTATAAGTGTCCAACTTATTAGCATCCACCTCATCACAATGCATGGGTCTCTTCTCATTGTTGTCTTGTACAAAAAGCATAATATATGCTATTGTTGTTGGATTCATGGGATTCTTTATGAAAGACGTGGTTAGCTTCTCTACATAATCCCAACACTAATCCCAGCACAGTGACCTATAAGCATATAAAGGAGGTGCCTAATAATACCTATCAACGAGAATAGGAAATTGTGTTGTTGGACCAAATGGAAAGAATTTTTCAAACATGTGAAATCTTGGTTCTTCATTCTTTCCCTTCTTCTTAACTATCTTAAGAAAATCGAATGTTCTTTCTACTCCCTTGACCTCAAGAGAAATTATTGGCTTTGCATGTGTAACTTCTAGCATGGAAGGTAAAGTGGCATCATTCTCAATAGTGTTAGCAGCCATACTAACAACAAGAGCTTGTGACAAGGAACTTTGTTGAGGTGATTTTGACTTTGAGCTTGTGGGATTCGGTGAATTATTTTCTTCTTGAGGAGAAGGTGAAGATCTCAAGTCTATTTGTTTATCTTGGAGCTTCATTCTTTTGTTGGGGCGATCACCTTTTCTTGATAGGAAAAGTAGCTCACTATTTTGGACAGCTTAGAATGCTAATATAATGTCTTCTGTGCCCTTTACCTCCTCAAATAAGATCCATCCCATTGTTTTCAAAGAGTATTCTTCATCCTCTTTAATACGAGCAAAGTGAAATGACAAAGATTCAAGTTTGTATACTACATTTTTCCTCTTGATCTTAACAAGATAACATGGTATTCCCTCTTTCCCAGTACATCCATCTATTATCTTCTCTATGATACCATCTTGTTGAAAAAAATGCAATATCACTCTTTAGCGTAAATAAGAGAACATTGTCAACTATTTTTCCTTGACTATCATAAACATCCACATACCATGGATACACAAAATCACCACTAGCTCCATCAATGGTTTGGGTCTCCTTTTTGGATGTGCTATCTTTCTTTGCCATTGAATAGTTCTACAAAGAGAAAAAGTTGTCAGACAAAAGTGGATTTAAAAATATTCAAAATTCACAAAACCCAAAAAAATGTATAAGATTTCTAGGTTGAAAATTGAAAACACAACAACACAAGATTTTATGAAATACAAGACAAATGTACTCCAAAGGGACTCTTCCATAAAATGAAATATTGAAATTTGAGATTAAGTGTGGTATGAGATATCCAACCATAAATTTATGTGCTCATGTATCAAATCTCATGGATTATTCTGGCCCTAAGTTAGCATTAATTATGTTTCTCTTGCAAGAATCATATATTAAAAACTTTGCCATGGACTTCGGTGAGAAGATCAAATTCTATTAATAGTGAGACTTGACCATGGACTTAACCAAATGGTCAAGTGATAATGAAATATTGAGTGTGAGTGTGGTATGAGATATAGTGAAATATCATTGTGATTATGTAGAAAATGTCATGGATGATTTTGTCCCTAAGTTAACATAGGATTTCTTCTCCATGTAAGTTTCCTATGCAAGGATCATACTCTAGAAACTTTACTAAGATTTTTTGCCATGTGGTCAAATCCTATTTAATCAAAGAATGAGATTTATTCCAATATGAGATCCACCCATATATCAATGTGGTTATGTAGCAATCTCATGATCCCATTTGGCCCAAAGTTAACATTTTAATTAGTGCACATGTAAGTTTTCCTTGAAAGGAGCTATATTATAAAAACATTGTCATTGGTTTTAGCCATGTGGTCAAATCCTATTTAGTCATAAGACTTATATATAAGATTAGAAACTTTGCCATGGTTTTTTACCATATGGTTTTTGAAGGCTAGTTAAAGAGAGGATGCGGTTTATTGTGATATGAGATTCACATATAAACAAATATGGCTATGTAGCAAATCCCATAGATATCAATATAAGGTAATGTAAAAAACACTTGAAAGGTGTAGATTTGACCTCATGGTGAAACCTACAAGATAAGACGATTTCTATAAACTGATTTTAACCATATTGCCAAATCTAATTTCATAACCATATGAAGAAAGGGATTCATTTGTTGTAACATGTTGTGAAATTGGATTTGACTATATAGCCAAATATTGTTTTATAGTGGAATGAAAAAGTGGTCTCATGGTTTGCAAGAGGTATGAGATTAGATTTGATCATATGGCCGAACGAAACAAGAATGGGGGATTCTTGGATGCTAGCATTCATAAACAAAATGAAAGATTTGACCATATGGCCAATTTTTATTTTGTACTAGAATGGAAAAAGTTGCTAATTTATGGTAAAATGATATGATATTTATATATGAACATATAGATAGGAAGTTATAAAAATCTGAAATTAAAGAAATGGTTTATGAAAACAAAGTGGTTTGTTTGTTGCACGGCAAGTTTTGACCACAAGGCAAAACTTCCTATAAATATAGTAGGTAATCAAGGACTTTCAAGTAGAACATGGTCTTCCTTTTTAGAGATAATATAGAATATGTTTTTCTTAGAATATTTTGCCATACAGCCAAATCTAGCATACCCAAAATTTGTGTGATCGAAAACCCACCATAGATTTAGTCTTAAATTTTCAGGATCAATTTCCAAAAAAGTGGTTTGTTTGTTGCAATACAAGATTTGACCACATGGCCAAATTATAGAAAGTAGGGAATACTAAGTAAAAACTAGCCTTTCCTTTTGGAAGTAAGTAAGAGTTGATAATATAAGAAAACATTTGACCAAATGGAAAAATATCATTCTTGTAGTAAAATGAACAAAGTGGTTGATTTGTTGCAAGATATTGTGATACTATAAGAGTCCTTATTTTGGCCAAGAGATAGCTTAAGGAGAAGATTTTGCCGCATGGTGAAATCTCATAGTATATTGGGAAAAATAACATAAATTACATCTTATATTATAAGAAAATATTTGACCTCATGGGCAAATCTCAGATTGTATTGAATAAAATAACAAAAAGTACTTATATTGTTAGAAAATTTTTTACCATATGGTCTAATCTATAGATTGATGAAATATTATGATATGTGTTGTTAGAAGATCAAATTACATCCTATGGAAAAATCATATTGAGTATTGGTAAGTATTGTATAGCCATATGCTTATTGCAAAATTATAAAGAATTTAACCATAATATCTCATGGTAATGCTTTTACTATGAAAATATAGTATAATGGAAAGTTCTATATAGTAAAGTATAATATGATGTATAAGAACTTGATAAAATGCTCTAATATTACTGAAGGATACAAGAAATATAAGGCTAGATTTAGCCTTGAGGCGAAACCTTAAGGTATATAGCATCACAGAATATAAAGAAAGGTTAGTATTTTGAAAGCACTCATTGATAAAAGCATTACACGAACCATTTATTTCATATTCACATCTAAGAGAGTTTTTTCAACATTACACAAATCATATATTTCATATTCACAGCAAAAAGAGTATTTTCAACAGTGCAAGAAATCATGTTTTTCATATTCACAACAAAGAAACTATCATTTGCAAGGTAGTGGACATCAAAAAAGACAGGTGCTCCAGGAGATCAATCAAGCAATCGAGAATAAGAAGAAGACATTGAATTCTCAAGAGTAAGTGCCTAATCTCATTGCTATAGAAATAAATATTACATTTAATTTTCATACATGATTCTTAAAAAATGTTTTTGGTGTTTGATCTTAATATTATTCAATACTAATCATACAAAAGAGTAGTAGTGTGATTTGTAGTAATTGTATGGATTGAAATTATCAAAATCAATGTAGTTTAACTCAAAATTAGAAATGAAGTAGGGAAGAGTTGAAAACATGTTGTAATTAGTAGAAGTCAGTAATGTGTGTTAATGTAACAAAAATCACCCATGAAGTAGAGCAGACACATTGTGGAGTGGCGATCATTCACTGCCCTATTGAATTGCTGAAGCCTTGGAGAAGATTTCTGATTTGAAGACGCAGATAGTTTTGGTCATAATACCCTGATTTGAACCAAAATTTCCACTACACAATCTATTTCAATTTGAGAAAATGAAACAGTGGAGAGTAGTCAAACAAGAGCACGACACCAAAGATTAGAGCCGCAAAACCTACAGTAAGAGAGGGGCGACAGGAGCAGAGATAAAAATACATAGGATCAGAGATGCAAAAACTGCAATTGTAAAAATGCAACAGAGAAAACACTTAGGTTAGAGATTTGTGTGGAAGAGAGAGGGAGAGGAAGAGAAACTCATTTTGAAAAACATCATGATTACTTGTAAAGACGGACCTCATAAAAGGGATCATTTAATGTATCATGCTATTTGAATAACCATAACTTGTTACGAAATACGAGTAGATTTAGATCTTATTTTTGTATTTATTTTTTAATTTTATTAAATATTTTAAGTCTTATTTTTTTCAAAAATCATGTAATGGCTATACCGTCACCCTTCTCTAGGGTCTACCAGCAGCCCCTGGACCCCACCATTGGGGGCGTTGCTCCCAAACCCCTGTCGGGGGCGTTGCCCTTGGACCCCCACTATGGGCATTGCCCCCAAATCCCCACCAGGGGGCGTTGCTCCTTGGACGCCCTGTTGGGGACGTTGCCCCCAAACCCCCATTAGGGGCACTATCCCCAACCCCCTACTAGGGGTGTTGCCCGCAAACCCCCACCAAGGGGCGCTACCCCTCGAAACCCCCATTGGTAGCATTGCCCCCAAATCCTTACAAGGGGTGGTACCCCTCAAAACCCCCATTAAGAGCATTGCCCCCAAATCCTTACAAGGGGCGCTATCCCTAAACCCCAACTGGGGGCATTGCTCCCAAACCTCCACCGAGGAGGACGTTGCCCTCAAACTCTCACCAGGGGCATTTCTCCTAGACCCACTCCTTCCCCCTCGCCCCTCCTTAAGAACCCACCATTGAGATATTGCCCCTATTTCCATAGCTAGAGATTTTGCCTAAAATATACTCTCTATCCTACCCTGCTAGAGATTCTACTCTCGAACTATCAAGGCGGCTTCAAAATCCTCAATGATATTACACATTACATATTAGATACATTAAATATACATAATCTTACAAAATATGATTTAATATATTTTAATTATATTTATTAATTATTACTAAATTATATATATATATATATCGATACCATATTTCATAATATGCACATAGTACGATATACTAATATAACATGATTTAGACTAAAATAGTATAACTTAAAAATAAAATGTAATATGATACATTTTACTATTATCAACAAGTAGGCAGTATAAGATTTATAAATATTTAACCATGATAAAAATTATCCTTCCTTCTCAAATAGCTTCTAATTGATGCTGAAATTTTCTCAATCTTTATAACTTTGTGTCATAGGGAATGAAATCTCCTATTCTTTAGAGGTCATTGTGGTTTCAACATTTAAGCACGAGGTCAAAGTTTCTTATAAAATATATTTATCCTTGTTGTCATGTGGAATACATGAAATAAAGATTTTGATCATTTGATCAAATATTTTCTAATGGAGATCACAGAGATTATTTATCATTGTCGACATACGATAAAGGCTTTGACCATTTGGCTAAATCTTGTTCTATGGACTTCACAAACAATCATTATCCTTGGTATCATCTAGATTACATACAATACATGTTTTGACCATATGGCTAAATCTTTTCTTGTGGACATCACAAAGAATTTTAATCCTAAGTCTTGTGTAAAATAGTTGCAATAGAGGTTTTAACCATCTAGCTAAATCTTTTTTCATAAAGATCACAATAAACTTTTATTCTTGTTGTATGTATTTTGCTTGAGGTTTTGACCATCTGGCTGAATATTTTTCTATGGAGACCACTATGAACTTTTATCCTTTTTGTCATGTGAAATACATACAACAAAGGTTTCAATCATTTAACTATGTTTTCTCCTATAATGGGGATCATAAATAATTTTTATATTTGCTATGGTATGGAATACATACAACATATTTTTGACCAAGTGGCTAAATCTTTTCCTATACACATTATAAATAATTTTAATCATTGTTCTCATGTTGAATAGATATAGTACAAGTTTTGAACATCTGCTATATCTTTTCCCAATGAGAACACACAAAGAATTTTTTGCTTACTCAAAGAGTAGCTAATAAAATAAAGTAAAACCAAGGGAAACTAAAAATAATAGAAAAAACTTTTCTTATTTACTTTAGGGCATAGTTCATGAGAAAGTTTATTTTTTGCCATATGGTCAAATCCATCCCCTTTCTGTATGATGTTTCCATTAATACTTTCTATTATGGAAGTTGGACTCATTCTATCTAATGTTTAAGTGCTTTTTTCATTTCAATGAAATTTGATACTTCATTGTATTTAGCAATTTCATTACTATTTTCCTCTTTCTGAGAGGTGACAATATACAAATGATAAAATCTCCATTTTCTCACTTGTACAGGTATCATGAATAACAAATTCTATTTTGGAGAAACTGTGAATTTGCTAGTTGATCATGAGATTGTTGTACTTGGTAGAGTGCATGCAATACTACATCCAAATGAGACATGCCATTGAGAAACACTTGAAGATGGATATATTTTAGTGGCTATTGATAAATGTTTAAATGTAGCAGCATATTTACCATTCCCAACAATTTATGCAATGAAGGTTCATGAAGCTATAGGTGGTTTTGCAAAATGGGGAAAGAAAGATGTGGTTGTTGTTTCAAACTCAATAACAATTCATGACGGAGGAGATGATTACGAATCAAACCATTTCCTATCTTCTCAGGATATTGATGTGCTTAGCATTCATGAAAGTTGGAGAGAACGTAGAGTGATGCTATGGACAGAAGGCAACACTCTATGTGTTGGGACAGGGGTTATATTATTGGCTTTTCCATATGGTGTGATAAACTTTGAATTGTTAGGAAAAGAGGATGTTGTTGTGGTGGTAGATAAAGCCCTTGATCAAACCACAGGGACATACATAGATGGCAACCTCCACTGTGCCACTTTGGAAGCATGGCCTATTAAACAAGTCACCTTTGATGATGGAACATTGCTGTTACAACAACAATCATACATGCAATTTGTCTCTACAAATGCTTGTGCCGAAAAAATGGAAGATACCAATGAAGATTATGTTTCTACAAAAAAAACAATTTTTGTTTAGAAGAGATCATATTGTATGGTCAATAGAAAGCCTCGAATTATTGCCCCTAAAGGTGCAAACTTGAGGACTTCTATGAACTCCATTTCACAGGTTTCCATGATTGGTTGTTGCCAAGAAAAGTGTTGCCAATTTGCTGATAGAGAAGCAAAGCAACAATTACATAAATACTTTTGGGGATTGCAATTTGAAGACTGCACAAACTATGTTTATGACAAGTTTGAATCATCATGCAGGATTGATTACTTAGGAACAAGGAAGTACAACTTCATCTTCAATGGACAAGTGGTATGTGGAAGGGCATGGTATGAGATTCATGGAATCCCAAAGACATCTTTTTATAGGTACAAAATACAATTTGAGCATGGTGTGAGGAGAGCAATGCATGGAAACAAGGGGGCTATAAGAGCAGCTTGGGATAACACAGAGATGGGAAGAGCCATCCTTAGAGACTTTGTTAAGAAGAATGCAGATCAAATGCCACACAAGAGCAGAACAATGAAAGATGGATCAAGGGAGACACAATTGGTTATCCCAGATGTTTACAAGCAGGTAGATATATGGGCAGAAGTAAATACAACATTGAGTGGTATTAGATGTAAGCAAATGTCCTTGCCCACCTTCAATTGTATTTGGAACACAGAGTTCAAGCATGTAACCTTAGCAAAGACAAGTGAGTTCTCCAAATGTAGTATTTGCTCAAAGATCAAAGAGAATTTTGCAGCAACAAAGTGTCTTCAAGAGTGAAATGTGCTTCTAAAGAAGTGTCAATGTCACATGCTACAACAACAAAGTTGTCAGAACATATACTACAATTGGCGCTTGGCCTCAGCATTAGATCCATATAAAAACTTGTGCATCATACATGATAAAATGGACGAAGCTATCCCTAGGTTAAGGCTTCGATCAAAAGAGACTAAAATATCTACTCAACTACCAGTTTCTTTAATAGGCATGATTACACATGGACATAGAGAAGGTAGATATGGACATTTCTCACTCAATCTATGGCCTCACGATCCTAACTTCATAATTGCCTCATTGACATTTTGCTTTAGGAACTTGGAGTGACTACACAATCGTGCAAATGGTGATCTACAAGTAGATGGAATGCCAAGATCAACCTCTGTGCTACTAAATGCCCTCAACTCGAAAAAAGCACTAGATCACCATCAAGGTGTTGCACAAAATAAATCATACATGGAAGATAATACACCACAAGATGGCCATCATCATTTCAAACGATTGCCAGAGAACTTACTACTTCAACTTGATAATTGCGGATCAGAAAAAAAAATCGCTATCTCTTTGCATATTTATCATTGCTTGTTGCACGAGGAGCATTCAAGATGATCCAGCTTGGGTTTCTCATGGTGGGTCATACACATGAAGACATCGATGCAATGTTTAGCAAATTTTCAAAGAAGCTAAGGATGAGCATGACCTTCACTTTTCCTCATCTTATGCAACATTTTCAATCATGCCAGATGATAAGTCATACACATTTCTTATTGACACATGTGTGTGACTTTAAGAGATACATTGAGGGATACTTGTGTGATTCCAAAGATACACTTGTTGGTCACTCAAAATCTCTTTAATTTTGGTTTTATATGCAAGGAGATACAACTGTCATGCAATACAAGATGCATCCAAAGTCCCCAGACTGGTTAGCAAGAGAAGGTGGCATTGAATTATGGAAGAGAGACCTTGGAGGAAAGCCTACTCTTCCAAAGGTTGTTCCAATGTTACTGCCCATGTTTGAGTACGTTAAGAATCATCAAGAAGTAGGAAGTGGAGTTAAAGATTATTTGAAGTATTGGGAAAGATGGTCAAATGTACAAGGATTTGAAGCAGAGTTCACAAAGTTTATAGCACCAATGATTGATTATTGGAAACATATGATCTACGCTCTTCAAACTCCAAATGTCTAAGAAGATTTACTTTTCATAGATTTTTGGCCAAGAACACAAAGTGATGTAACCAATATAGATGTAGATAATGCAGATGAGTTTATTGGATTGGAAAAGTTGAATGATCACTATTGTGGTCCTCTGAGCAAACGACCCAAACATGTATTTGAACCAATGCTTTGATGTTAAGAAAGATGACTTTGTGCTTGTTAGACCTTCAGATCCAGTATATCCAATATAGCTTGGTGTTGCACAAAGTGAGGTCGATACAAATAGAAATTCCAAAAACTTCAACAAGGTACATATACAATATTGGGCACTAGTTTGTAGTCGTCAAAATGCTACAGATGCAGAGGTGAATTTTAATTATTGGGATAAATATTGGATGTGCAACAAAAAAGATCCTGAACAATGGGAAACAATAGATAGCATTGTCTTCTCTTGGATGAAGAAAGGTACAAAATCTCCCAAAATTTTTAAAATTCCCCTAAAGGTTGTATTGAAGGCCAAAGAAGGTCTACAAGAATCCATCGACTGAAGATTTTCCTTGAATATTTTCAAGGAGATTAAAACTAAGGTGTTTATTAACACCACCTTTTTGAGTTTTTTTCAATCTCTTGGAAAAAACCATAAGCAGTATTATGTTCAATTGCACCAAATTCCAAATTAATGAAATTCCCAAAATTCGTGAAATCCATTTTGATTTGGTTTTCCCATATTGATGGGAAACTCCCAAAATCCTGAATATGGAGTTCCATCTCTTGATGCTTCAATAATAAAGCCATTCATTCTCCAATAATAAACATCCTAGTACATAGGCTAAAGGGGCTAGTAGTTGAACAATTAAGAAACAATGGCTTCATCTCATGATTTGTAGCAAGAGACTATGCTTTCCCCCTCAACACATGATCATGAGATGAAAGCACATTGCCAAAACAAATTTTCACCTATGCGATTATCATTTAGTTAGTCAATTGGCCAAATTTTAAATTCATATATGTAAAACAATTTACCTTTTTATTGTAGATAATTAAAGGTGATTTAAAATCACACACGCTCCAATAATAATATAAGGGTTTGAATCCATGCCCATGCACAATCCACAATGATGTAATTAGTTGAGAAAAAATGCCTTCGATATATCAATGGTTATAGTATAGAATACTAATGCTAATAATGATGTTTGTTATAGGAAAAAAACAAGTGGTGGTAGGGCTTTACAACTTTGCCACCCTTCTAGCAACATTGGACTAACAACCAAGTCTTCCCATTATTATAGTTGAGTGTCCCAATTACTAAAATTTTAGAGACTACATTACTCGACACATTGCAAACACTTGAATAAAAGAAAATACAAGACACGTTGATAGAAATTTGTAGAATGTGTACATGTCGACCATTGTCAATAGCCAAAAATGTATGTACAATCATATTGTAGATAATGGGTAAATCAACCATAAGACACACACAAAATAAACATTAGTCAACATACAATATATAAGCCACATACAATGAACATCATTATCATCATCTCATAAGTGATGATGACCCAAAAAGAAACAACAGCATAAACATAAGGCCTCACATTATGAAGGGGAGAGGATAGAACACAATGAAAAAAATAAGGGAGTGCATGAGGTAGTTACACTCCAAAAATATCTAGCAAGGGACTGCAAGGCGGCTCATTGTAATGCAACAACTCCTCAAAAGGGTTTTGATAACACAATCAATCATTAATGCAAAGTTAGACTATACATTTGCTAGACTATCAAAACAGACATGTCCAACCAATGCGCCACACACATTAAACTTACCAATGAGAGTGGTCATACCATGCTACATTTCCTAATATTTTTTTTCGAGCCTACTGGATTGCCAATCTATAATGGAATATTGCACCAAAGAACATTTTAAAACACTATTAGAACCACATCAATACTATAAAGCAATATGGAAAAGAGTGAATGTCCAATATTAAAATAACTTGAGATTACAAAATCTTTCAAATAGATAGACCAACCACTAATGCTAATGTGATGCACAATTCTACCCTCCAACTAATCCTCTATCTTATTAATTGTGCATCACCTTAGCAATAGCAACCTAGTGGAACAATCCTAATAATATAAGCCTTATTGAATCCAAGAGTGTATGATGAAGTATATATAGAAATATCCTATGTAGCAGGTGTATCCTCATGAGTGTGACCTACAAATGGTCGAGCAAATCTAGGCATCCTAGGGAAGGTATTTCTTATGGGCATGGACAATGTAGATAACCCTAAAACGTTCTATCGATGAGAAGAGGTCATAACAACTATGTCCTCGTAGTATACCAAGGTAGAACATGATGATATTGAAAATGATAAAGAAATGAGGACTCTCTCTTTGAAACAAACCACTTGATTCGGAGACATATGTGCAAAAATGTCATCAAACTCCTCATCTATATGCTATTAACTCATGATGCCCCCACAATCAAGTGTGATGACTTGCACAAACAATAGAAATGTTAGTTAGTCCAATGTGTTGGAAAAGAGAAGCATAATAAAAATCATACATATATATATATATTAGTGCAAAAGATAAAAACATGTAATGTAATGAAGTACCAACATGGGTGATAAACGAGGATTGTAATGAGACACTCTCATGAACAAAAACTCATATAGGGCTCTATAAATTCATCTTGGTATAGCTCTCGATATATACCAAAGGATCTATCAAATATTTCCACAAGAAGAGGAGTTTACTTCATTCTTCTCAAATAATTATTGCATGCCTATCTCCTCCACTTGTTATGCTAGATGTCCTAAACCTATCTCTTACACTTATTGCAATCCCTTATTGCCCTTCACTTCTTGCATACCTTTCTTCTCTACTTGTTGCATACCCTCCTCCTCCATGTAGGGAACAATCCTTCCCTCATATAATCAAGTTGTCCAAGTCACTACACAGACAACATACAATTATAGAGGTTGTTATAGGTTACAATAAAATATTACCTGTGTTGTGGGATAGTCAAGAATCGATCGTCATCAAACAATTTTTGTAATCTTCATAGCTATTTTTGAAAAAAGGACTCCCACTTCCTCGCAATGTTTCAACAAGACAAACATGTCTCACACATCATTCCACTTCTTCTCAAATCCATCTCCATGAATCCAGATGGCCCTTAAGAAACAATGGTCCCCACTACTTTCAAAACAAATTTGAACCATTGAATATCAAATATGATGGTGAAAAACTTGGGATAGTCCACTAAAAGATTCCATCTCTACCACTTTGAATCTATGGCTTAGCATTAAGTTTCTTGTTTAAACTGTGCCATGATGCCACAACCCTATACTATGGATTCAAGACGAAGCCAGTTATCACTCATTGATGAAGAAAATAAGGATATAAGAGCATGCTTACCTTTCAACTATATCCCAAAAAGAACTCCCACTCCTCTTGTGTCACTATCTCACCTTCATGTGACAGTTCAAGTAATGGTTTATGTAGCAGCCTCGCAGCATGAACCACAGGAGTTCCTCTAGGACATCAAAGTATCAAATAGACCATTGGTGTGTACTATGTCAAAACTCTAACCTTGTTACCTCTTATTTAATTGTACCAGTCTTGTATCTAGTGAGCCACTTCTCCGTGGATGCATGGTGCAACATGCAAAAATGATTTACATCTTACTTTATACTTCTATCCATCCTCTTCTTTATTCCATTTTCAATTGTCATGCCTCCAGTGTCTCTAATGAAGTGATAGCACACCTCAATATGTTTCATCTTTGCTTGGAAGACCAAATTCTTGGCTAGTTGGATAGCACTCATAGAATCCAAATCCAATGTAGAGACCCCATCAATAATACCAAGGTCAGCCTAACCAGAGAGCCTTCTTGTAAGCCCTAGTGGTTACAACATACTCGACCTCAATAGAAAAGAGATCAATGTATTTCTGCACCTTAAACATCCAGGAAACAACACCTCTAGCAAAGGTGAAGACATAGATATATGTGGACTTCCTAATGTCTACATGTCCTATATATTCAAAGTCAATGTACCCCACGACTCCTATATCTTGGCCACAATAACATATTCACATAGTTGTTGTGCCCTTCAGGTATCTCATGATACCATTGATGGCATCCCAATGCCATCTACTAGGTGTAGCCATATAGCATGCTACAACTCCCACTATAAATGTTATGTCAAGATGAGTGGCTATCATGGTATACATCAAATTACCCACGATGGGGGGTATAAGGGATCTTGGCCATCTCAGCCTTCTACTTATCAAACAGCGAACAATCCTAACTAACCTTCATATGAGAAGGTAAAGGATAGCCAATAGGCTTACTGTCTTGCATACGACATCGCTCAATGACTTTCTGGATATACTCCTTTTGTGATAGATAAAGGAGCCCCTTAGAGTGATTGCGTGTAGTGTACATCCCAAGGAAATTCAAGGCATATCCCATGTCCTTCATCTCAAAGCTCTTCTTGAGGTAAGTTTTCAAGGCATCTAGCTCATCATGAGCTCTCCTAGCATTGAGCATATCATCCACATAGAGTACCAAAAACATAAGGCTACCATCATGAGCCTTCTTTGTGTATAAACATGGATCCATAGCATTGTGTCTATATCCTTGTGAATGCATAAAAGTATCAAACTTGTAGTACCATTCTCTAGGTTCCTATTTAAGGCCATAGAGACTCTTTCTCAACCATGTGACATTACATTTTTGAACTATCGTCCATCCTTGATTCATCAAATCATCTCTCTCTCTCTCTCTCTCTCTCTCTCTCTCTCTCTCTCTCTCTCTCTCTCTCTCTCTCTCTCTCTCTCTCATATGTAGCCATATGATTAGGAACAAAGAGGAGAGAAATAGGAGAGAGAAAGAGAAAAATTGAATACTTTTATTTGTGACATAATTTCTCATACATTCTGGTGCATTGGAGAGTGAAGATTTGAGAGATCGCATGCCTCAAGATGGTCGATTGATGCGAAGATGCATGATTTTTTTTTAATAAAAAAAATAAGGGGTGTAAAAAAACACCCCTCCCCATCTCGATAGATTTTTGAGCTTTTTCTCTCTTTTAATCATGTTTACACATAAACCATTAAATTATCTAATTCAAATTCACATTTTCACATTTGTTTGAAAGTGGTTCCAACCTAAACAAAGGGGAAACGACCTCAAAATCACCATTCGACTGAATGGCAACTTTCTGGCATTGAAATCTATCACCTTGGCCTTTGTCATGTGCTTTCCAACTTCCGGATCTAGTAGCTACTTCATAACGCTAAACCTTGCGGCCATTAAATGGAGGTCAAATTGGCTCTGATCAATGAACAGACACTTACGTTAGATTCTTGGCATCAAAATGTATCTAGAAAAACTCTAGCTCCTTAGGTCCATGCTCGTTCTATTTTGCACCAAAAATGTCTCTTTTATGGGTCTTGAGCTATCTTTGCAGTTGGATTTCAACTTTAAAATCCACTCTCATTGGTGACCACGAGATAGGGCAACTCAGTCCGTCAAACCCATAAACTGATTTTCATATATAGAAACCATAAAGAGCATCAAGTTGCTACAAATAAAAATACACACCAGAGCACAAACACAACTCTCATCCTATCCCTTGACAAAATTAAGGCATGAATTCCACAAGGGATAGGCCAAGCATAGCCTGACAGAGATCTAGAGTTAGTCGCTAATATCCAACTGCTCCAACACAGAATGGCTTTAAAAAACTATCAAAGGAGTCATCCTAAATAGTGGTCTAACCTGCCTACCTGACATAGGACAACTAGAATAGGAACTCCTACTAGGCGAGAACTCCTATCCACAGATTTTTCATTTTTCCTTCAATAATTTATACTCAAACATGGTAAAAAGAAGGGAGCTGAGTGTATTGTGACCCAAGGAGAATATGACATCAATCTTAGGTCTTATCTTGGTATCCAAGAACCTACCAAGATCTCGCTGGTAATACTAAATATTTTTTCTTCTACTCACTTTTATTTTTACTCCAACCATCCTTATTTTTTAAAGAATAAATGCCACCCCTAGGAAGACAAGGCATTAGCATGGGTCACACAGTAACCTACCAAGCCTTCACAAGGCAATAATCATTTGCGCTAGGAACTTTTCTTTCTTTATTTTCTTATTTCAGGGGTTAGAATCCCTTTTTACGTACCTTTGTATCTTATATATTTAAGATATATCCATTATTTCTTATCTTTTATTCGGTAGGCTTCCCTAGCTACCTCACAACTAATAGGGAATCCTAAAAATTGCTACCTAGTAAGCTAGTAGAATAGGGTCACTAGGAGTACCCTCAACACAACTCTTAGAGCGCTCGACAATGTCTTTACAAGAGGCGGAAAAATGCTCAATTCTTCCCAAACACATCTAATCTAACCTTAGGCCTTCATCTTGAATATTAGTGCCCCATAAAAGAAAAATAACCCACATATGTAAGCACATACATCATAAAGGAAAATAACTTGTAAAGGAAGGACATCACTCGAACTTGGCCACAAAAAGCTTCTACATAGCAAGAGGCTTTCTGTAGGTGCTCTGACGATTTTTTTTAATGCATTACTTTTAAAATAAATCATTAACCACATCTGAACCAAACAAACAAATGGCTCTCTTAGCCTAACAATATAAATCATTTCACTACAAAATAAAGGGCCCTCTTAGCCTAACAAAATCAAACAATTCTCTGCACAAACAAAGGGCCCTCTTGGCTTAACAAAAGCAAATATACCATTGAACAGAATAGGAAGATAGTTATTCGCGCTACCTGACTCATACCCATACTAACCAATCGATAGCCAAAATAGGACATGTTAGCAAGCAATCCCCACAGTAGTCCTAGACTAATATTAGGAGGCAATTGTAAAAGCCTTTCAAGATCATAGTTAAGAAAGACATCTTCAACAAAGGCAAAATTGTCCAGGGAGTCTGCAAAGAAATTCCATTGTCAAGGGTGTCCAAGGTTGCATGATGGTACAACCTTAGAATGGGATCCCTCACACTATAGGTTCCATTCAATTGGTTGATCACTAATTGTGAGTCACCTTTCACCAATGACCGGTGAATACCACCATGTCCGATTCAGCCCCGTCAATAAGGCCTTGTATTCCACCATGTTATTCATAAAATCAATGTCTAAATACACTCCCATTTTTAGAACCACTCGATGATGGGGGTCTTTAATGACAACCCCAACGCTCTCATGCTTAGCAGATCCTCGAGAAGCTCCATCAAAATATAATGTATAAACCACGGCTTCATTGGTATAGCCTACCATGGCAATCACCGCACTCATACTTATGATAATCAAAGTCTAATCAAGAGAGGGGATATAAGACAAGGACAATCCCTCCTTCTTTATTAAACTCAATAGGGATGCTAGTAAGTGTTGAGGATCAAGCTCATGATCAGTATCACTGACATGAACGGCCTTATCTAGATAGGTGTCATCTTAGCTATCACTCTCCATGTGTGTTGTAATAACTCAGTCGGTCAAATTCAACCACAGTTAGTGGTATGGCCAGTTAGTGACCTAGTGTGTTTTTCAGTTATGTGTGATTGGACTTAAGTAAGCATTATAGAATAATGACAAGAAGAGAACAATGGGAGTTCACGACTCTCTATCACCTCCATTTCTTTGTCTCTCTCTCCCTCTGAATCTTAAACATGGTATCAAAGCTTAAAGCTTGAAGGCTTGGCAGTGGCATTGGCATCAACATTGCAAGAGAGCTGGAGCTTGAAGTCAGGAGCTACACTATGACCTGCAAAATTTTATGTGTTGGCAGCCCATTGGATCAGTTGGAATGTATGTTTCTTATGGTTTATCAATTTACAACCTATTGAGGCTTCCTGGAGGGTGTTCTCTGTTGCTTGAATGATCTCTGTTGCATGAGCATTGAGGGAAATAACAACAGCAAGGTAAAAAACGTGACCTGCACAGATTGTGCTAGTTTGCTGGTCATCTTCTCCTACTCCAACTTAGACATTAGTAGCCATAAACACACTCTACTATTGATAAACAACTTGTTAGGGATTGAAGAAATCTTCATAGCATTGGTACCTTGGTTCTCAACTTATTTGTGGGATGGTCAAATCAAACATTGGCTAGAAAACAGAGCAGGTCTACTGTTACTTATATAGGGACAACATACATCTACCTCATTGGGGGCTATATTAACCTCTACTGATGTCTACTAATGCTTGGCAATGTGCATGCCTTTAGCCTCATGCATTTTGGCATGGCTTTGAAGAGTTCAACACTCAGATTTAAATGGTAATACCAGGCTAAAATCTATCTTAGATGCAGGTTGAAATCTGTCTTGGAATTTCCAGCATTAAAACAGGGCATTGTTTGATCAAGAAAGGCTTAAGAATGATCCAGACAATCATCCTAGATGCTTGGCAAGTGTTATAGCAACACTTATGTATACATGGTCATAATATTGGAGTATTAAATGCTCAGTTTTGGAGCTTATTTGCAGACTAGAAATAGTGAACTGGTTACTATCCTAAATTTTGAAACAATATACTTACAAGGTTGAAGTATCTATGACGCTTATTTACTACTGACAAATGATTGGATCATACCACTTGAGTAGTAGATGCTTTCTGGGATACTGTGAGTGCTGAAAGCCCAAAGTTTGGATTTATTTGTTGCTGGTTATACCATGGTGTTGACTAGTTATTGTTTGTAGGAAGGATACCTATCATCTTCACTTGACATACATACAATCTATTTTGACCAGTTGGACATGTATTAACTCCTGCATAGAGTGGCAACTATATGAGATGTTTTGGGGTTGTTTTGAGGTCTGAATACTCTTTTTTTAGTAGAGAAAACACTGTTGGTTATACACAAATTGTTGTCTGTCATTGATTGTCATGAACACCTACATGTCTACAATGCAGACATATA
Organism: Lygodium microphyllum; assembly: GCF_053477565.2. Lineage (NCBI taxonomy): Eukaryota > Viridiplantae > Streptophyta > Polypodiopsida > Schizaeales > Lygodiaceae > Lygodium > Lygodium microphyllum. Next base: position 22,320,820 of record NC_141147.1, on the reverse strand, counting down.
TTGTCTATTTGGAATGCCACTACATCTAGATGTTTTGCCACTACCATAGAATGTTTTGAATTGATTTGAGCTTGGTTTATGCTTAATTGACTGTTGACTGTGTTTTTTTCATTGATGGAATACAGTTTACAACAAGTAGGTTGTCAAGAAATGGTACCTGAAGAACTACATGAAACTAGTCTTGAACTACATGAAATTGTTCTTGAATTGCAAGAAGACTATTCTTGAACTGCAGAAAGTCTATTCCTAGACTGCAGGGAGTCCAGCACTTTTACATATTGCATATGGCATTGAATACCTTAATTGCAAATATGAAAAATGCTCAAGGCACTAACAATATCACTCAAATTGTGGGAGAAGCTTGATAACAAAAACTTTGCTCTATGGAAGTTCATGATGATTTTTTTTTTGATTGGCAGAGGCTATTGGGATTTATGTACGGGGGTTGAAGCTAAACCTGATTTGCCTGAATAGAATCCGACACAGGAACAATAGAGACCTCATCGATAGTGGTTGGAAAGAGCCAGTAAAGTACTGCATTGGTTTTCTTTGTGCATTTCTGATACAATGGCTATGCAGATTACTAGTTTGCCGTTCCCCAAAGGATGCTTGGAATGCACTCATGAAGAATTATGGTAATGTCACACATGCAAGGAAGATATAGTTGAAGTAGCAATTCAACATCATGTCTAGGAATGGCAGGAGAATTCAAGCATACACGATGGAAATAAAGACCATAGCTGACCAACTGGCTACTATTGGATCTCGGGTTTCAGATGATGATATGATTGCAGTGACAATGAATGGGTTAGGCAAGGAGTATAAGGAATTTGATATGTCCATTTATGTGAGATCAGAATCCCCTAATTGGGATGAGTTACTTGCACTGTTGCTACATGAAGAAGTGAATCTTGGCTTAAATACAGGTTTTAAGCACATCTCAAGGCAAAGACACTGTCTTTTACTCTAGTCAACGAGCTAGAGGTGGTAAAGCTTGTGGAGCTTTTCAGGGTCGAGGAGACACTCTAAATACAAATTGAAATCAGTAGCAAAATGCTTGGCACGGCTCAAATACGCAAGGACAACGAGGATCTAGAGCCTTTAGAGGCAAGGGGGAGATCACCTAGAGGCAGAGGTTGCTCCTAGCAATCACATGAGCAGTCTAATAGGGATAAAGACTATCATTATTGCAAAAGATATGGGCATATCATGAAGAATTTCCATAAAAAGAAAGCTAATATGAAGTCAAAAGGTAGGAAACATGGACATTATGCATCTTCCAGTGGTACTCAGGATGACCAGGGAGATCGACTATTTGCTATACAACATGTATCAAAGAATATGCCTAAGCAAGGCAGAGAAGAGAATGATACATAGACTCAGGAGTATCCACTCATATGACTCCTCATGGCAAATGGTTTGATGATTTAGTAGTAGGGTCTCATGGATTTGTATGTACTGGTGATGATGCACAGCATGATATTTAGTATACAGGTGTGGTTCCGTTACTCATGCCTGATGGCAGATAGAAGAGCCTATGTGATGTACTAAATGTACCTTCTATTACCAAGAATTTACTGTCAGTTGGACAAATGGCTGTGGAAAAATGGCAGAACAGAATTTGCAAGTCATATTCAACAAGAATGGTTGTTTTATTGAAGAGTATGGCAATGGCTATAAATTGTTTGCCAAAGGCAAGAGATATGGAGAAATGTTTACCTTGGATGCATCTATCCCGGAATTGAAGGTAGCTATGTTTTCCCATGATAATGGAGTAGTTTTCGAGATGTAGAAATCTGGCACAAATGCATTGGTCACGTTAATGTACAGAAGCTAAAAAATATGCACTAGAAAGAGGTTATACTTGGCTTGCTGAAGGAAGAACTCATCCCACAACCCCCTTCCCCTCCACCTGAAGTACAGCAAGAGGTGGACACCTCTATGGAAAGAAAAGCAGAGCTTAAGAAGAAGGGACAATAGATGGTAGAGCAAGCACGAAGAAGATTGAATGCCCAATGAGAAGTAGTGCCAACATCACCTATCCCACCAAGCCCAATGAGAATTGTGGAGGTATCTTTCTGGATTGCAAGACCCAACCTTTCCATCAGTTCAGAACTCATAATGTTAACAGATGATCCCGTGTCGACAATGGCATAATCTACTAATATCCCATCGACATAGGCTGCAACCCTTGGGCAATGCTTCTCAGCATGCTCGAACCAGTCATCACCAACTCGCGCAATACCCGAAGGTTCTACGATATACCCGGTACGTAGGATCTTTCTAAATTCCTTGCGTACTCCTGGGGAAAGCTTAATAAGCTGTAAAAGATTCACATCCGGCTTGACTTCACAAAGAGAGCTCGCCAAATCGAATTCATGATAGTTCGATAGAGCTCGCTTTTCACGCCAAACCATCCGCTCTTTAGGTCGTTGAACCGGCTTTATTGCCTCTTTCTTAACTTTCACCTTCTTCTTTGGTGGTTCCTTATCGGCTTTACTTTTCACGGGCTTCAAAGGTCCCCCTTCCATGGCAGGATCCAAAACTTGCGTTCCTTTGTCACCTTGTTTAGGGTTTCCATCGACAGGCTTATCCTTATCGGCTTCTCTACCCTTTTGACCTCTTGTAAGGACAGTTCGCTGATGAGAGGTTTCAGCGTCATTAACGTGTACAGCCTCAATCAAACTAACCCCACTACCACTAGGTAGCTCCTCCACTGTAGTCTTTGGTCGTTGAAGTATTTGTTTAGGCCCATCTTCTCACTGAGAATCATTTCCTTGCACACGATGATTAACAAGCCCTGGTTGCCGACTTCCTCGCTGGAGGGAACTGATCTTACTCCAGCAAGTAGCTACTAAATGGCCAGATTTTCCACAAATATCGCACTTAACATTTGGGCAATTTCTTGGATAGTGCTGCCCACCACACCATTTGCAACTAAACCTCGAAGGTGCGTCCTCATCTGGGTATCTACTTCCTATCAAATTTTGTTGTTTTTTAAGGAAGTTGACATCAACGGCTATTTGTCGATACTGCTCCGTAATCATGTCGGTATAATGCTTCATCATGTCCTTAACCTCGCCAAGAACATTGGAAGCGCTCGACTCATAGCCTTGGTCATTACCATGTCGTTCCATCGGCCTAACAATTCGATTAGGCACTAGTTGTTGAGCCACATGCATGGTATTAGAATTGACCGCCTGGCCTCCACCATTTGGAGCCATTTGACTGCCCGTAGGCATCGACATGCTAGGAGGAGCTGGTAATAAAGGGACATTCTGCATCATGTTCCCTCTCCCATTAGGGTTAGCCATCGCTATCCCTTGGCCACTACTGCCATTGGCCATTGCCACATTATTTCCCAATACTAAACCCATATTTGAATTGCCTCGAGAAGCATAGGCTGCTTGTAGTCGGGATTCCACCTCTTGTGCTCGTTTAATGGCAGTATCTATATCCCCCAAAGGGACACTACTCAACTACAATTGGATATTAAAGTCCAAACCATGTAGGAAATATTGCAATTGGGCAGCTGCGGGAATAGGAATAGAGGTGTCCAACTTATGGAAAACCTCTTTTATTTTCTTCGCATAAGCACAAATATCCTTGTGTGGCTCTTGGCGGGTTACGTTGAGTACACACAACCAATATTGCCCACCCCTTTCAGGGGCAAACTCCCTTCGAAAAGCTCCATAAAATGAATCAATATTCAATATGGTTCTGGCTTTTAAACCATGATACCATATAGCAGCTCTTTCTTTGAGAGTCATATTGAAGAACATCATTAAATGTCCTTCTTCTTGGATGCGACAGTTAAACATCAGCTTTTGAAACTCCCTAATGTGGAGTTCCGCATCTTCCTCAACTAGCCCATTAAAAATGGGTAGCGGGTAACCTAGAGCCGGCAAATCCGTCGTTCCTACTGGAATTTAAGTAGGCTGCGCCATGACGAGGATTGGATTTGTACTAGGAATAGGGGACGGTGGGGTTACACCTCCCGCACTTGATATAGACTGGATCATGGCAGAAAGGGGAGCACTAGAGCTTCCACCTTCTCCTGACTTCCTGCTTGTGGCACCAAGACCACTAGATCCACTCCCTCGTAAGGGTTCAGCACCGCTACGCTTAGGGGAATATCTCCTAAAAATTTCAGCACGTCGCCTAGCTCTTTCGTCTCTCTCTTGCTTTTGGATTTCTGCTAGACGATGCTTATCAATAAATAACGGATCAATCACAGTGTCTTTTGGCATAAACTGCTAGTTGGTCCCTAGACAACCAGGATTCGAGGACCGCCACTTTTAAGCGGCTCCCGGCAAACGCACCACTGATGGACCAAAAAACGGGCCGACACTGGCTCATGCACTAGCCGGGCCTCGTCACTACGCACAAGACAACCCCGCGGCCTCGCGGCCAGGAGCGTCTATCAAAATCTCTGCCTTCTTAAACATTGCGTTTGTAATACGTTGTAGTCTAACTGATCCTAACCCAATATTACTCCTCAGAGGGAGTCCCTTACACATAGCCAAAAGGCTCGAAGCACAGACATAGGGGTTCCTCCAACGGCTAAGTGCCGCCACCCCTCTGCGACTCTCCTACACCTTGGGGATTGGCCCCTCGATGCATCGCTCAACATATGAACATTTCGCACAAAATCCACTCAAGGTACCATTTAATCGTATATAGGAATGTACCATTGTCCTTACTTCTCTTTTCCCTAGACCCCACGACTAGCCTATGGCTTAGGGTGTCCTGTCTTTCACTCAACGTGGGTCAAGGTCCTAATGAAAGCAATTGCTGTGCATCTAGGATTTCTGATACCTTTAAATATTTCCATGATTTATGCATAGTGTGGATGCCAAGTGCTCAAACAGTTATGAAATCAATATTGTGCACATGTGCAAAACATCCTTTCAATGATTTTCAACTACCGTTCTTATGCGGCGTTGCACAAACCTAGCACCGAGGAAACCCTCGTGCTACTAGGCCCTTATTTTATAATTATTCACCGACCTATATGGCATGCAAACAAAATCCAGCAATCTTTTCATCATTTTACTCCACATTTAGACACACTTTAACCACTCTACCCTCCCATCGATCAAATGTTGCATTGTTGTATAGATTTATAGGGTATTTTGCCATCATTTTATGTGAAAAAACGGGAAAAACACACTAGAACAAGAAGGTGGGGATGAACTGAGGCAAATCCTCATGCTTCAGTCCCCACAAACATTGTTCTTAATTTTCATTAATTTTCCGCACCCAAAATGCATTTTTCCCCTATTTTTAGTGGTTTTCCTCTATTTTCCTTGTATTTTCCCTTATTTTCTGCATTACTTAATTATTGAAAATTCAAAATAGGTTATGGGCTGTGGCCCTTAGTTCCTTCTTGCAGCAAAAATGAAAATTTAGTTGGTGTTCCTATTCATTTTTCCATTTTCATGCCCAAAACCATCATTTTCCCTTGATTTTCCATATTTTACGTGTTTTAGTGTATTATTTTGAACTACAAGATGCATATTTTTCTGATTTTCTGATTATGATCAGCAAGTACTCATGGAAAACAACAACTTAAAAAAATTTTAGCCCACATGAACAACATTTTATCAATCAAAAGCCATGAAATCTCAAATTTCCTTTGAAAAAATTGAATTACCGCTTATTTGCGTGTTTCGGGTTTCATGTCCATGGCTGCAAATCTGAGAATTAGCAGCACTTCATGCTCATGAGGATCACAAATCACCATTTCTAGCCCATGGAGCAATCCGATCCATGCCGGACAAGCCTCCACCATTCTTTCTTCTTCCTTCTTCTTCCCACATGAACTTGCCTTTAGAAGAGAGAGAGGGAGGAGAGAGAAAGACTAGATTTCTATCTCAGCATTCAGGCCATCAATTGAGGAGCGAAGGGCGGCGATAAGATCCACAGACAGGAGGGAATGAGGGCCCATGATCAGTTGCAGGGGTTGTTTGCAGCCCCACACCTCCATCTCCATCAACAAGGGCGCAATTTTCGGCGCATGCTGGCGTTGATCTCCTCCTCTCTCTCTCCACGATTCTTCAACAACATTTCATGTGGCATTTCATTTTGGGCTCCCAAGGGTGGTTACTTACTCATTTGGGCCAAATTTTGTCCACCCCTTCGCATCTTGACCGTTTCCTTGGCATCACGCATTGGCCAGTAGCTTGTGTCAACCCGCACGACTGTCTGAAAATTTATGAAAAATCAACAAGTGTCACTCGGGCACCTTTAAAGCACTTTGGCGCTTAAAATCGTCCTAGATCGAGCCGTCGCCTTTGACGGTGAATATTTTTCCCTTGATATTCATAATTTTTAGCTATTTTTAAGCAATTTCCGGCACCAAAATTCCGCTCTCACATCCGTTTGTCAATCAGAGTTTGTTAAGACAGTCCACTTAAAGAAGTGTAACTTTAGCATCACAAAGCAAGTACTTGATCGAGAGTTTGAAAACAATGTCTAAGAGGGCAAGTCAATAGAAAATGATGCCAAGGACATGGTAATACCTTCAGATCTCGAATTCGAGCTCATTTACCCCTCTAATTTAAAAAACCACTTGTCAATAGTGTCAATGCACAACAATGAATTAGATAATTATTGATTAGGTTATTAAGATGCCAAATAACAAAAAAAACATCATGATGATGGGAAGGGAGGTACATTTTTTCGATACCCCCTCATTTCTCATAAATTCATGATTTGACAACTATTCAATCTGTAGGGAGCACTCTAGGACATGGATTCTTGATTTTTTTTTCTCTCCATTGCTACAAGGAGTTTCTAAAACAATACATTATATGAAAAGATTAGTTTTGAGTGTTTCTTTCTCCTCATAGTGGATGTTCATATGGGTTGAGAGGGAGAGGAGAAAGGGGTACCAAAGCATGATCTAATGCAAGCAATGGAGAGAGGGAGCATGAAGGTCGTTGTTAGTGGCTATGTGGAGCATCAAGAGGTTGCCTAAGCGATTTTGAAATAATAAAAAATAAAGTGATTTTATGAAATATTTTACGATAAGTCTCATTTTAAAATGGTTAAAAAATGAATGGTGTATGCATATATAAAGCATCCTTTCTAAGAAAAAAAATCAAAAAATATGCTTTCTAAATGCTTGATTAGCATGCTTTCTATAATAATAATTGGTTAAATACCATGGTACATGCTGATAATTATGAGTATGAGGAGTATTTTGAACTAGAGCTACAGGTCTAACGGATTCCCTTTTCACTTGGGCCTTTTGGCCTCAATGGGATTTCTTCTACTATATCCTTACAGGCTACCACTTCTATTTTCTCCATATATATGGATATATGGACATGCTTTAGGAGCCTAGCACACTATGCATTCAAGGGAAATCAATGGAAAGAATCTTTTCATTTTACTAGATAGCCGCAGTACCCACAGTTTTGCAAATAAATTAGCCATTGATAGACTAAAATGCTTTCCCACGCAATTACATCATCCCCTGAAAGTACAAGTGGCTAATGGTAATTAGAAAATCAACACTTAAGGACTGAGAATTATATGCATCTATAGATTTTATTACACTCAAAATGGTCCCCATTGATGTTGTCTTGAGATGTGATTAGCTGAAACACTTGGGCGTAAATTGCTACGGACTCCTCTTAGTTATATATGAAGTTTTTCATAGAGAGGCAGCTCATAGGATGAGAGGGGGTTCATGATAAAGCGGATTTTTAGCTTATGATAGCTAAACAACTGCAGAGAGAATTTAAGAAATGCTCATAAATATTTGTCTTACACTTGAATAAAGAAGTCAGAAATTAGTCCTCCAAATGAGGCAAGAATTTAGCATTGAAAACATTGTTAGAAGAGTAGAAGGATTTGTTTAAGATGCCTACAACCCTCCCTCCTAAGAGGTAGGCGGATCACCCCATTGATTTAGAGCCCTATTACATGCTCTCAAAAATTGGAGTGTGAAGAAGTTGCTAAGAAGGTCAAAGGAGTTGTTTGAGATGGGTTTTATTGAGCCGACTTCTTCTCATTATGCATAAGTAGTCTTATTAGTCAACAATAAGTATAGTTCCTTTAGAATGTGCATTGACAATAGAGATCTTAATAAAATCAATGTCGAGAACATGTACCCCATCCCTAAGAATGATGACTTGCTTGATGAGCTAAAAGGAAAAGTATTTTACTAAGATAGACATGAGATCTGGCTATCTTCAAAATCACATGAGAGAGGGTAATGAGATAAAGATAGCATTCAAGACTAATCATGGGATTTACTATTTTCTTGTGATGTCATTTGGCCTAATGAATGCCCCTGTCACTTTCTAGAGCCTCATGAATAAAATCTTATAGCCTTTTCTTTTCAAGTTTGTGCTCATATTCTTTAATGATATTCTTATTTATAATAATTCATTGGAAGAGTACTTATCACATGTCAATAGAATGCTTGAGATAATAAGAGAGCATAGATTGTTTGCTAAGGAGAATAAGTGTGTATTCATGCAAAGATCAGTAGAGTACTTGGGCCACATTGTGAGTGAACCTCGACAGATAGATTAATGAGAAAGAAGTAATTTTTTGGGATGCCATAGCTAATCAGAGCTTTAATCAATTGAAGAAAATTCTCACTTCAGTCCCCATCCTAGTATACCCTAACTTGTCAAAGGAGTCTTCCATCTAATGTGATGCCAATGGGAGGGGTATAGGTGCTACTTTATTATAAGACCATGGTATAATTTCATTTGAGAGTTGCAAGCTCGATAAGAAGGAAATGCAAATGAATCTTTATGACCAAGAGATGTTAGCCATCCTTTATGCCATTAACAAGTGGCACCATTATCTCTATGGTAGCTAGTTTAGAGTAAACAGTGACCATAGAGTCCTCAAGTACTTCTTGACTCAATCTACTTTGACTCCTAAGTAGAGGAGATAGATAGAAACCTTTAAAAATCATCATTTTTACATCTCTCATACCAAAGTCAAAGATAATATAGCGGCTAATTCACTCTCATATATGTGGGGATGCATCATATCATCTATCTCAAAACCACATAGTGATTAGGCTAAGGAGCTCTAGGAGGCCTATTTGCTAAATGAAGAATTTAGCCATATGTTTCAGAAATTACAGCATCAATTAATGGGTGATAACTCCCAGTACAAGATTTAAAATGGTCTCATATGGACCCATGGCAAGATTCTCATCCCCCACATCTTTCATTTCAAGAGAATGAAAAAAATAATACAAAAATACTCAGATAATTTTGTAGAAAGAAAACTCATTAAAATGAATTGAGTTTCATCTCACTTGATACATTACATGAATTCATAGGCCTTATATAATAGGTGTTATAAGGATGGTAGACAAATGGCATGCAAATCTCAATAGATAATCTCGATTGATATTTGAAATATTATATAACTCCAACACATTATGAGCTATATGGATGATATAATACAAGAGTTATATGGATAGCAGCCAAATGGCATGGAGACCTTAATAGACACATAGGATCAACGCTTTAGAGGATTTCAGAACTTTGAGTTCTAGTAGACCCATTGTTGGGGGTAAAGGGGCCTTTGCCTCGCCGCCCGTGTATTACTACACTCTCAGCACCCCATCGACTCCCTACCTGCATTGTGTCTCCTTCCCGGCAGCCATATCCGACTCCTTCGAGCTCCCATCACTCCCCGGCTTCTCGAGCACCTTCCCGGCATTGTTGGGCACCTTCAGGGCATTACATCAAAGGTATTTGATCATTTTCTTTAGGGTTTACTTCAGTTCTTAGGTCTCACAGGCTGTAAACAAGATTGGGGCAACCACCATTGAATCTCCCTTGCTTCATATCTCACTTGCCTTTGAACAAGACTTGTTGGAGCTTGTTTGAAGCCTTCCTTGGCTTTAATTGGAACCCTCCGAAGCTTGGCCACCATTTTTTGCAGCCACAGGACCAGCATTTACAATTGGCGGAATCACGCAGCCCTCCCATATGTGTCTTCAACATTGACAGTCACAACAACAGCTCTCCCCCTCCATTGGCACTTCGAAAGGCTCCATTTCGGGCATATGAACATGCTTTGATGCTTGGTTTTGATGGTTGATGTGTTGGCATACCATTTGGACTGATTTAACACTGTTTTGGGACTGTCATAACATTCCACAGGTAGATTATGATAGTGTTACACTGACATTTTATGCTACAGCTTGTTTGGCATTGTTATTTGATGCCCGGTTGGTCCCGTTTGATGCTCGGGTGTTAGGGGAATGTATGCCTATTGTTTGGAAACCATTTGGAGCTGATTTTGGTGCTGAAATTCTCAGTTTTGAATAGTAAATCATTGCTGTACATAGTTGGACTGAAGTCATTTTACTCATGTATACTTATGCCTATGCTTTTCGGACTATGTTTCAGACATATATGGTTATGTATTGACACTTGGGGCTCGACATAGAGCTCGGTTTTGATTTGGGATCATTGGTTGAGATTGAGCTCACTTTGCAAAGCATTTGGATGCTCCGTCTTGGATGTACTTATGGCATGTATGTTGCTTATGTCTGACCCGGTCTTGACATGCTTAGCCTATGCCATTACTACATGCTAGTTACATTGTTTGGAGCCTATTGCTATTGGAGTTCGGTCTTGGCTTGACCTTGTATTCTCGGAGCTTACTTGAGCTATTTATTGGCTTGCCAGAGTTATATCTTGGGATGTACTTGATGCCTTACATGCTTATGGATGCTACATACGGATGCTCTACCGCCTACATGTTCGGGATGTACTATTGATGTATTGTCTTGGACTTATGTCATTGGCACTGTGTCTTGTCTTGGCTTGAGCTCTTGAGCTCGTACATACAGCTTTTGTGCCAGTGGGAGCATTCTTGAATGCTTATCAGACATTGAGCAGGTCGTACTTTTATGCATTGAGCCATTATATGCTATTGAGCAATTACAAACACTTGAGACTTTGGGACTTCTTACCTTTTGGGATGATACATCATATGTCTCGGTTCATTGTATGCTTATGAGCTAAGTCTCAGTTTTGGATCCGTATCTTTGTGAACTGACACCTACTTGTGTCAAGTTTTGGTAGTGGTAGGAACACTTTGCCCGTTGCCTGGGGGATGTACCTACTCACTGGCAGATGTTTATCTGACATACTTGGGTGTTGGATTCCTGCTCATTGACCATCATATGCTTATGCTATGTCCGCATGATGTTGGCTTTGGTCTTGGTAGTATCTGATTGCCTTGGGATCCGATTTTGGCACTGTTAGCTCTCTTTTACTGAAGTCTGAAATTTATTACGGCAAGCATATATGTATGGACTGACATGGATTTTTCATGTTGAAACACTTTGAAATGATGTACTTTCACTAGTACTTGGTGGACAGTAGCTTTGGTTCCACTTTCTTCGCCATTTTTCCTCGATTTTGGTGATTTTTTTATCATTTTCTGCAAGAAACAACAAGTAGTTTTGAACTGTGTCTACCATCTTCTAGCCTGCATTTGGACAGTTTGTCCACTGATCATGCTATTTTCAACATCACTAAGCTTGATGGTACGAAATACTCTTATTGGAAGAGCCAGATTTGGCAGGTGTTGGTGCAGAAATCGTAGATCAAACCTTTGAGGTTAAGCAGGCATCCGCCTAGATGAGGAATGGCTTGAGCTTGATGAGTTATGCAAGTCCACTATTGTTTTGTCTCTCACAGAACAGGTTCACTATAATGTCTTTGAGCAAGAATAGAGTGCATGGCAGTTGTAGGAAAAGATCAAAAATCTCTATGAAAAGAAAAGTCCAGCGAGTCACATGTATTGGCTGAAGCAGCTTATGGATCTGTGCATGAAGGAGAATGTGACTACGTCTGCTCACTTGAGCCAGTTCCATGCTATACTCAAGAACTTGACTTCGCTGGACATCACTTTTGCAGAGGATGTCACTCCTCTTTTCTTGCTTGGTACTCTTAATGAGTCATGGGATGTATTCCGCACTGCATTATGTGCCTCTACTGCTACCTTGAAATTATCTAATATTGAGAGTGCTCTTCTGCAGGAAGAGGTTAACTGTAAGAATTTGAATGCCTCTCGTGTGTCTCATGCTATGACAGTTAGAGGCAGGAATGATGGATATGGAAAGCATGGCAGTGGTAGTGGCCGTGGACGGAATTCTCAGAAATCTCGGTCCAAGTCTCGTGGGAAGTCACGTAGCAAATCCCGTGGAAAGAATGCACATGTTACTTGTCACCATTGTGGGAAAAAGGGCCATATTAGGTCACAATGCCATGAATTGTGCAATGAAAGTTGCAAAGATAAGGGGAAAGACAAAGTGCAGGATAAGTCTTCTGATCGCAGCATAGTACTTGCAAAGTCCAGTGTTAAAATTAAAGAGATCAATGTCATGCAGCCTGAGAATGTTGATGATGATGATTATATCGTAACAGCTTCTTCTAGTGCTTTGCAGATGATAGAGATACATGTATGCACAGTGTTGACTCTTGGAATCAGGTGCGTCCTTTCATGTGACACCTTGCCGAGAGTGGTTTCATTCATACCATACTATTTCGGGTTCTGTGCGCTTGGGTGATGACAGCTCTCTTGATATTGTAGGCATTGGTAATGATAGACTGCAGTTGTCAAGATTGTGGGAGAGAAGGAAGGAGTCTCACTTGTAGCTTTCTCACTTACACAATGGGGGAATACACACACAGGTGGAGGCTGAAAAACAGTTTTCCTCTTCTTAGTTGTGTAAGCCAAAAAAGAACTCAAGTACAAAGAAATAGAAGAACCCTATATATGGGTTTCAAACCAAACTCAACTAACTAAGGTGGCATACTAACTGAGCCACGAACTAGTAGATAAGGATAGCTGTCATCTAGCTATTATTCATGGGCGGTGTACCAACCGCATCTGCAGCTAATAAGTCAGTGACATAAATGCACAACAGTCACCCTGGCATATCACGAGTGGAGCTCGATATCTCAATAGCAGTTTTCTTCTAGCAGCAGTTTTGTTATGCAGGATGTACGTCATGTACCTGCTTTGACACGTAGTCTCATGTCAGCTGGACAGCTTGATGACACAAGATATCATATATGTTTTGGAGACTCTACATGGAAGATCACTCGTGGCAGACTTGTGATTGTGAAAGGTGCCAAGGCTGATAGTCTCTACCCCTTGATTGTATCAGCTTCTTCCCTTGATCATGTTTTGTCTGTGGGTTCTATCCCACGTGTATCTCTTTGGCATGCCCATTTTGGGCCATATGTCTTTGAAGGGAATGAAAATGCTTTCTGGTTTGCAGTCCTTACCGCCCCTTGATTATGCATGTTTTGATTCATGTGAGCATTGTCTTTATGGCAGGCAAACTAGGTCTACACATAAGAAGTCTGGTAGGCCACGCATGAGTGAGCCCTTGGCATTGGTACATTCGGATGTCTGTGGGCCCATGCCTTGTCAGTCTATGGGTGGTGCAAAGTATTTTGTTACGTACATAGATGATTTTTCATGGAAAGTTTGGGCTTATCCCATTAAGCTGAAATCCGATGTCTTGGTTGTGTTTTAGAGATGGCTTGCATTGGTTGAGAACCAGTCTGGGTATAGGCTAAAATGCCTAAGGACAGATAATGGGGGTGAGTATGTCTCACGTGCTTTTGAGTAGTTATGTGATGAGAGGGGTATTAAGCGTCAGTTAACCACCCCCTACACCCCCCCAGAATGGTTTGGCTGAGCGGATGAATAGAACCATCCAGGAGCGTGTACGTAGTATGCTTAGCCATGTAGGCCTACCACAGAGCTTTTGGGCTGAGGCAGTTAGTACAGTTGTGTATGTCATAAACAGATCACCCTCTAGTGGTTTGGATTTCCAGGTTGGAGAGGAGGTATGGACTAGAAAACCTCCCTCTTATGCACATCTCCGTGTCTTTGGATGTGAGGAATTTTTCCATGTGCCCAGGGACAAGAAAAATAAGCTGGATCCCAAGAGTGTCAATTGCATTTTCCTTGGTTATGGGGATGCAAGCGAGATGGGTTATCATCTCTGGGATCTGCAAGTGCGGAAAGTCATCCGCAGTCATGATGTAGTCTTCCATGAAGACAAAATGAATAGGCAGCCTGAGAGAGTTGTTGAGATCCGCAGGGTCATATTTCAGGAGGAGCCGAGAGCTCCCGCACAGCCAGTTGGACAGCCTACAGCTGTAGCAGATGCTCATGGTCAGGGTGTTGAACAGGCAGCTGGACAAGCAATAGAGCCTGCCGTGAGACGGTCTACTAGAGACAGACATCCACCTGATAGATTTCAGCCCTCGATGCATTATGTCTTGGTTACATATGCAGAAGAGCCTTTCACTTATGATGAGGCTATGTGCAGGGGTGACAGTCACTCTTGGGAGAGGGCTATGCAGTCTGAGATAGACTCCTTGCATAAGAATGAAACTTGGGATTTGGTTTCTTTGCCTATGGGCAAGAAGGCTTTGCCATGCAAGTGGGTGTACAAGCTGAAAAGTACCCCTGGACACCCCAAGCCGGCATACAAGGCTAGATTGGTAGCAAAGGGTTTTAAGTAGGAACATGGTGTGGACTTTGATGAGGTCTTTTCTCCTATGGTTAACATGACCACCCTACTCTTAGTCTTGGCTTTGGTTGCTCAGCTTGACTTGGATTTATACCAAATGGATGTCAAGACGGCTTTCTTACATGGGGACTTGTATGATGAGATTTATATGGAGCAGCCTAAGGGCTTTGCAGAACCTGGCAGGGAGCACCTAGTGTGCAAATTGAAGAAAAGTCTTTATGGCTTGAAACAGGCACCTAGGGAGTGGTATAAGTTTGATGCCTTTATGCAATCACATGGCTATAGCAGGAGTGCTATGGATCCCTGTCTTTACACGAAGAAAGCTCGTGATGGTTCTTTATTGATTTTGGTACTCTATGTGGATGATGTGCTAATAGCAGGGAAAGCTCATGATGAGCTAGATGCTCTTAAGGCTCAGGTCAAGAAGAGCTTTGAGATGAAAGATCTGGGACAGGCCACTCACATATTTGGTATACGCATTAGACGCGACAGGCATCAAGGACTCCTCTACTTGTCACAGAGGGAGTACATTCATAAAGTCCTTGAGCGCTTCCGCATGCAGGACGTAAAGCCTATTGGTTGTCCATTGCCTTCTTATGTGAAAGTATCACAAGCTGATTATCCACAGACAGATGCCGAGATGGCCAAGAATCCCTATGCATCCACAGTGGGCAGTCTTATGTATGCCATAATAGCCACTCGTCTAGATATTGCCTTTGCAGTTGGTGTTGTGGCACGCTATATGGCTACACCTGGCAAGAAGCATTGGGATGCTGTGATGAAGGGTATCATGAGGTACCTGAAGGGTACTGCAGATATGTGCATATGCTATGGCAGCCAGGATACAGGAGTCATGGGGTACACTGACTCTGATTATGCACGACATGAAAATAGTAGGAAGTCCACTTCCAGCTCTGTATTCACCTATGCTAGAGGTGCTGTTTCTTGGATATCCATGGTACAGAATTGCACGGCCCTTTCTACTACGAAGGTCGAGTATGTTGCAGTCTCACTGAGGCTTGCAAGAAGGCCATTTGGTTGGGTCCTTTAGTTGCTGATCTTGGTATTGATGCTATCCCTACACTGCATTCAGATTCTATGAGTGCTATTCAGTTAGCCAAGAATCCGGTCTTCCATGCGAAGACAAAACACATTGAGGTGAGGTATCACTTCATACGTGGAGTCGTTGAGGACAAGTCTATTGATCTTGTCAAGATCTCGAGTTGACCAGAATCTTGCAGATCTGTTGCTCACGAAAAGCCTCTCTACAGAGTGCTTTGCCTTCCTCAAGAGGTTGATGGGCGTGGGATGAGATTACGACTTTCCTCATCCTGTTGTACATGTGTACAAGTTGTACTATCTTTTTTCTTTTTCTTTTCACTCCTCACTGGGGCAGATTCGCCTTTAAGTGGGAGATTGTTGGGGGTAAAGGCGCCTCAGCCTAGCCGCCCGTATATTATTACACTGACAGTCATCGCCACTGCACACTGCAGGTGGCGAGCACCTGTCACCATCACTTTATTCTTTATTCTTTTAGTGACAGTTTGAATAAAGGAAGGCCCGGTCACACATTGTGACTATTGGAGTTTCCATTTCTAGTCTCTCCCTTTCTTGCTCTTGCTCTCCCACCATAGCTCTTGAGTCCAACCTTCAATCTGTTGCTCCCTTTCACCCATTCCATTCAACATAAATGGAATTACTCACCATAGCAAAGTTGATCCAGAGTTACGTACTTCACATCAACCATGCACAATATCTGCATGTTACAAAAACATATCACTTCAATGAAAATTGAAATAACTAATTATTCATATGAATTCTAGTAACAAAAAAGATAAAAAATATATCTATAAAATAGAATATCTAAATTTATTTCTATTGATTATTGCTAGAACAATTGATTCTAAAGTCATGATCATCAAAACATATTGAATAGAAGATGGAATCTATGCTCTACTCTATGTTGATTGCTGCAACAACAACTAATTCTAAAGTTAGAACCAACATAAACCCTATTGTAAAAATAGAAAAAAAGAGAATAGGCACATGTGCGTACGTGTGTGCACATGAGCGCGCATGCGCGCGTACGCACACACACACACACACATGCACACACACACCCACAAGCACATATGCAATCTTGCCCAAAATAATCCTTTCAAGAAGACAATAGCAATAGTTAGAACCTACATGAAGCTCTATTGGAAAAATTTGTAGAAAAGAGAAAACACACACACACACACACACACACACACACAAAAAGAGAAACCACAACAACAAAAAAAAAAAACAGAGAGATGAGCACCTATGCCTCTTGCCCAAAATAATCTCTACAAGACGACAACAGGACTTAGAACCAATATCAAACTCCAATTCCTAAATAACAGAAAAGAGAAATGAGATATATATATATGAATGAGCACATATGCCTCTTGCCTAAAATAATATGTATAAGAAAGTATCATAAAG
Organism: Lygodium microphyllum; assembly: GCF_053477565.2. Lineage (NCBI taxonomy): Eukaryota > Viridiplantae > Streptophyta > Polypodiopsida > Schizaeales > Lygodiaceae > Lygodium > Lygodium microphyllum. The sequence goes on along the minus strand of NC_141147.1, from coordinate 22,303,791 downwards.
AATTAGAATCGACATTAAATCCTACTAAAAAACAACAAAACAGAGAAATCATAGAGAGAGATGGGCACCTATGTTTTGCCCAAATTCTACAGCTATATGGAGAGGAAATTGTAGAGGGAAGTGGAAGGATTAAAACCCAATTCGCTCGTACTACAAAGCTTCAACAGCCACAAAAATTCATTGGAATGGAGAAGAGAAGGAAAGGAGTCCGATATTCAAGCTCTAGGTTAAACTAATTTTGTGGGAGGAAGAAAAAGTGAAATTGAAAAATGGACAAAAAAGGGGAGGGGGGAGTATGAGAATAGAGTAACTCAAAAATTGTGCACTATTCATTCCCCTTCCTTTTTTAATCCTCCACTACCCTTTTTTTAAAATTAAAAAGTAGAGATTTGGAGAGAGAAGATTCACCCTCCATCAATGTCAACATTCTACCTTCCAATTGGATAGTCCAAAAGGCCCACCTTTTAAACTATAATATTTGTAAGGGCCCAAAGAGAGTCCATTTTTTCTCTAGTGAATGAATGAGTTGCCATCTTACTTGTTCCATGTTGATGAGTTTAGTGACATACATAATGTGATAAAATAATATAATTGGTTTGGATAGCTAGAAGATTTTTGCAATCATTTAAGGATCGTGATCTATACCATTTGCTTAAGAAATTGTTGAATGAGTAGACAGATCAAAGTGAGAAATCGTCAAGCATGATGTTATCCATAGGGACTCTTCCAAGGGCAAGGCCCCTAATGGTGCTGATGAAGCTAACATGAAAGTATTACAAGAGATGCTAGGTCTTACAAAAGAAATACCCATAGTAGTAGCATTCAATTTAGACTTTAGTCCCTTGTAAATAAGTGTTCTAAGGCCATAAGCTCCATACATTAGCACATTGAGGAGGATGGAGGATATGTTACTTGTTCAACTATTAGCATATAAACTCGAGGGGTTCACTATATATAAACCCTCTAATCACGTGTGTTCAAGGCTTATTTAAAAATATCCATATCTATGGATTTTTTACACATCCCTTTTCTATCCAGTCTGTGAGTAACCCCTTTATATGTTATCCTTTTGTGTGGAAAAAACATGTAAAAATGGTATTGTTAAAATCCCCTATTTGGAACCTATGTGACATACACACATATTTCTGAGTGGTCCCCCCCAAACATATAAAGAAACCATAATTAAGCCACATACCAAAGTGAGCTTCTAAAGCAACTCCAATAGGCACATAATAAATTTATATTGATTTTACGAAGCCAAATAGGGAGGCTTTATGGATTTTGATGCTCATTGAATAGCATTAAAGCCTTCATGTAATCTCAACTTTCCATATTCAAGCCTAACATATATTGTTGTGTTGTTGCAATGTCTCATGTCCTTAAATGTTAGCATGATTCACTCTGTTTTCATAGCAATTCATGGAGAATTTGACACACCAAAGTGATATTTTGGCCCAAAGGCAATGGAGCTAATAGAGTCACTAAAAAAGAAACCTCTTAAAGGCCTTCAATGGAAAACAAAGTCATGCAGGTAATGAATGGCAAGCTTTTGGGGTCAATGTTGGAGATTATCTTGACAAAAGACATATCCATGAGAAGGTATGGACCGAATATGAATGTGTTAGAAAATGTCCTAGGCTAGTACTAGGGTAAATGGGCCAATAAAGTGATGCCCCCCCAAAAAAAACACATCCCACCCCAATTGAGTGGCAATTTTGTATTTTTTTTTTAAATGCTCTTTTAGTCACTTAACATTATGATATGAACTTTTAAAAATTATAGATGAGGTTAATGAAAGTCAAACAACCGAGCCATGTAAATATTTTTTTCATATCTTAAGATTACATATAAGATTACTACAAGTCAAACTATCGAGCCAAGTAAGTTTATTTCATATTTTAGGATTTTGTAAAACCTTAAAGAAGCGCATCCTTGAGTGTCACTCTATTGACCCACTCTTTTATAAACCCTTCATTTATAACCGGATCCAAAAAACATCAAAATGACTCGATATTTTTAATTTAAACTCTATATGATATGAACAGTTTAATTATTAAAAAACATTTAACAAACTCAGTTGGAAGAAAAAATTTACAATGGAAGACTGTTAAAAGACACTGTAATGACCCCTTTACGCTAAGCAGCAGTAGAGCAATTTAGAAGGAGCTAAACGACAAAATTGGACCGTGGTGTGACGGAAGCTGGGGAGGTGGAACTCGTCTACCAAGACGATCTGAAGCTCGGTCAGGACTCAGCAGTCAGCAGGCCGGCCGGGCTTGCTAGTGCTCGCCAAGGCGAACTTGAGAAGGTTCGGTCTGGAGATGCCACTGATCGTGGGCTGACTGGGCCGTGGCAAAGTCGACTCGCAGGCTTTTCTTCTGTAGTTTGACAAATTGCAATCAAAGACTTTACGTGGTGTGAGAATCGAAGGTCTTTCCTGATCAGACCTCGTCAGACAGGGAAATGCCGTCCCAACACTCGATATGATAAATGGCGGGGCGTATTCTTCTTGCATAAACATTACCAACCCGCCTGTCGTCTTACTATTAGCTTCTTTGCCTCCTCCTCCTCCTGCTGCTGCATAGGATACCATTGATGATGGCTTCCCACGTTCACCGCGTTATAATTACCTGTAGCCCTCGCAACTCTACTCCTGTCGCTTCCTTGATATTCTCGATCGCCCTCAGCATGCTCATCATACAGCACTGCGTAACCGGCACCTCGGTGGCCGCAGCTGCCTGCGTGGCGCAGGACCGGGCGGCTCTTCTGGCCGTCAAGGGGGCCGTGGCCAAGGACCCGTCTCAGAAGCTGGCGGCGTGGACGGCGTCCATGTCCGACTGCTGCTCCTGGGAGGGCGTCACCTGCGAGGCCAGCAGCGGCCGCGTGGTGCAGCTGGACCTCTCGGGGGGCAGGCTGCAGGGGGTGCTGTCGCCCCTGCTGGGCTCCCTGTCGGAGCTGCAGCTGCTCAAGCTGCAGGAGAACAGCTTCCAGGGTAGCATCCCTCCGTCTCTGGGCAAGCTCACCAAGCTCCAGCAGCTGTCGCTAGCCAACATGATGACCGACAGCGGCAGCGGGGGGGGCCTCACGGGAGCCATCCCGGAGTCCTTGGGGCAGCTCAGCGGCCTCCGGGAGCTCGACCTGTCCTACAACGCGCTCTCGGGTGGCATCCCGGAGTCCTTCGACCAGTTGACCAGCCTCCGGGTGCTCGACCTGTCCCACAACATGCTCAGCGGCCCGCTGCCCAGCGCCATCGGGGGCATGGCCAGCCTGCAGCACATCCGCATCGCCAACAACCTCATCAGCGGGTCCATCCCGCCCTCCTTCGGCCTCCTCTCCAACCTCTTCACCGCCGACCTGGCCCTCAACAACCTCTCGGGCGTGGTCCCGGCCGCCTTCACCACCAACCTCACCAACCTCTTCGTCCTGTACCTGGACCACAACGCAATCGGGGGCCTGCCCGAGGACATGAGCAACCTCCACAGCCTGCAGGTCGTGCGCCTGGACGGCAACCCGCTGGGCGACATCAGCAGCGCCTCGTCGGCGGCCATATCGGGCCTCTCCACCCTGCCCAAGCTCCGGGAGCTCCACCTCAGCTCCTGCGGCCTGTCGGGTCCCTTCCCGCAGTGGGTGGCCAACCTCAAGAAGCTTCAGGGAGCCGACGACAACTCCAACGAGGTCACTCCTCTCATCGACCTCTCACACAACGCCCTCACAGGCACCATCCCGCCCGAGCTCGGCTCCATCGCCAACCTGCAGAGCCTGAATCTCTCATACAACGCCCTAATGGGGGTCATCCCATCCGAGCTCGGCTCCCTCGCCAACCTGCAGAGCCTGGACCTCTCATACAACAACCTCTCCGGGGCCATCCCAGCCGAGCTCGGCTCCCACGCCAACCTGCAGAGCCTGGACCTCTCATACAACGCCCTAACGGGGGTCATCCCATCCGAGCTCGGCTCCCTCGCCAACCTGCAGAGCCTGGACCTCTCATACAACAACCTCTTCGGGGCCATCCCAGCCGAGCTCGGCTCCCACGCCAACCTGCAGAGCCTGGACCTCTCATACAACGCCCTAACGGGGGTCATCCCAGCCGAGCTCGGCTCCCTCGCCAACCTGCAGAGCCTGGACCTCTCCTACAACAACCTCTCCGGGGCCATCCCGACAGAGCTGGCCAATCTCGGTAACTCCCTCCGCTTCCTGTCGCTGCAGGACAACCAACTGTCCGGCAACATCCCTGTCGCCTTCGCGACGCACCTCCAAGGCCTGGCCTCCTTCAACGTCTCCGACAATCAGCTGGCCGGTCCCATCCCGCCGCAGCAGCCCTTCAACACCTTCCCTGTGTCCTCCTACCGCCCTGGCAATCCTGCCCTCTGCGGAACCCCGCTCCCCGCATGTACCAGGCGGCGCCTAATGCGCTAGCAGTATACAGCATAGTGTTAAAAGTACATCCTCCTTCGAAGTAAATCCATTATCCATTCTGCATTAATCCAGTACTGCACAAGATCGTGAGATGAAAGCCCATTGCCAAAACAAAACCACATCGGGCAAGATTCCATTGTCAAGCCTCTCTCTCCTAAAGCCATCCAAAAAAACAATCCCTATTAGGCCTAAAATTTGAAGGTTGCAACACCCTTCAAAGGGGGTTTTGCCCTTCTAGAGAGGGGTGATACATATATTACCCTTCAAAAGAAAGGTAAGAATTTTAGAAAAATAATTATATGCCCTTCCAAACTCTTTAAAAAGAAAAGGAGAGGTCTTCTAAGACCTTCTAAATGAAAAGTTGGGTAGCCCTTCAAATTTGAGGGCTGAGATTCCCTATGATAAAGTTGTAGAAATACTCTACCTTGTCTCAATATAACTTTCACACTTCCATTTTCTTAAACAAAAGACTCAAAACAAAATTTCAACTAGGCCATTAGCATTTAGTTTGTTAACGTGTCGAAAATGTCAAAATTTCACCTCTTTTTTTTTGTAATGCGTGGTCATATATTACCAAAAGAGTAAAAAGTGTTTACAAAATGTAAATATGCATCGAAGCCTCGGGCTTGAGAAGGTAACTTTTTCCCAAAATAGTCTATAGATCCAATGTTGGAACTTCAAAGGGTAAAGAACTGACAGTAGCTCTTGTTTAAGAAGCTGGGATAGACAAGCACCTAGTTTCCAATGTATTGGGTGTAGATTGCACATCATAAGATGTGGATAAAGAGGAAGCATGGGAATACATGTGGTCAGATGTGTTTTTGGATTATAACATTGTTTGAAGAGACATGCATTCCTACTTAACCAAAAAAATCTCAAGGTTACATCGCAAATTAGACCGAGTGATCTCCATTTAGCTTCATCAAAATTAGCTTGATCACCAAAGAAGGCAGCTGCCATCCCAAAGTTATCCTACCGGTTGGTAGCTCTCACCAACACCATATTAGAGATTTCAGGAATTTCTGTAATATTAGAGATTTCAGGATTTCAGGAATTAATCGACTCTAAACCCCGCACACCCTGCGCAAAAATGCAACCCAAAGTAATCTCCCGCATTGTAAAATGTTGGTGGCTAAGTGCTTATTCCACGCGCATTAATAAACTCCAGCTCCGTGTCGTGTATGAAAGACCGTGGCTTGAAACTGCAAGTCCACACGGGAACACCCTTCACGGGAAAGGCAAAATGATAATGGATAATTTAGTGCAATTTTTTTTATTAATAACCCCCTCCCCTTCAGTCGTTGCACGGCGGGGGAGAGGGAGTGGAGAAGAGTGGGTATGGAGTAGGAGAGCACGGGGGGAGGAGGAGACATGCAAACTAACCACATGTGTGGCTATTCCCCCCCCTTAAAACCTATAAGAACCTCCCCCCCTTAAGCTTGAGGGGAAATGAGGGATCATGGGGACAGCGTCGTGCTGCCCGCCAGAGAAGCTACCGTCACCATATTGCCGTCACAGGCCGTTGCCGCCAGGCCGCTGCTGCCACGCCACCTCGACCATCATCATCGTCATCATCATAATCATTATCCTCATCATCATCTCCTCCATCATTTCTTTCTCTCTCCACGTCATTCTGTGGAACAAAAGCTTGGAAGCTTCTTTAGAAGCTTCTAAACAAGGCTTCCATAAGCCTTATTCATCCACACCTCTCGGGTTTTTCAAAAATCGCGACTGTAAGGCCCATTCTTGCACAGAAGAAGGAAACCCCGGGCAGAAAGAGACTTGGACACGTTACAGTTGGTATCAAAGTGAACCAACGAGGATCTAATATTTTCAAGGAAACTTAATGAGGAGAAGAGAGCAAATGTTGCTGTTAAGAACATTTTCTTACCTTACTTATCGATGCTGGCCTGCAGAGTCGCAAAGCGTGGAACAAATTCTTAGTGTTCCAGGTTATGTTTATGACTGTGATGTGTGCTTCAGATTATCGATGAAAGCTAGGTATGATGAATATCCTAGACCGCATCTACAATCCTTCACCCCTGTACATGGAATGGAGATGGACGGGTGATTTAGGAATTTATTACATAGCTGCCCACCGACTTGCGTACCTTCGAACCAACTTGAAGAGAATCAAGTGGATGGAGGACTTAAAGATCGTGAAGCTGTTCATCTTTGTTGAAGCTCACGCAAATGCAACCCTACATGTCAGCGGTCGAAAGATCAAGAAGAACAAGTATGTGTATGAGGAAGAACAAGTATGTGTATGAGGAAGGCCAATGAATTCCCATTTCATTTGGGGAATGCCAACACCAACAACTGTCAAAGAAATACGTAGTTTTCTTGGATTGACAGGATGGTACAGGGTCTTTATAAAAAACTATGCCTTGATTGCAACTCCTCTGACCAATCTACTGAAGAAGCAAGTATTAATTGTACGGTCACCTGCTGAACAATCGAACTTTGATAAACTAAAGTAAAGCTTGGTATCAGCACCTATCCTGAAACTTCCAGGCCTTAGTAAGGAGTTTGAAGTGATAACTAATGCTAGCACACTTGCCTTAGGATGTGTGCTTATGCAAGAAGATCATCCTATAGCATACTCTTCAAGGAAATTGAAGAGCCATGAAAGGAACTATGCTACCCATGATCTGGAGCTGTTAGCTATCATCCATGCTCTCAAGCTTTGGAGACACTACTTGTTGGATAATAAGTTCACCTTAGTGTTAGATCATAAAAGTCTTAAATGGATTTTTACCCAGAATGAGCTCAATATGAGGGAATGTCGATGGATCGAAGTGCTGGAGGAATATGATTTTGAAATCAAATACCGGCCTGGAAAGGAGAATATAGTTGTCGATGCACTCAGTTCGCAAAGCATTTCTAAATTCTTTGATTTTGCAAGATCCATCAAAACAGCAAGATCTCTAGCCACAAAGGTATCCATGCCAAACAACCCAATCCTTGACCTAGCTAAAGAAGAGGCATGCCATGATCCAACCTATCAAAAATTGCTAAGGGAGATCCCTATCAAGGATCAAGACCCGAAGCTACAAACAAAGTATCTAGAATTCTCTATCAATAGTAGACTTGTCTACTACAGGATAAGATTATGTATACCGGCGAGCCAGTCACTTAAACAGAAGATACTTTGGGAAGCCCATGACTCCTCTTTCTCAGGACATCCTGGCTATGCCAAGACCCTTAATGCGGTCAGAAAGAGCTATTATTGGGAGAGGCTTAAAGGTGACGTTCTCAAATATGTCACGGAATGTTTGTCTTGTCAACGCATTAAGGCCGAACATGTCAAAATGCTTGGGAAATTGCAACCACTTGACATTCCCCAAATGAAATGGGAATTCATTAGTATGGACTTTGTTATTGGCCTGCCCCAAGTTCAGGGAGGATACAACTCCATTATGGTTGTGGTAGATATGCTTACCAAGGTTGCACATCTTATCCCTGTTAATACAAACTATAAAGCCTCAGACATTTCAAGGTTATTCATCAAGGAGATATTCCAAGTGCATGGGTTACCCAGAAGAATCATCAGTGATCGTGACTCTCTCTTCACATCACACTTCTGGAGGGCCATCTTCGAGGCCATTGGGACTCAACTCTGTTTCAGTACAGCTTACCATCCCCAAACCGATGATCAAATGGAGCAAGTCAACCAAGTCATTGAGGATATGCTAAGGGTACACTACTGTCGCGAACCCAAAAAGTGGATTCAATATTTCCCTACACCGCTGGTTGAGTTTGCCCACAATGCTTCCTACCAACAAAGCATCCAGATTGTTACAACTATATATATCATCTCTCACTTGACTTGGGTCTCACCTATATATACTAACTCTACATCAATATGAATCATTCTTTGGGAGCATGTCTTGTGTATCTCTCTCGTACTCTCTCTCTCTCTCTCTCAACATGGTATCAGAGCTATGGATGCGTAGCAACAACAAGGAAGATAAGTTGTTTCATTCTTTATACTTGATTGAATTCTTTGCACAAGTGATGATTTGATACATAAACTTGTTCAAATTAGAAGTATTAGTTAATTTTGTCTTTTTAAAAAAAACCAGGTGCGTAGCTCTCGTCGTGCTCTCGAATCCTGTCAAAATCGCTTGTCAATCGGAGTTCTGGACCAAAAGTTATGACAGTTCAGGATTCAAGACAGCAATTCTGCTCGAATCTACGATTGTTTATTTAAAACTGTATTTCTAATTACCGTTCGTTAATCCCCAATTACAGTTTATTAATCGCTCGTCTTCGTTAATGATATTGATTACGACAAGCAAACATCTTGCTATTTTTAGCGATGTTTTATTATCGTTCACGTTCTTTGCTCGACCGAAATAGCACTTTTCTTATATGCGTCATCTCGTCTTGCACGTTACGCCTCTCTATTTCGGGCTTTCTTTTTAGTCACTCAATACTTTTCGTTGTTCTTACGTGCATATCCCTATTTTGATTGTCATGCATCTCAACTACGCTCGTCTTGATCATGGTTTGTAGATTCTGTGATCTCATCTTATTTGTTTTCTCTCGACATACAGGCATGGCCAATTGCATAATTGTTAATGGATATCCATCTGGCCAGCGTTCGGTTCCCTTCTTCCAAGGACAAGGCTTTTCTGGGTAGAAAGCAAAGATGATGCTAATTCTTGAAGATGACGAATTATTTGATATTGTTTTGGGCGACCTGTCTTGCCCAGTTCAACCTATTGATGTGATGAATAACAATTCTGTGATTACTGATGGTCCATTATTTGAACAATGGAAAATTGATCATACTGATTGGATTCATCCTGACAAAGCAGCTCGTCGTTATATATTGTCTGCACTTCCTGACTCACTTATGTTGGATGTCTTTCATCTGGAAACCTCTCATGCTATTTGGGAGTATCTTATCTCAACGTTTGAGAAGAAATCGGTCACCGAAATTTTATATCTCCAAACTTGTTTGAAGAATCTTCAATATAAGGTTGGTATTTCTATGCACTCTCATATCGAGGCTTTTAAAGACATTATCAATCAGCTTGGTGCTGCCGGCACTCCTGTTGCTAAAAATCAGATTGTTACTCAACTTCTTCATACCATCAAAGATCCTTTATATGACAATATCATCACTATTTTGTCTAACAAGGATGATATCCACTTTGACAAAGCATGTATATCTCTTATTGAATATTCTCAACGTCATGAGCATCATTTGGAAAAATCTGATGCTGTTTTGGTCACTCGCGAACAAAGGGATTTTGATGCTGCTTTTGTTGCTCGCAAGCGTCCTGCTTTACGTTTTCAGCAGGGTGGACGCCCTAATCCAGGTAGTAGATCTTCTCGTCTTGCTTATCCTAACAAGCATTGTTCTTATTGTGATAAGAAAGGTCATGTGGCTTCTGATTGCTGGGCATGTCAATATGATGAGGAGCATGGAGTTACTACAAAGCAACCTCGCTTGTCCAAAAGTTTTCCTCCTTGTGATTATTGTGCACATACAGATCATCCATCTCGCCGTTGTTATAAACGCAGATATGATGAAGAACGTTCTCGAGCTTATATTGTTCAACAAACTATAACTGATGATGATATACTCATCAGGAGCTCAATTTCGTCCATTATGATATCTCTCCAGAAAAGGTACTTCATGTTCATGATGGTTCTCTATTCATCGTTGATTCAGGTGCCACTGGAAACATGACATACCAATCACAGTGGCTTCACAATTATCATTCTCTTCCTGTCAAGAAGTTTATTTACCTTGCGGATGATACGACTTGTCAAGTCAAAGGAGTGGGTGATTTATATCTGGGGACTGTTTCATCCACTAGAATATTAAGAGGAGTTCTTCATGTTCCAGATTTGCAAAGAAATCTTCTTTCTGTTGCTCGTCTAGTTGATCTTGGTTTGTTTGTTGGCTTTGATCATAATCAATGTCGTATAGAGAAAGACGGGCATACTATAGCAGTGGCTCCTTGACATGGTAATCTATTTGAGCTATCATTGAACGATACAGTTGCATATTTGAGCTATCATTGAACAATACAGTTGCAAATGTTGTTACTGCCCCTAGAGATGCAGATTGCAAATTATGGCATCAACGATTTGCACACTCCGATTTTGCCAAAATTCTTGATCTTCATCGTCATGGTCTTGTGCAAGGTATGGATCTTAAATCTCATCCACGTATGGGAATATGTGAGTATTGTACACTTGGAAGACACCATCATTCGCCTTTCCACACTTCTACTTCATCACATTCCTGTGCTCTCTTGGATTTGGTTCATACCGATATTTGCGGTCCTTTTCCTGCCTCAAAGTCTCAATATCGATATTTTATAACTTTCATTGATGATTTCTCATGGTACACACATGTCTATCTTCTTCGACATAAGTCTAAGGCTTTAACTATATTTAAACAATACAAGATAAGTGTGGAGCTTCAAACTGGATTCTCTATAAAGACACTTCGCAGTGACAATGGCGGTGAATATGTATCCAATCTATTTGATGACTTCTGTAAGGATCAAGGTATTCATCATGATTTTACAGTTCCTTATTCTCCTCAGCAAAATGGTGTTGCTGAGCGCAAAAATCGCACGATTCTTAATGCTATACGTTGCATGCTTATACACTCTGGTTTGTCTCGAAAGTTTTGGACTGAAGCACTTCTAACAGCTGTTTTTATTCAAAATCATCTTACAACTACTGCACCTGCTTCCTATAACAATTTGGACAAGGAAGACACCTTCAGTCTCTCACTTTCGCACATTTGGCTGCATTGCTTACATTCATGTGCCCAAGGATACTCGATATAAGTTGGATCCTCCAGGTTTGAAGGTTATTTTTCTTGGTTATTCAGATCATTCCAAAGGTTACAAATTTTATGATCCTTCTTCTCAAAAGGTTATCATTAGTCGTGATGCTATATTTGATGAGAAGACTATGGGTGGCACATGGTCGTCAGATGTTTTAGATGATACACAGTCTTTGCTTAGTGCATTTCCTTACTTGCTTTGTGATTCTACTAATTCTGATGATCATAAACCTCCTTCACCTCCAAAGAAGATTGATGAAAATTTGGAGATCTATGTTGATCTTCCTATTGAGATAGAACATGGATTCTATTCTATTGAATATGATGTCTTTGATGATGCTATGTCTGTCCAAGAGGATCCAATATCGTATATGGAAGCTATCAATTCGTCTCAAAGGGATCAATGGCAAGAAGCTATGCAAGCTGAGTACGATTCTTTAATCTCCAAAGGTACATGGATTCTTGCTGAACTCCCCCCAAATCGTGTTCCTATCAAATGTAAATGGGTTTATAAAACCAAGACCAAAGCTGATGGTTCGTTTGATAAGTTCAAAGCACGACTTGTTGCAAAAGGTTGCTCACAGGTTGCAGGAGTAGATTATCAAGAAACATTTTCTCCCGTTGTGCGCTCCACAACTGTTTGTATGATTTTGGCTTTTGCAACACTATTTGATCTAGAAATTCACCAAATGGATGTTAAAACGGCTTTTCTCAATGGAGATCTTGAAGAAGAAATCTATATGGAGCAACCTGAAGGTTTTATGATTGCAGGAAAGGAGCATCTTGTATGCCAGCTTCATCGTGCATTATATGGATTGAAGCAAGCCTCTTGTGCTTGGTATATTAAGATTGATCAGTTCCTCACATCTAAAGGTTTTGTTGCATGTTTTGCTGACCCAAATCTTTACATCAAAAGGGAGGATAAATATTTTATTATTCTTGCTCTATATGTTGATGATACTATTCTTGTGTCAAATAATATTGCTTTTTTGGATGCTATGAAGAAGCTTTTATCGACTGCATTTGAAATTGTGGATCTTGGTGAGATACATTCTTGTTTGGGTATTCAAGTTCAACGACACCAACAACAAGGCATTCTTCTTCTTCGCCAAACAAAGTTTATTGATGATATTGTTAAGAAGTTTGGGTTGACAAATGCGCACTCTGCCAACACTCCCATTCTTTCAAGCTCTACCAAGGGTACATCTACAACACGCAATGAAGAATCAGCCATTCATCAACCTTTTGCTAATCTTGTTGGTTGTCTTCAATTTATTGGTTTAAACACAAGACCAGATATTTTATTTGTAGCTAATTTTTTGGGACAGTGTTGCGGTTTCTACAACTGAAGCCGAATATGTTGCTGCATCATTAGCAGCTCGCGAGCTAGTTTGGCTTCGACAACTACTTGTAGATTTGGGACATCCTTCATCATCTAGTACACCTCTTCGATGCGATAACCAAAGTGCTATTAGTCTTATCAGAGAATTTAAGAAATGCTCATAAATATTTGTCTTACACTTGAATAAAGAAGTCAGAAATTAGTCCTCCAAATGAGGCAAGAATTTAGCATTGAAAACATTGTTAGAAGAGTAGAAGGATTTGTTTAAGATGCCTACAACCCTCCCTCCTAAGAGGTAGGCGGATCACCCCATTGATTTAGAGCCCTATTACATGCTCTCAAAAATTGGAGTGTGAAGAAGTTGCTAAGAAGGTCAAAGGAGTTGTTTGAGATGGGTTTTATTGAGCCGACTTCTTCTCATTATGCATAAGTAGTCTTATTAGTCAACAATAAGTATAGTTCCTTTAGAATGTGCATTGACAATAGAGATCTTAATAAAATCAATGTCGAGAACATGTACCCCATCCCTAAGAATGATGACTTGCTTGATGAGCTAAAAGGAAAAGTATTTTACTAAGATAGACATGAGATCTGGCTATCTTCAAAATCACATGAGAGAGGGTAATGAGATAAAGATAGCATTCAAGACTAATCATGGGATTTACTATTTTCTTGTGATGTCATTTGGCCTAATGAATGCCCATGTCACTTTCTAGAGCCTCATGAATAAAATCTTATAGCCTTTTCTTTTCAAGTTTGTGCTCATATTCTTTAATGATATTCTTATTTATAATAATTCATTGGAAGAGTACTTATCACATGTCAATAGAATGCTTGAGATAATAAGAGAGCATAGATTGTTTGCTAAGGAGAATAAGTGTGTATTCATGCAAAGATCAGTAGAGTACTTGGGCCACATTGTGAGTGAACCTCGACAGATAGATTAATGAGAAAGAAGTAATTTTTTGGGATGCCATAGCTAATCAGAGCTTTAATCAATTGAAGAAAATTCTCACTTCAGTCCCCATCCTAGTATACCCTAACTTGTCAAAGGAGTCTTCCATCTAATGTGATGCCAATGGGAGGGGTATAGGTGCTACTTTATTATAAGACCATGGTATAATTTCATTTGAGAGTTGCAAGCTCGATAAGAAGGAAATGCAAATGAATCTTTATGACCAAGAGATGTTAGCCATCCTTTATGCCATTAACAAGTGGCACCATTATCTCTATGGTAGCTAGTTTAGAGTAAACAGTGACCATAGAGTCCTCAAGTACTTCTTGACTCAATCTACTTTGACTCCTAAGTAGAGGAGATAGATAGAAACCTTTAAAAATCATCATTTTTACATCTCTCATACCAAAGTCAAAGATAATATAGCGGCTAATTCACTCTCATATATGTGGGGATGCATCATATCATCTATCTCAAAACCACATAGTGATTAGGCTAAGGAGCTCTAGGAGGCCTATTTGCTAAATGAAGAATTTAGCCATATGTTTCAGAAATTACAGCATCAATTAATGGGTGATAACTCCCAGTACAAGATTTAAAATGGTCTCATATGGACCCATGGCAAGATTCTCATCCCCCACATCTTTCATTTCAAGAGAATGAAAAAAATAATACAAAAATACTCAGATAATTTTGTAGAAAGAAAACTCATTAAAATGAATTGAGTTTCATCTCACTTGATACATTACATGAATTCATAGGCCTTATATAATAGGTGTTATAAGGATGGTAGACAAATGGCATGCAAATCTCAATAGATAATCTCGATTGATATTTGAAATATTATATAACTCCAACACATTATGAGCTATATGGATGATATAATACAAGAGTTATATGGATAGCAGCCAAATGGCATGGAGACCTTAATAGACACATAGGATCAACGCTTTAGAGGATTTCAGAACTTTGAGTTCTAGTAGACCCATTGTTGGGGGTAAAGGGGCCTTTGCCTCGCCGCCCGTGTATTACTACACTCTCAGCACCCCATCGACTCCCTACCTGCATTGTGTCTCCTTCCCGGCAGCCATATCCGACTCCTTCGAGCTCCCATCACTCCCCGGCTTCTCGAGCACCTTCCCGGCATTGTTGGGCACCTTCAGGGCATTACATCAAAGGTATTTGATCATTTTCTTTAGGGTTTACTTCAGTTCTTAGGTCTCACAGGCTGTAAACAAGATTGGGGCAACCACCATTGAATCTCCCTTGCTTCATATCTCACTTGCCTTTGAACAAGACTTGTTGGAGCTTGTTTGAAGCCTTCCTTGGCTTTAATTGGAACCCTCCGAAGCTTGGCCACCATTTTTTGCAGCCACAGGACCAGCATTTACAATTGGCGGAATCACGCAGCCCTCCCATATGTGTCTTCAACATTGACAGTCACAACAACAGCTCTCCCCCTCCATTGGCACTTCGAAAGGCTCCATTTCGGGCATATGAACATGCTTTGATGCTTGGTTTTGATGGTTGATGTGTTGGCATACCATTTGGACTGATTTAACACTGTTTTGGGACTGTCATAACATTCCACAGGTAGATTATGATAGTGTTACACTGACATTTTATGCTACAGCTTGTTTGGCATTGTTATTTGATGCCCGGTTGGTCCCGTTTGATGCTCGGGTGTTAGGGGAATGTATGCCTATTGTTTGGAAACCATTTGGAGCTGATTTTGGTGCTGAAATTCTCAGTTTTGAATAGTAAATCATTGCTGTACATAGTTGGACTGAAGTCATTTTACTCATGTATACTTATGCCTATGCTTTTCGGACTATGTTTCAGACATATATGGTTATGTATTGACACTTGGGGCTCGACATAGAGCTCGGTTTTGATTTGGGATCATTGGTTGAGATTGAGCTCACTTTGCAAAGCATTTGGATGCTCCGTCTTGGATGTACTTATGGCATGTATGTTGCTTATGTCTGACCCGGTCTTGACATGCTTAGCCTATGCCATTACTACATGCTAGTTACATTGTTTGGAGCCTATTGCTATTGGAGTTCGGTCTTGGCTTGACCTTGTATTCTCGGAGCTTACTTGAGCTATTTATTGGCTTGCCAGAGTTATATCTTGGGATGTACTTGATGCCTTACATGCTTATGGATGCTACATACGGATGCTCTACCGCCTACATGTTCGGGATGTACTATTGATGTATTGTCTTGGACTTATGTCATTGGCACTGTGTCTTGTCTTGGCTTGAGCTCTTGAGCTCGTACATACAGCTTTTGTGCCAGTGGGAGCATTCTTGAATGCTTATCAGACATTGAGCAGGTCGTACTTTTATGCATTGAGCCATTATATGCTATTGAGCAATTACAAACACTTGAGACTTTGGGACTTCTTACCTTTTGGGATGATACATCATATGTCTCGGTTCATTGTATGCTTATGAGCTAAGTCTCAGTTTTGGATCCGTATCTTTGTGAACTGACACCTACTTGTGTCAAGTTTTGGTAGTGGTAGGAACACTTTGCCCGTTGCCTGGGGGATGTACCTACTCACTGGCAGATGTTTATCTGACATACTTGGGTGTTGGATTCCTGCTCATTGACCATCATATGCTTATGCTATGTCCGCATGATGTTGGCTTTGGTCTTGGTAGTATCTGATTGCCTTGGGATCCGATTTTGGCACTGTTAGCTCTCTTTTACTGAAGTCTGAAATTTATTACGGCAAGCATATATGTATGGACTGACATGGATTTTTCATGTTGAAACACTTTGAAATGATGTACTTTCACTAGTACTTGGTGGACAGTAGCTTTGGTTCCACTTTCTTCGCCATTTTTCCTCGATTTTGGTGATTTTTTTATCATTTTCTGCAAGAAACAACAAGTAGTTTTGAACTGTGTCTACCATCTTCTAGCCTGCATTTGGACAGTTTGTCCACTGATCATGCTATTTTCAACATCACTAAGCTTGATGGTACGAAATACTCTTATTGGAAGAGCCAGATTTGGCAGGTGTTGGTGCAGAAATCGTAGATCAAACCTTTGAGGTTAAGTAGGCATCCGCCTGCAACTATGCTAGATGAGGAATGGCTTGAGCTTGATGAGTTATGCAAGTCCACTATTGTTTTGTCTCTCACAGAACAGGTTCACTATAATGTCTCTGAGCAAGAATAGAGTGCATGGCAGTTGTAGGAAAAGATCAAAAATCTCTATGAAAAGAAAAGTCCAGCGAGTCACATGTATTGGCTGAAGCAGCTTATGGATCTGTGCATGAAGGAGAATGTGACTACGTCTGCTCACTTGAGCCAGTTCCATGCTATACTCAAGAACTTGACTTCGCTGGACATCACTTTTGCAGAGGATGTCACTCCTCTTTTCTTGCTTGGTACTCTTAATGAGTCATGGGATGTATTCCGCACTGCATTATGTGCCTCTACTGCTACCTTGAAATTATCTAATATTGAGAGTGCTCTTCTGCAGGAAGAGGTTAACTGTAAGAATTTGAATGCCTCTCGTGTGTCTCATGCTATGACAGTTAGAGGCAGGAATGATGGATATGGAAATCATGGCAGTGGTAGTGGCCGTGGACGGAATTCTCAGAAATCTCGGTCCAAGTCTCGTGGGAAGTCACGTAGCAAATCCCGTGGAAAGAATGCACATGTTACTTGTCACCATTGTGGGAAAAAGGGCCATATTAGGTCACAATGCCATGAATTGTGCAATGAAAGTTGCAAAGATAAGGGGAAAGACAAAGTGCAGGATAAGTCTTCTGATCGCAGCATAGTACTTGCAAAGTCCAGTGTTAAAATTAAAGAGATCAATGTCATGCAGCCTGAGAATGTTGATGATGATGATTATATCGTAACAGCTTCTTCTAGTGCTTTGCAGATGATAGAGATACATGTATGCACAGTGTTGACTCTTGGAATCAGGTGCGTCCTTTCATGTGACACCTTGCCGAGAGTGGTTTCATTCATACCATACTATTTCGGGTTCTGTGCGCTTGGGTGATGACAGCTCTCTTGATATTGTAGGCATTGGTAATGATAGACTGCAGTTGTCAAGATTGTGGGAGAGAAGGAAGGAGTCTCACTTGTAGCTTTCTCACTTACACAATGGGGGAATACACACACAGGTGGAGGCTGAAAAACAGTTTTCCTCTTCTTAGTTGTGTAAGCCAAAAAAGAACTCAAGTACAAAGAAATAGAAGAACCCTATATATGGGTTTCAAACCAAACTCAACTAACTAAGGTGGCATACTAACTGAGCCACGAACTAGTAGATAAGGATAGCTGTCATCTAGCTATTATTCATGGGCGGTGTACCAACCGCATCTGCAGCTAATAAGTCAGTGACATAAATGCACAACAGTCACCCTGGCATATCACGAGTGGAGCTCGATATCTCAATAGCAGTTTTCTTCTAGCAGCAGTTTTGTTATGCAGGATGTACGTCATGTACCTGCTTTGACACGTAGTCTCATGTCAGCTGGACAGCTTGATGACACAAGATATCATATATGTTTTGGAGACTCTACATGGAAGATCACTCGTGGCAGACTTGTGATTGTGAAAGGTGCCAAGGCTGATAGTCTCTACCCCTTGATTGTATCAGCTTCTTCCCTTGATCATGTTTTGTCTGTGGGTTCTATCCCACATGTATCTCTTTGGCATGCCCATTTTGGGCCATATGTCTTTGAAGGGAATGAAAATGCTTTCTGGTTTGCAGTACTTACCGCCCCTTGATTATGCATGTTTTGATTCATGTGAGCATTGTCTTTATGGCAGGCAAACTAGGTCTACACATAAGAAGTCTGGTAGGCCACGCATGAGTGAGCCCTTGGCATTGGTACATTCGGATGTCTGTGGGCCCATGCCTTGTCAGTCTATGGGTGGTGCAAAGTATTTTGTTACGTACATAGATGATTTTTCATGGAAAGTTTGGGCTTATCCCATTAAGCTGAAATCCGATGTCTTGGTTGTGTTTTAGAGATGGCTTGCATTGGTTGAGAACCAGTCTGGGTATAGGCTAAAATGCCTAAGGACAGATAATGGGGGTGAGTATGTCTCACGTGCTTTTGAGTAGTTATGTGATGAGAGGGGTATTAAGCGTCAGTTAACCACCCCCTACACCCCCCCAGAATGGTTTGGCTGAGCGGATGAATAGAACCATCCAGGAGCGTGTACGTAGTATGCTTAGCCATGTAGGCCTACCACAGAGCTTTTGGGCTGAGGCAGTTAGTACAGTTGTGTATGTCATAAACAGATCACCCTCTAGTGGTTTGGATTTCCAGGTTGGAGAGGAGGTATGGACTAGAAAACCTCCCTCTTATGCACATCTCCGTGTCTTTGGATGTGAGGAATTTTTCCATGTGCCCAGGGACAAGAAAAATAAGCTGGATCCCAAGAGTGTCAATTGCATTTTCCTTGATTATGGGGATGCAAGCGAGATGGGTTATCATCTCTGGGATCTGCAAGTGCGGAAAGTCATCCGCAGTCATGATGTAGTCTTCCATGAAGACAAAATGAATAGGCAGCCTGAGAGAGTTGTTGAGATCCGCAGGGTCATATTTCAGGAGGAGCCGAGAGCTCCCGCACAGCCAGTTGGACAGCCTACAGCTGTAGCAGATGCTCATGGTCAGGGTGTTGAACAGGCAGCTGGACAAGCAATAGAGCCTGCCGTGAGACGGTCTACTAGAGACAGACATCCACCTGATAGATTTCAGCCCTCGATGCATTATGTCTTGGTTACATATGCAGAAGAGCCTTTCACTTATGATGAGGCTATGTGCAGGGGTGACAGTCACTCTTGGGAGAGGGCTATGCAGTCTGAGATAGACTCCTTGCATAAGAATGAAACTTGGGATTTGGTTTCTTTGCCTATGGGCAAGAAGGCTTTGCCATGCAAGTGGGTGTACAAGCTGAAAAGTACCCCTGGACACCCCAAGCCGGCATACAAGGCTAGATTGGTAGCAAAGGGTTTTAAGTAGGAACATGGTGTGGACTTTGATGAGGTCTTTTCTCCTATGGTTAACATGACCACCCTACTCTTAGTCTTGGCTTTGGTTGCTCAGCTTGACTTGGATTTATACCAGATGGATGTCAAGACGGCTTTCTTACATGGGGACTTGTATGATGAGATTTATATGGAGCAGCCTAAGGGCTTTGCAGAACCTGGCAGGGAGCACCTAGTGTGCAAATTGAAGAAAAGTCTTTATGGCTTGAAACAGGCACCTAGGGAGTGGTATAAGTTTGATGCCTTTATGCAATCACATGGCTATAGCAGGAGTGCTATGGATCCCTGTCTTTACACGAAGAAAGCTCGTGATGGTTCTTTATTGATTTTGGTACTCTATGTGGATGATGTGCTAATAGCAGGGAAAGCTCATGATGAGCTAGATGCTCTTAAGGCTCAGGTCAAGAAGAGCTTTGAGATGAAAGATTTGGGACAGGCCACTCACATACTTGGTATACGCATTAGACGCGACAGGCATCAAGGACTCCTCTACTTGTCACAGAGGGAGTACATTCATAAAGTCCTTGAGCGCTTCCGCATGCAGGACGTAAAGCCTATTGGTTGTCCATTGCCTTCTTATGTGAAAGTATCACAAGCTGATTATCCACAGACAGATGCCGAGATGGCCAAGAATCCCTATGCATCCACAGTGGGCAGTCTTATGTATGCCATAATAGCCACTCGTCCAGATATTGCCTTTGCAGTTGGTGTTGTGGCACGCTATATGGCTACACCTGGCAAGAAGCATTGGGATGCTGTGATGAAGGGTATCATGAGGTACCTGAAGGGTACTGCAGATATGTGCATATGCTATGGCAGCCAGGATACAGGAGTCATGGGGTACACTGACTCTGATTATGCACGACATGAAAATAGTAGGAAGTCCACTTCCAGCTCTGTATTCACCTATGCTAGAGGTGCTGTTTCTTGGATATCCATGGTACAGAATTGCACGGCCCTTTCTACTACGAAGGTCGAGTATGTTGCAGTCTCACTGAGGCTTGCAAGAAGGCCATTTGGTTGGGTCCTTTAGTTGCTGATCTTGGTATTGATGCTATCCCTACACTGCATTCAGATTCTATGAGTGCTATTCAGTTAGCCAAGAATCCGGTCTTCCATGCGAAGACAAAACACATTGAGGTGAGGTATCACTTCATACGTGGAGTCGTTGAGGACAAGTCTATTGATCTTGTCAAGATCTCGAGCTGACCAGAATCCTGCAGATCTGTTGCTCACGAAAAGCCTCTCTACAGAGTGCTTTGCCTTCCTCAAGAGGTTGATGGGCGTGGGATGAGATTACGACTTTCCTCATCCTGTTGTACATGTGTACAAGTTGTACTATCTTTTTTCTTTTTCTTTTCACTCCTCACTGGGGCAGATTCGCCTTTAAGTGGGAGATTGTTGGGGGTAAAGGCGCCTCAGCCTAGCCGCCCGTATATTATTACACTGACAGTCATCGCCACTGCACACTGCAGGTGGCGAGCACCTGTCACCGTCACTTTATTCTTTATTCTTTTAGTGACAGTTTGAATAAAGGAAGGCCCGGTCACACATTGTGACTATTGGAGTTTCCATTTCTAGTCTCTCCCTTTCTTGCTCTTGCTCTCCCACCATAGCTCTTGAGTCCAACCTTCAATCTGTTGCTCCCTTTCACCCATTCCATTCAACATAAATGGAATTACTCACCATAGCAAAGTTGATCCAGAGTTACGTACTTCACATCAACCATGCACAATATCTGCATGTTACAAAAACATATCACTTCAATGAAAATTGAAATAACTAATTATTCATATGAATTCTAGTAACAAAAAAGATAAAAAATATATCTATAAAATAGAATATCTAAATTTATTTCTATTGATTATTGCTAGAACAATTGATTCTAAAGTCATGATCATCAAAACATATTGAATAGAAGATGGAATCTATGCTCTACTCTATGTTGATTGCTGCAACAACAACTAATTCTAAAGTTAGAACCAACATCAACCCTATTGTAAAAATAGAAAAAAAGAGAATAGGCACATGTGCGTACGTGTGTGCACATGAGCGCGCATGCGCGCGTACGCACACACACACACACATGCACACACACACCCACAAGCACATATGCAATCTTGCCCAAAATAATCCTTTCAAGAAGACAATAGCAATAGTTAGAACCTACATGAAGCTCTATTGGAAAAATTTGTAGAAAATAGAAAACACACACACACACACACACACACACACAAAAAGAGAAACCACAACAACAAAAAAAAAAACAGAGAGATGAGCACCTATGCCTCTTGCCCAAAATAATCTCTACAAGACGACAACAGGACTTAGAACCAATATCAAACTCCAATTCCTAAATAACAGAAAAGAGAAATGAGATATATATATATGAATGAGCACATATGCCTCTTGCCTAAAATAATATGTATAAGAAAGTATCATAAAGAATTAGAATCGACATCAAATCCTACTAAAAAACAACAAAACAGAGAAATCATAGAGAGAGATGGGCACCTATGTTTTGCCCAAATTCTACAGCTATATGGAGAGGAAATTGTAGAGGGAAGTGGAAGGATTAAAACCCAATTCGCTCGTACTACAAAGCTTCAACAGCCACAAAAATTCATTGGAATGGAGAAGAGAAGGAAAGGAGTCCAATATTCAAGCTCTAGGTTAAACTAATTTTGTGGGAGGAAGAAAAAGTGAAATTGAAAAATGGACAAAAAAGGGGAGGGGGGAGTATGAGAATAGAGTAACTCAAAAATTGTGCACTATTCATTCCCCTTCCTTTTTTAATCCTCCACTACCCTTTTTTTAAAATTAAAAAGTAGAGATTTGGAGAGAGAAGATTCACCCTCCATCAATGTCAACATTCTACCTTCCAATTGGATAGTCCAAAAGGCCCACCTTTTAAACTATAATATTTGTAAGGGCCCAAAGAGAGTCCATTTTTTCTCTAGTGAATGAATGAGTTGCCATCTTACTTGTTCCATGTTGATGAGTTTAGTGACATACATAATGTGATAAAATAATATAATTGGTTTGGATAGCTAGAAGATTTTTGCAATCATTTAAGGATCGTGATCTATACCATTTGCTTAAGAAATTGTTGAATGAGTAGACAGATCAAAGTGAGAAATCGTCAAGCATGATGTTATCCATAGGGACTCTTCCAAGGGCAAGGCCCCTAATGGTGCTGATGAAGCTAACATGAAAGTATTACAAGAGATGCTAGGTCTTACAAAAGAAATACCCATAGTAGTAGCATTCAATTTAGACTTTAGTCCCTTGTAAATAAGTGTTCTAAGGCCATAAGCTCCATACATTAGCACATTGAGGAGGATGGAGGATATGTTACTTGTTCAACTATTAGCATATAAACTCGAGGGGTTCACTATATATAAACCCTCTAATCACGTGTGTTCAAGGCTTATTTAAAAATATCCATATCTATGGATTTTTTACACATCCCTTTTCTATCCAGTCTGTGAGTAACCCCTTTATATGTTATCCTTTTGTGTGGAAAAAACATGTAAAAATGGTATTGTTAAAATCCCCTATTTGGAACCTATGTGACATACACACATATTTCTGAGTGGTCCCCCCCAAACATATAAAGAAACCATAATTAAGCCACATACCAAAGTGAGCTTCTAAAGCAACTCCAATAGGCACATAATAAATTTATATTGATTTTACGAAGCCAAATAGGGAGGCTTTATGGATTTTGATGCTCATTGAATAGCATTAATGCCTTCATGTAATCTCAACTTTCCTGATTCAAGCCTAACATATATTGTTGTGTTGTTGCAATGTCTCATGTCCTTAAATGTTAGCATGATTCACTCTGTTTTCATAGCAATTCATGGAGAATTTGACACACCAAAGTGATATTTTGGCCCAAAGGCAATGGAGCTAATAGAGTCACTAAAAAAGAAACCTCTTAAAGGCCTTCAATGGAAAACAAAGTCATGCAGGTAATGAATGGCAAGCTTTTGGGGTCAATGTTGGAGATTATCTTGACAAAAGACATATCCATGAGAAGGTATGGACCGAATATGAATGTGTTAGAAAATGTCCTAGGCTAGTACTAGGGTAAATGGGCCAATAAAGTGATGCCCCCCCAAAAAAAACACATCCCACCCCAATTGAGTGGCAATTTTGTATTTTTTTTTTAAATGCTCTTTTAGTCACTTAACATTATGATATGAACTTTTAAAAATTATAGATGAGGTTAATGAAAGTCAAACAACCGAGCCATGTAAATATTTTTTTCATATCTTAAGATTACATATAAGATTACTACAAGTCAAACTATCGAGCCAAGTAAGTTTATTTCATATTTTAGGATTTTGTAAAACCTTAAAGAAGCGCATCCTTGAGTGTCACTCTATTGACCCACTCTTTTATAAACCCTTCATTTATAACCGGATCCAAAAAACATCAAAATGACTCGATATTTTTAATTTAAACTCTATATGATATGAACAGTTTAATTATTAAAAAACATTTAACAAACTCAGTTGGAAGAAAAAATTTACAATGGAAGACTGTTAAAAGACACTGTAATGACCCCTTTACGCTAAGCAGCAGTAGAGCAATTTAGAAGGAGCTAAACGACAAAATTGGACCGTGGTGTGACGGAAGCTGGGGAGGTGGAACTCGTCTACCAAGACGATCTGAAGCTCGGTCAGGACTCAGCAGTCAGCAGGCCGGCCGGGCTTGCTAGTGCTCGCCAAGGCGAACTTGAGAAGGTTCGGTCTGGAGATGCCACTGATCGTGGGCTGACTGGGCCGTGGCAAAGTCGACTCGCAGGCTTTTCTTCTGTAGTTTGACAAATTGCAATCAAAGACTTTACGTGGTGTGAGAATCGAAGGTCTTTCCTGATCAGACCTCGTCAGACAGGGAAATGCCGTCCCAACACTCGATATGATAAATGGCGGGGCGTATTCTTCTTGCATAAACATTACCAACCCGCCTGTCGTCTTACTATTAGCTTCTTTGCCTCCTCCTCCTCCTGCTGCTGCATAGGATACCATTGATGATGGCTTCCCACGTTCACCGCGTTATAATTACCTGTAGCCCTCGCAACTCTACTCCTGTCGCTTCCTTGATATTCTCGATCGCCCTCAGCATGCTCATCATACAGCACTGCGTAACCGGCACCTCGGTGGCCGCAGCTGCCTGCGTGGCGCAGGACCGGGCGGCTCTTCTGGCCGTCAAGGGGGCCGTGGCCAAGGACCCGTCTCAGAAGCTGGCGGCGTGGACGGCGTCCATGTCCGACTGCTGCTCCTGGGAGGGCGTCACCTGCGAGGCCAGCAGCGGCCGCGTGGTGCAGCTGGACCTCTCGGGGGGCAGGCTGCAGGGGGTGCTGTCGCCCCTGCTGGGCTCCCTGTCGGAGCTGCAGCTGCTCAAGCTGCAGGAGAACAGCTTCCAGGGTAGCATCCCTCCGTCTCTGGGCAAGCTCACCAAGCTCCAGCAGCTGTCGCTAGCCAACATGATGACCGACAGCGGCAGCGGGGGGGGCCTCACGGGAGCCATCCCGGAGTCCTTGGGGCAGCTCAGCGGCCTCCGGGAGCTCGACCTGTCCTACAACGCGCTCTCGGGTGGCATCCCGGAGTCCTTCGACCAGTTGACCAGCCTCCGGGTGCTCGACCTGTCCCACAACATGCTCAGCGGCCCGCTGCCCAGCGCCATCGGGGGCATGGCCAGCCTGCAGCACATCCGCATCGCCAACAACCTCATCAGCGGGTCCATCCCGCCCTCCTTCGGCCTCCTCTCCAACCTCTTCACCGCCGACCTGGCCCTCAACAACCTCTCGGGCGTGGTCCCGGCCGCCTTCACCACCAACCTCACCAACCTCTTCGTCCTGTACCTGGACCACAACGCAATCGGGGGCCTGCCCGAGGACATGAGCAACCTCCACAGCCTGCAGGTCGTGCGCCTGGACGGCAACCCGCTGGGCGACATCAGCAGCGCCTCGTCGGCGGCCATATCGGGCCTCTCCACCCTGCCCAAGCTCCGGGAGCTCCACCTCAGCTCCTGCGGCCTGTCGGGTCCCTTCCCGCAGTGGGTGGCCAACCTCAAGAAGCTTCAGGGAGCCGACGACAACTCCAACGAGGTCACTCCTCTCATCGACCTCTCACACAACGCCCTCACAGGCACCATCCCGCCCGAGCTCGGCTCCATCGCCAACCTGCAGAGCCTGAATCTCTCATACAACGCCCTAACGGGGGTCATCCCATCCGAGCTCGGCTCCCTCGCCAACCTGCAGAGCCTGGACCTCTCATACAACAACCTCTCCGGGGCCATCCCAGCCGAGCTCGGCTCCCACGCCAACCTGCAGAGCCTGGACCTCTCATACAACGCCCTAACGGGGGTCATCCCATCCGAGCTCGGCTCCCTCGCCAACCTGCAGAGCCTGGACCTCTCATACAACAACCTCTTCGGGGCCATCCCAGCCGAGCTCGGCTCCCACGCCAACCTGCAGAGCCTGGACCTCTCATACAACGCCCTAACGGGGGTCATCCCAGCCGAGCTCGGCTCCCTCGCCAACCTGCAGAGCCTGGACCTCTCCTACAACAACCTCTCCGGGGCCATCCCGACAGAGCTGGCCAATCTCGGTAACTCCCTCCGCTTCCTGTCGCTGCAGGACAACCAACTGTCCGGCAACATCCCTGTCGCCTTCGCGACGCACCTCCAAGGCCTGGCCTCCTTCAACGTCTCCGACAATCAGCTGGCCGGTCCCATCCCGCCGCAGCAGCCCTTCAACACCTTCCCTGTGTCCTCCTACCGCCCTGGCAATCCTGCCCTCTGCGGAACCCCGCTCCCCGCATGTACCAGGCGGCGCCTAATGCGCTAGCAGTATACAGCATAGTGTTAAAAGTACATCCTCCTTCGAAGTAAATCCATTATCCATTCTGCATTAATCCAGTACTGCACAAGATCGTGAGATGAAAGCCCATTGCCAAAACAAAACCACATCGGGCAAGATTCCATTGTCAAGCCTCTCTCTCCTAAAGCCATCCAAAAAAACAATCCCTATTAGGCCTAAAATTTGAAGGTTGCAACACCCTTCAAAGGGGGTTTTGCCCTTCTAGAGAGGGGTGATACATATATTACCCTTCAAAAGAAAGGTAAGAATTTTAGAAAAATAATTATATGCCCTTCCAAACTCTTTAAAAAGAAAAGGAGAGGTCTTCTAAGACCTTCTAAATGAAAAGTTGGGTAGCCCTTCAAATTTGAGGGCTGAGATTCCCTATGATAAAGTTGTAGAAATACTCTACCTTGTCTCAATATAACTTTCACACTTCCATTTTCTTAAACAAAAGACTCAAAACAAAATTTCAACTAGGCCATTAGCATTTAGTTTGTTAACGTGTCGAAAATGTCAAAATTTCACCTCTTTTTTTTTGTAATGCGTGGTCATATATTACCAAAAGAGTAAAAAGTGTTTACAAAATGTAAATATGCATCGAAGCCTCGGGCTTGAGAAGGTAACTTTTTCCCAAAATAGTCTATAGATCCAATGTTGGAACTTCAAAGGGTAAAGAACTGACAGTAGCTCTTGTTTAAGAAGCTGGGATAGACAAGCACCTAGTTTCCAATGTATTGGGTGTGGATTGCACATCATAAGATGTGGATAAAGAGGAAGCATGGGAATACATGTGGTCAGATGTGTTTTTGGATTATAACATTGTTTGAAGAGACATGCATTCCTACTTAACCAAAAAAATCTCAAGGTTACATCGCAAATTAGACCGAGTGATCTCCATTTAGCTTCATCAAAATTAGCTTGATCACCAAAGAAGGCAGCTGCCATCCCAAAGTTATCCTACCGGTTGGTAGCTCTCACCAACACCATATTAGAGATTTCAGGAATTTCTATAATATTAGAGATTTCAGGATTTCAGGAATTAATCGACTCTAAACCCCGCACACCCTGCGCAAAAATGCAACCCAAAGTAATCTCCCGCATTGTAAAATGTTGGTGGCTAAGTGCTTATTCCACGCGCATTAATAAACTCCAGCTCCGTGTCGTGTATGAAAGACCGTGGCTTGAAACTGCAAGTCCACACGGGAACACCCTTCACGGGAAAGGCAAAATGATAATGGATAATTTAGTGCAATTTTTTTTATTAATAACCCCCTCCCCTTCAGTCGTTGCACGGCGGGGGAGAGGGAGTGGAGAAGAGTGGGTATGGAGTAGGAGAGCACGGGGGGAGGAGGAGACATGCAAACTAACCACATGTGTGGCTATTCCCCCCCCTTAAAACCTATAAGAACCTCCCCCCCTTAAGCTTGAGGGGAAATGAGGGATCATGGGGACAGCGTCGTGCTGCCCGCCAGAGAAGCTACCGTCACCATATTGCCGTCACAGGCCGTTGCCGCCAGGCCGCTGCTGCCACGCCACCTCGACCATCATCATCGTCATCATCATAATCATTATCCTCATCATCATCTCCTCCATCATTTCTTTCTCTCTCCACGTCATTCTGTGGAACAAAAGCTTGGAAGCTTCTTTAGAAGCTTCTTTAGAAGCTTCTAAACAAGGCTTCCATAAGCCTTATTCATCCACACCTCTCGGGTTTTTCAAAAATCGCGACTGTAAGGCCCATTCTTGCACAGAAGAAGGAGACCCCGGGCAGAAAGAGACTTGGACACGTTACAGTTGGTATCAAAGTGAACCAACGAGGATCTAATATTTTCAAGGAAACTTAATGAGGAGAAGAGAGCAAATGTTGCTGTTAAGAACATTTTCTTACCTTACTTATCGATGCTGGCCTGCAGAGTCGCAAAGCGTGGAACAAATTCTTAGTGTTCCAGGTTATGTTTATGACTGTGATGTGTGCTTCAGATTATCGATGAAAGCTAGGTATGATGAATATCCTAGACCGCATCTACAATCCTTCACCCCTGTACATGGAATGGAGATGGACGGGTGATTTAGGAATTTATTACATAGCTGCCCACCGACTTGCGTACCTTCGAACCAACTTGAAGAGAATCAAGTGGATGGAGGACTTAAAGATCGTGAAGCTGTTCATCTTTGTTGAAGCTCACGCAAATGCAACCCTACATGTCAGCGGTCGAAAGATCAAGAAGAACAAGTATGTGTATGAGGAAGAACAAGTATGTGTATGAGGAAGGCCAATGAATTCCCATTTCATTTGGGGAATGCCAACACCAACAACTGTCAAAGAAATACGTAGTTTTCTTGGATTGACAGGATGGTACAGGGTCTTTATCAAAAACTATGCCTTGATTGCAACTCCTCTGACCAATCTACTGAAGAAGCAAGTATTAATTGTACGGTCACCTGCTGAACAATCGAACTTTGATAAACTAAAGTAAAGCTTGGTATCAGCACCTATCCTGAAACTTCCAGGCCTTAGTAAGGAGTTTGAAGTGATAACTAATGCTAGCACACTTGCCTTAGGATGTGTGCTTATGCAAGAAGATCATCCTGTAGCATACTCTTCAAGGAAATTGAAGAGCCATGAAAGGAACTATGCTACCCATGATCTGGAGCTGTTAGCTATCATCCATGCTCTCAAGCTTTGGAGACACTACTTGTTGGATAATAAGTTCACCTTAGTGTTAGATCATAAAAGTCTTAAATGGATTTTTACCCAGAATGAGCTCAATATGAGGGAATGTCGATGGATCGAAGTGCTGGAGGAATATGATTTTGAAATCAAATACCGGCCTGGAAAGGAGAATATAGTTGTCGATGCACTCAGTTCGCAAAGCATTTCTAAATTCTCTGATTTTGCAAGATCCATCAAAACAGCAAGATCTCTAGCCACAAAGGTATCCATGCCAAACAACCCAATCCTTGACCTAGCTAAAGAAGAGGCATGCCATGATCCAACCTATCAAAAATTGCTAAGGGAGATCCCTATCAAGGATCAAGACCCGAAGCTACAAACAAAGTATCTAGAATTCTCTATCAATAGTAGACTTGTCTACTACAGGATAAGATTATGTATACCGGCAAGCCAGTCACTTAAACAGAAGATACTTTGGGAAGCCCATGACTCCTCTTTCTCAGGACATCCTGGCTATGCCAAGACCCTTAATGCGGTCAGAAAGAGCTATTATTGGGAGAGGCTTAAAGGTGACGTTCTCAAATATGTCACGGAATGTTTGTCTTGTCAACGCATTAAGGCCGAACATGTCAAAATGCTTGGGAAATTGCAACCACTTGACATTCCCCAAATGAAATGGGAATTCATTAGTATGGACTTTGTTATTGGCCTGCCCCAA
This sequence comes from Lygodium microphyllum, assembly GCF_053477565.2. Taxonomy (NCBI): domain Eukaryota; kingdom Viridiplantae; phylum Streptophyta; class Polypodiopsida; order Schizaeales; family Lygodiaceae; genus Lygodium; species Lygodium microphyllum. Next base: position 22,273,958 of record NC_141147.1, on the reverse strand, counting down.
GTTCAGGGAGGATACAACTCCATTATGGTTGTGGTAGATATGCTTACCAAGGTTGCACATCTTATCCCTGTTAATACAAACTATAAAGCCTCAGACATTTCAAGGTTATTCATCAAGGAGATATTCCAAGTGCATGGGTTACCCAGAAGAATCATCAGTGATCGTGACTCTCTCTTCACATCACACTTCTGGAGGGCCATCTTCGAGGCCATTGGGACTCAACTATGTTTCAGTACAGCTTACCATCCCCAAACCGATGATCAAATGGAGCAAGTCAACCAAGTCATTGAGGATATGCTAAGGGTACACTACTGTCGCGAACCCAAAAAGTGGATTCAATATTTCCCTACACCGCTGGTTGAGTTTGCCCACAATGCTTCCTACCAACAAAGCATCCAGATTGTTACAACTATATATATCATCTCTCACTTGACTTGGGTCTCACCTATATATACTAACTCTACATCAATATGAATCATTCTTTGGGAGCATGTCTTGTGTATCTCTCTCGTACTCTCTCTCTCTCTCTCTCTCTCAACATGGTATCAGAGCTATGGATGCGTAGCAACAACAAGGAAGATAAGTTGTTTCATTCTTTATACTTGATTGAATTCTTTGCACAAGTGATGATTTGATACATAAACTTGTTCAAATTAGAAGTATTAGTTAATTTTGTCTTTTTTTTAAAAACCAGGTGCGTAGCTCTCGTCGTGCTCTCGAATCCTGTCAAAATCGCTTGTCAATCGGAGTTCTGGACCAAAAGTTATGACAGTTCAGGATTCAAGATAGCAATTCTGCTCGAATCTACGATTGTTTATTTAAAACTGTATTTCTAATTACCGTTCGTTAATCCCCAATTACAGTTTATTAATCGCTCGTCTTCGTTAATGATATTGATTACGACAAGCAAACATCTTGCTATTTTTAGCGATGTTTTATTATCGTTCACATTCTTTGCTCGACCGAAATAGCACTTTTCTTATATGCATCATCTCGTCTTGCACGTTACGCCTCTCTATTTCGGGCTTTCTTTTTAGTCACTCAATACTTTTCGTTGTTCTTACGTGCATATCCCTATTTTGATTGTCATGCATCTCAACTACGCTCGTCTTGATCATGGTTTGTAGATTCTGTGATCTCATCTTATTTGTTTTCTCTCGACATACAGGCATGGCCAATTGCATAATTGTTAATGGATATCCATCTGGCCAGCGTTCGGTTCCCTTCTTCCAAGGACAAGGCTTTTCTGGGTAGAAAGCAAAGATGATGCTAATTCTTGAAGATGACGAATTATTTGATATTGTTTTGGGCGACCTGTCTTGCCCAGTTCAACCTATTGATGTGATGAATAACAATTCTGTGATTACTGATGGTCCATTATTTGAACAATGGAAAATTGATCATACTGATTGGATTCATCCTGACAAAGCAGCTCGTCGTTATATATTGTCTGCACTTCCTGACTCACTTATGTTGGATGTCTTTCATCTGGAAACCTCTCATGCTATTTGGGAGTATCTTATCTCAACGTTTGAGAAGAAATCGGTCACCGAAATTTTATATCTCCAAACTTGTTTGAAGAATCTTCAATATAAGGTTGGTATTTCTATGCACTCTCATATCGAGGCTTTTAAAGACATTATCAATCAGCTTGGTGCTGCCGGCACTCCTGTTGCTAAAAATCAGATTGTTACTCAACTTCTTCATACCATCAAAGATCCTTTATATGACAATATCATCACTATTTTGTCTAACAAGGATGATATCCACTTTGACAAAGCATGTATATCTCTTATTGAATATTCTCAACGTCATGAGCATCATTTGGAAAAATCTGATGCTGTTTTGGTCACTCGCGAACAAAGGGATTTTGATGCTGCTTTTGTTGCTCGCAAGCGTCCTGCTTCACGTTTTCAGCAGGGTGGACGCCCTAATCCAGGTAGTAGATCTTCTCGTCTTGCTTATCCTAACAAGCATTGTTCTTATTGTGATAAGAAAGGTCATGTGGCTTCTGATTGCTGGGCATGTCAATATGATGAGGAGCATGGAGTTACTACAAAGCAACCTCGCTTGTCCAAAAGTTTTCCTCCTTGTGATTATTGTGCACATACAGATCATCCATCTCGCCGTTGTTATAAACGCAGATATGATGAAGAACGTTCTCGAGCTTATATTGTTCAATAAACTATAACTGATGATGATATACTCATCAGGAGCTCAATTTCGTCCATTATGATATCTCTCCAGAAAAGGTACTTCATGTTCATGATGGTTCTCTATTCATCGTTGATTCAGGTGCCACTGGAAACATGACATACCAATCACAGTGGCTTCACAATTATCATTCTCTTCCTGTCAAGAAGTTTATTTACCTTGCGGATGATACGACTTGTCAAGTCAAAGGAGTGGGTGATTTATATCTGGGGACTGTTTCATCCACTAGAATATTAAGAGGAGTTCTTCATGTTCCAGATTTGCAAAGAAATCTTCTTTCTGTTGCTCGTCTAGTTGATCTTGGTTTGTTTGTTGGCTTTGATCATAATCAATGTCGTATAGAGAAAGACGGGCATACTATAGCAGTGGCTCCTTGACATGGTAATCTATTTGAGCTATCATTGAACGATACAGTTGCATATTTGAGCTATCATTGAACAATACAGTTGCAAATGTTGTTACTGCCCCTAGAGATGCAGATTGCAAATTATGGCATCAACGATTTGCACACTCCGATTTTGCCAAAATTCTTGATCTTCATCGTCATGGTCTTGTGCAAGGTATGGATCTTAAATCTCATCCACGTATGGGAATATGTGAGTATTGTACACTTGGAAGACACCATCGTTCGCCTTTCCACACTTCTACTTCATCACATTCCTGTGCTCTCTTGGATTTGGTTCATACCGATATTTGCGGTCCTTTTCCTGCCTCAAAGTCTCAATATCGATATTTTATAACTTTCATTGATGATTTCTCACGGTACACACATGTCTATCTTCTTCGACATAAGTCTGAGGCTTTAACTATATTTAAACAATACAAGATAAGTGTGGAGCTTCAAACTGGATTCTCTATAAAGACACTTCGCAGTGACAATGGCGGTGAATATGTATCCAATCTATTTGATGACTTCTGTAAGGATCAAGGTATTCATCATGATTTTACAGTTCCTTATTCTCCTCAGCAAAATGGTGTTGCTGAGCGCAAAAATCGCATGATTCTTAATGCTATACGTTGCATGCTTATACACTCTGGTTTGTCTCGAAAGTTTTGGACTGAAGCACTTCTAACAGCTGTTTTTATTCAAAATCATCTTACAACTACTGCACCTGCTTCCTATAACAATTTGGACAAGGAAGACACCTTCAGTCTCTCACTTTCGCACATTTGGCTGCATTGCTTACATTCATGTGCCCAAGGATACTCGATATAAGTTGGATCCTCCAGGTTTGAAGGTTATTTTTCTTGGTTATTCAGATCATTCCAAAGGTTACAAATTTTATGATCCTTCTTCTCAAAAGGTTATCATTAGTCGTGATGCTATATTTGATGAGAAGACTATGGGTGGCACATGGTCGTCAGATGTTTTAGATGATACACAGTCTTTGCTTAGTGCATTTCCTTACTTGCTTTGTGATTCTACTAATTCTGATGATCATAAACCTCCTTCACCTCCAAAGAAGATTGATGAAAATTTGGAGATCTATGTTGATCTTCCTATTGAGATAGAACATGGATTCTATTCTATTGAATATGATGTCTTTGATGATGCTATGTCTGTCCAAGAGGATCCAATATCGTATATGGAAGCTATCAATTCGTCTCAAAGGGATCAATGGCAAGAAGCTATGCAAGCTGAGTACGATTCTTTAATCTCCAAAGGTACATGGATTCTTGCTGAACTCCCCCCAAATCGTGTTCCTATCAAATGTAAATGGGTTTATAAAACCAAGACCAAAGCTGATGGTTCGTTTGATAAGTTCAAAGCACGACTTGTTGCAAAAGGTTGCTCACAGGTTGCAGGAGTAGATTATCAAGAAACATTTTCTCCCGTTGTGCGCTCCACAACTGTTTGTATGATTTTGGCTTTTGCAACACTATTTGATCTAGAAATTCACCAAATGGATGTTAAAACGGCTTTTCTCAATGGAGATCTTGAAGAAGAAATCTATATGGAGCAACCTGAAGGTTTTATGATTGCAGGAAAGGAGCATCTTGTATGCCAGCTTCATCGTGCATTATATGGATTGAAGCAAGCCTCTTGTGCTTGGTATATTAAGATTGATCAGTTCCTCACATCTAAAGGTTTTGTTGCATGTTTTGCTGACCCAAATCTTTACATCAAAAGGGAGGATAAATATTTTATTATTCTTGCTCTATATGTTGATGATACTATTCTTGTGTCAAATAATATTGCTTTTTTGGATGCTATGAAGAAGCTTTTATCGACTGCATTTGAAATTGTGGATCTTGGTGAGATACATTCTTGTTTGGGTATTCAAGTTCAACGACACCGACAACAAGGCATTCTTCTTCTTCGCCAAACAAAGTTTATTGATGATATTGTTAAGAAGTTTGGGTTGACAAATGCGCACTCTGCCAACACTCCCATTCTTTCAAGCTCTACCAAGGGTACATCTACAACACACAATGAAGAATCAGCCATTCATCAACCTTTTGCTAATCTTGTTGGTTGTCTTCAATTTATTGGTTTAAACACAAGACCAGATATTTTATTTGTAGCTAATTTTTTGGGACAGTATCTTTCTTCCCCTTCCACTATTCATTGGAGTGCTGTAAAACGTATTCTTAAGTACCTCAAGGGTACTAAGGAATTTGGTCTTATTTATCGTCGTCGAGAGGATTCTTCTTTATCTTCTTCAACTTCTCTTGGCCTTATTGGATATACAGACGCTGATTGGGCAAGTTCACACTTATCCATGCGATCTACAAGTGGGAATTGTTTCTTTGTAAATGGATGTTTGGTTTCTTGGTCCAGCAAGAAACAACAATGTGTTGCGGTTTCTACAACTGAAGCCGAATATGTTGCTGCATCATTAGCAGCTCGCGAGCTAGTTTGGCTTCGACAACTACTTGTAGATTTGGGACATCCTTCATCATCTAGTACACCTCTTCGATGCGATAACCAAAGTGCTATTAGTCTTACCAAAGACTATATACAACATAGTAAATCAAAGCATATTGCTATTCATTATCATTATGTTTGACATGAAGTCAAGAAAGGTTCCATTATGGTGGAGCATTGTCCCAATGATCAAATGGTTGCAGACATCTTCACAAAAGCTCTTAGTGAAGCTCGCTTTAGCTCATTAAGACATGCACTTGGTATTGTTCCAAGTTCTTGTCTCACTGATTGAGGCATGTATCATTGTATTTAAGAAAACTTTATAGTAAATCATTTTTGTATTGTAGGTATGTGTAGGGGCTCGGGTTTTTCCCTTGTTCTCCCTAAGGGTTTTTTCACTCGCAGCCAGAGACCTTTGTTTGAGTGAGGATGTTACAACTATATATATCATCTCTCACTTGACTTGGGTCTTACCTATATATACTAACTCTACATCAATATGAATCATTCTTTGGGAGCATGTCTTGTGGACGTCTCTCGTACTCTCTCTCTCTCTCTCAACACAGATGACCCCTTTTCAAGCATTGTATGGGCACAACTACCGTAGTCCTTTAAACTTTTCGGATCCAACCTTGAGGGTTGAAGCTTCAAAGCAGATGCTGGAAGACATGGATGACCAAATCAAGTCAATAAGACAAGACATCCAAGCCGCCAAGGACAGACAGAAGGCTTACGCGGACCTGAAACATCAAGACAGATCCTTCGTTGATGGTGATATGGTCTTCATTCGCGTACGTCCAAAGAAGAGTTCCCTATCCTTGGGGGAATGTAAAAAGCTAAGTCCAAGGTATTGTGGACCCTACAAGATCCTCAAGTGCCTAGGGCCTAATGCTTACAGACTGCAACTCCCTAAAAACCTAAAAGTCCATAATGTATTCCATATCAGCCTACTGAAGAAGTATGTGCCTAACCCTAGTCACGTACTTGATGATCAACAAATTGTAATGCCTAGCCAAGGAGTCCTTGAGCTACGGCCTGACAGGATCTTAGATGTTAGGGAGAGGCAATTGAGATCCAAAACCTTGAGAGAATACCTCATCCAGTGGAAAGATTATCCTGAAGAGGATGCCACTTGGATGGATGAAATTACTCTCAACCAACAATACCCCCAGTTATTCTCGAGATGAGGAAATCTCGATTCCTCTAAGGGGGAGAGAATGTAATATTTCCACATGAAATATTTATCAACCCTAAACCCCGCACACCCCGCGCAAAAATGCAACCCAAAGTAATCTCCCGCATCGTAAAATGTTGGTGGCTAAGTGCTTACTCCACGCGCATTAATAAACTCCAGCTCCCTGTCGTGTATGGAAGACCGTGGCATGAAACCGCAAGCCCACGCAGGAACACCCTTCATAGGAAAGGAAAAAGGATAATGGATAATTTAGTGCAAATTTTTTTATTAATAACCCCCTCCCCTTCAGCCATTGCATGGTGGGGGAGAGGGAGTGGAGAAGAGTGGGTGTGGAGTAGGAGAGCACGGGGGGAGGAGGAGGCATGAAAACTAACCACATGTGTGGCTATTCCTCCCCCCCCCCCCCCCCCTAAAGCCTATAAGAACCCCTCCCCTTAAGATTGAGGGGGGAGGAGGGATCATGGGGACTGCGGCGTGCTGCCCGCCAGAGAAGCTGCCGTCGCCATATTGCCACCACGGGCCGCTGCTGCCATGCCATTGCTACCACGCCACCTCCATCATCATCATCATTATCATCATCATAATCATTATCCTCATCATCATCTCCTCCATCATATCTTTCTCTCTTCACATCATTCTGTGGAACAGAAGCTTGGAAGCTTCTTTAGAAGCTTCTAAACAAGGCTTCCATAAGCCTTATTCATCCACACCTCTCGAATTTTTCAAAAACTGTGACTGTAAGGCCCATTCCTGCGCAAAAGAAGGGAACCCCGGGCAGAAAGAGACTTCGAAACGCGTATGAAGCCAGGGGAAAGTTCACTACGCCAAAAATCTACTGCGTCAATGGCTCCGAAGCTAAAGGCAAGAGGAGCACACGCAGGAGCTTCTACCCTGAGCACACTTATGGACAACACCTCGAACCTCAATGCCTAGGTTCTTCTTTAAAAAAAATTCCGCATGAAAGGGATGCATTAGGCACGTTTAATTTTCGTGGGGAAGTTATGAATGCATTTATTCATTCATCTTACAAGATTTAGCTGCATGTCGTGCATTTGAAATTTTTTGCACTTTCATGATCAGGTTGCAATCTTCTTGAACGTATAATGCATAACTTAGAAGATGATATCGTGCCAAGAAGGATAGAGCTTCTGTCATATGATGCATGTATGAATTAAAGTCATGGACGTGTCCAAATCGTTGCAATGCATGGAAAGGAATTGTGAACTTGCAAATTGCATGCGGGGATGGTTACATTTTAGGTCGGTTAAGTGCTAAAGGACAGGTTAAATCATAAATGGTCTCATGGCATTTGCTCATGCATGGAGTTCTTTTATCGAAGTTTGTATTTAGGAAAGGATGCATTTTCATGTTAAAGCTTGAATTCAATGCATTAAACGAAGGGTTTATAGGCATAGTTCTTGATGAAAATCAACGTAGGGTTTATACAGGTAGCTCTAAATTGTCAATCATTATAGTTTAGGCAAGGAAAAGTAACGATCATTGTAGATCTTATAGCTGCATAGAAGGAAAAAGTCTAAGAATCGCATATTTGCATGGAAAGTTATATCTTGCAATTATTTACATCTTTTGGGAAAAGTATTTACATCTCTAAGGAAATATCACCTCTTGTTGCAAGACAATTAGATCAATTAGGTAAATCACTTGTAATGGTGTAACTCAAATGATGATCACCTCAATGCGCTAGGTAGAGCTAAGCCGCGATAAAATTCTACCTAGTATCGCACTCGAAAAATTGACTTAATATTTCCAACCTCAAAGGTCCTATCCACATTCACGGAATGTTTGGGTTAGTTAAACGCCCATGCAAGAACGATCTAGGGTTTTTACCCTAAGGATAAATTGACCAAATACTAGACTTCTGTATGAATTTTAGAAACCCTAAGGTCAAAACGACTATTGGTCTAGCAGGGTTAAGGTTTGGGTTGGGTCAAGAGGACTCCCAAACCCTACATCTTGACCAGAGTATTCTTGACCCAGGAATACCGTGTGATGGGAGAAATAATCCCACAAGTTAGGTGCGACGCTTGTCTCGTGCAACAAGTTGCAACATCGCATGGTTTTGTGTCTAAATCACAAAGTAGAATTGCCATTCCTTAGGACAAGGTTGGCGAGTTCTAAGTACAAGCCTAATTTTCTAGAGGATGAGTAGACATCCTGCTACATCACCCTTCTTTGAGGCTGATTTGCCAAGTTAGGGTAATTATGAATTGCCTAGCAAGCAATTGACCAATCAAGTTAGGGTGACGAGGTTGCCTAGGAATTATTGTCTTTAATTTAAGAAAACGTCAGGTGGAAACAATTTGGGTTAACTGGGTATAAACCCTAACCCAAGGAAAAAAGGGTAAACAAGCAATGAAACCCTGGGGATCTTGCCAAGTCGCAATTAATCCCAGATCGAATGCTAAATGTATTCGAAGAGAAGGATTCACACCTTAGCAGTTGGCCGTATAAACGACCACTCGAATGCTTGTGTTTGTACACTTAGGAGCACTGTTTGTAGTTCTTTGCTCAAGGAACTAAAGCTGGAAAAATAATTAATGCTTCAGGGTGAAGGCCTGGAGGGAGAGGCAGCATTAGTTACCCCCGACTGTCTGCCTGACCCTATCCAAGGGGGTTGTTAGCCATGCCGGATACGTGGACCGAACTCGTTGCAAGAGGTCTCTCCGTGGGTGCTACTTGGAGCAGGAGGACGCTTGGGTGCCAGGGGGGCTCTGGCCGTAAATCCCTTGCCTCCAGGTCCTACACAAGAGGTCGACGTGACTCGAGATTGGATCTCGAGGCCCACATACTAGTCTACGGGTGGAAACTTGGAATAGCAATCCCTGAGGATTGCTAGAATTGCCTTCGGGTGGATTATGAATTAGCCTACGAGCAGATTATGGATTAGCCTTCAGGCTGGATTATATGATGTATTCCAAAGACTGATAAATAAGATCAATTGTTGAAAAGGAACTTGTTTGACATTGTTTTTCTATGTCAGTGCTTAAGTTACCTGAAGGAACCAGTGATTAATTAGCTAATTAAGGAAGTTGTTTTTGCTTGTCAAACTAAATGTGGTAGGTAATTAGATAACTGAAGCAACCTGAGGAAAGTGAGGTGGATGTGACCATGGGTCCGTCCTACAGAAGGGTGGTCCCAGTTGGCCGAGAACTTTTCTCAATGGAATTGACAACAAGGTAACGAAGACCTAGAATCTAGAAAGCTAGATTCCCGATTTATATTGTTTTAGGGAAACAGAATGGGACTATGCCTTATGGGCTGAGAGGTCGAGCTTCGCATCCCTCTCGTTTTCCATTCTCCTTGAACCAAGTGCAGTATAAATCCACTTCGACCCTGATGTTTCTGCGTAAAGTAGTTCATTTGGGGTTCGAATCTAGTTATCTTCTAGGAACTTGACCATTAGGAAAACCCTGATTTAGGTCGGTCCTAAGTGGGAATGGCCGGAATGCTTCCGCTTCGTGGCAGACTTGGGAAGACCTAGATCGCAAACCCCGTGACATTCCATGGGAGTGCCAAGTGGCACTTTCTGGACTCTCTTCCCGATGGGTTGCTAAGACGTGTCCTACCAGCAAACAGGTGGACACGTTACAATTTTTCAAGTCCTACTTTTAATGAATGTCTTACTTTTGTGAATGAAAGAGAGCACTATGTTTATGTTTATCTTTAAAGGGCACTTTGTATGTTACAAATGTGAGATCACACATCTTGAGAGCTTAAATAATGAATATAAGCTATGTGGCTCTTAGGAGATTTGGATTTCACCTCTATCTTTTCTAGCATACTAACAAAAGATGATGTTGTATGGTGGTGGAAACATCAAGTAGGCTTAACTAGTATATACCTAGGAAATTTCCAAGTTTAATGTAAGAATACAAAGGTTTGAAGGAGTGGAGAGAGAACTTAGAATACAAGAGCCTTAAACATTATATGAAAATATGTTATCATGGCCAAAATTTATAATGTTATGGATTTGAAGATATTATAATATGAGTTTTTTCTTTTAAATATAGCATAATTTAAAGTGGCATGTATAAGTTTCATGAACTATGACCTTAAAAGAGTCACCACTAACTAGTTGTGGTTTAATAACTTGATCTAATACCATATAGAAATAAGTTTGGATAACCTATGATGTGATAGTTCTTTTTTTTGTGTAAACCAATAGACACAAGTATATTAAATAATTACTCACCCCATTTGCATTTTCTGTATGTATATGCATGATATATAAATATCTTTTGTTCAAAATTTCTATCTATCTTGACAATATATGGACAAGATGGATATTGGCTTTGGCCAAAATCAACTAGCTTCGCACTTTGACTAGCTAAATGAACTTTCATATCATAAAATAAAGATTTATATACCAAGCTAGAAGTTTATTATTTTTCTAAGACCAAAGATTTAACCTTTGATACTACAAGATATAGACCTTATACCGACGTTTAAAGCGACGAAAATACAAACAACAAAATTTGCCCCCGTCATCGCAAAAAGTATCGTTATTGACGACGCCATAGAAATGTCACTATTGGCGACGCAACCAGTAAATTTGCGACGCTCATAGTGAGGCCAATAGCAACACGAGCAGTAAATTTGCGATGTAAATAGCGACGGTAACAGGGGAAAAAAATTTGTGGCAGGGCAGCTGTGTGCTGTATAAGAGCCATACAAAATAGTTTCTGTACTACTGCATACAAAGCGCATGCAAACAAAAAGAATGTATACTGAAATCATAAAACTGATACATGAAATAAATACATGTTCGCATAAAATGCGATTGGTACAATCATGAAAGGATATCACTAATACATAGAAAATGTCTACATAGATCAGGTGACTAAAAACTAAAGGTGTGTGAGCTCCAAGGATCCAAGGGCGAGCTAGAAATCCTCGTCCCCCGGAAGCTCGTCCCGCCGCAAAGGAGCATCGAACGGATTCTGCAGAAAAAGAAACAACAATATATCAATCCGCCATACAATAATGCATTCAAATATCTCATGGTAACTACGGACAAGAAAGATGAGTGACTTACAGGGCCGCCGCGTCTATACAATCGGTCAATCAATGCATTGAGACCGTGCCTCTCTGCATATCGAGTCTCAAGGCCTTGCGGATTGCGATTTGTAATGGAGTGCTGCAAAGAAAACAAAATGCTAACTGTTAGAAACATGATTGTTAGTACAAAGAATATTTTAAAAAAACAAATAAGCGAAACAAAAGAGAAACTTACAAAGTCCTCCAAATATGTCCTGTGGCCGCCACTCCCAAGATGATGCACCACTCTGGCCTCGAGTCGTATCCTCGCCGCCTCCCGCTGCTGACTTCAACGTCCTGGCAAATCTGTAGCCTCCTCCCTCAGTCAGCGCCAGTCGTTTACATCTAACCACTCGGGCTTTGCAGCCCCACTCTTGATTGCCTTGCGTGCGTCGGATCGTCTATGTGACATGTATGCACGCATGCAATCCATCATCCAGCCCGTAGAGAATCTATCTACTACGGCTGGCACCGGAAACTCCTCGTCCAAGGATGCTACTATGTAGTCCTTGCTCCCCTCCGGTATGTTCTTCCAATGATCCAGGACGTTGTGTCGAAAAACTTGTTGGCACAACTCCCTCATGTGAGCCATCACCCTCCTCCCCTCATCATTCATGATGATGGCTCCTGACCTACTATCAACTAGGTATCCATAACCCCTAAGAGTCTGCCTAAGATGGGTCCTCTCCCATCTCCGTCCACGCTCCTGGGCATATCCAAGAGACCCCTGTACATCCGGTGTACCGACGGGGGTACTCTCACTCGAAGTGCCACTCAAAGGGGTGCCACCAAAGGGGGTGCCACCAAAAGGGGTGCCACCTGCTGACGGCTGCGCAAAAGCCGGAGTAACTGGAGTAGACGTCCCCACAAGTGTGACAAATCCTGGAGGTGACGCAGCTCCAGCTGAACGACGAGACGGAGACACCACGTCGGTGTCTCCACAGCAGCACCCCCTAATCCCGATGCAGTCCCTCCCTCTGGCCCAAGTCATGATTATCGAGATCGTCTGCTCGAAGCTGAAGCATCTGATCGCGCTAAAGCAGATCTAGCAGAGCGCCCTGACGAAAAACGAGACAGCTCTTGGTCTGTCATCTCTCTGAATCTCGCGAGCTAATCTGGAAACATGCGTGTCATCATGTCCTGAAACTCCTCATCGCTCATCCCTCGACTCATCCTGAAAATATCACCTGCACAGATAAAAAATGGTGTTAGAATAATCAATTTAAACTATACAAAGCACAGTAATATAAATCATTTTTGAAAAATCCCTCTTAAAATGCATATCTTATGTACCTTTATGGAAGATCTAAACAACGAATTGAGTAATACAATTCTCCAAGAATGAAGTCTTCTATGGTCCCATATTAATCTCCTGACACAACTCTGCATATACTGGAAGGTCGATAGACATGTCACCACAAAAGAACAAGTCTGCCTCGTTCTCAAAAAATTATTGGACTTCTGTATTTCCATCATTGTTAGCCGATGAGGGCTCCAAACTTTTGGTGGCCTCCACCCCTTGTAATATCGACCCCTCTATTTGCATATTTTCTTCATCTATGCCTGGATCATCGCTTTGATCATATACTCTCGCACTTCGAGGAGTTGAAGAACATACCACCATCGAGGTTGTCGGAGGTTTGGATAGAAGATTACCTGCTCACAAACACGTACAAAGCAAGTTCAAACCATTGTGACATAAACCATGTCGTATTACAATTAGCAAGCAAATGACTCTTTGCACTTGTTCACAATGGGTCGGCAACATAAAGGTGTCACACAAATCCGTCCATTTTTTTTCGGAATCTATTTCGAGAAATCCAGATGGACCTCGTCGAACTGTTGCTCCAGCTCCTCCAAGTACCACTTTGAACCACTACACATCGAATAGTATCATGGAGAAGCTACGGTAATCCATCGTAATAATACTTTGCAAGTTCCCAAAATACTCCATCTCATCCACAACCATGTTCGGATCCGTTGCTCGTCGCCAGCTCTCTTGCTCAAACCTTGCCATGACACCACAGTCCATTGTGGAGCACATTTTGTCAATACGCTCCACGTGAAAATGCCGTCCGCGCAACAACGCTGCACTATATATTTTGTACTGTACATTGAAACACTCAAATTAGATGTAACAAGCAAATTTAGATACGACATATTCTAAACCCCTCATCACCTTTGGACTACATCCCTTCGAGAACTCCCACTCCTCCATTGAGACCTCTATCCCTTCGCTGGATGCTGCGGTCAAGGCTCCATGCAACCATCGTGTTGACATAAACCGCGGCATCTCCTCCATGCCTTCGGGATATCGAATCAGTCGGTGACGCATACTGCATCGGAATTCAGCTCGCGCTTCCTCTCGATCTTGCCTTGCAATCTGGTACTTGGCGAGCCACATCTCCATGGAGGCATGGTGCAACATACAAAAGTGATTCACCTTCTCTTCCATTGAGGCATCCATTCTTTTTTCTACCCCATTTCCAACCACCACATCTCCAGTCAGTCTATCATCGTCCTTCAGCATCCATAGCATTTCATTGTCTGGTTCCACCGTTGGTAGCCATTGTGAGATATGCACTAACGCCTCTGACACCAACCAACCTTCTGCCATGCTACCTTCTGGACGAGCTCGTTGTCACACAAAGCCTTTGAGGGTTTTCATGAAGCATTCCAGGAAGAACATCCATCGCGTATGGACAGGTCCAGCAATCTCCACTTCGTCCACAAGATGCACAAGAAGGTGAACTTGTATCATGAGCATGCTAGTGGGCAGGTATTTCTCAAAGAGACAGACCGTCTCAACTACTCCCCGCCTTGCGGATTCAATAGAGGATGTCTTAATCTCTTTCTGTGAGATCCATTGCACCAAAGTCGACAACTTGTAAATGGCCCCGCGAATTTCTGGAGTAAGGCATCCTGCGATCGCGATCGGTAGGACAAACTACCACAAATGAGAAAGCATTATGAATAATGGCCACTTTTCAAATTGCAAAATGCCCACGCTAATTACAATCTATTCTGTTCACAAACCTGACATATCTTATGCCAATCATGGGATTTTAGCCCCGACAATTGGTCATCTTTAGAAAATGCGGACCTGAGAGAACACATCATACCCATCAGAGTGCCGATAGACTTGATTACTTGCTTCACAATGCGCTCTTCTTTGGTAGACAAAACCCAGGGAGCGCGAGGAAGCTGCACTCCCCCTTCAGCACTCGACTGCGGCCAAAGCGCCTCCATCTTACCTACCTCCTTCAAATCCATTCGTAACCCTATAGTGTCTCTCTTTCCTGTGATGTGCTCCCATAGCAAGCTGCCCACATTCTTGAAAATATGCATAGGATCCAACAAGTGGTTGACCTGTAAGTGGGTCCAATATGGCAACTCGTAGAAAACTGAGAACTGTCGCATTCCATTTGGATGTGATTCCGGGTTTACCATTTTCAGCTCATACCAGCTTGTAGCGTTCATACGTGCTAGAGGTCGTCCAAGAAAACCTTCCCTGAGTTCATGATCCTCCAGCAAGAAAGTGGTGTGTCCTTGATATACCATCTTCTTCATGGTTCGTGACCTTCGGGGGTCTAAGTGTGGTCCACACAATGGACATGCATGATAACCTGAGGTAACCAGACCTGTAAGGTGAGCCACGACCTAGTGAATACTTGATTGAATGAAATAAAATATAGATATTACCAGCGAGAACGGAGGTTTGTTCACTTGAGCACTCTCCCAATCCCGGAAAGTCGTGCATCATCCACATGAGAATGGCTCGAATGTTGGCTGACCGTCGACCATCGCGCCTGCTCATATCTTGCACAGTGACCCCCTCCTCCCACAAAATCTTAAGCTCATCGACTAATGGACGAAGATACACGTCCATATTTTTTACTTTCTAGCGGCCCGGGATGAGCAAGCGAAGTATGAGATGTCCTTTCTTCGTAGAAAGCCATGGAGGGACGTTGTAGTTGACAAGCACTATAGGCCACACACCGTAAGAAGTCAAGCGCAGACCGAATGGGTTCACACCATCCATGGCGAGACCGAGCCAAAGATTCCTTGGCTCTCGCGCAAAGCCTAGGAAGGCAGAGTCAATGTGGCTCCATGCGCGTGAATCCGCTGATATTCATTGAACTCCATCCGTGGACCTATTCTGCACATGCCACGTTGTCAAGCTTACCATGCCAGACGTACGAAACATGTGGTTTATGCGGGGGATGAGCAGAAAGTGTCTGAGAACTTTTTGAGGGATGGCTTCCCCTTGCAAGTCCTGTCAATACCTGTGAGCACCACACTTTGGACATGTCTCCATAGTCTCGTATTCATCTCGAAACAGTATGCAGTCGTTGATACATGCATGGATGTTATTGTAGTCCATGCCAAGCTTCCGTAAAACATGTCATGCATCATCACGAGACTCAGGCATGGTATTTGTAGGTGGTAATATATGATATTTCAATAACTTGAAAAAAAATCATAAAATACCTTGAAAAAGCACAAATGTTTGCAATAATACTGTTTTAAAAAAAATCAATGAAGCCTATGTGCAAGGTACCTGAATAACTCAGTCACACTCGTATCGCTCCAATCATATTTTGCTTGCACACTTAAGAGTGCAAGCAATGTCTTCAACCGAGATACTCGGCACCCATCATATAATCGTATGGATGCTTCCTCTCTAAGCGGGTCAGATATCTCAACATCCATGGGAATCAATGCATCGATCATTGCCTCCATCTCAGGCTCCAAGATTGTAGGTAGGTCGGGAAGGTTGTCTGTATCCTCTGGCATTGACGGTATAGATGGGCCTTGCGAGTGGTAGATTGGCTCCTGCAATCCATCCATCGCACGTCCACGAACTCTTCTAATTGGCCGCAAAGAGTGCACTCCCCCTTGGGTCGAGACATCACCCCCTGGATAGAAAATTTGCCAACAAGACCCAATCTTATTGTGTATGGTTTTCAATTAGCTTGCGAGTACAATGCATGATTAATATTAACTTCAAATTACCATTTGCTGAAAATCCGCAATTGCCTGATCAATGATCTCAGATTGAAACTCGCCAAATCGTCGTGCGTGTTCTATAGACAATCGACATTTTCGTCTAATTGCCAACTTGCATTGAGAGCAAGGACATGGGACACGCTGATTAAGATACGTCTCGCGGTCTTGAACAATAAGACCTTCTTCGTTTTCCATATTATCTACATTACAGCAAACGAAGCTTAAATGGATAGCTTTATGGAGATGTACGTCAAGTTGCAAGTTGACCATAAATCTTGCATTGTACATAGTAGTTGAGAGATTTTCCGATGTTATATCTCAGCCTTGTATCATGCTCTGTCCCGGTAGATAATTATTCGTTATTGTAAAAAACTGCACTAGAGGGCTTTGAGTATAAGTAATCCATTTTGAGCATCATTGAGGATCTCTTAGTCTAATAATAAATCAATCTCAACAAAAAGCATCTTAGAAATGTGGTTTTTTTGTCCTAGGATCGCGTGTTAAAATTAATGCCATCTATGAAATTTATCAACTATAGTAATAAAATTTATTTCAATCAATTCTACTCATAGTCATAAGACTTGAGAGAAAATATCATATACTCAATTTAAGGGATTCTTCTTCTATAACAATACTTTTGGGTTCATTTTGATGAAGTACCGTAATGACCATTAGCTAGGGTATCATTTTCTTTTAGTCCTTCCGTTGACTAGTTGGCATGATTTCTAATTTGTTATGCCTATAAAGTTAATACAAAAACAGTGAATTATGCATATCACAATTAGATCCCCTACTTGGACATTATGAAGGACATGACCAATTTTAAGCCATCTTAAAGAGTCACCAATGTACGTGGCCCATGGCAAAGCACATTGCATACCATTATTGATAAGTCTATTATCTTAAATTTCCTTCCCCTCCCTCTCCCTCTCTTTCTCTCCCTCTCTCTCCCTCTCCCTCTCTTTCTCTCTTTCTCTCTCATTTCCTCTCCTAAACAAGCAAAAAAGAAAGTGATTCAAACATTAAACAAGCAAGAGGGAGAGTGAGAGAGAGAGAGAGAATGCACTCTCTCTCCCTCTCCCTCTCCCTCACCCTCACCCTCACCCTCTCCCTCTCCCTCTCCCTCTCTTTCTCTCCCTCTCCCTCTCTCATTTCCTTCCCCTCCCTCTCCCTCTCCCTCTCCCTCTCCCTCTCCCTCTCCCTCTCCCTCTCCCTCTCCCTCTCTTTCTCTCCCTCTCTATCTCTCTTTCTCTCTCATTTCCTAAACAAGCAAAAAATAAAGTGATTTAAACATTAAACAAGCAAAAGGGAGAGGGAGAGAGACAATGCACTCTTCCTCTCTTTCTCTTTCTCTCCCTCTCTCATTTCCTTCCTCTCCCTCTCCCTCTCCCTCTCTTTCTCTCCCTCTCTTTCTCTCTCATTTCCTCTCCTAAACAAGCAAAAAATAAAGTGATTTAAACATTAAACAAGCAAAAGGGAGAGGGAGAGAGAGAATGCACTCTCCCTCCCTCTCCCTCTCTTTCTCTCCCTCTCTCATTTCCTTCCCCTCCCTCTCCCTCTCCCTCTCTTTCTCTTTCTCTTTCTCTTTCTCTCTCTCCCTCTCCCTCTCCCTCTCCCTCTCTTTCTCTCTTACTCTCTCGTTTCCTCTCCTAAACAAGCAAAAAAGAAAGTGATTTAAACATTAAACAAGCAAAAGGGAGAGGGAGAGAGAGAATGCACTCTCCCTCTCCCTCCCTCTCCCTCTCTTTCTCTTTCTCTCCCTCTCCCTCTCCCTCTCCCTCTCCCTCTCCCTCTCCCTCTCCCTCTCTTTCTCTTTCTCTTTCATTTCCTCTCCTAAACAAGCAAAAGAAAGAGAGAGGGAGACTCACCGATGAGATATGGCGAGCGTGGGGCGGCTCCTCTTTGCGATGAAGGCTCCTCCTCTCCTTCGCGAACAACGGCGACGGCGGCGGCGGCAAGTCTTCTTCCTCTCCTTCTCTCATGACGGTCGCTCTCTCCCTCGCTCTCGCTCTCAAAACTCACAATGGAGCAAATGCAAAATGAAAACTGCACTCGGTTTCGGCCACGTTTTTTCCCTACGGCCCGTCGCTATTTGCGTCGCTAGCGACGCTATTAGCAACGCAAATAGCGACGCCAATAGCGACGCCGCTATCCATCGTCGCTAATCGGCATCACTACTAGCTCAAATCCTTGTAGTGTGACCAATGGTTTGTGTTTCCAAAGAAATAGACATAAATTTTATTATTAATTAAGACTTATTTGTTAGCTAAGACATAAAGTACAAAATTAAACTTAAACCACTTTATAAGAAATTTCAACACAATTAGCTAATGTTATTGAAAGACTAAAAAACATTAAGTAGATTCTCTCATTGATATTGGTGGTGTTTAAAAACACCAAGGTAACTACATAAAACACTTTAAATTTTTAACAAGCATATATTTTATAGCCATGCAAAAGCCCTTAATGTAAGGGATATATTTACTATGGAAGTCAAAATTAGTCCATATAGAGTCACTGCCTTGTTGCATCATGTATATTGGAAAAATACAACTTTTGTAGATAGCTGCACTACCATTTATGAAATGTTTGTGATATCCTAACTCATGAGCAAGTTGCATTGCTTCCATATCTTTCAAAGTAGACACTAAAGGAATCTGTTTCAAACTTGTATAATTGTGAGTTGTTCAATGTAAGTGACAGACGACCTGAGACATTTGTTGAGTATGTTTGTATAATAGATGGTCATAAAGTATAAAATAGGTTTTAAACCACTTTATAAGAAATTTCAACACAATTAGCTAATGTTATTGAAAGAATAAAAAACATTGAGTAAATTCTCTCATTGATATTGGTGGTGTTTAGAAACACTAACTTTAAATTTCTAACAAGCATATATTTCATAGCCATGCAAAAGCCTTTAATGTAAGGGATATATTTATTATGAAAGTCAAAATTAGTCCATATAGAGTCACCGCCTTGTTACATCGTGTATATTAGAAAAATACAACTTTTGTAGATTTTGTATAAAACGTTTAGTTGCACTACCATTTATGAAATGTTTGTGATATCCTAACTCATGAACAAGTTGTATTGCTTCCACATCTTTCAAAGTAGAGAGTAAAGGAGTATGCTTCAACATGGATAATTGTGAGTTGTTTAATGTAAGAGACAGATGACATGAGGCATTTGTTGAGGATGTTTGTATAATAGATGGTCTCTTGAAGCAAAAAGTAATTGAAGGTTGAACATATATATCATCTTTATCAATCATGGTCTCTTGCGATGTTGATGATGAAGATGAAATACCATCATTCTCTGCTCTAGTCCATTCATCAATGACAACCTTGAATTGAGCATACAATTCATGTCCATATTGAACTAGAACATGTCCATATCGATCAAACTTGATGACTTCATGTGCATCATGGTATTTTCTTAAGCGAGTCAAGTATGGTAGAAGTTCTTTGATCAAGATAGAGTCTTCATGATCAATATCAAATGTTTATGGATAAATGCAATTCTCAACAGGATTTAGATATCCTTTGTAAGGACTATCATCTATGAGAATAGTCTTGGTATGCTGACAAACATCTCCATATTGATCCCATAAATACTTCAGAGGCTTGAACATTGCTACTCCTATCTTATTTGGCCTATATATGATTTTGAGTCGATGTCTATGACATTGTTCTTGGCCCCAAATCATGAAGAAAGAATGCTTCCTTTTTGCATGGATCTCCAAGCACTTCATAATTTCCATGACATTCTTATGTAAAGTTGTTGACCAAACTCCCACTTGGAATCATGCAAATAAGGCTTCAAGAAAATCCATACATCATGGTCAAAGAACAAGCCATTGCTTTCCCATTTGAAAGCTTTGAAACTTTTTAGACTTAGCAAACCATCGTTGTAAAATAAGACCATTGAGATCAAGTATTACACATAATTGTGTTGCATTTCTTATCAAGGACACATCAATCACATCATTGTGCTCTACTGTTGTTGAATCTGTTAGATATCCAACTATAGATATCTTAGTTGAAGTTACAAAGAAGAAAAAGAGGCACATTAGATTAATTTACTTCCTCATCATTCTACTTAATGTTTGAGCTATAAACTGGCATAGAACACTAAAGCAATTTAACTTCACATTGACAAATACATACATAGGTACTACTTAATAAATGATGTCTTAAGAAAAGAGATATTTGACCATGTGAATAAATCTAAACAAGTGTAATATCATGAGGTGAAAAAAATATATATGATGATTTCTTTGAAGTAAAATCTATTCTAATAAAGTCATTTTTTCATACCCACTTTTTATCGCTAATTATAAGTATACTTGAGATACTAACAATAGATTCTTGTAATTAGTTGTAAAATTTATCATATTAATCATACTCAGATTCTAAAAAGGCCTTCAAAATGCCATGTACAAAGAAGGTGTTTATTAGTCCTAATTATTAAAAGAAAATTTAAACATGATACTTTTGACCATGTGACCAAAACTATGTCACATATAAGTGACACATGATAATTTAATTGAGATAAGTTATACTCTACTTGGATAAGTTTTTATGGTTTCTTCTTAAGGACTAACCATTCTATTTTTGAACTAGTTATATTCCATAGATATTTAAACTCATGAATTGTAACAAGAATTTTACCTTAATATTCCATATACACATCTCAAAAGATACATTGGAGTGAAATCTTTGTTGCAATATTTGATACTTAAGTAAAACTCCTTTGGGAGGTGCAATGAATCTTTTTTGGGGTGTGCAATATATTGTTGGCTCTCTTATCCTAAGGTACATGCATAGACATACACTAGTGATGTAGTAAAAGAGGCTATAAGAGATAAGAGATTTGACCATGTGGACAAATCTAACCAAAAATAACATGACAAGATCATTACACAACACATATAAGAGTTTAATTGAAGTAAGATCTAAAATAGACTTAAGTGAATTTTTCATAGCTAGCTCAAACTTTTCATTATGATAAGTATTCTTACACACTAGATTACAATTAAACAGTTATCCTTACAAAGGATGATAAATTTTAATGAGCTCTTTAATACTATTTTAGCAAAATATTTACTTAAATAGATTTTGTAAACCAAACATGCTTGGTACCTTTTGTAAAAAATTTAAAAACTAAAGGCATAGTTTCTTTAAGTAATATCACCGAAGAAAGAAAATATTGCAAATGCTAATGAAAGTAACTTCTCAAGAAAAAAATCAAAATTACATCAATCTGTCTTCCTTGATGAAAGGAGAAGGAATGGAGTTTAAACACCTGAAGTAGCCTTTAATTTCTCTTTCATAATTAGACTTGCTATATCTTAGCTTGATTCTTCTATGCCCTCGGGTGGTACTTCAAGAACTTGAACTTCAGTAGGAGGAACCTCTTAGGAGTTTGAATTTTATTTGGTACTCTCATGGACCCTCCACAATTGTGCTTCAACCTCTCTTTGCTCTTGAGTGTTGCAAACCACTGCAATTGTCTTCATATAATTTACCAATGCCACCTTAGATATAAGTCCACTTGCATATACATCAAATACAACAACCCCATGTGCTACATCTAGAACAACAACCCCAACGGTAATTGGATCTCTGTAAACATTATGTATAAGATCAAAGGTTTATAGATTGCATCCAACAACATATACACACCAAGGGGAAGTAGTGGAGGATTGAAGAGGATTTTGCTTTTTTTTCAATCACGACGTTCACAATATCTTTTGCTCCATTTGGTAGGGACCCTACATCAGCTCCACGTGTGAGCTTCTTTGATACCCAATCATTACAAATACCTAAAATATTTGTGTAAACTTCATCATTGATATTATAATCATCAACAAGCTTTTTGAAACTGAAGCATTGAAAAGAGTGACTAATTCCTCCTTTAGGACCCTATCTTGCTTGATTTGCTTAGCCCTTGTTTCCATGTCAATCATATCTTCCTTATCCCATTTGTTTCTAAGAAAAAGAATATGACCTTCATTAATCTCCTCTTTTAGTGTAAGGATGTCTCCATCATTTAAACCCATAAGGCAACGAAATGCAGCAGGAGAAGGTTTCCTTCCCTTTTTTCTCGAACTCTCCTCTTAGGATATAAGCTCACCTCTAGAGTATCTCTTCATGATTTTGATCCAATTATCAAATATTTCTTGGGAGCTAACAATCATATGGCAATCTCTAGATGCACA
Organism: Lygodium microphyllum; assembly: GCF_053477565.2. Taxonomy (NCBI): domain Eukaryota; kingdom Viridiplantae; phylum Streptophyta; class Polypodiopsida; order Schizaeales; family Lygodiaceae; genus Lygodium; species Lygodium microphyllum. Next base: position 22,251,389 of record NC_141147.1, on the reverse strand, counting down.
ATTTTCTCCAACATATGCCACAAATCTCTGCAAAAAAAAAGATAAAAATAGTGAGCATAGAACAAAAGAAAGAGCATCACACTAATCTTCACAAAAAGAGAAGGTAAGCTTATATGTGATTACTCACAATTTTCTCCAATGTATGCCACAAATCTCTGCAAAAAAAAGATAAAAATAGTGAGCATAGAACAAAAGAAAGAGCATCACACTAATCTTCACAAAAAGAGAAGGTAAGCTTATATGTGATTACTTGCCATGGTACTCTTTGAGAGCTTGTCTTAGAAAGCCCTTGTTGGGGTTTTGGTGGAGAACCAAATGCTAGCCACTGATCTCTTAATTGTTGAAGTTGCTCAACATAAGGGGCATCTTTCATAACATTCTGTGATTCCATATTTGTCATTCGTGAAAGCTCAATGCACATTATTGTAGCATTTCTTGTGGTGTATAAATGCTTGGTTGCTAGACAACGTGTAGTATTATTCTGAATATATATCTTTGCTGCATGAATTGAGTAAAGCCCCGATATAATCCAATAACTATAAGTGTCCAACTTATTAGCATCCACCTCATCACAATGCATGGGTCTCTTCTCATTGTTGTCTTGTACAAAAAGCATAATATATGCTATTGTTGTTGGATTCATGGGATTCTTTATGAAAGACGTGGTTAGCTTCTCTACATAATCCCAACACTAATCCCAGCACAGTGACCTATAAGCATATAAAGGAGGTGCCTAATAATACCTATCAACGAGAATAGGAAATTGTGTTGTTGGACCAAATGGAAAGAATTTTTCAAACATGTGAAATCTTGGTTCTTCATTCTTTCCCTTCTTCTTAACTATCTTAAGAAAATCGAATGTTCTTTCTACTCCCTTGACCTCAAGAGAAATTATTGGCTTTGCATGTGTAACTTCTAGCATGGAAGGTAAAGTGGCATCATTCTCAATAGTGTTAGCAGCCATACTAACAACAAGAGCTTGTGACAAGGAACTTTGTTGAGGTGATTTTGACTTTGAGCTTGTGGGATTCGGTGAATTATTTTCTTCTTGAGGAGAAGGTGAAGATCTCAAGTCTATTTGTTTATCTTGGAGCTTCATTCTTTTGTTGGGGCGATCACCTTTTCTTGATAGGAAAAGTAGCTCACTATTTTGGACAGCTTAGAATGCTAATATAATGTCTTCTGTGCCCTTTACCTCCTCAAATAAGATCCATCCCATTGTTTTCAAAGAGTATTCTTCATCCTCTTTAATACGGGCAAAGTGAAATGACAAAGATTCAAGTTTGTATACTACATTTTTCCTCTTGATCTTAACAAGATAACATGGTATTCCCTCTTTCCCAGTACATCCATCTATTATCTTCTCTATGACACCATCTTGTTGAAAAAAATGCAATATCACTCTTTAGCGTAAATAAGAGAACATTGTCAACTATTTTTCCTTGACTATCATAAACATCCACATACCATGGATACACAAAATCACCACTAGCTCCATCAATGGTTTGGGTCTCCTTTTTGGATGTGCTATCTTTCTTTGCCATTGAATAGTTCTACAAAGAGAAAAAGTTGTCAGACAAAAGTGGATTTAAAAATATTCAAAATTCACAAAACCCAAAAAAATGTATAAGATTTCTAGGTTGAAAATTGAAAACACAACAACACAAGATTTTATGAAATACAAGACAAATGTACTCCAAAGGGACTCTTCCATAAAATGAAATATTGAAATTTGAGATTAAGTGTGGTATGAGATATCCAACCATAAATTTATGTGCTCATGTATCAAATCTCATGGATTATTCTGGCCCTAAGTTAGCATTAATTATGTTTCTCTTGCAAGAATCATATATTAAAAACTTTGCCATGGACTTCGGTGAGAAGATCAAATTCTATTAATAGTGAGACTTGACCATGGACTTAACCAAATGGTCAAGTGATAATGAAATATTGAGTGTGAGTGTGGTATGAGATATAGTGAAATATCATTGTGATTATGTAGAAAATGTCATGGATGATTTTGTCCCTAAGTTAACATAGGATTTCTTCTCCATGTAAGTTTCCTATGCAAGGATCATACTCTAGAAACTTTACTAAGATTTTTTGCCATGTGGTCAAATCCTATTTAATCAAAGAATGAGATTTATTCCAATATGAGATCCACCCATATATCAATGTGGTTATGTAGCAATCTCATGATCCCATTTGGCCCAAAGTTAACATTTTAATTAGTGCACATGTAAGTTTTCCTTGAAAGGAGCTATATTATAAAAACATTGTCATTGGTTTTAGCCATGTGGTCAAATCCTATTTAGTCATAAGACTTATATATAAGATTAGAAACTTTGCCATGGTTTTTTACCATATGGTTTTTGAAGGCTAGTTAAAGAGAGGATGCGGTTTATTGTGATATGAGATTCACATATAAACAAATATGGCTATGTAGCAAATCCCATAGATATCAATATAAGGTAATGTGAAAAACACTTGAAAGGTGTAGATTTGACCTCATGGTGAAACCTACAAGATAAGACGATTTCTATAAACTGATTTTAACCATATTGCCAAATCTAATTTCATAACCATATGAAGAAAGGGATTCATTTGTTGTAACATGTTGTGAAATTGGATTTGACTATATAGCCAAATATTGTTTTATAGTGGAATGAAAAAGTGGTCTCATGGTTTGCAAGAGGTATGAGATTAGATTTGATCATATGGCCGAACGAAACAAGAATGGGGGATTCTTGGATGCTAGCATTCATAAACAAAATGAAAGATTTGACCATATGGCCAATTTTTATTTTGTACTAGAATGGAAAAAGTTGCTAATTTATGGTAAAATGATATGATATTTATATATGAACATATAGATAGGAAGTTATAAAAATCTGAAATTAAAGAAATGGTTTATGAAAACAAAGTGGTTTGTTTGTTGCACGGCAAGTTTTGACCACAAGGCAAAACTTCCTATAAATATAGTAGGTAATCAAGGACTTTCAAGTAGAACATGGTCTTCCTTTTTAGAGATAATATAGAATATGTTTTTCTTAGAAGATTTTGCCATACAGCCAAATCTAGCATACCCAAAATTTGTGTGATCGAAAACCCACCATAGATTTAGTCTTAAATTTTCAGGATCAATTTCCAAAAAAGTGGTTTGTTTGTTGCAATACAAGATTTGACCACATGGCCAAATTATAGAAAGTAGGGAATACTAAGTAAAAACTAGCCTTTCCTTTTGGAAGTAAGTAAGAGTTGATAATATAAGAAAACATTTGACCAAATGGAAAAATATCATTCTTGTAGTAAAATGAACAAAGTGGTTGATTTGTTGCAAGATATTGTGATACTATAAGAGTCCTTATTTTGGCCAAGAGATAGCTTAAGGAGAAGATTTTGCCGCATGGTGAAATCTCATAGTATATTGGGAAAAATAACATAAATTACATCTTATATTATAAGAAAATATTTGACCTCATGGGCAAATCTCAGATTGTATTGAATAAAATAACAAAAAGTACTTATATTGTTAGAAAATTTTTTACCATATGGTCTAATCTATAGATTGATGAAATATTATGATATGTGTTGTTAGAAGATCAAATTACATCCTATGGAAAAATCATATTGAGTATTGGTAAGTATTGTATAGCCATATGCTTATTGCAAAATTATAAAGAATTTAACCATAATATCTCATGGTAATGCTTTTACTATGAAAATATAGTATAATGGAAAGTTCTATATAGTAAAGTATAATATGATGTATAAGAACTTGATAAAATGCTCTAATATTACTGAAGGATACAAGAAATATAAGGCTAGATTTAGCCTTGAGGCGAAACCTTAAGGTATATAGCATCACAGAATATAAAGAAAGGTTAGTATTTTGAAAGCACTCATTGATAAAAGCATTACACGAACCATTTATTTCATATTCACATCTAAGAGAGTTTTTTCAACATTACACAAATCATATATTTCATATTCACAGCAAAAAGAGTATTTTCAACAGTGCAAGAAATCATGTTTTTCATATTCACAACAAAGAAACTATCATTTGCAAGGTAGTGGACATCAAAAAAGACAGGTGCTCCAGGAGATCAATCAAGCAATCGAGAATAAGAAGAAGACATTGAATTCTCAAGAGTAAGTGCCTAATCTCATTGCTATAGAAATAAATATTACATTTAATTTTCATACATGATTCTTAAAAAATGTTTTTGGTGTTTGATCTTAATATTATTCAATACTAATCATACAAAAGAGTAGTAGTGTGATTTGTAGTAATTGTATGGATTGAAATTATCAAAATCAATGTAGTTTAACTCAAAATTAGAAATGAAGTAGGGAAGAGTTGAAAACATGTTGTAATTAGTAGAAGTCAGTAATGTGTGTTAATGTAACAAAAATCACCCATGAAGTAGAGCAGACACATTGTGGAGTGGCGATCATTCACTGCCCTATTGAATTGCTGAAGCCTTGGAGAAGATTTCTGATTTGAAGACGCAGATAGTTTTGGTCATAATACCCTGATTTGAACCAAAATTTCCACTACACAATCTATTTCAATTTGAGAAAATGAAACAGTGGAGAGTAGTCAAACAAGAGCACGACACCAAAGATTAGAGCCGCAAAACCTACAGTAAGAGAGGGGCGACAGGAGCAGAGATAAAAATACATAGGATCAGAGATGCAAAAACTGCAATTGTAAAAATGCAACAGAGAAAACACTTAGGTTAGAGATTTGTGTGGAAGAGAGAGGGAGAGGAAGAGAAACTCATTTTGAAAAACATCATGATTACTTGTAAAGACGGACCTCATAAAAGGGATCATTTAATGTATCATGCTATTTGAATAACCATAACTTGTTACGAAATACGAGTAGATTTAGATCTTATTTTTGTATTTATTTTTTAATTTTATTAAATATTTTAAGTCTTATTTTTTTCAAAAATCATGTAATGGCTATACCGTCACCCTTCTCTAGGGTCTACCAGCAGCCCCTGGACCCCACCATTGGGGGCGTTGCTCCCAAACCCCTGTCGGGGGCGTTGCCCTTGGACCCCCACTATGGGCATTGCCCCCAAATCCCCACCAGGGGGCGTTGCTCCTTGGACGCCCTGTTGGGGACGTTGCCCCCAAACCCCCATTAGGGGCACTATCCCCAACCCCCTACTAGGGGTGTTGCCCGCAAACCCCCACCAAGGGGCGCTACCCCTCGAAACCCCCATTGGTAGCATTGCCCCCAAATCCTTACAAGGGGTGGTACCCCTCAAAACCCCCATTAAGAGCATTGCCCCCAAATCCTTACAAGGGGCGCTATCCCTAAACCCCAACTGGGGGCATTGCTCCCAAACCTCCACCGAGGAGGACGTTGCCCTCAAACTCTCACCAGGGGCATTTCTCCTAGACCCACTCCTTCCCCCTCGCCCCTCCTTAAGAACCCACCATTGAGATATTGCCCCTATTTCCATAGCTAGAGATTTTGCCTAAAATATACTCTCTATCCTACCCTGCTAGAGATTCTACTCTCGAACTATCAAGGCGGCTTCAAAATCCTCAATGATATTACACATTACATATTAGATACATTAAATATACATAATCTTACAAAATATGATTTAATATATTTTAATTATATTTATTAATTATTACTAAATTATATATATATATATATATATATATATATATCGATACCATATTTCATAATATGCACATAGTACGATATACTAATATAACATGATTTAGACTAAAATAGTATAACTTAAAAATAAAATGTAATATGATACATTTTACTATTATCAACAAGTAGGCAGTATAAGATTTATAAATATTTAACCATGATAAAAATTATCCTTCCTTCTCAAATAGCTTCTAATTGATGCTGAAATTTTCTCAATCTTTATAACTTTGTGTCATAGGGAATGAAATCTCCTATTCTTTAGAGGTCATTGTGGTTTCAACATTTAAGCACGAGGTCAAAGTTTCTTATAAAATATATTTATCCTTGTTGTCATGTGGAATACATGAAATAAAGATTTTGATCATTTGATCAAATATTTTCTAATGGAGATCACAGAGATTATTTATCATTGTCGACATACGATAAAGGCTTTGACCATTTGGCTAAATCTTGTTCTATGGACTTCACAAACAATCATTATCCTTGGTATCATCTAGATTACATACAATACATGTTTTGATCATATGGCTAAATCTTTTCTTGTGGACATCACAAAGAATTTTAATCCTAAGTCTTGTGTAAAATAGTTACAATAGAGGTTTTAACCATCTAGCTAAATCTTTTTTCATAAAGATCACAATAAACTTTTATTCTTGTTGTATGTATTTTGCTTGAGGTTTTGACCATCTGGCTGAATATTTTTCTATGGAGACCACTATGAACTTTTATCCTTTTTGTCATGTGAAATACATACAACAAAGGTTTCAATCATTTAACTATGTTTTCTCCTATAATGGGGATCATAAATAATTTTTATATTTGCTATGGTATGGAATACATACAACATATTTTTGACCAAGTGGCTAAATCTTTTCCTATACACATTATAAATAATTTTAATCATTGTTCTCATGTTGAATAGATATAGTACAAGTTTTGAACATCTGCTATATCTTTTCCCAATGAGAACACACAAAGAATTTTTTGCTTACTCAAAGAGTAGCTAATAAAATAAAGTAAAACCAAGGGAAACTAAAAATAATAGAAAAAACTTTTCTTATTTACTTTAGGGCATAGTTCATGAGAAAGTTTATTTTTTGCCATATGGTCAAATCCATCCCCTTTCTGTATGATGTTTCCATTAATACTTTCTATTATGGAAGTTGGACTCATTCTATCTAATGTTTAAGTGCTTTTTTCATTTCAATGAAATTTGATACTTCATTGTATTTAGCAATTTCATTACTATTTTCCTCTTTCTGAGAGGTGACAATATACAAATGATAAAATCTCCATTTTCTCACTTGTACAGGTATCATGAATAACAAATTCTATTTTGGAGAAACTGTGAATTTGCTAGTTGATCATGAGATTGTTGTACTTGGTAGAGTGCATGCAATACTACATCCAAATGAGACATGCCATTGAGAAACACTTGAAGATGGATATATTTTAGTGGCTATTGATAAATGTTTAAATGTAGCAGCATATTTACCATTCCCAACAATTTATGCAATGAAGGTTCATGAAGCTATAGGTGGTTTTGCAAAATGGGGAAAGAAAGATGTGGTTGTTGTTTCAAACTCAATAACAATTCATGACGGAGGAGATGATTACGAATCAAACCATTTCCTATCTTCTCAGGATATTGATGTGCTTAGCATTCATGAAAGTTGGAGAGAACGTAGAGTGATGCTATGGACAGAAGGCAACACTCTATGTGTTGGGACAGGGGTTATATTATTGGCTTTTCCATATGGTGTGATAAACTTTGAATTGTTAGGAAAAGAGGATGTTGTTGTGGTGGTAGATAAAGCCCTTGATCAAACCACAGGGACATACATAGATGGCAACCTCCACTGTGTCACTTTGGAAGCATGGCCTATTAAACAAGTCACCTTTGATGATGGAACATTGCTGTTACAACAACAATCATACATGCAATTTGTCTCTACAAATGCTTGTGCCGAAAAAATGGAAGATACCAATGAAGATTATGTTTCTACAAAAAAAACAATTTTTGTTTAGAAGAGATCATATTGTATGGTCAATAGAAAGCCTCGAATTATTGCCCCTAAAGGTGCAAACTTGAGGACTTCTATGAACTCCATTTCACAGGTTTCCATGATTGGTTGTTGCCAAGAAAAGTGTTGCCAATTTGCTGATAGAGAAGCAAAGCAACAATTACATAAATACTTTTGGGGATTGCAATTTGAAGACTGCACAAACTATGTTTATGACAAGTTTGAATCATCATGCAGGATTGATTACTTAGGAACAAGGAAGTACAACTTCATCTTCAATGGACAAGTGGTATGTGGAAGGGCATGGTATGAGATTCATGGAATCCCAAAGACATCTTTTTATAGGTACAAAATACAATTTGAGCATGGTGTGAGGAGAGCAATGCATGGAAACAAGGGGGCTATAAGAGCAGCTTGGGATAACACAGAGATGGGAAGAGCCATCCTTAGAGACTTTGTTAAGAAGAATGCAGATCAAATGCCACACAAGAGCAGAACAATGAAAGATGGATCAAGGGAGACACAATTGGTTATCCCAGATGTTTACAAGCAGGTAGATATATGGGCAGAAGTAAATACAACATTGAGTGGTATTAGATGTAAGCAAATGTCCTTGCCCACCCTCAATTGTATTTGGAACACAGAGTTCAAGCATGTAACCTTAGCAAAGACAAGTGAGTTCTCCAAATGTAGTATTTGCTCAAAGATCAAAGAGAATTTTGCAGCAACAAAGTGTCTTCAAGAGTGAAATGTGCTTCTAAAGAAGTGTCAATGTCACATGCTACAACAACAAAGTTGTCAGAACATATACTACAGTTGGCACTTGGCCTCAGCATTAGATCCATATAAAAACTTGTGCATCATACATGATAAAATGGACGAAGCTATCCCTAGGTTAAGGCTTCGATCAAAAGAGACTAAAATATCTACTCAACTACCAGTTTCTTTAATAGGCATGATTACACATGGACATAGAGAAGGTAGATATGGACATTTCTCACTCAATCTATGGCCTCACGATCCTAACTTCATAATTGCCTCATTGACATTTTGCTTTAGGAACTTGGAGTGACTACACAATCGTGCAAATGGTGATCTACAAGTAGATGGAATGCCAAGATCAACCTCTGTGCTACTAAATGCCCTCAACTCGAAAAAAGCACTAGATCACCATCAAGGTGTTGCACAAAATAAATCATACATGGAAGATAATACACCACAAGATGGCCATCATCATTTCAAACGATTGCCAGAGAACTTACTACTTCAACTTGATAATTGCGGATCAGAAAAAAAAAATCGCTATCTCTTTGCATATTTATCATTGCTTGTTGCACGAGGAGCATTCAAGATGATCCAGCTTGGGTTTCTCATGGTGGGTCATACACATGAAGACATCGATGCAATGTTCAGCAAATTTTCAAAGAAGCTAAGGATGAGCATGACCTTCACTTTTCCTCATCTTATACAACATTTTCAATCATGCCAGATGATAAGTCATACACATTTCTTATTGACACATGTGTGTGACTTTAAGAGATACATTGAGGGATACTTGTGTGATTCCAAAGATACACTTGTTGGTCACTCAAAATCTCTTTAATTTTGGTTTTATATGCAAGGAGATACAACTGTCATGCAATACAAGATGCATCCAAAGTCCCCAGACTGGTTAGCAAGAGAAGGTGGCATTGAATTATGGAAGAGAGACCTTGGAGGAAAGCCTACTCTTCCAAAGGTTGTTCCAATGTTACTGCCCATGTTTGAGTACGTTAAGAATCATCAAGAAGTAGGAAGTGGAGTTAAAGATTATTTGAAGTATTGGGAAAGATGGTCAAATGTACAAGGATTTGAAGCAGAGTTCACAAAGTTTATAGCACCAATGATTGATTATTGGAAACATATGATCTACGCTCTTCAAACTCCAAATGTCTAAGAAGATTTACTTTTCATAGATTTTTGGCCAAGAACACAAAGTGATGTAACCAATATAGATGTAGATAATGCAGATGAGTTTATTGGATTGGAAAAGTTGAAAGATCACTATTGTGGTCCTGTGAGCAAACGACCCAAACATGTATTTGAACCAATGCTTTGATGTTAAGAAAGATGACTTTGTGCTTGTTAGACCTTCAGATCCAGTATATCCAATATAGCTTGGTGTTGCACAAAGTGAGGTCGATACAAATAGAAATTCCAAAAACTTCAACAAGGTACATATACAATATTGGGCACTAGTTTGTAGTCGTCAAAATGCTACAGATGCAGAGGTGAATTTTAATTATTGGGATAAATATTGGATGTGCAACAAAAAAGATCCTGAACAATGGGAAACAATAGATAGCATTGTCTTCTCTTGGATGAAGAAAGGTACAAAATCTCCCAAAATTTTTAAAATTCCCCTAAAGGTTGTATTGAAGGCCAAAGAAGGTCTACAAGAATCCATCGACTGAAGATTTTCCTTGAATATTTTCAAGGAGATTAAAACTAAGGTGTTTATTAACACCACCTTTTTGAGTTTTTTTCAATCTCTTGGAAAAAACCATAAGCAGTATTATGTTCAATTGCACCAAATTCCAAATTAATGAAATTCCCAAAATTCGTGAAATCCATTTTGATTTGGTTTTCCCATATTGATGGGAAACTCCCAAAATCCTGAATATGGAGTTCCATCTCTTGATGCTTCAATAATAAAGCCATTCATTCTCCAATAATAAACATCCTAGTACATAGGCTAAAGGGGCTAGTAGTTGAACAATTAAGAAACAATGGCTTCATCTCATGATTTGTAGCAAGAGACTATGCTTTCCCCCTCAACACATGATCATGAGATGAAAGCACATTGCCAAAACAAATTTTCACCTATGCGATTATCATTTAGTTAGTCAATTGGCCAAATTTTAAATTCATATATGTAAAACAATTTACCTTTTTATTGTAGATAATTAAAGGTGATTTAAAATCACACACGCTCCAATAATAATATAAGGGTTTGAATCCATGCCCATGCACAATCCACAATGATGTAATTAGTTGAGAAAAAATGCCTTCGATATATCAATGGTTATAGTATAGAATACTAATGCTAATAATGATGTTTGTTATAGGAAAAAAACAAGTGGTGGTAGGGCTTTACAACTTTGCCACCCTTCTAGCAACATTGGACTAACAACCAAGTCTTCCCATTATTATAGTTGAGTGTCCCAATTACTAAAATTTTAGAGACTACATTACTCGACACATTGCAAACACTTGAATAAAAGAAAATACAAGACACGTTGATAGAAATTTGTAGAATGTGTACATGTCGACCATTGTCAATAGCCAAAAATGTATGTACAATCATATTGTAGATAATGGGTAAATCAACCATAAGACACACACAAAATAAACATTAGTCAACATACAATATATAAGCCACATACAATGAACATCATTATCATCATCTCATAAGTGATGATGACCCAAAAAGAAACAACAGCATAAACATAAGGCCTCACATTATGAAGGGGAGAGGATAGAACACAATGAAAAAAATAAGGGAGTGCATGAGGTAGTTACACTCCAAAAATATCTAGCAAGGGACTGCAAGGCGGCTCATTGTAATGCAACAACTCCTCAAAAGGGTTTTGATAACACAATCAATCATTAATGCAAAGTTAGACTATACATTTGCTAGACTATCAAAACAGACATGTCCAACCAATGCGCCACACACATTAAACTTACCAATGAGAGTGGTCATACCATGCTACATTTCCTAATATTTTTTTTCGAGCCTACTGGATTGCCAATCTATAATGGAATATTGCACCAAAGAACATTTTAAAACACTATTAGAACCACATCAATACTATAAAGCAATATGGAAAAGAGTGAATGTCCAATATTAAAATAACTTGAGATTACAAAATCTTTCAAATAGATAGACCAACCACTAATGCTAATGTGATGCACAATTCTACCCTCCAACTAATCCTCTATCTTATTAATTGTGCATCACCTTAGCAATAGCAACCTAGTGGAACAATCCTAATAATATAAGCCTTATTGAATCCAAGAGTGTATGATGAAGTATATATAGAAATATCCTATGTAGCAGGTGTATCCTCATGAGTGTGACCTACAAATGGTCGAGCAAATCTAGGCATCCTAGGGAAGGTATTTCTTATGGGCATGGACAATGTAGATAACCCTAAAACGTTCTATCGATGAGAAGAGGTCATAACAACTATGTCCTCGTAGTATACCAAGGTAGAACATGATGAAACCTTGCGGCCATTAAATGGAGGTCAAATTGGCTCTGATCAATGAACAGACACTTACGTTAGATTCTTGGCATCAAAATGCATCTAGAAAAACTCTAGCTCCTTAGGTCCATGCTCGTTCTATTTTGCACCAAAAATGTCTCTTTTATGGGTCTTGAGCTATCTTTGCAGTTGGATTTCAACTTTAAAATCCACTCTCATTGGTGACCACGAGATAGGGCAACTCAGTCCGTCAAACCCATAAACTGATTTTCACATAGATGATTTTTCATGGAAAGTTTGGGCTTATCCCATTAAGCTGAAATCCGATGTCTTGGTTGTGTTTTAGAGATGGCTTGCATTGGTTGAGAACCAGTCTGGGTATAGGCTAAAATGCCTAAGGACAGATAATGGGGGTGAGTATGTCTCACGTGCTTTTGAGTAGTTATGTGATGAGAGGGGTATTAAGCGTTAGTTAACCACCCCCTACACCCCCCCAGAATGGTTTGGCTGAGCGGATGAATAGAACCATCCAGGAGCGTGTACGTAGTATGCTTAGCCATGTAGGCCTACCACAGAGCTTTTGGGCTGAGGCAGTTAGTACAGTTGTGTATGTCATAAACAGATCACCCTCTAGTGGTTTGGATTTCCAGGTTGGAGAGGAGGTATGGACTAGAAAACCTCCCTCTTATGCACATCTCCGTGTCTTTGGATGTGAGGAATTTTTCCATATGCCCAGGGACAAGAAAAATAAGCTGGATCCCAAGAGTGTCAATTGCATTTTCCTTGGTTATGGGGATGCAAGCGAGATGGGTTATCATCTCTGGGATCTGCAAGTGCGGAAAGTCATCCGCAGTCATGATGTAGTCTTCCATGAAGACAAAATGAATAGGCAGCCTGAGAGAGTTGTTGAGATCCGCAGGGTCATATTTCAGGAGGAGCCGAGAGCTCCCGGACAGCCAGTTGGACAGCCTACAGCTGTAGCAGATGCTCATGGTCAGGGTGTTGAACAGGCAGCTGGACAAGCAATAGAGCCTGCCGTGAGACGGTCTACTAGAGACAGACATCCACCTGATGGATTTCAGCCCTCGATGCATTATGTCTTGGTTACATATGCAGAAGAGCCTTTCACTTATGATGAGGCTATGTGCAGGGGTGACAGTCACTCTTGGGAGAGGGCTATGCAGTCTAATATAGACTCCTTGCATAAGAATGAAACTTGGGATTTGGTTTCTTTGCCTATGGGCAAGAAGGCTTTGCCATGCAAGTGGGTGTACAAGCTGAAAAGTACCCCTGGACACCCCAAGCCGGCATACAAGGCTAGATTGGTAGCAAAGGGTTTTAAGTAGGAACATGGTGTGGACTTTGATGAGGTCTTTTCTCCTATGGTTAACATGACCACCCTACTCTTAGTCTTGGCTTTGGTTGCTTAGCTTGACTTGGATTTATACCAGATGGATGTCAAGACGGCTTTCTTACATGGGGACTTGTATGATGAGATTTATATGGAGCAGCCTAAGGGCTTTGCAGAACCTGGCAGGGAGCACCTAGTGTGCAAATTGAAGAAAAGTCTTTATGGCTTGAAACAGGCACCTAGGGAGTGGTATAAGTTTGATGCCTTTATGCAATCACATGGCTATAGCAGGAGTGCTATGGATCCCTGTCTTTACACGAAGAAAGCTCGTGATGGTTCTTTATTGATTTTGGTACTCTATGTGGATGATGTGCTAATAGCAGGGAAAGCTCATGATGAGCTAGATGCTCTTAAGGCTCAGGTCAAGAAGAGCTTTGAGATGAAAGATCTGGGACAGGCCACTCACATACTTGGTATACGCATTAGACGCGACAGGCATCAAGGACTCCTCTACTTGTCACAGAGGGAGTACATTCATAAAGTCCTTGAGCGCTTCCGCATGCAGGACGTAAAGCCTATTGGTTGTCCATTGCCTTCTTATGTGAAAGTATCACAAGCTGATTATCCACAGACAGATGCCGAGATGGCCAAGAATCCCTATGCATCCACAGTGGGCAGTCTTATGTATGCCATAATAGCCACTCGTCCAGATATTGCCTTTGCAGTTGGTGTTGTGGCACGCTATATGGCTACACCTGGCAAGAAGCATTGGGATGCTGTGATGAAGGGTATCATGAGGTACCTGAAGGGTACTGCAGATATGTGCATATGCAATGGCAGCGAGGATACAGGAGTCATGGGGTACACTGACTCTGATTATGCACGACATGAAAATAGTAGGAAGTCCACTTCCAGCTCTGTATTCACCTATGCTAGAGGTGCTGTTTCTTGGATATCCATGGTACAGAATTGCACGGCCCTTTCTACTACGAAGGTCGAGTATGTTGCAGTCTCACTGAGGCTTGCAAGAAGGCCATTTGGTTGGGTCCTTTAGTTGCTGATCTTGGTATTGATGCTATCCCTACACTGCATTCAGATTCTATGAGTGCTATTCAGTTAGCCAAGAATCCGGTCTTCCATGTGAAGACAAAACACATTGAGGTGAGGTATCACTTCATACGTGGAGTCGTTGAGGACAAGTCTATTGATCTTGTCAAGATCTCGAGCTGACCAGAATCCTGCAGATCTGTTGCTCACGAAAAGCCTCTCTACAGAGTGCTTTGCCTTCCTCAAGAGGTTGATGGGCGTGGGATGAGATTACGACTTTCCTCATCCTGTTGTACATGTGTACAAGTTGTACTATCTTTTTTCTTTTTCTTTTCACTCCTCACTGGGGCAGATTCGCCTTTAAGTGGGAGATTGCTGGGGGTAAAGGCGCCTCAGCCTAGCCGCCCGTATATTATTACACTGACAGTCATCGCCACTGCACACTGCAGGTGGCGAGCACCTGTCACCGTCACTTTATTCTTTATTCTTTTAGTGACAGTTTGAATAAAGGAAGGCCCGGTCACACATTGTGACTATTGGAGTTTCCATTTCTAGTCTCTCCCTTTCTTGCTCTTGCTCTCCCACCATAGCTCTTGAGTCCAACCTTCAATCTGTTGCTCCCTTTCACCCATTCCATTCAACATAAATGGAATTACTCACCATAGCAAAGTTGATCCAGAGTTACGTACTTCACATCAACCATGCACAATATCTGCATGTTACAAAAACATATCACTTCAATGAAAATTGAAATAACTAATTATTCATATGAATTCTAGTAACAAAAAAGATAAAAAATATATCTATAAAATAGAATATCTAAATTTCTTTCTATTGATTATTGCTAGAACAATTGATTCTAAAGTCATGATCATCAAAACATATTGAATAGAAGATGGAATCTATGCTCTACTCTATGTTGATTGCTGCAACAACAACTAATTCTAAAGTTAGAACCAACATCAACCCTATTGTAAAAATAGAAAAAAAGAGAATAGGCACATGTGCGTACGTGTGTGCACATGAGCGCGCATGCGCGCGTACGCACACACACACACACACATGCACACACACACCCACAAGCACATATGCAATCTTGCCCAAAATAATCCTTTCAAGAAGACAATAGCAATAGTTAGAACCTACATGAAGCTCTATTGGAAAAATTTGTAGAAAAGAGAAAACACACACACACACACACACACACACACAAAAAGAGAAACCACAACAACAAAAAAAAAAAACAGAGAGATGAGCACCTATGCCTCTTGCCCAAAATAATCTCTACAAGACGACAACAGGACTTAGAACCAATATCAAACTCCAATTCCTAAATAACAGAAAAGAGAAATGAGATATATATATATGAATGAGCACATATGCCTCTTGCCTAAAATAATATGTATAAGAAAGTATCATAAAGAATTAGAATCGACATCAAATCCTACTAAAAAACAACAAAACAGAGAAATCATAGAGAGAGATGGGCACCTATGTTTTGCCCAAATTCTACAGCTATATGGAGAGGAAATTGTAGAGGGAAGTGGAAGGATTAAAACCCAATTCGCTCGTACTACAAAGCTTCAACAGCCACAAAAATTCATTGGAATGGAGAAGAGAAGGAAAGGAGTCCGATATTCAAGCTCTAGGTTAAACTAATTTTGTGGGAGGAAGAAAAAGTGAAATTGAAAAATGGACAAAAAAGGGGAGGGGGGAGTATGAGAATAGAGTAACTCAAAAATTGTGCACTATTCATTCCCCTTCCTTTTTTAATCCTCCACTACCCTTTTTTTAAAATTAAAAAGTAGAGATTTGGAGAGAGAAGATTCACCCTCCATCAATGTCAACATTCTACCTTCCAATTGGATAGTCCAAAAGGCCCACCTTTTAAACTATAATATTTGTAAGGGCCCAAAGAGAGTCCATTTTTTCTCTAGTGAATGAATGAGTTGCCATCTTACTTGTTCCATGTTGATGAGTTTAGTGACATACATAATGTGATAAAATAATATAATTGGTTTGGATAGCTAGAAGATTTTTGCAATCATTTAAGGATCGTGATCTATACCATTTGCTTAAGAAATTGTTGAATGAGTAGACAGATCAAAGTGAGAAATCGTCAAGCATGATGTTATCCATAGGGACTCTTCCAAGGGCAAGGCCCCTAATAGTGCTGATGAAGCTAACATGAAAGTATTACAAGAGATGCTAGGTCTTACAAAAGAAATACCCATAGTAGTAGCATTCAATTTAGACTTTAGTCCCTTGTAAATAAGTGTTCTAAGGCCATAAGCTCCATACATTAGCACATTGAGGAGGATGGAGGATATGTTACTTGTTCAACTATTAGCATATAAACTCGAGGGGTTCACTATATATAAACCCTCTAATCACGTGTGTTCAAGGCTTATTTAAAAATATCCATATCTATGGATTTTTTACACATCCCTTTTCTATCCAGTCTGTGAGTAACCCCTTTATATGTTATCCTTTTGTGTGGAAAAAACATGTAAAAATGGTATTGTTAAAATCCCCTATTTGGAACCTATGTGACATACACACATATTTCTGAGTGGTCCCCCCCAAACATATAAAGAAACCATAATTAAGCCACATACCAAAGTGAGCTTCTAAAGCAACTCCAATAGGCACATAATAAATTTATATTGATTTTACGAAGCCAAATAGGGAGGCTTTATGGATTTTGATGCTCATTGAATAGCATTAATGCCTTCATGTAATCTCAACTTTCCTGATTCAAGCCTAACATATATTGTTGTGTTGTTGCAATGTCTCATGTCCTTAAATGTTAGCATGATTCACTCTGTTTTCATAGCAATTCATGGAGAATTTGACACACCAAAGTGATATTTTGGCCCAAAGGCAATGGAGCTAATAGAGTCACTAAAAAAGAAACCTCTTAAAGGCCTTCAATGGAAAACAAAGTCATGCAGGTAATGAATGGCAAGCTTTTGGGGTCAATGTTGGAGATTATCTTGACAAAAGACATATCCATGAGAAGGTATGGACCGAATATGAATGTGTTAGAAAATGTCCTAGGCTAGTACTAGGGTAAATGGGCCAATAAAGTGATGCCCCCCCAAAAAAAACACATCCCACCCCAATTGAGTGGCAATTTTGTATTTTTTTTTTTAAATGCTCTTTTAGTCACTTAACATTATGATATGAACTTTTAAAAATTATAGATGAGGTTAATGAAAGTCAAACAACCGAGCCATGTAAATATTTTTTTCATATCTTAAGATTACATATAAGATTACTACAAGTCAAACTATCGAGCCAAGTAAGTTTATTTCATATTTTAGGATTTTGTAAAACCTTAAAGAAGCGCATCCTTGAGTGTCACTCTATTGACCCACTCTTTTATAAACCCTTCATTTATAACCGGATCCAAAAAACATCAAAATGACTCGATATTTTTAATTTAAACTCTATATGATATGAACAGTTTAATTATTAAAAAACATTTAACAAACTCAGTTGGAAGAAAAAATTTACAATGGAAGACTGTTAAAAGACACTGTAATGACCCCTTTACGCTAAGCAGCAGTAGAGCAATTTAGAAGGAGCTAAACGACAAAATTGGACCGTGGTGTGACGGAAGCTGGGGAGGTGGAACTCGTCTACCAAGACGATCTGAAGCTCGGTCAGGACTCAGCAGTCAGCAGGCCGGCCGGGCTTGCTAGTGCTCGCCAAGGCGAACTTGAGAAGGTTCGGTCTGGAGATGCCACTGATCGTGGGCTGACTGGGCCGTGGCAAAGTCGACTCGCAGGCTTTTCTTCTGTAGTTTGACAAATTGCAATCAAAGACTTTACGTGGTGTGAGAATCGAAGGTCTTTCCTGATCAGACCTCGTCAGACAGGGAAATGCCGTCCCAACACTCGATATGATAAATGGCGGGGCGTATTCTTCTTGCATAAACATTACCAACCCGCCTGTCGTCTTACTATTAGCTTCTTTGCCTCCTCCTCCTCCTGCTGCTGCATAGGATACCATTGATGATGGCTTCCCACGTTCACCGCGTTATAATTACCTGTAGCCCTCGCAACTCTACTCCTGTCGCTTCCTTGATATTCTCGATCGCCCTCAGCATGCTCATCATACAGCACTGCGTAACCGGCACCTCGGTGGCCGCAGCTGCCTGCGTGGCGCAGGACCGGGCGGCTCTTCTGGCCGTCAAGGGGGCCGTGGCCAAGGACCCGTCTCAGAAGCTGGCGGCGTGGACGGCGTCCATGTCCGACTGCTGCTCCTGGGAGGGCGTCACCTGCGAGGCCAGCAGCGGCCGCGTGGTGCAGCTGGACCTCTCGGGGGGCAGGCTGCAGGGGGTGCTGTCGCCCCTGCTGGGCTCCCTGTCGGAGCTGCAGCTGCTCAAGCTGCAGGAGAACAGCTTCCAGGGTAGCATCCCTCCGTCTCTGGGCAAGCTCACCAAGCTCCAGCAGCTGTCGCTAGCCAACATGATGACCGACAGCGGCAGCGGGGGGGGCCTCACGGGAGCCATCCCGGAGTCCTTGGGGCAGCTCAGCGGCCTCCGGGAGCTCGACCTGTCCTACAACGCGCTCTCGGGTGGCATCCCGGAGTCCTTCGACCAGTTGACCAGCCTCCGGGTGCTCGACCTGTCCCACAACATGCTCAGCGGCCCGCTGCCCAGCGCCATCGGGGGCATGGCCAGCCTGCAGCACATCCGCATCGCCAACAACCTCATCAGCGGGTCCATCCCGCCCTCCTTCGGCCTCCTCTCCAACCTCTTCACCGCCGACCTGGCCCTCAACAACCTCTCGGGCGTGGTCCCGGCCGCCTTCACCACCAACCTCACCAACCTCTTCGTCCTGTACCTGGACCACAACGCAATCGGGGGCCTGCCCGAGGACATGAGCAACCTCCACAGCCTGCAGGTCGTGCGCCTGGACGGCAACCCGCTGGGCGACATCAGCAGCGCCTCGTCGGCGGCCATATCGGGCCTCTCCACCCTGCCCAAGCTCCGGGAGCTCCACCTCAGCTCCTGCGGCCTGTCGGGTCCCTTCCCGCAGTGGGTGGCCAACCTCAAGAAGCTTCAGGGAGCCGACGACAACTCCAACGAGGTCACTCCTCTCATCGACCTCTCACACAACGCCCTCACAGGCACCATCCCGCCCGAGCTCGGCTCCATCGCCAACCTGCAGAGCCTGAATCTCTCATACAACGCCCTAACGGGGGTCATCCCATCCGAGCTCGGCTCCCTCGCCAACCTGCAGAGCCTGGACCTCTCATACAACAACCTCTCCGGGGCCATCCCAGCCGAGCTCGGCTCCCACGCCAACCTGCAGAGCCTGGACCTCTCATACAACGCCCTAACGGGGGTCATCCCATCCGAGCTCGGCTCCCTCGCCAACCTGCAGAGCCTGGACCTCTCATACAACAACCTCTTCGGGGCCATCCCAGCCGAGCTCGGCTCCCACGCCAACCTGCAGAGCCTGGACCTCTCATACAACGCCCTAACGGGGGTCATCCCAGCCGAGCTCGGCTCCCTCGCCAACCTGCAGAGCCTGGATCTCTCCTACAACAACCTCTCCGGGGCCATCCCGACAGAGCTGGCCAATCTCGGTAACTCCCTCCGCTTCCTGTCGCTGCAGGACAACCAACTGTCCGGCAACATCCCTGTCGCCTTCGCGACGCACCTCCAAGGCCTGGCCTCCTTCAACGTCTCCGACAATCAGCTGGCCGGTCCCATCCCGTCGCAGCAGCCCTTCAACACCTTCCCTGTGTCCTCCTACCGCCCTGGCAATCCTGCCCTCTGCGGAACCCCGCTCCCCGCATGTACCAGGCGGCGCCTAATGCGCTAGCAGTATACAGCATAGTGTTAAAAGTACATCCTCCTTCGAAGTAAATCCATTATCCATTCTGCATTAATCCAGTACTGCACAAGATCGTGAGATGAAAGCCCATTGCCAAAACAAAACCACATCGGGCAAGATTCCATTGTCAAGCCTCTCTCTCCTAAAGCCATCCAAAAAAACAATCCCTATTAGGCCTAAAATTTGAAGGTTGCAACACCCTTCAAAGGGGGTTTTGCCCTTCTAGAGAGGGGTGATACATATATTACCCTTCAAAAGAAAGGTAAGAATTTTAGAAAAATAATTATATGCCCTTCCAAACTCTTTAAAAAGAAAAGGAGAGGTCTTCTAAGACCTTCTAAATGAAAAGTTGGGTAGCCCTTCAAATTTGAGGGCTGAGATTCCCTATGATAAAGTTGTAGAAATACTCTACCTTGTCTCAATATAACTTTCACACTTCCATTTTCTTAAACAAAAGACTCAAAACAAAATTTCAACTAGGCCATTAGCATTTAGTTTGTTAACGTGTCGAAAATGTCAAAATTTCACCTCTTTTTTTTTGTAATGCGTGGTCATATATTACCAAAAGAGTAAAAAGTGTTTACAAAATGTAAATATGCATCGAAGCCTCGGGCTTGAGAAGGTAACTTTTTCCCAAAATAGTCTATAGATCCAATGTTGGAACTTCAAAGGGTAAAGAACTGACAGTAGCTCTTGTTTAAGAAGCTGGGATAGACAAGCACCTAGTTTCCAATGTATTGGGTGTGGATTGCACATCATAAGATGTGGATAAAGAGGAAGCATGGGAATACATGTGGTCAGATGTGTTTTTGGATTATAACATTGTTTGAAGAGACATGCATTCCTACTTAACCAAAAAAATCTCAAGGTTACATCGCAAATTAGACCGAGTGATCTCCATTTAGCTTCATCAAAATTAGCTTGATCACCAAAGAAGGCAGCTGCCATCCCAAAGTTATCCTACCGGTTGGTAGCTCTCACCAACACCATATTAGAGATTTCAGGAATTTCTATAATATTAGAGATTTCAGGATTTCAGGAATTAATCGACTCTAAACCCCGCACACCCTGCGCAAAAATGCAACCCAAAGTAATCTCCCGCATTGTAAAATGTTGGTGGCTAAGTGCTTATTCCACGCGCATTAATAAACTCCAGCTCCGTGTCGTGTATGAAAGACCGTGGCTTGAAACTGCAAGTCCACACGGGAACACCCTTCACGGGAAAGGCAAAATGATAATGGATAATTTAGTGCAATTTTTTTTATTAATAACCCCCTCCCCTTCAGTCGTTGCACGGCGGGGGAGAGGGAGTGGAGAAGAGTGGGTATGGAGTAGGAGAGCACGGGGGGAGGAGGAGACATGCAAACTAACCACATGTGTGGCTATTCCCCCCCCTTAAAACCTATAAGAACCTCCCCCCCTTAAGCTTGAGGGGAAATGAGGGATCATGGGGACAGCGTCGTGCTGCCCGCCAGAGAAGCTACCGTCACCATATTGCCGTCACAGGCCGTTGCCGCCAGGCCGCTGCTGCCACGCCACCTCGACCATCATCATCGTCATCATCATAATCATTATCCTCATCATCATCTCCTCCATCATTTCTTTCTCTCTCCACGTCATTCTGTGGAACAAAAGCTTGGAAGCTTCTTTAGAAGCTTCTAAACAAGGCTTCCATAAGCCTTATTCATCCACACCTCTCGGGTTTTTCAAAAATCGCGACTGTAAGGCCCATTCTTGCACAGAAGAAGGAAACCCCGGGCAGAAAGAGACTTGGACACGTTACAGTTGGTATCAAAGTGAACCAACGAGGATCTAATATTTTCAAGGAAACTTAATGAGGAGAAGAGAGCAAATGTTGCTGTTAAGAACATTTTCTTACCTTACTTATCGATGCTGGCCTGCAGAGTCGCAAAGCGTGGAACAAATTCTTAGTGTTCCAGGTTATGTTTATGACTGTGATGTGTGCTTCAGATTATCGATGAAAGCTAGGTATGATGAATATCCTAGACCGCATCTACAATCCTTCACCCCTGTACATGGAATGGAGATGGACGGGTGATTTAGGAATTTATTACATAGCTGCCCACCGACTTGCGTACCTTCGAACCAACTTGAAGAGAATCAAGTGGATGGAGGACTTAAAGATCGTGAAGCTGTTCATCTTTGTTGAAGCTCACGCAAACGCAACCCTACATGTCAGCGGTCGAAAGATCAAGAAGAACAAGTATGTGTATGAGGAAGAACAAGTATGTGTATGAGGAAGGCCAATGAATTCCCATTTCATTTGGGGAATGCCAACACCAACAACTGTCAAAGAAATACGTAGTTTTCTTGGATTGACAGGATGGTACAGGGTCTTTATCAAAAACTATGCCTTGATTGCAACTCCTCTGACCAATCTACTGAAGAAGCAAGTATTAATTGTACGGTCACCTGCTGAACAATCGAACTTTGATAAACTAAAGTAAAGCTTGGTATCAGCACCTATCCTGAAACTTCCAGGCCTTAGTAAGGAGTTTGAAGTGATAACTAATGCTAGCACACTTGCCTTAGGATGTGTGCTTATGCAAGAAGATCATCCTGTAGCATACTCTTCAAGGAAATTGAAGAGCCATGAAAGGAACTATGCTACCCATGATCTGGAGCTGTTAGCTATCATCCATGCTCTCAAGCTTTGGAGACACTACTTGTTGGATAATAAGTTCACCTTAGTGTTAGATCATAAAAGTCTTAAATGGATTTTTACCCAGAATGAGCTCAATATGAGGGAATGTCGATGGATCGAAGTGCTGGAGGAATATGATTTTGAAATCAAATACCGGCCTGGAAAGGAGAATATAGTTGTCGATGCACTCAGTTCGCAAAGCATTTCTAAATTCTCTGATTTTGCAAGATCCATCAAAACAGCAAGATCTCTAGCCACAAAGGTATCCATGCCAAACAACCCAATCCTTGACCTAGCTAAAGAAGAGGCATGCCATGATCCAACCTATCAAAAATTGCTAAGGGAGATCCCTATCAAGGATCAAGACCCGAAGCTACAAACAAAGTATCTAGAATTCTCTATCAATAGTAGACTTGTCTACTACAGGATAAGATTATGTATACCGGCAAGCCAGTCACTTAAACAGAAGATACTTTGGGAAGCCCATGACTCCTCTTTCTCAGGACATCCTGGCTATGCCAAGACCCTTAATGCGGTCAGAAAGAGCTATTATTGGGAGAGGCTTAAAGGTGACGTTCTCAAATATGTCACGGAATGTTTGTCTTGTCAACGCATTAAGGCCGAACATGTCAAAATGCTTGGGAAATTGCAACCACTTGACATTCCCCAAATGAAATGGGAATTCATTAGTATGGACTTTGTTATTGGCCTGCCCCAAGTTCAGGGAGGATACAACTCCATTATGGTTGTGGTAGATATGCTTACCAAGGTTGCACATCTTATCCCTGTTAATACAAACTATAAAGCCTCAGACATTTCAAGGTTATTCATTAAGGAGATATTCCAAGTGCATGGGTTACCCAGAAGAATCATCAGTGATCGTGACTCTCTCTTCACATCACACTTCTGGAGGGCCATCTTCGAGGCCATTGGGACTCAACTCTGTTTCAGTACAGCTTACCATCCCCAAACCGATGATCAAATGGAGCAAGTCAACCAAGTCATTGAGGATATGCTAAGGGTACACTACTGTCGCGAACCCAAAAAGTGGATTCAATATTTCCCTACACCGCTGGTTGAGTTTGCCCACAATGCTTCCTACCAACAAAGCATCCAGATTGTTACAACTATATATATCATCTCTCACTTGACTTGGGTCTCACCTATATATACTAACTCTACATCAATATGAATCATTCTTTGGGAGCATGTCTTGTGTATCTCTCTCGTACTCTCTCTCTCTCTCTCTCAACATGGTATCAGAGCTATGGATGCGTAGCAACAACAAGGAAGATAAGTTGTTTCATTCTTTATACTTGATTGAATTCTTTGCACAAGTGATGATTTGATACATAAACTTGTTCAAATTAGAAGTATTAGTTAATTTTGTCTTTTTAAAAAAAACCAGGTGCGTAGCTCTCGTCGTGCTCTCGAATCCTGTCAAAATCGCTTGTCAATCGGAGTTCTGGACCAAAAGTTATGACAGTTCAGGATTCAAGACAGCAATTCTGCTCGAATCTACGATTGTTTATTTAAAACTGTATTTCTAATTACCGTTCGTTAATCCCCAATTACAGTTTATTAATCGCTCGTCTTCGTTAATGATATTGATTACGACAAGCAAACATCTTGCTATTTTTAGCGATGTTTTATTATCGTTCACGTTCTTTGCTCGACCGAAATAGCACTTTTCTTATATGCGTCATCTCGTCTTGCACGTTACGCCTCTCTATTTCGGGCTTTCTTTTTAGTCACTCAATACTTTTCGTTGTTCTTACGTGCATATCCCTATTTTGATTGTCATGCATCTCAACTACGCTCGTCTTGATCATGGTTTGTAGATTCTGTGATCTCATCTTATTTGTTTTCTCTCGACATACAGGCATGGCCAATTGCATAATTGTTAATGGATATCCATCTGGCCAGCGTTCGGTTCCCTTCTTCCAAGGACAAGGCTTTTCTGGGTAGAAAGCAAAGATGATGCTAATTCTTGAAGATGACGAATTATTTGATATTGTTTTGGGCGACCTGTCTTGCCCAGTTCAACCTATTGATGTGATGAATAACAATTCTGTGATTACTGATGGTCCATTATTTGAACAATGGAAAATTGATCATACTGATTGGATTCATCCTGACAAAGCAGCTCGTCGTTATATATTGTCTGCACTTCCTGACTCACTTATGTTGGATGTCTTTCATCTGGAAACCTCTCATGCTATTTGGGAGTATCTTATCTCAACGTTTGAGAAGAAATCGGTCACCGAAATTTTATATCTCCAAACTTGTTTGAAGAATCTTCAATATAAGGTTGGTATTTCTATGCACTCTCATATCGAGGCTTTTAAAGACATTATCAATCAGCTTGGTGCTGCTGGCACTCCTGTTGCTAAAAATCAGATTGTTACTCAACTTCTTCATACCATCAAAGATCCTTTATATGACAATATCATCACTATTTTGTCTAACAAGGATGATATCCACTTTGACAAAGCATGTATATCTCTTATTGAATATTCTCAACGTCATGAGCATCATTTGGAAAAATCTGATGCTGTTTTGGTCACTCGCGAACAAAGGGATTTTGATGCTGCTTTTGTTGCTCGCAAGCGTCCTGCTTCACGTTTTCAGCAGGGTGGACGCCCTAATCCAGGTAGTAGATCTTCTCGTCTTGCTTATCCTAACAAGCATTGTTCTTATTGTGATAAGAAAGGTCATGTGGCTTCTGATTGCTGGGCATGTCAATATGATGAGGAGCATGGAGTTACTACAAAGCAACCTCGCTTGTCCAAAAGTTTTCCTACGTGTGATTATTGTGCACATACAGATCATCCATCTCGCCGTTGTTATAAACGCAGATATGATGAAGAACGTTCTCGAGCTTATATTGTTCAACAAACTATAACTGATGATGATATACTCATCAGGAGCTCAATTTCGTCCATTATGATATCTCTCCAGAAAAGGTACTTCATGTTCATGATGGTTCTCTATTCATCGTTGATTCAGGTGCCACTGGAAACATGACATACCAATCACAGTGGCTTCACAATTATCATTCTCTTCCTGTCAAGAAGTTTATTTACCTTGCGGATGATACGACTTGTCAAGTCAAAGGAGTGGGTGATTTATATCTGGGGACTATTTCATCCACTAGAATATTAAGAGGAGTTCTTCATGTTCTAGATTTGCAAAGAAATCTTCTTTCTGTTGCTCGTCTAGTTGATCTTGGTTTGTTTGTTGGCTTTGATCATAATCAATGTCGTATAGAGAAAGACGGGCATACTATAGCAGTGGCTCCTTGACATGGTAATCTATTTGAGCTATCATTGAACGATACAGTTGCATATTTGAGCTATCATTGAACAATACAGTTGCAAATGTTGTTACTGCCCCTAGAGATGCAGATTGCAAATTATGGCATCAACGATTTGCACACTCCGATTTTGCCAAAATTCTTGATCTTCATCGTCATGGTCTTGTGCAAGGTATGGATCTTAAATCTCATCCACGTATGGGAATATGTGAGTATTGTACACTTGGAAGACACCATCGTTCGCCTTTCCACACTTCTACTTCATCACATTCCTGTGCTCTCTTGGATTTGGTTCATACCGATATTTGCGGTCCTTTTCCTGCCTCAAAGTCTCAATATCGATATTTTATAACTTTCATTGATGATTTCTCACGGTACACACATGTCTATCTTCTTCGACATAAGTCTGAGGCTTTAACTATATTTAAACAATACAAGATAAGTGTGGAGCTTCAAACTGGATTCTCTATAAAGACACTTCGCAGTGACAATGGCGGTGAATATGTATCCAATCTATTTGATGACTTCTGTAAGGATCAAGGTATTCATCATGATTTTACAGTTCCTTATTCTTCTCAGCAAAATGGTGTTGCTGAGCGCAAAAATCGCACGATTCTTAATGCTATACGTTGCATGCTTATACACTCTGGTTTGTCTCGAAAGTTTTGGACTGAAGCACTTCTAACAGCTGTTTTTATTCAAAATCATCTTACAACTACTGCACCTGCTTCCTATAACAATTTGGACAAGGAAGACACCTTCAGTCTCTCACTTTCGCACATTTGGCTGCATTGCTTACATTCATGTGCCCAAGGATACTCGATATAAGTTGGATCCTCCAGGTTTGAAGGTTATTTTTCTTGGTTATTCAGATCATTCCAAAGGTTACAAATTTTATGATCCTTCTTCTCAAAAGGTTATCATTAGTCGTGATGCTATATTTGATGAGAAGACTATGGGTGGCACATGGTCGTCAGATGTTTTAGATGATACACAGTCTTTGCTTAGTGCATTTCCTTACTTGCTTTGTGATTCTACTAATTCTGATGATCATAAACCTCCTTCACCTCCAAAGAAGATTGATGAAAATTTGGAGATCTATGTTGATCTTCCTATTGAGATAGAACATGGATTCTATTCTATTGAATATGATGTCTTTGATGATGCTATGTCTGTCCAAGAGGATCCAATATCGTATATGGAAGCTATCAATTCGTCTCAAAGGGATCAATGGCAAGAAGCTATGCAAGCTGAGTACGATTCTTTAATCTCCAAAGGTACATGGATTCTTGCTGAACTCCCCCCAAATCGTGTTCCTATCAAATGTAAATGGGTTTATAAAACCAAGACCAAAGCTGATGGTTCGTTTGATAAGTTCAAAGCACGACTTGTTGCAAAAGGTTGCTCACAGGTTGCAGGAGTAGATTATCAAGAAACATTTTCTCCCGTTGTGCGCTCCACAACTGTTTGTATGATTTTGGCTTTTGCAACACTATTTGATCTAGAAATTCACCAAATGGATGTTAAAACGGCTTTTCTCAATGGAGATCTTGAAGAAGAAATCTATATGGAGCAACCTGAAGGTTTTATGATTGCAGGAAAGGAGCATCTTGTATGCCAGCTTCATCGTGCATTATATGGATTGAAGCAAGCCTCTTGTGCTTGGTATATTAAGATTGATCAGTTCCTCACATCTAAAGGTTTTGTTGCATGTTTTGCTGACCCAAATCTTTACATCAAAAGGGAGGATAAATATTTTATTATTCTTGCTCTATATGTTGATGATACTATTCTTGTGTCAAATAATATTGCTTTTTTGGATGCTATGAAGAAGCTTTTATCGACTGCATTTGAAATTGTGGATCTTGGTGAGATACATTCTTGTTTGGGTATTCAAGTTCAACGACACCGACAACAAGGCATTCTTCTTCTTCGCCAAACAAAGTTTATTGATGATATTGTTAAGAAGTTTGGGTTGACAAATGCGCACTCTGCCAACACTCCCATTCTTTCAAGCTCTACCAAGGGTACATCTACAACACGCAATGAAGAATCAGCCATTCATCAACCTTTTGCTAATCTTGTTGGTTGTCTTCAATTTATTGGTTTAAACACAAGACCAGATATTTTATTTGTAGCTAATTTTTTGGGACAGTATCTTTCTTCCCCTTCCACTATTCATTGGAGTGCTGTAAAACGTATTCTTAAGTACCTCAAGGGTACTAAGGAATTTGGTCTTATTTATCGTCGTCGAGAGGATTCTTCTTTATCTTCTTCAACTTCTCTTGGCCTTATTGGATATACAGACGCTGATTGGGCAAGTTCACACTTATCCATGCGATCTACAAGTGGGAATTGTTTCTTTG
Organism: Lygodium microphyllum; assembly: GCF_053477565.2. Classification (NCBI taxonomy): domain Eukaryota; kingdom Viridiplantae; phylum Streptophyta; class Polypodiopsida; order Schizaeales; family Lygodiaceae; genus Lygodium; species Lygodium microphyllum. Next base: position 22,222,829 of record NC_141147.1, on the reverse strand, counting down.
TAAATGGATGTTTGGTTTCTTGGTCCAGCAAGAAACAACAATGTGTTGCGGTTTCTACAACTGAAGCCGAATATGTTGCTGCATCATTAGCAGCTCGCGAGCTAGTTTGGCTTCGACAACTACTTGTAGATTTGGGACATCCTTCATCATCTAGTACACCTCTTCGATGCGATAACCAAAGTGCTATTAGTCTTACCAAAGACTATATACAACATAGTAAATCAAAGCATATTGCTATTCATTATCATTATGTTTGACATGAAGTCAAGAAAGGTTCCATTATGGTGGAGCATTGTCCCAGTGATCAAATGGTTGCAGACATCTTCACAAAAGCTCTTAGTGAAGCTCGCTTTAGCTCATTAAGACATGCACTTGGTATTGTTCCAAGTTCTTGTCTCACTGATTGAGGCATGTATCATTGTATTTAAGAAAACTTTATAGTAAATCATTTTTGTATTGTAGGTATGTGTAGGGGCTCGGGTTTTTCCCTTGTTCTCCCTAAGGGTTTTTTCACTCGCAGCCAGAGACCTTTGTTTGAGTGAGGATGTTACAACTATATATATCATCTCTCACTTGACTTGGGTCTTACCTATATATACTAACTCTACATCAATATGAATCATTCTTTGGGAGCATGTCTTGTGGACGTCTCTCGTACTCTCTCTCTCTCTCAACACAGATGACCCCTTTTCAAGCATTGTATGGGCACAACTACCGTAGTCCTTTAAACTTTTCGGATCCAACCTTGAGGGTTGAAGCTTCAAAGCAGATGCTGGAAGACATGGATGACCAAATCAAGTCAATAAGACAAGACATCCAAGCCGCCAAGGACAGACAGAAGGCTTACGCGGACCTGAAACATCAAGACAGATCCTTCGTTGATGGTGATATGGTCTTCATTCGCGTACGTCCAAAGAAGAGTTCCCTATCCTTGGGGGAATGTAAAAAGCTAAGTCCAAGGTATTGTGGACCCTACAAGATCCTCAAGTGCCTAGGGCCTAATGCTTACAGACTGCAACTCCCTAAAAACCTAAAAGTCCATAATGTATTCCATATCAGCCTACTGAAGAAGTATGTGCCTAACCCTAGTCACGTACTTGATGATCAACAAATTGTAATGCCTAGCCAAGGAGTCCTTGAGCTACGGCCTGACAGGATCTTAGATGTTAGGGAGAGGCAATTGAGATCCAGAACCTTGAGAGAATACCTCGTCCAGTGGAAAGATTATCCTGAAGAGGATGCCACTTGGATGGATGAAATTACTCTCAACCAACAATACCCCCAGTTATTCTCGAGATGAGGAAATCTCGATTCCTCTAAGGGGGAGAGAATGTAATATTTCCACATGAAATATTTATCAACCCTAAACCCCGCACACCCCGCGCAAAAATGCAACCCAAAGTAATCTCCCGCATCGTAAAATGTTGGTGGCTAAGTGCTTACTCCACGCGCATTAATAAACTCCAGCTCCCTGTCGTGTATGGAAGACCGTGGCATGAAACCGCAAGCCCACGCAGGAACACCCTTCATAGGAAAGGAAAAAGGATAATGGATAATTTAGTGCAAATTTTTTTATTAATAACCCCCTCCCCTTCAGCCATTGCATGGTGGGGGAGAGGGAGTGGAGAAGAGTGGGTGTGGAGTAGGAGAGCACGGGGGGAGGAGGAGGCATGAAAACTAACCACATGTGTGGCTATTCCTCCCCCCCCCCCCCCCCCCTAAAGCCTATAAGAACCCCTCCCCTTAAGATTGAGGGGGGAGGAGGGATCATGGGGACTGCGGCGTGCTGCCCGCCAGAGAAGCTGCCGTCGCCATATTGCCACCACGGGCCGCTGCTGCCATGCCATTGCTACCGCGCCACCTCCATCATCATCATCATCATCATCATGATAATCATTATCCTCATCATCATCTCCTCCATCATATCTTTCTCTCTTCACATCATTCTGTGGAACAGAAGCTTGGAAGCTTCTTTAGAAGCTTCTAAACAAGGCTTCCATAAGCCTTATTCATCCACACCTCTCGAATTTTTCAAAAACTGTGACTGTAAGGCCCATTCCTGCGCAAAAGAAGGGAACCCCGGGCAGAAAGAGACTTCGAAACGCGTATGAAGCCAGGGGAAAGTTCACTACGCCAAAAATCTACTGCGTCAATGGCTCCGAAGCTAAAGGCAAGAGGAGCACACGCAGGAGCTTCTACCCTGAGCACACTTATGGACAACACCTCGAACCTCAATGCCTAGGTTCTTCTTTAAAAAAAATTCCGCATGAAAGGGATGCATTAGGCACGTTTAATTTTCGTGGGGAAGTTATGAATGCATTTATTCATTCATCTTACAAGATTTAGCTGCATGTCGTGCATTTGAAATTGTTTGCACTTTCATGATCAGGTTGCAATCTTCTTGAACGTATAATGCATAACTTAGAAGATGATATCGTGCCAAGAAGGATAGAGCTTCTGTCATATGATGCATGTATGAATTAAAGTCATGGACGTGTCCAAATCGTTGCAATGCATGGAAAGGAATTGTGAACTTGCAAATTGCATGCGGGGATGGTTACATTTTAGGTCGGTTAAGTGCTAAAGGACAGGTTAAATCATAAATGGTCTCATGGCATTTGCTCATGCATGGAGTTCTTTTATCGAAGTTTGTATTTAGGAAAGGATGCATTTTCATGTTAAAGCTTGAATTCAATGCATTAAACAAAGGGTTTATAGGCATAGTTCTTGATGAAAATCAACGTAGGGTTTATACAGGTAGCTCTAAATTGTCAATCATTATAGTTTAGGCAAGGAAAAGTAACGATCATTGTAGATCTTATAGCTGCATAGAAGGAAAAAGTCTAAGAATCGCATATTTGCATGGAAAGTTATATCTTGCAATTATTTACATCTTTTGGGAAAAGTATTTACATCTCTAAGGAAATATCACCTCTTGTTGCAAGACAATTAGATCAATTAGGTAAATCACTTGTAATGGTGTAACTCAAATGATGATCACCTCAATGCGCTAGGTAGAGCTAAGCCGCGATAAAATTCTACCTAGTATCGCACTCGAAAAATTGACTTAATATTTCCAACCTCAAAGGTCCTATCCACATTCACGGAATGTTTGGGTTAGTTAAACGCCCATGCAAGAACGATCTAGGGTTTTTACCCTAAGGATAAATTGACCAAATACTAGACTTCTGTATGAATTTTAGAAACCCTAAGGTCAAAACGACTATTGGTCTAGCAGGGTTAAGGTTTGGGTTGGGTCAAGAGGACTCCCAAACCCTACATCTTGACCAGAGTATTCTTGACCCAGGAATACCGTGTGATGGGAGAAATAATCCCACAAGTTAGGTGCGACGCTTGTCTCGTGCAACAAGTTGCAACATCGCATGGTTTTGTGTCTAAATCACAAAGTAGAATTGCCATTCCTTAGGACAAGGTTGGCGAGTTCTAAGTACAAGCCTAATTTTCTAGAGGATGAGTAGACATCCTGCTACATCACCCTTCTTTGAGGCTGATTTGCCAAGTTAGGGTAATTATGAATTGCCTAGCAAGCAATTGACCAATCAAGTTAGGGTGACGAGGTTGCCTAGGAATTATTGTCTTTAATTTAAGAAAACGTCAGGTGGAAACAATTTGGGTTAACTGGGTATAAACCCTAACCCAAGGAAAAAAGGGTAAACAAGCAATGAAACCCTGGGGATCTTGCCAAGTCGCAATTAATCCCAGATCGAATGCTAAATGTATTCGAAGAGAAGGATTCACACCTTAGCAGTTGGCCGTATAAACGACCACTCGAATGCTTGTGTTTGTACACTTAGGAGCACTGTTTGTAGTTCTTTGCTCAAGGAACTAAAGCTGGAAAAATAATTAATGCTTCAGGGTGAAGGCCTAGAGGGAGAGGCAGCATTAGTTACCCCCGACTGTCTGCCTGACCCTATCCAAGGGGGTTGTTAGCCATGCCGGATACGTGGACCGAACTCGTTGCAAGAGGTCTCTCTGTGGGTGCTACTTGGAGCAGGAGGACGCTTGGGTGCCAGGGGGGCTCTGGCCGTAAATCCCTTGCCTCCAAGTCCTACACAAGAGGCCGACGTGACTCGAGATTGGATCTCGAGGCCCACATACTAGTCTACGGGTGGAAACTTGGAATAGCAATCCCTGAGGATTGCTAGAATTGCCTTCGGGTGGATTATGAATTAGCCTACGAGCAGATTATGGATTAGCCTTCAGGCTGGATTATATGATGTATTCCAAAGACTGATAAATAAGATCAATTGTTGAAAAGGAACTTGTTTGACATTGTTTTTCTATGTCAGTGCTTAAGTTACCTGAAGGAACCAGTGATTAATTAGCTAATTAAGGAAGTTGTTTTTGCTTGTCAAACTAAATGTGGTAGGTAATTAGATAACTGAAGCAACCTGAGGAAAGTGAGGTGGATGTGACCATGGGTCCGTCCTACAGAAGGGTGGTCCCAGTTGGCCGAGAACTTTTCTCAATGGAATTGACAACAAGGTAACGAAGACCTAGAATCTAGAAAGCTAGATTCCCGATTTATATTGTTTTAGGGAAACAGAATGGGACTATGCCTTACGGGCTGAGAGGTCGAGCTTCGCATCCCTCTCGTTTTCCATTCTCCTTGAACCAAGTGCAGTATAAATCCACTTCGACCCTGATGTTTCTGCGTAAAGTAGTTCATTTGGGGTTCGAATCTAGTTATCTTCTAGGAACTTGACCATTAGGAAAACCCTGATTTAGGTCGGTCCTAAGTGGGAATGGCCGGAATGCTTCCGCTTCGTGGCAGACTTGGGAAGACCTAGATCGCAAACCCCGTGACATTCCATGGGAGTGCCAAGTGGCACTTTCTGGACTCTCTTCCCGATGGGTTGCTAAGACGTGTCCTACCAGCAAACAGGTGGACACGTTACAATTTTTCAAGTCCTACTTTTAATGAATGTCTTACTTTTGTGAATGAAAGAGAGCATTATATTTATGTTTATCTTTAAAGGGCACTTTGTATGTTACAAATGTGAGATCACACATCTTGAGAGCTTAAATAATGAATATAAGCTATGTGGCTCTTAGGAGATTTGGATTTCACCTCTATCTTTTCTAGCATACTAACAAAAGATGATGTTGTATGGTGGTGGAAACATCAAGTAGGCTTAACTAGTATATACCTAGGAAATTTCCAAGTTTAATGTAAGAATACAAAGGTTTGAAGGAGTGGAGAGAGAACTTAGAATACAAGAGCCTTAAACATTATATGAAAATATGTTATCATGGCCAAAATTTATAATGTTATGGATTTGAAGATATTATAATATGAGTTTTTTCTTTTAAATATAGCATAATTTAAAGTGGCATGTATAAGTTTCATGAACTATGACCTTAAAAGAGTCACCACTAACTAGTTGTGGTTTAATAACTTGATCTAATACCATATAGAAATAAGTTTGGATAACCTCTGATGTGATAGTTCTTTTTTTTGTGTAAACCAATAGACACAAGTATATTAAATAATTACTCACCCCATTTACATTTTCTGTATGTATATGCATGATATATAAATATCTTTTGTTCAAAATTTCTATCTATCTTGACAATATATGGACAAGATGGATATTGGCTTTGGCCAAAATCAACTAGCTTCGCACTTTGACTAGCTAAATGAACTTTCATATCATAAAATAAAGATTTATATACCAAGCTAGAAGTTTATTATTTTTCTAAGACCAAAGATTTAACCTTTGATACTACAAGATATAGACCTTATACCGACGTTTAAAGCGACGAAAATACAAACAACAAAATTTGCCCCCGTCATCGCAAAAAGTATCGTTATTGACGACGCCATAGAAATGTCACTATTGGCGACGCAACCAGTAAATTTGCGATGCTCATAGTGAGGCCAATAGCAACACGAGCAGTAAATTTGCGATGTAAATAGCGACGGTAACAGGGGAAAAAAATTTGTGGCAGGGCAGCTGTGTGCTGTATAAGAGCCATACAAAATAGTTTCTGTACTACTGCATACAAAGCGCATGCAAACAAAAAGAATGTATACTGAAATCATAAAACTGATACATGAAATAAATACATGTTCGCATAAAATGCAATTGGTACAATCATGAAAGGATATCACTAATACATAGAAAATGTCTACATAGATCAGGCGACTAAAAACTAAAGGTGTGTGAGCTCCAAGGATCCAAGGGCGAGCTAGAAATCCTCGTCCCCCGGAAGCTCGTCCCGCCGCAAAGGAGCATCGAACGGATTCTGCAGAAAAAGAAACAACAATATATCAATCCGCCATACAATAATGCATTCAAATATCTCATGGTAACTACGGACAAGAAAGATGAGTGACTTACAGGGCCGCCGCGTCTATACAATCGGTCAATCAATGCATTGAGACCGTGCCTCTCTGCATATCGAGTCTCAAGGCCTTGCGGATTGCGATTTGTAATGGAGTGCTGCAAAGAAAACAAAATGCTAACTGTTAGAAACATGATTGTTAGTACAAAGAATATTTTAAAAAAACAAATAAGCGAAACAAAAGAGAAACTTACAAAGTCCTCCAAATATGTCCTGTGGCCGCCACTCCCAAGATGATGCACCACTCTGGCCTCGAGTCGTATCCTCGCCGCCTCCCGCTGCTGACTCCAACGTCCTGGCAAATCTGTAGCCTCCTCCCTCAGTCGGCGCCAGTCGTTTACATCTAACCACTCGGGCTTTGCAGCCCCACTCTTGATTGCCTTGCGTGCGTCGGATCGTCTATGTGACATGTATGCATGCATGCAATCCATCATCCAGCCCGTAGAGAATCTATCTACTACGGCTGGCACCGGAAACTCCTCGTCCAAGGATGCTACTATGTAGTCCTTGCTCCCCTCCGGTATGTTCTTCCAATGATCCAGGACGTTGTGTCGAAAAACTTGTTGGCACAACTCCCTCATGTGAGCCATCACCCTCCTCCCCTCATCATTCATGATGATGGCTCCTGACCTACTATCAACTAGGTATCCATAACCCCTAAGAGTCTGCCTAAGATGGGTCCTCTCCCATCTCCGTCCACGCTCCTAGGCATATCCAAGAGACCCCTGTACATCTGGTGTACCGACGGGGGTACTCTCACTCGAAGTGCCACTCAAAGGGGTGCCACCAAAGGGGGTGCCACCAAAAGGGGTGCCACTTGCTGACGGCTGCGCAAAAGCCGGAGTAACTGGAGTAGACGTCCCCACAAGTGTGACAAATCCTGGAGGTGACGCAGCTCCAGCTGAACGACGAGACGGAGACACCACGTCGGTGTCTCCACAGCAGCACCCCCTAATCCCGATGCAGTCCCTCCCTCTGGCCCAAGTCATGATTATCGAGATCGTCTGCTCGAAGCTGAAGCATCTGATCGCGCTAAAGCAGATCTAGCAGAGCGCCCTGACAAAAAACGAGACAGCTCTTGGTCTGTCATCTCTCTGAATCTCGCGAGCTAATCTGGAAACATGCGTGCCATCATGTCCTGAAACTCCTCATCGCTCATCCCTCGACTCATCCTGAAAATATCACCTGCACAGATAAAAAATGGTGTTAGAATAATCAATTTAAACTATACAAAGCACAGTAATATAAATCATTTTTGAAATATCCCTCTTAAAATGCATATCTTATGTACCTTTATGGAAGATCTAAACAACGAATTGAGTAATACAATTCTCCAAGAATGAAGTCTTCTATGGTCCCATATTAATCTCCTGACACAACTCTGCATATACTGGAAGGTCGATAGACATGTCACCACAAAAGAACAAGTCTGCCTCGTTCTCAAAAAATTCTTGGACTTCTGTATTTCCATCATTGTTAGCCGATGCGGGCTCCAAACTTGTGGTGGCCTCCACCCCTTGTAATATCGACCCCTCTATTTGCATATTTTCTTCATCTATGCCTGGATCATCGCTTTGATCATATACTCTCGCACTTCGAGGAGTTGAAGAACATACCACCATCGAGGTTGTCGGAGGTTTGGATAGAAGATTACCTGCTCACAAACACGTACAAAGCAAGTTCAAACCATTGTGACATAAACCATGTCGTATTACAATTAGCAAGCAAATGACTCTTTGCACTTGTTCACAATGGGTCGGCAACATAAAGGTGTCACACAAATCCGTCCATTTTTTTTCGGAATCTATTTCGAGAAATCCAGATGGACCTCGTCGAACTGTTGCTCCAGCTCCTCCAAGTACCACTTTGAACCACTACACATCGAATAGTATCATGGAGAAGCTACGGTAATCCATCGTAATAATACTTTGCAAGTTCCCAAAATACTCCATCTCATCCACAACCATGTTCGGATCCGTTGCTCGTCGCCAGCTCTCTTGCTCAAACCTTGCCATGACACCACAGTCCATTGTGGAGCACATTTTGTCAATACGCTCCACGTGAAAATGCCGTCCGCGCAACAACGCTGCACTATATATTTTGTACTGTACATTGAAACACTCAAATTAGATGTAACAAGCAAATTTAGATACGACATATTCTAAACCCCTCATCACCTTTGGACTACATCCCTTCGAGAACTCCCACTCCTCCATTGAGACCTCTATCCCTTCGCTGGATGCTGCGGTCAAGGCTCCATGCAACCATCGTGTTGACATAAACCGCGGCATCTCCTCCATGCCTTCGGGATATCGAATCAGTCGGTGACGCATACTGCATCGGAATTCAGCTCGCGCTTCCTCTCGATCTTGCCTTGCAATCTGGTACTTGGCGAGCCACATCTCCATGGAGGCATGGTGCAACATACAAAAGCGATTCACCTTCTCTTCCATTGAGGCATCCATTCTTTTTTCTACCCCATTTCCAACCACCACATCTCCAGTCAGTCTATCATCGTCCTTCAGCATCCATAGCATTTCATTGTCTGGTTCCACCGTTGGTAGCCATTGTGAGATATGCACTAACGCCTCTGACACCAACCAACCTTCTGCCATGCTACCTTCTGGACGAGCTCGTTGTCACACAAAGCCTTTGAGGGTTTTCATGAAGCATTCCAGGAAGAACATCCATCGCGTATGGACAGGTCCAGCAATCTCCACTTCGTCCACAAGATGCACAAGAAGGTGAACTTGTATCATGAGCATGCTAGTGGGCAGGTATTTCTCAAAGAGACAGACCGTCTCAACTACTCCCCGCCTTGCGGATTCAATAGAGGATGTCTTAATCTCTTTCTGTGAGATCCATTGCACCAAAGTCGACAACTTGTAAATGGCCCCACGAATTTCTGGAGTAAGGCATCCTGCGATCGCGATCGGTAGGACAAACTACCACAAATGAGAAAGCATTATGAATAATGGCCACTTTTCAAATTGCAAAATGCCCACGCTAATTACAATCTATTCTGTTCACAAACCTGACATATCTTATGCCAATCATGGGATTTTAGCCCCGACAATTGGTCATCTTTAGAAAATGCGGACCTGAGAGAACACATCATACCCATCAGAGTGCCGATAGACTTGATTACTTGCTTCACAATGCGCTCTTCTTTGGTAGACAAAACCCAGGGAGCGCGAGGAAGCTGCACTCCCCCTTCAGCACTCGACTGCGGCCAAAGCGCCTCCATCTTACCTACCTCCTTCAAATCCATTTGTAACCCTATAGTGTCTCTCTTTCCTGTGATGTGCTCCCATAGCAAGCTGCCCACATTCTTGAAAATATGCATAGGATCCAACAAGTGGTTGACCTGTAAGTGGGTCCAATATGGCAACTCGTAGAAAACTGAGAACTGTCGCATTCCATTTGGATGTGATTCCGGGTTTACCATTTTCAGCTCATACCAGCTTGTAGCGTTCATACGTGCTAGAGGTCGTCCAAGAAAACCTTCCCTGAGTTCATGATCCTCCAGCAAGAAAGTGGTGTGTCCTTGATATACCATCTTCTTCATGGTTCGTGACCTTCGGGGGTCTAAGTGTGGTCCACACAATGGACATGCATGATAACCTGAGGTAACCAGACCTGTAAGGTGAGCCACGACCTAGTGAATACTTGATTGAATGAAATAAAATATAGATATTACCAGCGAGAACGGAGGTCTGTTCACTTGAGCACTCTCCCAATCCCGGAAAGTCGTGCATCATCCACATGAGAATGGCTCGAATGTTGGCTGACCGTCGACCATCGCGCCTGCTCATATCTTGCACAGTGACCCCCTCCTCCCACAAAATCTTAAGCTCATCGACTAATGGACGAAGATACACGTCCATATTTTTTACTTTCTAGCGGCCCGGGATGAGCAAGCGAAGTATGAGATGTCCTTTCTTCGTAGAAAGCCATGGAGGGACGTTGTAGTTGACAAGCACTATAGGCCACACACCGTAAGAAGTCAAGCGCAGACCGAATGGGTTCACACCATCCATGGCGAGACCGAGCCAAAGATTCCTTGGCTCTCGCGCAAAGCCTAGGAAGGCAGAGTCAATGTGGCTCCATGCGCGTGAATCCGCTGATATTCATTGAACTCCATCCGTGGACCTATTCTGCACATGCCACGTTGTCAAGCTTACCATGCCAGACGTACGAAACATGTGGTTTATGCGGGGGATGAGCAGAAAGTGTCTGAGAACTTTTTGAGGGATGGCTTCCCCTTGCAAGTCCTGTCAATACCTGTGAGCACCACACTTTGGACATGTCTCCATAGTCTCGTATTCATCTCGAAACAGTATGCAGTCGTTGATACATGCATGGATGTTATTGTAGTCCATGCCAAGCTTCCGTAAAACATGTCATGCATCATCACGAGACTCAGGCATGGTATTTGCAGGTGGTAATATATGATATTTCAATAACTTGAAAAAAAATCATAAAACACCTTGAAAAAGCACAAATGTTTGCAATAATACTGTTTTAAAAAAAATCAATGAAGCCTATGTGCAAGGTACCTGAATAACTCAGTCACACTCGTATCGCTCCAATCATATTTTGCTTGCACACTTAAGAGTGCAAGCAATGTCTTCAACCAAGATACTCGGCACCCATCATATAATCGTATGGATGCTTCCTCTCTAAGCGGGTCAGATATCTCAACATCCATGGGAATCAATGCATCGATCATTGCCTCCATCTCAGGCTCCAAGATTGTAGGTAGGTCGGGAAGGTTGTCTGTATCCTCTGGCATTGACGGTATAGATGGGCCTTGCGAGTGGTAGATTGGCTCCTGCAATCCATCCATCGCACGTCCACGAACTCTTCTAATTGGCCGCAAAGAGTGCACTCCCCCTTGGGTCGAGACATCACCCCCTGGATAGAAAATTTGCCAACAAGACCCAATCTTATTGTGTATGGTTTTCAATTAGCTTGCGAGTACAATGCATGATTAATATTAACTTCAAATTACCATTTGCTGAAAATCCGCAATTGCCTGATCAATGATCTCAGATTGAAACTCGCCAAATCGTCGTGCGTGTTCTATAGACAATCGACATTTTCGTCTAATTGCCAACTTGCATTGAGAGCAAGGACATGGGACACGCTGATTAAGATACGTCTCGCGGTCTTGAACAATAAGACCTTCTTCGTTTTCCATATTATCTACATTACAGCAAACGAAGCTTAAATGGATAGCTTTATGGAGATGTACGTCAAGTTGCAAGTTGACCATAAATCTTGCATTGTACATAGTAGTTGAGAGATTTTCCGATGTTATATCTCAGCCTTGTATCATGCTCTGTCCCGGTAGATAATTATTCGTTATTGTAAAAAACTGCACTAGAGGGCTTTGAGTATAAGTAATCCATTTTGAGCATCATTGAGGATCTCTTAGTCTAATAATAAATCAATCTCAACAAAAAGCATCTTAGAAATGTGGTTTTTTTGTCCTAGGATCGCGTGTTAAAATTAATGCCATCTATGAAATTTATCAACTATAGTAATAAAATTTATTTCAATCAATTCTACTCATAGTCATAAGACTTGAGAGAAAATATCATATACTCAATTTAAGGGATTCTTCTTCTATAACAATACTTTTGGGTTCATTTTGATGAAGTACCGTAATGACCATTAGCTAGGGTATCATTTTCTTTTAGTCCTTCCGTTGACTAGTTGGCATGATTTCTAATTTGTTATGCCTATAAAGTTAATACAAAAACAGTGAATTATGCATATCACAATTAGATCCCCTACTTGGACATTATGAAGGACATGACCAATTTTAAGCCATCTTAAAGAGTCACCAATGTACGTGGCCCATGGCAAAGCACATTGCATACCATTATTGATAAGTCTATTATCTTAAATTTCCTTCCCCTCCCTCTCCCTCTCTTTCTCTCCCTCTCTCTCCCTCTCCCTCTCTTTCTCTCTTTCTCTCTCATTTCCTCTCCTAAACAAGCAAAAAAGAAAGTGATTCAAACATTAAACAAGCAAGAGGGAGAGTGAGAGAGAGAATGCACTCTCTCTCCCTCTCCCTCTCCCTCACCCTCACCCTCACCCTCTCCCTCTCCCTCTCCCTCTCCCTCTCTTTCTCTCCCTCTCCCTCTCTCATTTCCTTCCCCTCCCTCTCCCTCTCCCTCTCCCTCTCCCTCTCTTTCTCTCCCTCTCTATCTCTCTTTCTCTCTCATTTCCTAAACAAGCAAAAAATAAAGTGATTTAAACATTAAACAAGCAAAAGGGAGAGGGAGAGAGACAATGCACTCTTCCTCTCTTTCTCTTTCTCTCCCTCTCTCATTTCCTTCCTCTCCCTCTCCCTCTCCCTCTCTTTCTCTCCCTCTCTTTCTCTCTCATTTCCTCTCCTAAACAAGCAAAAAATAAAGTGATTTAAACATTAAACAAGCAAAAGGGAGAGGGAGAGAGAGAATGCACTCTCCCTCCCTCTCCCTCTCTTTCTCTTTCTCTCCCTCTCTCATTTCCTTCCCCTCCCTCTCCCTCTCCCTCTCTTTCTCTTTCTCTTTCTCTCTCTCTCTCTCCCTCTCCCTCTCCCTCTCCCTCTCTTTCTCTCTTACTCTCTCGTTTCCTCTCCTAAACAAGCAAAAAAGAAAGTGATTTAAACATTAAACAAGCAAAAGGGAGAGGGAGAGAGAGAATGCACTCTCCCTCTCCCTCCCTCTCCCTCTCTTTCTCTTTCTCTCCCTCTCCCTCTCCCTCTCCCTCTCCCTCTCCCTCTCTTTCTCTTTCTCTTTCATTTCCTCTCCTAAACAAGCAAAAGAAAGAGAGAGGGAGACTCACCGATGAGATATGGCGAGCGTGGGGCGGCTCCTCTTTGCGATGAAGGCTCCTCCTCTCCTTCGCGAACAACGGCGACGGCGGCGGCGGCAAGTCTTCTTCCTCTCCTTCTCTCATGACGGTCGCTCTCTCCCTCGCTCTCGCTCTCAAAACTCACAATGGAGCAAATGCAAAATGAAAACTGCACTCGGTTTCGGCCACGTTTTTTCCCTACGGCCCGTCGCTATTTGCGTCGCTAGCGACGCTATTAGCAACGCAAATAGCGACGCCAATAGCGACGCCGCTATCCATCGTCGCTAATCGGCATCACTACTAGCTCAAATCCTTGTAGTGTGACCAATGGTTTGTGTTTCCCAAGAAATAGACATAAATTTTATTATTAATTAAGACTTATTTGTTAGCTAAGACATAAAGTACAAAATTAAACTTAAACCACTTTATAAGAAATTTCAACACAATTAGCTAATGTTATTGAAAGACTAAAAAACATTAAGTAGATTCTCTCATTGATATTGGTGGTGTTTAAAATCACCAAGGTAACTACATAAAACACTTTAAATTTTTAACAAGCATATATTTTATAGCCATGCAAAAGCCCTTAATGTAAGGGATATATTTACTATGGAAGTCAAAATTAGTCCATATAGAGTCACTGCCTTGTTGCATCATGTATATTGGAAAAATACAACTTTTGTAGATAGCTGCACTACCATTTATGAAATGTTTGTGATATCCTAACTCATGAGCAAGTTGCATTGCTTCCATATCTTTCAAAGTAGACACTAAAGGAATCTGTTTCAAACTTGTATAATTGTGAGTTGTTCAATGTAAGTGACAGACGACGTGAGACATTTGTTGAGTATGTTTGTATAATAGATGGTCATAAAGTATAAAATAGGTTTTAAACCACTTTATAAGAAATTTCAACACAATTAGCTAATGTTATTGAAAGAATAAAAAACATTGAGTAAATTCTCTCATTGATATTGGTGGTGTTTAGAAACACTAACTTTAAATTTCTAACAAGCATATATTTCATAGCCATGCAAAAGCCTTTAATGTAAGGGATATATTTATTATGAAAGTCAAAATTAGTCCATATAGAGTCACCGCCTTGTTACATCGTGTATATTAGAAAAATACAACTTTTGTAGATTTTGTATAAAACGTTTAGTTGCACTACCATTTATGAAATGTTTGTGATATCCTAACTCATGAACAAGTTGTATTGCTTCCACATCTTTCAAAGTAGAGAGTAAAGGAGTATGCTTCAACATGGATAATTGTGAGTTGTTTAATGTAAGAGACAGATGACATGAGGCATTTGTTGAGGATGTTTGTATAATAGATGGTCTCTTGAAGCAAAAAGTAATTGAAGGTTGAACATATATATCATCTTTATCAATCATGGTCTCTTGCGATGTTGATGATGAAGATGAAATACCATCATTCTCTGCTCTAGTCCATTCATCAATGACAACCTTGAATTGAGCATACAATTCATGTCCATATTGAACTAGAACATGTCCATATCGATCAAACTTGATGACTTCATGTGCATCATGGTATTTTCTTAAGCGAGTCAAGTATGGTAGAAGTTCTTTGATCAAGATAGAGTCTTCGTGATCAATATCAAATGTTTATGGATAAATGCAATTCTCAACAGGATTTAGATATCCTTTGTAAGGACTATCATCTATGAGAATAGTCTTGGTATGCTGACAAACATCTCCATATTGATCCCATAAATACTTCAGAGGCTTGAACATTGCTACTCCTATCTTATTTGGCCTATATATGATTTTGAGTCGATGTCTATGACATTGTTCTTGGCCCCAAATCATGAAGAAAGAATGCTTCCTTTTTGCATGGATCTCCAAGCACTTCATAATTTCCATGACATTCTTATGTAAAGTTGTTGACCAAACTCCCACTTGGAATCATGCAAATAAGGCTTCAAGAAAATCCATACATCATGGTCAAAGAACAAGCCATTGCTTTCCCATTTGAAAGCTTTGAAACTTTTTAGACTTAGCAAACCATCGTTGTAAAATAAGACCATTGAGATCAAGTATTACACATAATTGTGTTGCATTTCTTATCAAGGACACATCAATCACATCATTGTGCTCTACTGTTGTTGAATCTGTTAGATATCCAACTATAGATATCTTAGTTGAAGTTACAAAGAAGAAAAAGAGGCACATTAGATTAATTTACTTCCTCATCATTCTACTTAATGTTTGAGCTATAAACTGGCATAGAACACTAACGCAATTTAACTTCACATTGACAAATACATACATAGGTACTACTTAATAAATGATGTCTTAAGAAAAGAGATATTTGACCATGTGAATAAATCTAAACAAGTGTAATATCATGAGGTGAAAAAAATATATATGATGATTTCTTTGAAGTAAAATCTATTCTAATAAAGTCATTTTTTCATACCCACTTTTTATCGCTAATTATAAGTATACTTGAGATACTAACAATAGATTCTTGTAATTAGTTGTAAAATTTATAATATTAATCATACTCAAATTCTAAAAAGGCCTTCAAAATGCCATGTACAAAGAAGGTGTTTATTAGTCCTAATTATTAAAAGAAAATTTAAACATGATACTTTTGACCATGTGACCAAAACTATGTCACATATAAGTGACACATGATAATTTAATTGAGATAAGTTATACTCTACTTGGATAAGTTTTTATGGTTTCTTCTTAAGGACTAACCATTCTATTTTTGAACTAGTTATATTCCATAGATATTTAAACTCATGAATTGTAACAAGAATTTTACCTTAATATTCCATATACACATCTCAAAAGATACATTGGAGTGAAATCTTTGTTGCAATATTTGATACTTAAGTAAAACTCCTTTGGGAGGTGCAATGAATCTTTTTTGGGGTGTGCAATATATTGTTGGCTCTCTTATCCTAAGGTACATGCATAGACATACACTAGTGATGTAGTAAAAGAGGCTATAAGAGATAAGAGATTTGACCATGTGGACAAATCTAACCAAAAATAACATGACAAGATCATTACACAACACATATAAGAGTTTAATTGAAGTAAGATCTAAAATAGACTTAAGTGAATTTTTCATAGCTAGCTCAAACTTTTCATTATGATAAGTATTCTTACACACTAGATTACAATTAAACAGTTATCCTTACAAAGGATGATAAATTTTAATGAGCTCTTTAATACTATTTTAGCAAAATATTTACTTAAATAGATTTTGTAAACCAAACATGCTTGGTACCTTTTGTAAAAAATTTAAAAACTAAAGGCATAGTTTCTTTAAGTAATATCACCGAAGAAAGAAAATATTGCAAATGCTAATGAAAGTAACTTCTCAAGAAAAAAATCAAAATTACATCAATCTGTCTTCCTTGATGAAAGGAGAAGGAATGGAGTTTAAACACCTGAAGTAGCCTTTAATTTCTCTTTCATAATTAGACTTGCTATATCTTAGCTTGATTCTTCTATGCCCTCGGGTGGTACTTCAAGAACTTGAACTTCAATAGGAGGAACCTCTTAGGAGTTTGAATTTTATTTGGTACTCTCATGGACCCTCCACAATTGTGCTTCAACCTCTCTTTGCTCTTGAGTGTTGCAAACCACTGCAATTGTCTTCATATAATTTACCAATGCCACCTTAGATATAAGTCCACTTGCATATACATCAAATACAACAACCCCATGTGCTACATCTAGAACAACAACCCCAACGGTAATTGGATCTCTGTAAACATTATGTATAAGATCAAAGGTTTATAGATTGCATCCAACAACATATACACACCAAGGGGAAGTAGTGGAGGATTGAAGAGGATTTTGCTTTTTTTTCAATCACGACGTTCACAATATCTTTTGCTCCATTTGGTAGGGACCCTACATCAGCTCCACGTGTGAGCTTCTTTGATACCCAATCATTACAAATACCTAAAATATTTGTGTAAACTTCATCATTGATATTATAATCATCAACAAGCTTTTTGAAACTGAAGCATTGAAAAGAGTGACTAATTCCTCCTTTAGGACCCTATCTTGCTTGATTTGCTTAGCCCTTGTTTCCATGTCAATCATATCTTCCTTATCCCATTTGTTTCTAAGAAAAAGAATATGACCTTCATTAATCTCCTCTTTTAGTGTAAGGATGTCTCCATCATTTAAACCCATAAGGCAACGAAATGCAGCAGGAGAAGGTTTCCTTCCCTTTTTTCTCGAACTCTCCTCTTAGGATATAAGCTCACCTCTAGAGTATCTCTTCATGATTTTGATCCAATTATCAAATATTTCTTGGGAGCTAACAATCATATGGCAATCTCTAGATGCACAATTTTCTCCAACATATGCCACAAATCTCTGCAAAAAAAAAGATAAAAATAGTGAGCATAGAACAAAAGAAAGAGCATCACACTAATCTTCACAAAAAGAGAAGGTAAGCTTATATGTGATTACTCACAATTTTCTCCAATGTATGCCACAAATCTCTGCAAAAAAAAGATAAAAATAGTGAGCATAGAACAAAAGAAAGAGCATCACACTAATCTTCACAAAAAGAGAAGGTAAGCTTATATGTGATTACTTGCCATGGTACTCTTTGAGAGCTTGTCTTAGAAAGCCCTTGTTGGGGTTTTGGTGGAGAACCAAATGCTAGCCACTGATCTCTTAATTGTTGAAGTTGCTCAACATAAGGGGCATCTTTCATAACATTCTGTGATTCCATATTTGTCATTCGTGAAAGCTCAATGCACATTATTGTAGCATTTCTTGTGGTGTATAAATGCTTGGTTGCTAGACAACGTGTAGTATTATTCTGAATATATATCTTTGCTGCATGAATTGAGTAAAGCCCCGATATAATCCAATAACTATAAGTGTCCAACTTATTAGCATCCACCTCATCACAATGCATGGGTCTCTTCTCATTGTTGTCTTGTACAAAAAGCATAATATATGCTATTGTTGTTGGATTCATGGGATTCTTTATGAAAGACGTGGTTAGCTTCTCTACATAATCCCAACACTAATCCCAGCACAGTGACCTATAAGCATATAAAGGAGGTGCCTAATAATACCTATCAACGAGAATAGGAAATTGTGTTGTTGGACCAAATGGAAAGAATTTTTCAAACATGTGAAATCTTGGTTCTTCATTCTTTCCCTTCTTCTTAACTATCTTAAGAAAATCGAATGTTCTTTCTACTCCCTTGACCTCAAGAGAAATTATTGGCTTTGCATGTGTAACTTCTAGCATGGAAGGTAAAGTGGCATCATTCTCAATAGTGTTAGCAGCCATACTAACAACAAGAGCTTGTGACAAGGAACTTTGTTGAGGTGATTTTGACTTTGAGCTTGTGGGATTCGGTGAATTATTTTCTTCTTGAGGAGAAGGTGAAGATCTCAAGTCTATTTGTTTATCTTGGAGCTTCATTCTTTTGTTGGGGCGATCACCTTTTCTTGATAGGAAAAGTAGCTCACTATTTTGGACAGCTTAGAATGCTAATATAATGTCTTCTGTGCCCTTTACCTCCTCAAATAAGATCCATCCCATTGTTTTCAAAGAGTATTCTTCATCCTCTTTAATACGGGCAAAGTGAAATGACAAAGATTCAAGTTTGTATACTACATTTTTCCTCTTGATCTTAACAAGATAACATGGTATTCCCTCTTTCCCAGTACATCCATCTATTATCTTCTCTATGACACCATCTTGTTGAAAAAAATGCAATATCACTCTTTAGCGTAAATAAGAGAACATTGTCAACTATTTTTCCTTGACTATCATAAACATCCACATACCATGGATACACAAAATCACCACTAGCTCCATCAATGGTTTGGGTCTCCTTTTTGGATGTGCTATCTTTCTTTGCCATTGAATAGTTCTACAAAGAGAAAAAGTTGTCAGACAAAAGTGGATTTAAAAATATTCAAAATTCACAAAACCCAAAAAAATGTATAAGATTTCTAGGTTGAAAATTGAAAACACAACAACACAAGATTTTATGAAATACAAGACAAATGTACTCCAAAGGGACTCTTCCATAAAATGAAATATTGAAATTTGAGATTAAGTGTGGTATGAGATATCCAACCATAAATTTATGTGCTCATGTATCAAATCTCATGGATTATTCTGGCCCTAAGTTAGCATTAATTATGTTTCTCTTGCAAGAATCATATATTAAAAACTTTGCCATGGACTTCGGTGAGAAGATCAAATTCTATTAATAGTGAGACTTGACCATGGACTTAACCAAATGGTCAAGTGATAATGAAATATTGAGTGTGAGTGTGGTATGAGATATAGTGAAATATCATTGTGATTATGTAGAAAATGTCATGGATGATTTTGTCCCTAAGTTAACATAGGATTTCTTCTCCATGTAAGTTTCCTATGCAAGGATCATACTCTAGAAACTTTACTAAGATTTTTTGCCATGTGGTCAAATCCTATTTAATCAAAGAATGAGATTTATTCCAATATGAGATCCACCCATATATCAATGTGGTTATGTAGCAATCTCATGATCCCATTTGGCCCAAAGTTAACATTTTAATTAGTGCACATGTAAGTTTTCCTTGAAAGGAGCTATATTATAAAAACATTGTCATTGGTTTTAGCCATGTGGTCAAATCCTATTTAGTCATAAGACTTATATATAAGATTAGAAACTTTGCCATGGTTTTTTACCATATGGTTTTTGAAGGCTAGTTAAAGAGAGGATGCGGTTTATTGTGATATGAGATTCACATATAAACAAATATGGCTATGTAGCAAATCCCATAGATATCAATATAAGGTAATGTGAAAAACACTTGAAAGGTGTAGATTTGACCTCATGGTGAAACCTACAAGATAAGACGATTTCTATAAACTGATTTTAACCATATTGCCAAATCTAATTTCATAACCATATGAAGAAAGGGATTCATTTGTTGTAACATGTTGTGAAATTGGATTTGACTATATAGCCAAATATTGTTTTATAGTGGAATGAAAAAGTGGTCTCATGGTTTGCAAGAGGTATGAGATTAGATTTGATCATATGGCCGAACGAAACAAGAATGGGGGATTCTTGGATGCTAGCATTCATAAACAAAATGAAAGATTTGACCATATGGCCAATTTTTATTTTGTACTAGAATGGAAAAAGTTGCTAATTTATGGTAAAATGATATGATATTTATATATGAACATATAGATAGGAAGTTATAAAAATCTGAAATTAAAGAAATGGTTTATGAAAACAAAGTGGTTTGTTTGTTGCACGGCAAGTTTTGACCACAAGGCAAAACTTCCTATAAATATAGTAGGTAATCAAGGACTTTCAAGTAGAACATGGTCTTCCTTTTTAGAGATAATATAGAATATGTTTTTCTTAGAAGATTTTGCCATACAGCCAAATCTAGCATACCCAAAATTTGTGTGATCGAAAACCCACCATAGATTTAGTCTTAAATTTTCAGGATCAATTTCCAAAAAAGTGGTTTGTTTGTTGCAATACAAGATTTGACCACATGGCCAAATTATAGAAAGTAGGGAATACTAAGTAAAAACTAGCCTTTCCTTTTGGAAGTAAGTAAGAGTTGATAATATAAGAAAACATTTGACCAAATGGAAAAATATCATTCTTGTAGTAAAATGAACAAAGTGGTTGATTTGTTGCAAGATATTGTGATACTATAAGAGTCCTTATTTTGGCCAAGAGATAGCTTAAGGAGAAGATTTTGCCGCATGGTGAAATCTCATAGTATATTGGGAAAAATAACATAAATTACATCTTATATTATAAGAAAATATTTGACCTCATGGGCAAATCTCAGATTGTATTGAATAAAATAACAAAAAGTACTTATATTGTTAGAAAATTTTTTACCATATGGTCTAATCTATAGATTGATGAAATATTATGATATGTGTTGTTAGAAGATCAAATTACATCCTATGGAAAAATCATATTGAGTATTGGTAAGTATTGTATAGCCATATGCTTATTGCAAAATTATAAAGAATTTAACCATAATATCTCATGGTAATGCTTTTACTATGAAAATATAGTATAATGGAAAGTTCTATATAGTAAAGTATAATATGATGTATAAGAACTTGATAAAATGCTCTAATATTACTGAAGGATACAAGAAATATAAGGCTAGATTTAGCCTTGAGGCGAAACCTTAAGGTATATAGCATCACAGAATATAAAGAAAGGTTAGTATTTTGAAAGCACTCATTGATAAAAGCATTACACGAACCATTTATTTCATATTCACATCTAAGAGAGTTTTTTCAACATTACACAAATCATATATTTCATATTCACAGCAAAAAGAGTATTTTCAACAGTGCAAGAAATCATGTTTTTCATATTCACAACAAAGAAACTATCATTTGCAAGGTAGTGGACATCAAAAAAGACAGGTGCTCCAGGAGATCAATCAAGCAATCGAGAATAAGAAGAAGACATTGAATTCTCAAGAGTAAGTGCCTAATCTCATTGCTATAGAAATAAATATTACATTTAATTTTCATACATGATTCTTAAAAAATGTTTTTGGTGTTTGATCTTAATATTATTCAATACTAATCATACAAAAGAGTAGTAGTGTGATTTGTAGTAATTGTATGGATTGAAATTATCAAAATCAATGTAGTTTAACTCAAAATTAGAAATGAAGTAGGGAAGAGTTGAAAACATGTTGTAATTAGTAGAAGTCAGTAATGTGTGTTAATGTAACAAAAATCACCCATGAAGTAGAGCAGACACATTGTGGAGTGGCGATCATTCACTGCCCTATTGAATTGCTGAAGCCTTGGAGAAGATTTCTGATTTGAAGACGCAGATAGTTTTGGTCATAATACCCTGATTTGAACCAAAATTTCCACTACACAATCTATTTCAATTTGAGAAAATGAAACAGTGGAGAGTAGTCAAACAAGAGCACGACACCAAAGATTAGAGCCGCAAAACCTACAGTAAGAGAGGGGCGACAGGAGCAGAGATAAAAATACATAGGATCAGAGATGCAAAAACTGCAATTGTAAAAATGCAACAGAGAAAACACTTAGGTTAGAGATTTGTGTGGAAGAGAGAGGGAGAGGAAGAGAAACTCATTTTGAAAAACATCATGATTACTTGTAAAGACGGACCTCATAAAAGGGATCATTTAATGTATCATGCTATTTGAATAACCATAACTTGTTACGAAATACGAGTAGATTTAGATCTTATTTTTGTATTTATTTTTTAATTTTATTAAATATTTTAAGTCTTATTTTTTTCAAAAATCATGTAATGGCTATACCGTCACCCTTCTCTAGGGTCTACCAGCAGCCCCTGGACCCCACCATTGGGGGCGTTGCTCCCAAACCCCTGTCGGGGGCGTTGCCCTTGGACCCCCACTATGGGCATTGCCCCCAAATCCCCACCAGGGGGCGTTGCTCCTTGGACGCCCTGTTGGGGACGTTGCCCCCAAACCCCCATTAGGGGCACTATCCCCAACCCCCTACTAGGGGTGTTGCCCGCAAACCCCCACCAAGGGGCGCTACCCCTCGAAACCCCCATTGGTAGCATTGCCCCCAAATCCTTACAAGGGGTGGTACCCCTCAAAACCCCCATTAAGAGCATTGCCCCCAAATCCTTACAAGGGGCGCTATCCCTAAACCCCAACTGGGGGCATTGCTCCCAAACCTCCACCGAGGAGGACGTTGCCCTCAAACTCTCACCAGGGGCATTTCTCCTAGACCCACTCCTTCCCCCTCGCCCCTCCTTAAGAACCCACCATTGAGATATTGCCCCTATTTCCATAGCTAGAGATTTTGCCTAAAATATACTCTCTATCCTACCCTGCTAGAGATTCTACTCTCGAACTATCAAGGCGGCTTCAAAATCCTCAATGATATTACACATTACATATTAGATACATTAAATATACATAATCTTACAAAATATGATTTAATATATTTTAATTATATTTATTAATTATTACTAAATTATATATATATATATATATATATATATATATCGATACCATATTTCATAATATGCACATAGTACGATATACTAATATAACATGATTTAGACTAAAATAGTATAACTTAAAAATAAAATGTAATATGATACATTTTACTATTATCAACAAGTAGGCAGTATAAGATTTATAAATATTTAACCATGATAAAAATTATCCTTCCTTCTCAAATAGCTTCTAATTGATGCTGAAATTTTCTCAATCTTTATAACTTTGTGTCATAGGGAATGAAATCTCCTATTCTTTAGAGGTCATTGTGGTTTCAACATTTAAGCACGAGGTCAAAGTTTCTTATAAAATATATTTATCCTTGTTGTCATGTGGAATACATGAAATAAAGATTTTGATCATTTGATCAAATATTTTCTAATGGAGATCACAGAGATTATTTATCATTGTCGACATACGATAAAGGCTTTGACCATTTGGCTAAATCTTGTTCTATGGACTTCACAAACAATCATTATCCTTGGTATCATCTAGATTACATACAATACATGTTTTGATCATATGGCTAAATCTTTTCTTGTGGACATCACAAAGAATTTTAATCCTAAGTCTTGTGTAAAATAGTTGCAATAGAGGTTTTAACCATCTAGCTAAATCTTTTTTCATAAAGATCACAATAAACTTTTATTCTTGTTGTATGTATTTTGCTTGAGGTTTTGACCATCTGGCTGAATATTTTTCTATGGAGACCACTATGAACTTTTATCCTTTTTGTCATGTGAAATACATACAACAAAGGTTTCAATCATTTAACTATGTTTTCTCCTATAATGGGGATCATAAATAATTTTTATATTTGCTATGGTATGGAATACATACAACATATTTTTGACCAAGTGGCTAAATCTTTTCCTATACACATTATAAATAATTTTAATCATTGTTCTCATGTTGAATAGATATAGTACAAGTTTTGAACATCTGCTATATCTTTTCCCAATGAGAACACACAAAGAATTTTTTGCTTACTCAAAGAGTAGCTAATAAAATAAAGTAAAACCAAGGGAAACTAAAAATAATAGAAAAAACTTTTCTTATTTACTTTAGGGCATAGTTCATGAGAAAGTTTATTTTTTGCCATATGGTCAAATCCATCCCCTTTCTGTATGATGTTTCCATTAATACTTTCTATTATGGAAGTTGGACTCATTCTATCTAATGTTTAAGTGCTTTTTTCATTTCAATGAAATTTGATACTTCATTGTATTTAGCAATTTCATTACTATTTTCCTCTTTCTGAGAGGTGACAATATACAAATGATAAAATCTCCATTTTCTCACTTGTACAGGTATCATGAATAACAAATTCTATTTTGGAGAAACTGTGAATTTGCTAGTTGATCATGAGATTGTTGTACTTGGTAGAGTGCATGCAATACTACATCCAAATGAGACATGCCATTGAGAAACACTTGAAGATGGATATATTTTAGTGGCTATTGATAAATGTTTAAATGTAGCAGCATATTTACCATTCCCAACAATTTATGCAATGAAGGTTCATGAAGCTATAGGTGGTTTTGCAAAATGGGGAAAGAAAGATGTGGTTGTTGTTTCAAACTCAATAACAATTCATGACGAAGGAGATGATTACGAATCAAACCATTTCCTATCTTCTCAGGATATTGATGTGCTTAGCATTCATGAAAGTTGGAGAGAACGTAGAGTGATGCTATGGACAGAAGGCAACACTCTATGTGTTGGGACAGGGGTTATATTATTGGCTTTTCCATATGGTGTGATAAACTTTGAATTGTTAGGAAAAGAGGATGTTGTTGTGGTGGTAGATAAAGCCCTTGATCAAACCACAGGGACATACATAGATGGCAACCTCCACTGTGTCACTTTGGAAGCATGGCCTATTAAACAAGTCACCTTTGATGATGGAACATTGCTGTTACAACAACAATCATACATGCAATTTGTCTCTACAAATGCTTGTGCCGAAAAAATGGAAGATACCAATGAAGATTATGTTTCTACAAAAAAAACAATTTTTGTTTAGAAGAGATCATATTGTATGGTCAATAGAAAGCCTCGAATTAGTGCCCCTAAAGGTGCAAACTTGAGGACTTCTATGAACTCCATTTCACAGGTTTCCATGATTGGTTGTTGCCAAGAAAAGTGTTGCCAATTTGCTGATAGAGAAGCAAAGCAACAATTACATAAATACTTTTGGGGATTGCAATTTGAAGACTGCACAAACTATGTTTATGACAAGTTTGAATCATCATGCAGGATTGATTACTTAGGAACAAGGAAGTACAACTTCATCTTCAATGGACAAGTGGTATGTGGAAGGGCATGGTATGAGATTCATGGAATCCCAAAGACATCTTTTTATAGGTACAAAATACAATTTGAGCATGGTGTGAGGAGAGCAATGCATGGAAACAAGGGGGCTATAAGAGCAGCTTGGGATAACACAGAGATGGGAAGAGCCATCCTTAGAGACTTTGTTAAGAAGAATGCAGATCAAATGCCACACAAGAGCAGAACAATGAAAGATGGATCAAGGGAGACACAATTGGTTATCCCAGATGTTTACAAGCAGGTAGATATATGGGCAGAAGTAAATACAACATTGAGTGGTATTAGATGTAAGCAAATGTCCTTGCCCACCTTCAATTGTATTTGGAACACAGAGTTCAAGCATGTAACCTTAGCAAAGACAAGTGAGTTCTCCAAATGTAGTATTTGCTCAAAGATCAAAGAGAATTTTGCAGCAACAAAGTGTCTTCAAGAGTGAAATGTGCTTCTAAAGAAGTGTCAATGTCACATGCTACAACAACAAAGTTGTCAGAACATATACTACAGTTGGCGCTTGGCCTCAGCATTAGATCCATATAAAAACTTGTGCATCATACATGATAAAATGGACGAAGCTATCCCTAGGTTAAGGCTTCGATCAAAAGAGACTAAAATATCTACTCAACTACCAGTTTCTTTAATAGGCATGATTACACATGGACATAGAGAAGGTAGATATGGACATTTCTCACTCAATCTATGGCCTCACGATCCTAACTTCATAATTGCCTCATTGACATTTTGCTTTAGGAACTTGGAGTGACTACACAATCGTGCAAATGGTGATCTACAAGTAGATGGAATGCCAAGATCAACCTCTGTGCTACTAAATGCCCTCAACTCGAAAAAAGCACTAGATCACCATCAAGGTGTTGCACAAAATAAATCATACATGGAAGATAATACACCATAAGATGGCCATCATCATTTCAAACGATTGCCAGAGAACTTACTACTTCAACTTGATAATTGCGGATCAGAAAAAAAAATCGCTATCTCTTTGCATATTTATCATTGCTTGTTGCACGAGGAGCATTCAAGATGATCCAGCTTGGGTTTCTCATGGTGGGTCATACACATGAAGACATCGATGCAATGTTCAGCAAATTTTCAAAGAAGCTAAGGATGAGCATGACCTTCACTTTTCCTCATCTTATGCAACATTTTCAATCATGCCAGATGATAAGTCATACACATTTCTTATTGACACATGTGTGTGACTTTAAGAGATACATTGAGGGATACTTGTGTGATTCCAAAGATACACTTGTTGGTCACTCAAAATCTCTTTAATTTTGGTTTTATATGCAAGGAGATACAACTGTCATGCAATACAAGATGCATCCAAAGTCCCCAGACTGGTTAGCAAGAGAAGGTGGCATTGAATTATGGAAGAGAGACCTTGGAGGAAAGCCTACTCTTCCAAAGGTTGTTCCAATGTTACTGCCCATGTTTGAGTACGTTAAGAATCATCAAGAAGTAGGAAGTGGAGTTAAAGATTATTTGAAGTATTGGGAAAGATGGTCAAATGTACAAGGATTTGAAGCAGAGTTCACAAAGTTTATAGCACCAATGATTGATTATTGGAAACATATGATCTACGCTCTTCAAACTCCAAATGTCTAAGAAGATTTACTTTTCATAGATTTTTGGCCAAGAACACAAAGTGATGTAACCAATATAGATGTAGATAATGCAGATGAGTTTATTGGATTGGAAAAGTTGAATGATCACTATTGTGGTCCTGTGAGCAAACGACCCAAACATGTATTTGAACCAATGCTTTGATGTTAAGAAAGATGACTTTGTGCTTGTTAGACCTTCAGATCCAGTATATCCAATATAGCTTGGTGTTGCACAAAGTGAGGTCGATACAAATAGAAATTCCAAAAACTTCAACAAGGTACATATACAATATTGGGCACTAGTTTGTAGTCGTCAAAATGCTACAGATGCAGAGGTGAATTTTAATTATTGGGATAAATATTGGATGTGCAACAAAAAAGATCCTGAACAATGGGAAACAATAGATAGCATTGTCTTCTCTTGGATGAAGAAAGGTACAAAATCTCCCAAAATTTTTAAAATTCCCCTAAAGGTTGTATTGAAGGCCAAAGAAGGTCTACAAGAATCCATCGACTGAAGATTTTCCTTGAATATTTTCAAGGAGATTAAAACTAAGGTGTTTATTAACACCACCTTTTTGAGTTTTTTTCAATCTCTTGGAAAAAACCATAAGCAGTATTATGTTCAATTGCACCAAATTCCAAATTAATGAAATTCCCAAAATTCGTGAAATCCATTTTGATTTGGTTTTCCCATATTGATGGGAAACTCCCAAAATCCTGAATATGGAGTTCCATCGATTCATTCTCCAATAATAAACATCCTAGTACATAGGCTAAAGGGGCTAGTAGTTGAACAATTAAGAAACAATGGCTTCATCTCATGATTTGTAGCAAGAGACTATGCTTTCCCCCTCAACACATGATCATGAGATGAAAGCACATTGCCAAAACAAATTTTCACCTATGCGATTATCATTTAGTTAGTCAATTGGCCAAATTTTAAATTCATATATGTAAAACAATTTACCTTTTTATTGTAGATAATTAAAGGTGATTTAAAATCACACACGCTCCAATAATAATATAAGGGTTTGAATCCATGCCCATGCACAATCCACAATGATGTAATTAGTTGAGAAAAAATGCCTTCGATATATCAATGGTTATAGTATAGAATACTAATGCTAATAATGATGTTTGTTATAGGAAAAAAACAAGTGGTGGTAGGGCTTTACAACTTTGCCACCCTTCTAGCAACATTGGACTAACAACCAAGTCTTCCCATTATTATAGTTGAGTGTCCCAATTACTAAAATTTTAGAGACTACATTACTCGACACATTGCAAACACTTGAATAAAAGAAAATACAAGACACGTTGATAGAAATTTGTAGAATGTGTACATGTCGACCATTGTCAATAGCCAAAAATGTATGTACAATCATATTGTAGATAATGGGTAAATCAACCATAAGACACACACAAAATAAACATTAGTCAACATACAATATATAAGCCACATACAATGAACATCATTATCATCATCTCATAAGTGATGATGACCCAAAAAGAAACAACAGCATAAACATAAGGCCTCACATTATGAAGGGGAGAGGATAGAACACAATGAAAAAAATAAGGGAGTGCATGAGGTAGTTACACTCCAAAAATATCTAGCAAGGGACTGCAAGGCGGCTCATTGTAATGCAACAACTCCTCAAAAGGGTTTTGATAACACAATCAATCATTAATGCAAAGTTAGACTATACATTTGCTAGACTATCAAAACAGACATGTCCAACCAATGCGCCACACACAATAAACTTACCAATGAGAGTGGTCATACCATGCTACATTTCCTAATATTTTTTTTCGAGCCTACTGGATTGCCAATCTATAATGGAATATTGCACCAAAGAACATTTTAAAACACTATTAGAACCACATCAATACTATAAAGCAATATGGAAAAGAGTGAATGTCCAATATTAAAATAACTTGAGATTACAAAATCTTTCAAATAGATAGACCAACCACTAATGCTAATGTGATGCACAATTCTACCCTCCAACTAATCCTCTATCTTATTAATTGTGCATCACCTTAGCAATAGCAACCTAGTGGAACAATCCTAATAATATAAGCCTTATTGAATCCAAGAGTGTATGATGAAGTATATATAGAAATATCCTATGTAGCAGGTGTATCCTCATGAGTGTGACCTACAAATGGTCGAGCAAATCTAGGCATCCTAGGGAAGGTATTTCTTATGGGCATGGACAATGTAGATAACCCTAAAACGTTCTATCGATGAGAAGAGGTCATAACAACTATGTCCTCGTAGTATACCAAGGTAGAACATGATGATATTGAAAATGATAAAGAAATGAGGACTCTCTCTTTGAAACAAACCACTTGATTCGGAGACATATGTGCAAAAATGTCATCAAACTCCTCATCTATATGCTATTAACTCATGATGCCCCCACAATCAAGTGTGATGACTTGCACAAACAATAGAAATGTTAGTTAGTCCAATGTGTTGGAAAAGAGAAGCATAATAAAAATCATACATATATATATATTAGTGCAAAAGATAAAAACATGTAATGTAATGAAGTACCAACATGGGTGATAAACGAGGATTGTAATGAGACACTCTCATGAACAAAAACTCATATAGGGCTCTATAAATTCATCTTGGTATAGCTCTCGATATATACCAAAGGATCTATCAAAGATTTCCACAAGAAGAGGAGTTTACTTCATTCTTCTCAAATAATTATTGCATGCCTATCTCCTCCACTTGTTATGCTAGATGTCCTAAACCTATCTCTTACACTTATTGCAATCCCTTATTGCCCTTCACTTCTTGCATACCTTTCTTCTCTACTTGTTGCATACCCTCCTCCTCCATGTAGGGAACAATCCTTCCCTCATATAATCAAGTTGTCCAAGTCACTACACAGACAACATACAATTATAGAGGTTGTTATAGGTTACAATAAAATATTACCTGTGTTGTGGGATAGTCAAGAATCGATCGTCATCAAACAATTTTTGTAATCTTCATAGCTATTTTTGAAAAAAGGACTCCCACTTCCTCGCAATGTTTCAACAAGACAAACATGTCTCACACATCATTCCACTTCTTCTCAAATCCATCTCCATGAATCCAGATGGCCCTTAAGAAACAATGGTCCCCACTACTTTCAAAACAAATTTGAACCATTGAATATCAAATATGATGGTGAAAAACTTGGGATAGTCCACTAAAAGATTCCATCTCTACCACTTTGAATCTATGGCTTAGCATTAAGTTTCTTGTTTAAACTGTGCCATGATGCCACAACCCTATACTATGGATTCAAGACGAAGCCAGTTATCACTCATTGATGAAGAAAATAAGGATATAAGAGCATGCTTACCTTTCAACTATATCCCAAAAAGAACTCCCACTCCTCTTGTGTCACTATCTCACCTTCATGTGACACTTCAAGTAATGGTTTATGTAGCAGCCTCGCAGCATGAACCACAGGAGTTCCTCTAGGACATCAAAGTATCAAATAGACCATTGGTGTGTACTATGTCAAAACTCTAACCTTGTTACCTCTTATTTAATTGTACCAGTCTTGTATCTAGTGAGCCACTTCTCCGTGGATGCATGGTGCAACATGCAAAAATGATTTACATCTTGCTTTATACTTCTATCCATCCTCTTCTTTATTCCATTTTCAATTGTCATGCCTCCAGTGTCTCTAATGAAGTGATAGCACACCTCAATATGTTTCATCTTTGCATGGAAGACCAAATTCTTGGCTAGTTGGATAGCACTCATAGAATCCAAATCCAATGTAGAGACCCCATCAATAATACCAAGGTCAGCCTAACCAGAGAGCCTTCTTGTAAGCCCTAGTGGTTACAACATACTCGACCTCAATAGAAAAGAGATCAATGTATTTCTGCACCTTAAACATCCAGGAAACAACACCTCTAGCAAAGGTGAAGACATAGATATATGTGGACTTCCTAATGTCTACATGTCCTATATATTCAAAGTCAATGTACCCCACGACTCCTATATCTTGGCCACAATAACATATTCACATAGTTGTTGTGCCCTTCAGGTATCTCATGATACCATTGATGGCATCCCAATGCCATCTACTAGGTGTAGCCATATAGCATGCTACAACTCCCACTATAAATGTTATGTCAAGATGAGTGGCTATCATGGTATACATCAAATTACCCACGATGGGGGGTATAAGGGATCTTGGCCATCTCAGCCTTCTACTTATCAAACAGCGAACAATCCTAACTAACCTTCATATGAGAAGGTAAAGGATAGCCAATAGGCTTACTGTCTTGCATACGACATCGCTCAATGACTTTCTGGATATACTCCTTCTGTGATAGATAAAGGAGCCCCTTAGAGTGATTGCGTGTAGTGTACATCCCAAGGAAATTCAAGGCATATCCCATGTCCTTCATCTCAAAGCTCTTCTTGAGGTAAGTTTTCAAGGCATCTAGCTCATCATGAGCTCTCCTAGCATTGAGCATATCATCCACATAGAGTACCAAAAACATAAGGCTACCATCATGAGCCTTCTTTGTGTATAAACATGGATCCATAGCATTGTGTCTATATCCTTGTGAATGCATAAAAGTATCAAACTTGTAGTACCATTCTCTAGGTGCCTATTTAAGGCCATAGAGACTCTTTCTCAACCATGTGACATTACATTTTTGAACTATCGTCCATCCTCGATTCATCAAATCATCTCTCTCTCTCTCTCTCTCTCTCTCTCTCTCTCTCTCTCTCTCATATGTAGCCATATGATTAGGAACAAAGAGGAGAGAAATAGGAGAGAGAAAGAGAAAAATTGAATACTTTTATTTGTGACATAATTTCTCATACATTCTGGTGCATTGGAGAGTGAAGATTTGAGAGATCGCATGCCTCAAGATGGTCGATTGATGCGAAGATGCATGATTTTTTTTAATAAAAAAAATAAGGGGTGTAAAAAAACACCCCTCCCCATCTCGATAGATTTTTGAGCTTTTTCTCTCTTTTAATCATGTTTACACATAAACCATTAAATTATCTAATTCAAATTCACATTTTCACATTTGTTTGAAAGTGGTTCCAACCTAAACAAAGGGGAAACGACCTCAAAATCACCATTCGACTGAATGGCAACTTTCTGGCATTGAAATCTATCACCTTGGCCTTTGTCATGTGCTTTCCAACTTCCGGATCTAGTAGCTACTTCATAACGCTAAACCTTGCGGCCATTAAATGGAGGTCAAATTGGCTCTGATCAATGAACAGACACTTACGTTAGATTCTTGGCATCAAAATGCATCTAGAAAAACTCTAGCTCCTTAGGTCCATGCTCGTTCTATTTTGCACCAAAAATGTCTCTTTTATGGGTCTTGAGCTATCTTTGCAGTTGGATTTCAACTTTAAAATCCACTCTCATTGGTGACCACGAGATAGGGCAACTCAGTCCATCAAACCCATAAACTGATTTTCATATATAGAAACCATAAAGAGCATCAAGTTGCTACAAATAAAAATACACACCAGAGCACAAACACAACTCTCATCCTATCCCTTGACAAAATTAAGGCATGAATTCCACAAGGGATAGGCCAAGCATAGCCTGACAGAGATCTAGAGTTAGTCGCTAATATCCAACTGCTCCAACACAGAATGGCTTTAAAAAACTATCAAAGGAGTCATCCTAAATAGTGGTCTAACTTGCCTACCTGACATAGGACAACTAGAATAGGAACTCCTACTAGGCGAGAACTCCTATCCACAGATTTTTCATTTTTCCTTCAATAATTTATACTCAAACATGGTAAAAAGAAGGGAGCTGAGTGTATTGTGACCCAAGGAGAATATGACATCAATCTTAGGTCTTATCTTGGTATCCAAGAACCTACCAAGATCTCGCTGGTAATACTAAATATTTTTTCTTCTACTCACTTTTATTTTTACTCCAACCATCCTTATTTTTTAAAGAATAAATGCCACCCCTAGGAAGACAAGGCATTAGCATGGGTCACACAGTAACCTACCAAGCCTTCACAAGGCAATAATCATTTGCGCTAGGAACTTTTCTTTCTTTATTTTCTTATTTCAGGGGTTAGAATCCCTTTTTACGTACCTTTGTATCTTATATATTTAAGATATATCCATTATTTCTTATCTTTTATTCGGTAGGCTTCCCTAGCTACCTCACAACTAATAGGGAATCCTAAAAATTGCTACCTAGTAAGCTAGTAGAATAGGGTCACTAGGAGTACCCTCAACACAACTCTTAGAGCGCTCGACAATGTCTTTACAAGAGGCGGAAAAATGCTCAATTCTTCCCAAACACATCTAATCTAACCTTAGGCCTTCATCTTGAATATTAGTGCCCCATAAAAGAAAAATAACCCACATATGTAAGCACATACATCATAAAGGAAAATAACTTGTAAAGGAAGGACATCACTCGAACTTGGCCACAAAAAGCTTCTACATAGCAAGAGGCTTTCTGTAGGTGCTCTGACGATTTTTTTTAATGCATTACTTTTAAAATAAATCATTAACCACATCTGAACCAAACAAACAAATGGCTCTCTTAGCCTAACAATATAAATCATTTCACTACAAAATAAAGGGCCCTCTTAGCCTAACAAAATCAAACAATTCTCTGCACAAACAAAGGGCCCTCTTGGCTTAACAAAAGCAAATATACCATTGAACAGAATAGGAAGATAGTTATTCGCGCTACCTGACTCATACCCATACTAACCAATCGATAGCCAAAATAGGACATGTTAGCAAGCAATCCCCACAGTAGTCCTAGACTAATATTAGGAGGCAATTGTAAAAGCCTTTCAAGATCATAGTTAAGAAAGACATCTTCAACAAAGGCAAAATTGTCCAGGGAGTCTGCAAAGAAATTCCATTGTCAAGGGTGTCCAAGGTTGCATGATGGTACAACCTTAGAATGGGATCCCTCACACTATAGGTTCCATTCAATTGGTTGATCACTAATTGTGAGTCACCTTTCACCAATGACCGGTGAATACCACCATGTCCGATTCAGCCCCGTCAATAAGGCCTTGTATTCCACCATGTTATTCATAAAATCAATGTCTAAATACACTCCCATTTTTAGAACCACTCGATGATGGGGGTCTTTAATGACAACCCCAACGCTCTCATGCTTAGCAGATCCTCGAGAAGCTCCATCAAAATATAATGTATAAACCACGGCTTCATTGGTATAGCCTACCATGGCAATCACCGCACTCATACTTATGATAATCAAAGTCTAATCAAGAGAGGGGATATAAGACAAGGACAATCCCTCCTTCTTTATTAAACTCAATAGGGATGCTAGTAAGTGTTGAGGATCAAGCTCATGATCAGTATCACTGACATGAACGGCCTTATCTAGATAGGTGTCATCTTAGCTATCACTCTCCATGTGTGTTGTAATAACTCAGTCGGTCAAATTCAACCACAGTTAGTGGTATGGCCAGTTAGTGACCTAGTGTGTTTTTCAGTTATGTGTGATTGGACTTAAGTAAGCATTATAGAATAATGACAAGAAGAGAACAATGGGAGTTCACGACTCTCTATCACCTCCATTTCTTTGTCTCTCTCTCCCTCTGAATCTTAAACATGGTATCAAAGCTTAAAGCTTGAAGGCTTGGCAGTGGCATTGGCATCAACATTGCAAGAGAGCTGGAGCTTGAAGTCAGGAGCTACACTATGACCTGCAAAATTTTATGTGTTGGCAGCCCATTGGATCAGTTGGAATGTATGTTTCTTATGGTTTATCAATTTACAACCTATTGAGGCTTCCTGGAGGGTGTTCTCTGTTGCTTGAATGATCTCTGTTGCATGAGCATTGAGGGAAATAACAACAGCAAGGTAAAAAACGTGACCTGCACAGATTGTGCTAGTTTGCTGGTCATCTTCTCCTACTCCAACTTAGACATTAGTAGCCATAAACACACTCTACTATTGATAAACAACTTGTTAGGGATTGAAGAAATCTTCATAGCATTGGTACCTTGGTTCTCAACTTATTTGTGGGATGGTCAAATCAAACATTGGCTAGAAAACAGAGCAGGTCTACTGTTACTTATATAGGGACAACATACATCTACCTCATTGGGGGCTATATTAACCTCTACTGATGTCTACTAATGCTTGGCAATGTGCATGCCTTTAGCCTCATGCATTTTGGCATGGCTTTGAAGAGTTCAACACTCAGATTTAAATGGTAATACCAGGCTAAAATCTATCTTAGATGCAGGTTGAAATCTGTCTTGGAATTTCCAGCATTAAAACAGGGCATTGTTTGATCAAGAAAGGCTTAAGAATGATCCAGACAATCATCCTAGATGCTTGGCAAGTGTTATAGCAACACTTATGTATACATGGTCATAATATTGGAGTATTAAATGCTCAGTTTTGGAGCTTATTTGCAGACTAGAAATAGTGAACTGGTTACTATCCTAAATTTTGAAACAATATACTTACAAGGTTGAAGTATCTATGACGCTTATTTACTACTGACAAATGATTGGATCATACCACTTGAGTAGTAGATGCTTTCTGGGATACTGTGAGTGCTGAAAGCCCAAAGTTTGGATTTATTTGTTGCTGGTTATACCATGGTGTTGACTAGTTATTGTTTGTAGGAAGGATACCTATCATCTTCACTTGACATACATACAATCTATTTTGACCAGTTGGACATGTATTAACTCCTGCATAGAGTGGCAACTATATGAGATGTTTTGGGGTTGTTTTGAGGTCTGAATACTCTTTTTTTAGTAGAGAAAACACTGTTGGTTATACACAAATTGTTGTCTGTCATTGATTGTCATGAACACCTACATGTCTACAATGCAGACATATATTGTCTATTTGGAATGCCACTACATCTAGATGTTTTGCCACTACCATAGAATGTTTTGAATTGATTTGAGCTTGGTTTATGCTTAATTGACTGTTGACTGTGTTTTTTTCATTGATGGAATACAGTTTACAACAAGTAGGTTGTCAAGAAATGGTACCTGAAGAACTACATGAAACTAGTCTTGAACTACATGAAATTGTTCTTGAATTGCAAGAAGACTATTCTTGAACTGCAGAAAGTCTATTCCTAGACTGCAGGGAGTCCAGCACTTTTACATATTGCATATGGCATTGAATACCTTAATTGCAAATATGAAAAATGCTCAAGGCACTAACAATATCACTCAAATTGTGGGAGAAGCTTGATAACAAAAACTTTGCTCTATGGAAGTTCATGATGATTTTTTTTTTGATTGGCAGAGGCTATTGGGATTTATGTACGGGGGTTGAAGCTAAACCTGATTTGCCTGAATAGAATCCGACACAGGAACAATAGAGACCTCATCGATAGTGGTTGGAAAGAGCCAGTAAAGTACTGCATTGGTTTTCTTTGTGCATTTCTGATACAATGGCTATGCAGATTACTAGTTTGCCGTTCCCCAAAGGATGCTTGGAATGCACTCATGAAGAATTATGGTAATGCCACACATGCAAGGAAGATATAGTTGAAGTAGCAATTCAACATCATGTCTAGGAATGGCAAGAGAATTCAAGCATACACGATGGAAATAAAGACCATAGCTGACCAACTGGCTACTATTGGATCTCGGGTTTCAGATGATGATATGATTGCAGTGACAATGAATGGGTTAGGCAAGGAGTATAAGGAATTTGATATGTCCATTTATGTGAGATCAGAATCCCCTAATTGGGATGAGTTACTTGCACTGTTGCTACATGAAGAAGTGAATCTTGGCTTAAATACAGGTTTTAAGCACATCTCAAGGCAAAGACACTGTCTTTTACTCTAGTCAACGAGCTAGAGGTGGTAAAGCTTGTGGAGCTTTTCAGGGTCGAGGAGACACTCTAAATACAAATTGAAATCAGTAGCAAAATGCTTGGCACGGCTCAAATACGCAAGGACAACGAGGATCTAGAGCCTTTAGAGGCAAGGGGGAGATCACCTAGAGGCAGAGGTTGCTCCTAGCAATCACATGAGCAGTCTAATAGGGATAAAGACTATCATTATTGCAAAAGATATGGGCATATCATGAAGAATTTCCATAAAAAGAAAGCTAATATGAAGTCAAAAGGTAGGAAACATGGACATTATGCATCTTCCAGTGGTACTCAGGATGACCAGGGAGATCGACTATTTGCTATACAACATGTATCAAAGAATATGCCTAAGCAAGGCAGAGAAGAGAATGATACATAGACTCAGGAGTATCCACTCATATGACTCCTCATGGCAAATGGTTTGATGATTTAGTAGTAGGGTCTCATGGATTTGTATGTACTGGTGATGATGCACAGCATGATATTTAGTATACAGGTGTGGTTCCGTTACTCATGCCTGATGGCAGATAGAAGAGCCTATGTGATGTACTAAATGTACCTTCTATTACCAAGAATTTACTGTCAGTTGGACAAATGGCTGTGGACAAATGGCAGAACAGAATTTGCAAGTCATATTCAACAAGAATGGTTGTTTTATTGAAGAGTATGGCAATGGCTATAAATTGTTTGCCAAAGGCAAGAGATATGGAGAAATGTTTACCTTGGATGCATCTATCCCGGAATTGAAGGTAGCTATGTTTTCCCATGATAATGGAGTAGTTTTCGAGATGTAGAAATCTGGCACAAATGCATTGGTCACGTTAATGTACAGAAGCTAAAAAATATGCACTAGAAAGAGGTTATACTTGGCTTGTTGAAGGAAGAACTCATCCCACAACCCCCTTCCCCTCCACCTGAAGTACAGCAAGAGGTGGACACCTCTATGGAAAGAAAAGCAGAGCTTAAGAAGAAGGGACAATAGATGGTAGAGCAAGCACGAAGAAGATTGAATGCCCAATGAGAAGTAGTGCCAACATCACCTATCCCACCAAGCCCAATGAGAATTGTGGAGGTATCTTTCTGGATTGCAAGACCCAACCTTTCCATCAGTTCAGAACTCATAATGTTAACAGATGATCCCGTGTCGACAATGGCATAATCTACTAATATCCCATCGACATAGGCTGCAACCCTTGGGCAATGCTTCTCAGCATGCTCGAACCAGTCATCACCAACTCGCGCAATACCCGAAGGTTCTACGATATACCCGGTACGTAGGATCTTTCTAAATTCCTTGCGTACTCCTGGGGAAAGCTTAATAAGCTGTAAAAGATTCACATCCAGCTTGACTTCACAAAGAGAGCTCGCCAAATCGAATTCATGATAGTTCGATAGAGCTTGCTTTTCACGCCAAACCATCCACTCTTTAGGTCGTTGAACCGGCTTTATTGCCTCTTTCTTAACTTTCACCTTCTTCTTTGGTGGTTCCTTATTGGCTTTACTTTCCACGGGCTTCAAAGGTCCCCCTTCCATGGCAGGATCCAAAACTTGCGTTCCTTTGTCACCTTGTTTAGGGTTTCCATCGACAGGCTTATCCTTATCGGCTTCTCTACCCTTTTGACCTCTTGTAAGGACAGTTCGCTGATGAGAGGTTTCAGCGTCATTAACGTGTACAGCCTCAATCAAACTAACCCCACTACCACTAGGTAGCTCCTCCACTGTAGTCTTTGGTCGTTGAAGTATTTGTTTAGGCCCATCTTCTCACTGAGAATCATTTCCTTGCACACGATGATTAACAGGCCCTGGTTGCCGACTTCCTCGCTGGAGGGAACTGATCTTACTCCAGCAAGTAGCTACTAAATGGCCAGATTTTCCACAAATATCGCACTTAACATTTGGGCAATTTCTTGGATAGTGCTGCCCACCACACCATTTGCAACTAAACCTCGAAGGTGCGTCCTCATCTGGGTATCTACTTCCTATCAAATTTTGTTGTTTTTTAAGGAAGTTGACATCAACGGCTATTTGTCGATACTGCTCCGTAATCATGTCGGTATAATGCTTCATCATGTCCTTAACCTCGCCAAGAACATTGGAAGCGCTCGACTCATAGCCTTGGTCATTACCATGTCGTTCCATCGGCCTAACAATTCGATTAGGCACTAGTTGTTGAGCCACATGCATGGTATTAGAATTGACCGCCTGGCCTCCACCATTTGGAGCCATTTGACTGCCCGTAGGCATCGACATGCTAGGAGGAGCTGGTAATAAAGGGACATTCTGCATCATGTTCCCTCTCCCATTAGGGTTAGCCATCGCTATCCCTTGGCCACTACTGCCATTGGCCATTGCCACATTATTTCCCAATACTAAACCCATATTTGAATTGCCTCGAGAAGCATAGGCTGCTTGTAGTCGGGATTCCACCTCTTGTGCTCGTTTAATGGCAGTATCTATATCCCCCAAAGGGACACTACTCAACTACAATTGGATATTAAAGTCCAAACCATGTAGGAAATATTGCAATTGGGCAGCTGCGGGAATAGGAATAGAGGTGTCCAACTTATGGAAAACCTCTTTTATTTTCTTCGCATAAGCACAAATATCCTCGTGTGGCTCTTGGCGGGTTACGTTGAGTACACACAACCAATATTGCCCACCCCTTTCAGGGGCAAACTCCCTTCGAAAAGCTCCATAAAATGAATCAATATTCAATATGGTTCTGGCTTCTAAACCATGATACCATATAGCAGCTCTTTCTTTGAGAGTCATATTGAAGAACATCATTAAATGTCCTTCTTCTTGGATGCGACAGTTAAACATCAGCTTTTGAAACTCCCTAATGTGGAGTTCCGCATCTTCCTCAACTAGCCCATTAAAAATGGGTAGCGGGTAACCTAGAGCCGGCAAATCCGTCGTTCCTACTGGAATTAAAATAGGCTGCGCCATGACGAGGATTGGATTTGCACTAGGAATAGGGGACGGTGGGGTTACACCTCCCGCACTTGATATAGACTGGATCATGGCAGAAAGGGGAGCACTAGAGCTTCCACCTTCTCCTGACTTCCTGCTTGTGGCACTAAGACCACTAGATCCACTCCCTCGTAAGGGTTCAGCACCGCTACGCTTAGGGGAATATCTCCTAAAAATTTCAGCACGTCGCCTAGCTCTTTCGTCTCTCTCTTGCTTTTGGATTTCTGCTAGACGATGCTTATCAATAAATAACGGATCAATCACAGTGTCTTTTGGCATAAACTGCTAGTTGGTCCCTAGACAACCAGGATTCGAGGACCGCCACTTTTAAGCGGCTCCCGGCAAACGCACCACTGATGGACCAAAAAACGGGCCGACACTGGCTTATGCACTAGCCGGGCCTCGTCACTACGCACAAGACAACCCCGCGGCCTCGCGGCCAGGAGCGTCTATCAAAATCTCTGCCTTCTTAAACATTGCGTTTGTAATACGTTGTAGTCTAACTGATCCTAACCCAATATTACTCCTCAGAGGGAGTCCCTTACACATAGCCAAAAGGCTCGAAGCACAGACATAGGGGGTCCTCCAACGGCTAAGTGCCGCCACCCCTCTGCGACTCTCCTACACCTTGGGGATTGGCCCCTCGATGCGTCGCTCAACATATGAACATTTCGCACAAAATCCACTCAAGGTACCATTTAATCGTATATAGGAATGTACCATTGTCCTTACTTCTCTTTTCCCTAGACCCCACGACTAGCCTATGGCTTAGGGTGTCCTGTCTTTCACTCAACGTGGGTCAAGGTCCTAATGAAAGCAATTGCTGTGCATCTAGGATTTCTGATACCTTAAATATTTCCATGATTTATGCATAGTGTGGATGCCAAGTGCTCAAACAGTTATGAAATCAATATTGTGCACATGTGCAAAACATCCTTTCAATGATTTTCAACTACCGTTCTTATGCGGCATTGCACAAACCTAGCACCGAGGAAACCCTCGTGCTACTAGGCCCTTATTTTATAATTATTCACCGACCTATATGGCATGCAAACAAAATCCAGCAATCTTTTCATCATTTTACTCCACATTTAGACACACTTTAACCACTCTACCCTCCCATCGATCAAATGTTGCATTGTTGTATAGATTTATAGGGTATTTTG
The DNA here is from genome assembly GCF_053477565.2 of Lygodium microphyllum. Classification (NCBI taxonomy): domain Eukaryota; kingdom Viridiplantae; phylum Streptophyta; class Polypodiopsida; order Schizaeales; family Lygodiaceae; genus Lygodium; species Lygodium microphyllum. The sequence continues at coordinate 22,181,599 of NC_141147.1, read as the reverse complement.
CCATCATTTTATGTGAAAAAATGGGAAAAACACACTAGAACAAGAAGGTGGGGATGAACTGAGGAAAATCCTCATGCTTCAGTCCCCACAAACATTGTTCTTAATTTTCATTAATTTTCCGCACCCAAAATGCATTTTTCCCCTATTTTTAGTGGTTTTCCTCTATTTTCCTTGTATTTTCCCTTATTTTTTGCATTACTTAATTATTGAAAATTCAAAATAGGTTATGGGCTGTGGCCCTTAGTTCCTTCTTGCAGCAAAAATGGAAATTTAGTTGGTGTTCCTATTCATTTTTCCATTTTCATGCCCAAAACCATCATTTTCCCTTGATTTTCCATATTTTACGTGTTTTAGTGTATTATTTTGAACTACAAGATGCATATTTTTCTAATTTTCTGATTATGATCAGCAAGTACTCATGGAAAACAACAACTTAAAAAAATTTTAGCCCACATGAACAACATTTTATCAATCAAAAGCCATGAAATCTCAAATTTCCTTTGAAAAAATTGAATTACCGCTTATTTGCGTGTTTCGGGTTTCATGTCCATGGCTGCAAATCTGAGAATCAGCAGCACTTCATGCTCATGACGATCACAAATCACCATTTCCAGCCCATGGAGCAATCCGATCCATGCCGGACAAGCCTCCACCATTCTTTCTTCTTCCTTCTTCTTCCCACATGAACTTGCCTTTAGAAGAGAGAGAGGGAGGAGAGAGAAAGACTAGATTTCTATCTCAGCATTCAGGCCATCAATTGAGGAGCGAAGGGCGGCGATAAGATCCACAGACAGGAGGGAATGAGGGCCCATGATCAGTTGCAGGGGTTGTTTGCAGCCCCACACCTCCATCTCCATCAACAAGGGCGCAATTTTCGGCGCATGCTGGCGTTGATCTCCTCCTCTCTCTCTCCTCGATTCTTCAACAACATTTCATGTGGCATTTCATTTTGGGCTCCCAAGGGTTACTTACTCATTTGGGCCAAATTTTGTCCACCCCTTCGCATCTTGACCGTTTCCTTGGCCATTTCCCCGTCTGGACTCGGAATCGAGCTCTGAAAAATCTTGGGCGTCTGGCTTGGCATCACGCATTGGCCAGTAGCTTGTGTCAACCCGCACGACTGTCTGAAAATTTATGAAAAATCAACAAGTGTCACTCGGGCACCTTTAAAGCACTTTGGCGCTTAAAATCGTCCTAGATCGAGCCGTCGCCTTTGACGGTGAATATTTTTCCCTTGATATTCATAATTTTTAGCTATTTTTAAGCAATTTCCGGCACCAAAATTCCGCTCTCACATCCGTTTGTCAATCAGAGTTTGTTAAGACAGTCCACTTAAAGAGGTGTAACTTTAGCATCACAAAGCAAGTACTTGATCGAGAGTTTGAAAACAATGTCTAAGAGGGCAAGTCAATAGAAAATGATGCCAAGGACATGGTAATACCTTCAGATCTCGAATTCGAGCTCATTTACCCCTCTAATTTAAAAAACCACTTGTCAATAGTGTCAATGCACAAAAATGAATTAGATAATTATTGATTAGGTTATTAAGATGCCAAATAACAAAAAAAACATCATGATGATGGGAAGGGAGGTACATTTTTTCGATACCCCCTCATTTCTCATAAATTCATGATTTGACAACTATTCAATCTGTAGGGAGCACTCTAGGACATGGATTCTTGATTTTTTTTTCTCTCCATTGCTACAAGGAGTTTCTAAAACAATACATTATATGAAAAGATTAGTTTTGAGTGTTTCTTTCTCCTCATAGTGGATGTTCATATGGGTTGAGAGGGAGAGGAGAAAGGGGTACCAAAGCATGATCTAATGCAAGCAATGGAGAGAGGGAGCATGAAGGTCGTTGTTAGTGGCTATGTGGAGCATCAAGAGGTTTCCTAAGCGATTTTGAAATAATAAAAAATAAAGTGATTTTATGAAATATTTTACGATAAGTCTCATTTTAAAATGGTTAAAAAATGAATGGTGTATGCATATATAAAGCATCCTTTCTAAGAAAAAAAATCAAAAAATATGCTTTCTAAATGCTTGATTAGCATGCTTTCTATAATAATAATTGGTTAAATACCATGGTACATGCTGATAATTATGAGTATGAGGAGTATTTTGAACTAGAGCTACAGGTCTAACGGATTCCCTTTTCACTTGGGCCTTTTGGCCTCAATGGGATTTCTTCTACTATATCCTTACAGGCTACCACTTCTATTTTCTCCATATATATGGATATATGGACATGCTTTAGGAGCCTAGCACACTATGCATTCAAGAGAAATCAATGGAAAGAATCTTTTCATTTTACTAGATAGCCGCAGTACCCACAGTTTTGCAAATAAATTAGCCATTGATAGACTAAAATGCTTTCCCACGCAATTACATCATCCCCTGAAAGTACAAGTGGCTAATGGTAATTAGAAAATCAACACTTAAGGACTGAGAATTATATGCATCTATAGATTTTATTACACTCAAAATGGTCCCCATTGATGTTGTCTTGAGATGTGATTAGTTGAAACACTTGGGCGTAAATTGCTACGGACTCCTCTTAGTTATATATGAAGTTTTTCATAGAGAGGCAGCTCATAGGATGAGAGGGGGTTCATGATAAAGCGGATTTTTAGCTTATGATAGCTAAACAACTGCAGAGAGAATTTAAGAAATGCTCATAAATATTTGTCTTACACTTGAATAAAGAAGTCAGAAATTAGTCCTCCAAATGAGGCAAGAATTTAGCATTGAAAACATTGTTAGAAGAGTAGAAGGATTTGTTTAAGATGCCTACAACCCTCCCTCCTAAGAGGTAGGCGGATCACCCCATTGATTTAGAGCCCTATTACATGCTCTCAAAAATTGGAGTGTGAAGAAGTTGCTAAGAAGGTCAAAGGAGTTGTTTGAGATGGGTTTTATTGAGCCGACTTCTTCTCATTATGCATAAGTAGTCTTATTAGTCAACAATAAGTATAGTTCCTTTAGAATGTGCATTGACAATAGAGATCTTAATAAAATCAATGTCGAGAACATGTACCCCATCCCTAAGAATGATGACTTGCTTGATGAGCTAAAAGGAAAAGTATTTTACTAAGATAGACATGAGATCTGGCTATCTTCAAAATCACATGAGAGAGGGTAATGAGATAAAGATAGCATTCAAGACTAATCATGGGATTTACTATTTTCTTGTGATGTCATTTGGCCTAATGAATGCCCCTGTCACTTTCTAGAGCCTCATGAATAAAATCTTATAGCCTTTTCTTTTCAAGTTTGTGCTCATATTCTTTAATGATATTCTTATTTATAATAATTCATTAGAAGAGTACTTATCACATGTCAATAGAATGCTTGAGATAATAAGAGAGCATAGATTGTTTGCTAAGGAGAATAAGTGTGTATTCATGCAAAGATCAGTAGAGTACTTGGGCCACATTGTGAGTGAACCTCGACATATAGATTAATGAGAAAGAAGTAATTTTTTGGGATGCCATAGCTAATCAGAGCTTTAATCAATTGAAGAAAATTCTCACTTCAGTCCCCATCCTAGTATACCCTAACTTGTCAAAGGAGTCTTCCATCTAATGTGATGCCAATGGGAGGGGTATAGGTGCTACTTTATTATAAGACCATGGTATAATTTCATTTGAGAGTTGCAAGCTCGATAAGAAGGAAATGCAAATGAATCTTTATGACCAAGAGATGTTAGCCATCCTTTATGCCATTAACAAGTGGCACCATTATCTCTATGGTAGCTAGTTTAGAGTAAACAGTGACCATAGAGTCCTCAAGTACTTCTTGACTCAATCTACTTTGACTCCTAAGTAGAGGAGATAGATAGAAACCTTTAAAAATCATCATTTTTACATCTCTCATACCAAAGTCAAAGATAATATAGCGGCTAATTCACTCTCATATATGTGGGGATGCATCATATCATCTATCTCAAAACCACATAGTGATTAGGCTAAGGAGCTCTAGGAGGCCTATTTGCTAAATGAAGAATTTAGCCATATGTTTCAGAAATTACAGCATCAATTAATGGGTGATAACTCCCAGTACAAGATTTAAAATGGTCTCATATGGACCCATGGCAAGATTCTCATCCCCCACATCTTTCATTTCAAGAGAATGAAAAAAATAATACAAAAATACTCAGATAATTTTGTAGAAAGAAAACTCATTAAAATGAATTGAGTTTCATCTCACTTGATACATTACATGAATTCATAGGCCTTATATAATAGGTGTTATAAGGATGGTAGACAAATGGCATGCAAATCTCAATAGATAATCTCGATTGATATTTGAAATATTATATAACTCCAACACATTATGAGCTATATGGATGATATAATACAAGAGTTATATGGATAGCAGCCAAATGGCATGGAGACCTTAATAGACACATAGGATCAACGCTTTAGAGGATTTCAGAACTTTGAGTTCTAGTAGACCCATTGTTGGGGGTAAAGGGGCCTTTGCCTCGCCGCCCGTGTATTACTACACTCTCAGCACCCCATCGACTCCCTACCTGCATTGTGTCTCCTTCCCGGCAGCCATATCCGACTCCTTCGAGCTCCCATCACTCCCCGGCTTCTCGAGCACCTTCCCAGCATTGTTGGGCACCTTCAGGGCATTACATCAAAGGTATTTGATCATTTTCTTTAGGGTTTACTTCAGTTCTTAGGTCTCACAGGCTGTAAACAAGATTGGGGCAACCACCATTGAATCTCCCTTGCTTCATATCTCACTTGCCTTTGAACAAGACTTGTTGGAGCTTGTTTGAAGCCTTCCTTGGCTTTAATTGGAACCCTCCGAAGCTTGGCCACCATTTTTTGCAGCCACAGGACCAGCATTTACAATTGGCAGAATCACGCAGCCCTCCCATATGTGTCTTCAACATTGACAGTCACAACAACAGCTCTCCCCCTCCATTGGCACTTCGAAAGGCTCCATTTCGGGCATATGAACATGCTTTGATGCTTGGTTTTGATGGTTGATGTGTTGGCATACCATTTGGACTGATTTAACATTGTTTTGGGACTGTCATAACATTCCACAGGTAGATTATGATAGTGTTACACTGACATTTTATGCTACAGCTTGTTTGGCATTGTTATTTGATGCCCGGTTGGTCCTGTTTGATGCTCGGGTGTTAGGGGAATGTATTCCTATTGTTTGGAAACCATTTGGAGCTGATTTTGGTGCTGAAATTCTCAGTTTTGAATAGTAAATCATTGCTGTACATAGTTGGACTGAAGTCATTTTACTCATGTATACTTATGCCTATGCTTTTCGGACTATGTTTCAGACATATATGGTTATGTATTGACACTTGGGGTTCGACATAGAGCTCGGTTTTGATTTGGGATCATTGGTTGAGATTGAGCTCACTTTGCAAAGCATTTGGATGCTCCGTCTTGGATGTACTTATGGCATGTATGTTGCTTATGTCTGACCCGGTCTTGACATGCTTAGCCTATGCCATTACTACATGCTAGTTACATTGTTTGGAGCCTATTGCTATTGGAGTTCGGTCTTGGCTTGACCTTGTATTCTCGGAGCTTACTTGAGCTATTTATTGGCTTGCCAGAGTTATATCTTGGGATGTACTTGATGCCTTACATGCTTATGGATGCTACATACGGATGCTCTACCGCCTACATGTTCGGGATGTACTATTGATGTATTGTCTTGGACTTATGTCATTGGCACTGTGTCTTGTCTTGGCTTGAGCTCTTGAGCTCGTACATACAGCTTTTGTGCCAGTGGGAGCATTCTTGAATGCTTATCAGACATTGAGCAAGTCGTACTTTTATGCATTGAGCCATTATATGCTATTGAGCAATTACAAACACTTGAGACTTTGGGACTTCTTACCTTTTGGGATGATACATCATATGTCTCGGTTCATTGTCTGCTTATGAGCTAAGTCTCAGTTTTGGATCCGTATCTTTGTGAACTGACACCTACTTGTGTCAAGTTTTGGTAGTGGTAGGAACACTTTGCCCGTTGCCTGGGGGATGTACCTACTCACTGGCAGATGTTTATCTGACATACTTGGGTGTTGGATTCCTGCTCATTGACCATCATATGCTTATGCTATGTCCGCATGATGTTGGCTTTGGTCTTGGTAGTATCTGATTGCCTTGGGATCCGATTTTGGCACTGTTAGCTCTCTTTTACTGAAGTCTGAAATTTATTACGGCAAGCATATATGTATGGACTGACATGGATTTTTCATGTTGAAACACTTTGAAATGATGTACTTTCACTAGTACTTGGTGGACAGTAGCTTTGGTTCCACTTTCTTCGCCATTTTTTCTCAATTTTGGTGATTTTTTAATCATTTTCTGCAAGAAACAACAAGTAGTTTTGAACTGTGTCTACCATCTTCTAGCCTGCATTTGGACAGTTTGTCCACTGATCATGCTATTTTCAACATCACTAAGCTTGATGGTACGAAATACTCTTATTGGAAGAGCCAGATTTGGCAGGTGTTGGTGCAGAAATCGTAGATCAAACCTTTGAGGTTAAGCAGGCATCCGCCTAGATGAGGAATGGCTTGAGCTTGATGAGTTATGCAAGTCCACTATTGTTTTGTCTCTCACAGAACAGGTTCACTATAATGTCTTTGAGCAAGAATAGAGTGCATGGCAGTTGTAGGAAAAGATCAAAAATCTCTATGAAAAGAAAAGTCCAGCGAGTCACATGTATTGGCTGAAGCAGCTTATGGATCTGTGCATGAAGGAGAATGTGACTACGTCTGCTCACTTGAGCCAGTTCCATGCTATACTCAAGAACTTGACTTCGCTGGACATCACTTTTGCAGAGGATGTCACTCCTCTTTTCTTGCTTGGTACTCTTAATGAGTCATGGGATGTATTCCGCACTGCATTATGTGCCTCTACTGCTACCTTGAAATTATCTAATATTGAGAGTGCTCTTCTGCAGGAAGAGGTTAACTGTAAGAATTTGAATGCCTCTCGTGTGTCTCATGCTATGACAGTTAGAGGCAGGAATGATGGATATGGAAAGCATGGCAGTGGTAGTGGCCGTGGACGGAATTCTCAGAAATCTCGGTCCAAGTCTCGTGGGAAGTCACGTAGCAAATCCCGTGGAAAGAATGCACATGTTACTTGTCACCATTGTGGGAAAAAGGGCCATATTAGGTCACAATGCCATGAATTGTGCAATGAAAGTTGCAAAGATAAGGGGAAAGACAAAGTGCAGGATAAGTCTTCTGATCGCAGCATAGTACTTGCAAAGTCCAGTGTTAAAATTAAAGAGATCAATGTCATGCAGCCTGAGAATGTTGATGATGATGATTATATCGTAACAGCTTCTTCTAGTGCTTTGCAGATGATAGAGATACATGTATGCACAGTGTTGACTCTTGGAATTAGGTGCGTCCTTTCATGTGACACCTTGCCGAGAGTGGTTTCATTCATACCATACTATTTCGGGTTCTGTGCGCTTGGGTGATGACAGCTCTCTTGATATTGTAGGCATTGGTAATGATAGACTGCAGTTGTCAAGATTGTGGGAGAGAAGGAAGGAGTCTCACTTGTAGCTTTCTCACTTACACAATGGGGGAATACACACACAGGTGGAGGCTGAAAAACAGTTTTCCTCTTCTTAGTTGTGTAAGCCAAAAAAGAACTCAAGTACAAAGAAATAGAAGAACCCTATATATGGGTTTCAAACCAAACTCAACTAACTAAGGTGGCATACTAACTGAGCCACGAACTAGTAGATAAGGATAGCTGTCATCTAGCTATTATTCATGGGCGGTGTACCAACCGCATCTGCAGCTAATAAGTCAGTGACATAAATGCACAACAGTCACCCTGGCATATCACGAGTGGAGCTCGATATCTCAATAGCAGTTTTCTTCTAGCAGCAGTTTTGTTATGCAGGATGTACGTCATGTACCTGCTTTGACACGTAGTCTCATGTCAGCTGGACAGCTTGATGACACAAGATATCATATATGTTTTGGAGACTCTACATGGAAGATCACTCGTGGCAGACTTGTGATTGTGAAAGGTGCCAAGGCTGATAGTCTCTACCCCTTGATTGTATCAGCTTCTTCCCTTGATCATGTTTTGTCTGTGGGTTCTATCCCACATGTATCTCTTTGGCATGCCCATTTTGGGCCATATATCTTTGAAGGGAATGAAAATGCTTTCTGGTTTGCAGTACTTACCGCCCCTTGATTATGCATGTTTTGATTCATGTGAGCATTGTCTTTATGGCAGGCAAACTAGGTCTACACATAAGAAGTCTGGTAGGCCACGCATGAGTGAGCCCTTGGCATTGGTACATTCGGATGTTTGTGGGCCCATGCCTTGTCAGTCTATGGGTGGTGCAAAGTATTTTGTTACGTACATAGATGATTTTTCATGGAAAGTTTGGGCTTATCCCATTAAGCTGAAATCCGATGTCTTGGTTGTGTTTTAGAGATGGCTTGCATTGGTTGAGAACCAGTCTGGGTATAGGCTAAAATGCCTAAGGACAGATAATGGGGGTGAGTATGTCTCACGTGCTTTTGAGTAGTTATGTGATGAGAGGGGTATTAAGCGTCAGTTAACCACCCCCTACACCCCCCCAGAATGGTTTGGCTGAGCGGATGAATAGAACCATCCAGGAGCGTGTACGTAGTATGCTTAGCCATGTAGGCCTACCACAGAGCTTTTGGGCTGAGGCAGTTAGTACAGTTGTGTATGTCATAAACAGATCACCCTCTAGTGGTTTGGATTTCCAGGTTGGAGAGGAGGTATGGACTAGAAAACCTCCCTCTTATGCACATCTCCGTGTCTTTGGATGTGAGGAATTTTTCCATGTGCCCAGGGACAAGAAAAATAAGCTGGATCCCAAGAGTGTCAATTGCATTTTCCTTGGTTATGGGGATGCAAGCGAGATGGGTTATCATCTCTGGGATCTGCAAGTGCGGAAAGTCATCCGCAGTCATGATGTAGTCTTCCATGAAGACAAAATGAATAGGCAGCCTGAGAGAGTTGTTGAGATCCGCAGGGTCATATTTCAGGAGGAGCCGAGAGCTCCCGCACAGCCAGTTGGACAGCCTACAGCTGTAGCAGATGCTCATGGTCAGGGTGTTGAACAGGCAGCTGGACAAGCAATAGAGCCTGCCGTGAGACGGTCTACTAGAGACAGACATCCACCTGATAGATTTCAGCCCTCGATGCATTATGTCTTGGTTACATATGCAGAAGAGCCTTTCACTTATGATGAGGCTATGTGCAGGGGTGACAGTCACTCTTGGGAGAGGGCTATGCAGTCTGAGATAGACTCCTTGCATAAGAATGAAACTTGGGATTTGGTTTCTTTGCCTATGGGCAAGAAGGCTTTGCCATGCAAGTGGGTGTACAAGCTGAAAAGTACCCCTGGACACCCCAAGCCGACATACAAGGCTAGATTGGTAGCAAAGGGTTTTAAGTAGGAACATGGTGTGGACTTTGATGAGGTCTTTTCTCCTATGGTTAACATGACCACCCTACTCTTAGTCTTGGCTTTGGTTGCTCAGCTTGACTTGGATTTATACCAGATGGATGTCAAGACGGCTTTCTTACATGGGGACTTGTATGATGAGATTTATATGGAGCAGCCTAAGGGCTTTGCAGAACCTGGCAGGGAGCACCTAGTGTGCAAATTGAAGAAAAGTCTTTATGGCTTGAAACAGGCACCTAGGGAGTGGTATAAGTTTGATGCCTTTATGCAATCACATGGCTATAGCAGGAGTGCTATGGATCCCTGTCTTTACACGAAGAAAGCTCGTGATGGTTCTTTATTGATTTTGGTACTCTATGTGGATGATGTGCTAATAGCAGGGAAAGCTCATGATGAGCTAGATGCTCTTAAGGCTTAGGTCAAGAAGAGCTTTGAGATGAAAGATCTGGGACAGGCCACTCACATATTTGGTATACGCATTAGACGCGACAGGCATCAAGGACTCCTCTACTTGTCACAGAGGGAGTACATTCATAAAGTCCTTGAGCGCTTCCGCATGCAGGACGTAAAGCCTATTGGTTGTCCATTGCCTTCTTATGTGAAAGTATCACAAGCTGATTATCCACAGACAGATGCCGAGATGGCCAAGAATCCCTATGCATCCACAGTGGGCAGTCTTATGTATGCCATAATAGCCACTCGTCTAGATATTGCCTTTGCAGTTGGTGTTGTGGCACGCTATATGGCTACACCTGGCAAGAAGCATTGGGATGCTGTGATGAAGGGTATCATGAGGTACCTGAAGGGTACTGCAGATATGTGCATATGCTATGGCAGCCAGGATACAGGAGTCATGGGGTACACTGACTCTGATTATGCACGACATGAAAATAGTAGGAAGTCCACTTCCAGCTCTGTATTCACCTATGCTAGAGGTGCTGTTTCTTGGATATCCATGGTACAGAATTGCACGGCCCTTTCTACTACGAAGGTCGAGTATGTTGCAGTCTCACTGAGGCTTGCAAGAAGGCCATTTGGTTGGGTCCTTTAGTTGCTGATCTTGGTATTGATGCTATCCCTACACTGCATTCAGATTCTATGAGTGCTATTCAGTTAGCCAAGAATCCGGTCTTCCATGCGAAGACAAAACACATTGAGGTGAGGTATCACTTCATACGTGGAGTCGTTGAGGACAAGTCTATTGATCTTGTCAAGATCTCGAGTTGACCAGAATCTTGCAGATCTGTTGCTCACGAAAAGCCTCTCTACAGAGTGCTTTGCCTTCCTCAAGAGGTTGATGGGCGTGGGATGAGATTACGACTTTCCTCATCCTGTTGTACATGTGTACAAGTTGTACTATCTTTTTTCTTTTTCTTTTCACTCCTCACTGGGGCAGATTCGCCTTTAAGTGGGAGATTGTTGGGGGTAAAGGCGCCTCAGCCTAGCCGCCCGTATATTATTACACTGACAGTCATCGCCACTGCACACTGCAGGTGGCGAGCACCTGTCACCGTCACTTTATTCTTTATTCTTTTAGTGACAGTTTGAATAAAGGAAGGCCCGGTCACACATTGTGACTATTGGAGTTTCCATTTCTAGTCTCTCCCTTTCTTGCTCTTGCTCTCCCACCATAGCTCTTGAGTCCAACCTTCAATCTGTTGCTCCCTTTCACCCATTCCATTCAACATAAATGGAATTACTCACCATAGCAAAGTTGATCCAGAGTTACGTACTTCACATCAACCATGCACAATATCTGCATGTTACAAAAACATATCACTTCAATGAAAATTGAAATAACTAATTATTCATATGAATTCTAGTAACAAAAAAGATAAAAAATATATCTATAAAATAGAATATCTAAATTTATTTCTATTGATTATTGCTAGAACAATTGATTCTAAAGTCATGATCATCAAAACATATTGAATAGAAGATGGAATCTATGCTCTACTCTATGTTGATTGCTGCAACAACAACTAATTCTAAAGTTAGAACCAACATCAACCCTATTGTAAAAATAGAAAAAAAGAGAATAGGCACATGTGCGTACGTGTGTGCACATGAGCGCGCATGCGCGCGTACGCACACACACACACACACATGCACACACACACCCACAAGCACATATGCAATCTTGCCCAAAATAATCCTTTCAAGAAGACAATAGCAATAGTTAGAACCTACATGAAGCTCTATTGGAAAAATTTGTAGAAAAGAGAAAACACACACACACACACACACACACACACACACAAAAAGAGAAACCACAACAACAAAAAAAAAAACAGAGAGATGAGCACCTATGCCTCTTGCCCAAAATAATCTCTACAAGACGACAACAGGACTTAGAACCAATATCAAACTCCAATTCCTAAATAACAGAAAAGAGAAATGAGATATATATGGCTATAGCAACCAACATGGCTATAGCAGGAGTGCTATGGATCCCTGTCTTTACACGAAGAAAGCTCGTGATGGTTCTTTATTGATTTTGGTACTCTATGTGGATGATGTGCTAATAGCAGGGAAAGCTCATGATGAGCTAGATGCTCTTAAGGCTCAGGTCAAGAAGAGCTTTGAGATGAAAGATCTGGGACAGGCCACTCACATACTTGGTATACGCATTAGACGCGACAGGCATCAAGGACTCCTCTACTTGTCACAGAGGGAGTACATTCATAAAGTCCTTGAGCGCTTCCGCATGCAGGACGTAAAGCCTATTGGTTGTCCATTGCCTTCTTATGTGAAAGTATCACAAGCTGATTATCCACAGACAGATGCCGAGATGGCCAAGAATCCCTATGCATCCACAGTGGGCAGTCTTATGTATGCCATAATAGCCACTCGTCCAGATATTGCCTTTGCAGTTGGTGTTGTGGCACGCTATATGGCTACACCTGGCAAGAAGCATTGGGATGCTGTGATGAAGGGTATCATGAGGTACCTGAAGGGTACTGCAGATATGTGCATATGCCATGGCAGCCAGGATACAGGAGTCATGGGGTACACTGACTCTGATTATGCATGACATGAAAATAGTAGGAAGTCCACTTCCAGCTCTGTATTCACCTATGCTAGAGGTGCTGTTTCTTGGATATCCATGGTACAGAATTGCACGGCCCTTTCTACTACGAAGGTCGAGTATGTTGCAGTCTCACTGAGGCTTGCAAGAAGGCCATTTGGTTGGGTCCTTTAGTTGCTGATCTTGGTATTGATGCTATCCCTACACTGCATTCAGATTCTATGAGTGCTATTCAGTTAGCCAAGAATCCGGTCTTCCATGCGAAGACAAAACACATTGAGGTGAGGTATCACTTCATACGTGGAGTCGTTGAGGACAAGTCTATTGATCTTGTCAAGATCTCGAGCTGACCAGAATCCTGCAGATCTGTTGCTCACGAAAAGCCTCTCTACAAAGTGCTTTGCCTTCCTCAAGAGGTTGATGGGCGTGGGATGAGATTACGACTTTCCTCATCCTGTTGTACATGTGTACAAGTTGTACTATCTTTTTTCTTTTTCTTTTCACTCCTCACTGGGGCAGATTCGCCTTTAAGTGGGAGATTGTTGGGGGTAAAGGCGCCTCAGCCTAGCCGCCCGTATATTATTACACTGACAGTCATCGCCACTGCACACTGCAGGTGGCGAGCACCTGTCACCGTCACTTTATTCTTTATTCTTTTAGTGACAGTTTGAATAAAGGAAGGCCCAGTCACACATTGTGACTATTGGAGTTTCCATTTCTAGTCTCTCCCTTTCTTGCTCTTGCTCTCCCACCATAGCTCTTGAGTCCAACCTTCAATCTGTTGCTCCCTTTCACCCATTCCATTCAACATAAATGGAATTACTCACCATAGCAAAGTTGATCCAGAGTTACGTACTTCACATCAACCATGCACAATATCTGCATGTTACAAAAACATATCACTTCAATGAAAATTGAAATAACTAATTATTCATATGAATTCTAGTAACAAAAAAGATAAAAAATATATCTATAAAATAGAATATCTAAATTTATTTCTATTGATTATTGCTAGAACAATTGATTCTAAAGTCATGATCATCAAAACATATTGAATAGAAGATGGAATCTATGCTCTACTCTATGTTGATTGCTGCAACAACAACTAATTCTAAAGTTAGAACCAACATAAACCCTATTGTAAAAATAGAAAAAAAGAGAATAGGCACATGTGCGTACGTGTGTGCACATGAGCGCGCATGCGCGCGTACGCACACACACACACACACATGCACACACACACCCACAAGCACATATGCAATCTTGCCCAAAATAATCCTTTCAAGAAGACAATAGCAATAGTTAGAACCTACATGAAGCTCTATTGGAAAAATTTGTAGAAAAGAGAAAACACACACACACACACACACACACACACACACAAAAAGAGAAACCACAACAACAAAAAAAAAAAACAGAGAGATGAGCACCTATGCCTCTTGCCCAAAATAATCTCTACAAGACGACAACAGGACTTAGAACCAATATCAAACTCCAATTCCTAAATAACAGAAAAGAGAAATGAGATATATATGGCTATAGCAACCAACATGGCTATAGCAGGAGTGCTATGGATCCCTGTCTTTACACGAAGAAAGCTCGTGATGGTTCTTTATTGATTTTGGTACTCTATGTGGATGATGTGCTAATAGCAGGGAAAGCTCATGATGAGCTAGATGCTCTTAAGGCTCAGGTCAAGAAGAGCTTTGAGATGAAAGATCTGGGACAGGCCACTCACATACTTGGTATACGCATTAGACGCGACAGGCATCAAGGACTCCTCTACTTGTCACAGAGGGAGTACATTCATAAAGTCCTTGAGCGCTTCCGCATGCAGGACGTAAAGCCTATTGGTTGTCCATTGCCTTCTTATGTGAAAGTATCACAAGCTGATTATCCACAGACAGATGCCGAGATGGCCAAGAATCCCTATGCATCCACAGTGGGCAGTCTTATGTATGCCATAATAGCCACTCGTCCAGATATTGCCTTTGCAGTTGGTGTTGTGGCACGCTATATGGCTACACCTGGCAAGAAGCATTGGGATGCTGTGATGAAGGGTATCATGAGGTACCTGAAGGGTACTGCAGATATGTGCATATGCCATGGCAGCCAGGATACAGGAGTCATGGGGTACACTGACTCTGATTATGCATGACATGAAAATAGTAGGAAGTCCACTTCCAGCTCTGTATTCACCTATGCTAGAGGTGCTGTTTCTTGGATATCCATGGTACAGAATTGCACGGCCCTTTCTACTACGAAGGTCGAGTATGTTGCAGTCTCACTGAGGCTTGCAAGAAGGCCATTTGGTTGGGTCCTTTAGTTGCTGATCTTGGTATTGATGCTATCCCTACACTGCATTCAGATTCTATGAGTGCTATTCAGTTAGCCAAGAATCCGGTCTTCCATGCGAAGACAAAACACATTGAGGTGAGGTATCACTTCATACGTGGAGTCGTTGAGGACAAGTCTATTGATCTTGTCAAGATCTCGAGCTGACCAGAATCCTGCAGATCTGTTGCTCACGAAAAGCCTCTCTACAAAGTGCTTTGCCTTCCTCAAGAGGTTGATGGGCGTGGGATGAGATTACGACTTTCCTCATCCTGTTGTACATGTGTACAAGTTGTACTATCTTTTTTCTTTTTCTTTTCACTCCTCACTGGGGCAGATTCGCCTTTAAGTGGGAGATTGTTGGGGGTAAAGGCGCCTCAGCCTAGCCGCCCGTATATTATTACACTGACAGTCATCGCCACTGCACACTGCAGGTGGCGAGCACCTGTCACCGTCACTTTATTCTTTATTCTTTTAGTGACAGTTTGAATAAAGGAAGGCCCGGTCACACATTGTGACTATTGGAGTTTCCATTTCTAGTCTCTCCCTTTCTTGCTCTTGCTCTCCCACCATAGCTCTTGAGTCCAACCTTCAATCTGTTGCTCCCTTTCACCCATTCCATTCAACATAAATGGAATTACTCACCATAGCAAAGTTGATCCAGAGTTACGTACTTCACATCAACCATGCACAATATCTGCATGTTACAAAAACATATCACTTCAATGAAAATTGAAATAACTAATTATTCATATGAATTCTAGTAACAAAAAAGATAAAAAATATATCTATAAAATAGAATATCTAAATTTATTTCTATTGATTATTGCTAGAACAATTGATTCTAAAGTCATGATCATCAAAACATATTGAATAGAAGATGGAATCTATGCTCTACTCTATGTTGATTGCTGCAACAACAACTAATTCTAAAGTTAGAACCAACATAAACCCTATTGTAAAAATAGAAAAAAAGAGAATAGGCACATGTGCGTACGTGTGTGCACATGAGCGCGCATGCGCGCGTACGCACACACACACACACACATGCACACACACACCCACAAGCACATATGCAATCTTGCCCAAAATAATCCTTTCAAGAAGACAATAGCAATAGTTAGAACCTACATGAAGCTCTATTGGAAAAATTTGTAGAAAAGAGAAAACACACACACACACACACACACACACACAAAAAGAGAAACCACAACAACAAAAAAAAAAAACAGAGAGATGAGCACCTATGCCTCTTGCCCAAAATAATCTCTACAAGACGACAACAGGACTTAGAACCAATATCAAACTCCAATTCCTAAATAACAGAAAAGAGAAATGAGATATATATATATGAATGAGCACATATGCCTCTTGCCTAAAATAATATGTATAAGAAAGTATCATAAAGAATTAGAATCGACATCAAATCCTACTAAAAAACAACAAAACAGAGAAATCATAGAGAGAGATGGGCACCTATGTTTTGCCCAAATTCTACAGCTATATGGAGAGGAAATTGTAGAGGGAAGTGGAAGGATTAAAACCCAATTCGCTCGTACTACAAAGCTTCAACAGCCACAAAAATTCATTGGAATGGAGAAGAGAAGGAAAGGAGTCCGATATTCAAGCTCTAGGTTAAACTAATTTTGTGGGAGGAAGAAAAAGTGAAATTGAAAAATGGACAAAAAAGGGGAGGGGGGAGTATGAGAATAGAGTAACTCAAAAATTGTGCACTATTCATTCCCCTTCCTTTTTTAATCCTCCACTACCCTTTTTTTAAAATTAAAAAGTAGAGATTTGGAGAGAGAAGATTCACCCTCCATCAATGTCAACATTCTACCTTCCAATTGGATAGTCCAAAAGGCCCACCTTTTAAACTATAATATTTGTAAGGGCCCAAAGAGAGTCCATTTTTTCTCTAGTGAATGAATGAGTTGCCATCTTACTTGTTCCATGTTGATGAGTTTAGTGACATACATAATGTGATAAAATAATATAATTGGTTTGGATAGCTAGAAGATTTTTGCAATCATTTAAGGATCGTGATCTATACCATTTGCTTAAGAAATTGTTGAATGAGTAGACAGATCAAAGTGAGAAATCGTCAAGCATGATGTTATCCATAGGGACTCTTCCAAGGGCAAGGTCCCTAATGGTGCTGATGAAGCTAACATGAAAGTATTACAAGAGATGCTAGGTCTTACAAAAGAAATACCCATAGTAGTAGCATTCAATTTAGACTTTAGTCCCTTGTAAATAAGTGTTCTAAGGCCATAAGCTCCATACATTAGCACATTGAGGAGGATGGAGGATATGTTACTTGTTCAACTATTAGCATATAAACTCGAGGGGTTCACTATATATAAACCCTCTAATCACGTGTGTTCAAGGCTTATTTAAAAATATCCATATCTATGGATTTTTTACACATCCCTTTTCTATCCAGTCTGTGAGTAACCCCTTTATATGTTATCCTTTTGTGTGGAAAAAACATGTAAAAATGGTATTGTTAAAATCCCCTATTTGGAACCTATGTGACATACACACATATTTCTGAGTGGTCCCCCCCAAACATATAAAGAAACCATAATTAAGCCACATACCAAAGTGAGCTTCTAAAGCAACTCCAATAGGCACATAATAAATTTATATTGATTTTACGAAGCCAAATAGGGAGGCTTTATGGATTTTGATGCTCATTGAATAGCATTAATGCCTTCATGTAATCTCAACTTTCCTGATTCAAGCCTAACATATATTGTTGTGTTGTTGCAATGTCTCATGTCCTTAAATGTTAGCATGATTCACTCTGTTTTCATAGCAATTCATGGAGAATTTGACACACCAAAGTGATATTTTGGCCCAAAGGCAATGGAGCTAATAGAGTCACTAAAAAAGAAACCTCTTAAAGGCCTTCAATGGAAAACAAAGTCATGCAGGTAATGAATGGCAAGCTTTTGGGGTCAATGTTGGAGATTATCTTGACAAAAGACATATCCATGAGAAGGTATGGACCGAATATGAATGTGTTAGAAAATGTCCTAGGCTAGTACTAGGGTAAATGGGCCAATAAAGTGATGCCCCCCCAAAAAAAACACATCCCACCCCAATTGAGTGGCAATTTTGTATTTTTTTTTTTAATGCTCTTTTAGTCACTTAACATTATGATATGAACTTTTAAAAATTATAGATGAGGCTAATGAAAGTCAAACAACCGAGCCATGTAAATATTTTTTTCATATCTTAAGATTACATATAAGATTACTACAAGTCAAACTATCGAGCCAAGTAAGTTTATTTCATATTTTAGGATTTTGTAAAACCTTAAAGAAGCGCATCCTTGAGTGTCACTCTATTGACCCACTCTTTTATAAACCCTTCATTTATAACCGGATCCAAAAAACATCAAAATGACTCGATATTTTTAATTTAAACTCTATATGATATGAACAGTTTAATTATTAAAAAACATTTAACAAACTCAGTTGGAAGAAAAAATTTACAATGGAAGACTGTTAAAAGACACTGTAATGACCCCTTTACGCTAAGCAGCAGTAGAGCAATTTAGAAGGAGCTAAACGACAAAATTGGACCGTGGTGTGACGGAAGCTGGGGAGGTGGAACTCGTCTACCAAGACGATCTGAAGCTCGGTCAGGACTCAGCAGTCAGCAGGCCGGCCGGGCTTGCTAGTGCTCGCCAAGGCGAACTTGAGAAGGTTCGGTCTGGAGATGCCACTGATCGTGGGCTGACTGGGCCGTGGCAAAGTCGACTCGCAGGCTTTTCTTCTGTAGTTTGACAAATTGCAATCAAAGACTTTACGTGGTGTGAGAATCGAAGGTCTTTCCTGATCAGACCTCGTCAGACAGGGAAATGCCGTCCCAACACTCGATATGATAAATGGCGGGGCGTATTCTTCTTGCATAAACATTACCAACCCGCCTGTCGTCTTACTATTAGCTTCTTTGCCTCCTCCTCCTCCTGCTGCTGCATAGGATACCATTGATGATGGCTTCCCACGTTCACCGCGTTATAATTACCTGTAGCCCTCGCAACTCTACTCCTGTCGCTTCCTTGATATTCTCGATCGCCCTCAGCATGCTCATCATACAGCACTGCGTAACCGGCACCTCGGTGGCCGCAGCTGCCTGCGTGGCGCAGGACCGGGCGGCTCTTCTGGCCGTCAAGGGGGCCGTGGCCAAGGACCCGTCTCAGAAGCTGGCGGCGTGGACGGCGTCCATGTCCGACTGCTGCTCCTGGGAGGGCGTCACCTGCGAGGCCAGCAGCGGCCGCGTGGTGCAGCTGGACCTCTCGGGGGGCAGGCTGCAGGGGGTGCTGTCGCCCCTGCTGGGCTCCCTGTCGGAGCTGCAGCTGCTCAAGCTGCAGGAGAACAGCTTCCAGGGTAGCATCCCTCCGTCTCTGGGCAAGCTCACCAAGCTCCAGCAGCTGTCGCTAGCCAACATGATGACCGACAGCGGCAGCGGGGGGGGCCTCACGGGAGCCATCCCGGAGTCCTTGGGGCAGCTCAGCGGCCTCCGGGAGCTCGACCTGTCCTACAACGCGCTCTCGGGTGGCATCCCGGAGTCCTTCGACCAGTTGACCAGCCTCCGGGTGCTCGACCTGTCCCACAACATGCTCAGCGGCCCGCTGCCCAGCGCCATCGGGGGCATGGCCAGCCTGCAGCACATCCGCATCGCCAACAACCTCATCAGCGGGTCCATCCCGCCCTCCTTCGGCCTCCTCTCCAACCTCTTCACCGCCGACCTGGCCCTCAACAACCTCTCGGGCGTGGTCCCGGCCGCCTTCACCACCAACCTCACCAACCTCTTCGTCCTGTACCTGGACCACAACGCAATCGGGGGCCTGCCCGAGGACATGAGCAACCTCCACAGCCTGCAGGTCGTGCGCCTGGACGGCAACCCGCTGGGCGACATCAGCAGCGCCTCGTCGGCGGCCATATCGGGCCTCTCCACCCTGCCCAAGCTCCGGGAGCTCCACCTCAGCTCCTGCGGCCTGTCGGGTCCCTTCCCGCAGTGGGTGGCCAACCTCAAGAAGCTTCAGGGAGCCGACGACAACTCCAACGAGGTCACTCCTCTCATCGACCTCTCACACAACGCCCTCACAGGCACCATCCCGCCCGAGCTCGGCTCCATCGCCAACCTGCAGAGCCTGAATCTCTCATACAACGCCCTAACGGGGGTCATCCCATCCGAGCTCGGCTCCCTCGCCAACCTGCAGAGCCTGGACCTCTCATACAACAACCTCTTCGGGGCCATCCCAGCCGAGCTCGGCTCCCACGCCAACCTGCAGAGCCTGGACCTCTCATACAACGCCCTAACGGGGGTCATCCCATCCGAGCTCGGCTCCCTCGCCAACCTGCAGAGCCTGGACCTCTCATACAACAACCTCTTCGGGGCCATCCCAGCCGAGCTCGGCTCCCACGCCAACCTGCAGAGCCTGGACCTCTCATACAACGCCCTAACGGGGGTCATCCCAGCCGAGCTCGGCTCCCTCGCCAACCTGCAGAGCCTGGACCTCTCCTACAACAACCTCTCCGGGGCCATCCCGACAGAGCTGGCCAATCTCGGTAACTCCCTCCGCTTCCTGTCGCTGCAGGACAACCAACTGTCCGGCAACATCCCTGTCGCCTTCGCGACGCACCTCCAAGGCCTGGCCTCCTTCAACGTCTCCGACAATCAGCTGGCCGGTCCCATCCCGCCGCAGCAGCCCTTCAACACCTTCCCTGTGTCCTCCTACCGCCCTGGCAATCCTGCCCTCTGCGGAACCCCGCTCCCCGCATGTACCAGGCGGCGCCTAATGCGCTAGCAGTATACAGCATAGTGTTAAAAGTACATCCTCCTTCGAAGTAAATCCATTATCCATTCTGCATTAATCCAGTACTGCACAAGATCGTGAGATGAAAGCCCATTGCCAAAACAAAACCACATCGGGCAAGATTCCATTGTCAAGCCTCTCTCTCCTAAAGCCATCCAAAAAAACAATCCCTATTAGGCCTAAAATTTGAAGGTTGCAACACCCTTCAAAGGGGGTTTTGCCCTTCTAGAGAGGGGTGATACATATATTACCCTTCAAAAGAAAGGTAAGAATTTTAGAAAAATAATTATATGCCCTTCCAAACTCTTTAAAAAGAAAAGGAGAGGTCTTCTAAGACCTTCTAAATGAAAAGTTGGGTAGCCCTTCAAATTTGAGGGCTGATCTGATTCCCTATGATAAAGTTGTAGAAATACTCTACCTTGTCTCAATATAACTTTCACACTTCCATTTTCTTAAACAAAAGACTCAAAACAAAATTTCAACTAGGCCATTAGCATTTAGTTTGTTAACGTGTCGAAAATGTCAAAATTTCACCTCTTTTTTTTTGTAATGCGTGGTCATATATTACCAAAAGAGTAAAAAGTGTTTACAAAATGTAAATATGCATCGAAGCCTCGGGCTTGAGAAGGTAACTTTTTCCCAAAATAGTCTATAGATCCAATGTTGGAACTTCAAAGGGTAAAGAACTGACAGTAGCTCTTGTTTAAGAAGCTGGGATAGACAAGCACCTAGTTTCCAATGTATTGGGTGTGGATTGCACATCATAAGATGTGGATAAAGAGGAAGCATGGGAATACATGTGGTCAGATGTGTTTTTGGATTATAACATTGTTTGAAGAGACATGCATTCCTACTTAACCAAAAAAATCTCAAGGTTACATCGCAAATTAGACCGAGTGATCTCCATTTAGCTTCATCAAAATTAGCTTGATCACCAAAGAAGGCAGCTGCCATCCCAAAGTTATCCTACCGGTTGGTAGCTCTCACCAACACCATATTAGAGATTTCAGGAATTTCTGTAATATTAGAGATTTCAGGATTTCAGGAATTAATCGACTCTAAACCCCGCACACCCTGCGCAAAAATGCAACCCAAAGTAATCTCCCGCATTGTAAAATGTTGGTGGCTAAGTGCTTATTCCACGCGCATTAATAAACTCCAGCTCCGTGTCGTGTATGAAAGACCGTGGCTTGAAACTGCAAGTCCACACGGGAACACCCTTCACGGGAAAGGCAAAATGATAATGGATAATTTAGTGCAATTTTTTTTATTAATAACCCCCTCCCCTTCAGTCGTTGCACGACGGGGGAGAGGGAGTGGAGAAGAGTGGGTATGGAGTAGGAGAGCACGGGGGGAGGAGGAGACATGCAAACTAACCACATGTGTGGCTATTCCCCCCCCTTAAAACCTATAAGAACCTCCCCCCCTTAAGCTTGAGGGGAAATGAGGGATCATGGGGACAGCGTCGTGCTGCCCGCCAGAGAAGCTACCGTCACCATATTGCCGTCACAGGCCGTTGCCGCCAGGCCGCTGCTGCCACGCCACCTCGACCATCATCATCGTCATCATCATAATCATTATCCTCATCATCATCTCCTCCATCATTTCTTTCTCTCTCCACGTCATTCTGTGGAACAAAAGCTTGGAAGCTTCTTTAGAAGCTTCTAAACAAGGCTTCCATAAGCCTTATTCATCCACACCTCTCGGGTTTTTCAAAAATCGCGACTGTAAGGCCCATTCTTGCACAGAAGAAGGAAACCCCGGGCAGAAAGAGACTTGGACACGTTACAGTTGGTATCAAAGTGAACCAACGAGGATCTAATATTTTCAAGGAAACTTAATGAGGAGAAGAGAGCAAATGTTGCTGTTAAGAACATTTTCTTACCTTACTTATCGATGCTGGCCTGCAGAGTCGCAAAGCGTGGAACAAATTCTTAGTGTTCCAGGTTATGTTTATGACTGTGATGTGTGCTTCAGATTATCGATGAAAGCTAGGTATGATGAATATCCTAGACCGCATCTACAATCCTTCACCCCTGTACATGGAATGGAGATGGACGGGTGATTTAGGAATTTATTACATAGCTGCCCACCGACTTGCGTACCTTCGAACCAACTTGAAGAGAATCAAGTGGATGGAGGACTTAAAGATCGTGAAGCTGTTCATCTTTGTTGAAGCTCACGCAAATGCAACCCTACATGTCAGCGGTCGAAAGATCAAGAAGAACAAGTATGTGTATGAGGAAGAACAAGTATGTGTATGAGGAAGGCCAATGAATTCCCATTTCATTTGGGGAATGCCAACACCAACAACTGTCAAAGAAATACGTAGTTTTCTTGGATTGACAGGATGGTACAGGGTCTTTATCAAAAACTATGCCTTGATTGCAACTCCTCTGACCAATCTACTGAAGAAGCAAGTATTAATTGTACGGTCACCTGCTGAACAATCGAACTTTGATAAACTAAAGTAAAGGTTGGTATCAGCACCTATCCTGAAACTTCCAGGCCTTAGTAAGGAGTTTGAAGTGATAACTAATGCTAGCACACTTGCCTTAGGATGTGTGCTTATGCAAGAAGATCATCCTGTAGCATACTCTTCAAGGAAATTGAAGAGCCATGAAAGGAACTATGCTACCCATGATCTGGAGCTGTTAGCTATCATCCATGCTCTCAAGCTTTGGAGACACTACTTGTTGGATAATAAGTTCACCTTAGTGTTAGATCATAAAAGTCTTAAATGGATTTTTACCCAGAATGAGCTCAATATGAGGGAATGTCGATGGATCGAAGTGCTGGAGGAATATGATTTTGAAATCAAATACCGGCCTGGAAAGGAGAATATAGTTGTCGATGCACTCAGTCCGCAAAGCATTTCTAAATTCTCTGATTTTGCAAGATCCATCAAAACAGCAAGATCTCTAGCCACAAAGGTATCCATGCCAAACAACCCAATCCTTGACCTAGCTAAAGAAGAGGTATGCCATGATCCAACCTATCAAAAATTGCTAAGGGACATCCCTATCAAGGATCAAGACCCGAAGCTACAAACAAAGTATCTAGAATTCTCTATCAATAGTAGACTTGTCTACTACAGGATAAGATTATGTATACCGGCAAGCCAGTCACTTAAACAGAAGATACTTTGGGAAGCCCATGACTCCTCTTTCTCAGGACATCCTGGCTATGCCAAGACCCTTAATGCGGTCAGAAAGAGCTATTATTGGGAGAGGCTTAAAGGTGACGTTCTCAAATATGTCACGGAATGTTTGTCTTGTCAACGCATTAAGGCCGAACATGTCAAAATGCTTGGGAAATTGCAACCACTTGACATTCCCCAAATGAAATGGGAATTCATTAGTATGGACTTTGTTATTGGCCTGCGCCAAGTTCAGGGAGGATACAACTCCATTATGGTTGTGGTAGATATGCTTACCAAGGTTGCACATCTTATCCCTGTTAATACAAACTATAAAGCCTCAGACATTTCAAAGTTATTCATCAAGGAGATATTCCAAGTGCATGGGTTACCCAGAAGAATCATCAGTGATCGTGACTCTCTCTTCACATCACACTTCTGGAGGGCCATCTTCGAGGCCATTGGGACTCAACTCTGTTTCAGTACAGCTTACCATCCCCAAACCGATGATCAAATGGAGCAAGTCAACCAAGTCATTGAGGATATGCTAAGGGTACACTACTGTCGCGAACCCAAAAAGTGGATTCAATATTTCCCTACACCGTTGGTTGAGTTTGCCCACAATGCTTCCTACCAACAAAGCATCCAGATTGTTACAACTATATATATCATCTCTCACTTGACTTGGGTCTCACCTATATATACTAACTCTACATCAATATGAATCATTCTTTGGGAGCATGTCTTGTGTATCTCTCTCGTACTCTCTCTCTCTCTCTCTCAACATGGTATCAGAGCTATGGATGCGTAGCAACAACAAGGAAGATAAGTTGTTTCATTCTTTATACTTGATTGAATTCTTTGCACAAGTGATGATTTGATACATAAACTTGTTCAAATTAGAAGTATTAGTTAATTTTGTCTTTTAAAAAAAAACCAGGTGCGTAGCTCTCGTCGTGCTCTCGAATCCTGTCAAAATCGCTTGTCAATCGGAGTTCTGGACCAAAAGTTATGACAGTTCAGGATTCAAGACAGCAATTCTGCTCGAATCTACGATTGTTTATTTAAAACTGTATTTCTAATTACCGTTCGTTAATCCCCAATTACAGTTTATTAATCGCTCGTCTTCGTTAATGATATTGATTACGACAAGCAAACATCTTGCTATTTTTAGCGATGTTTTATTATCGTTCACGTTCTTTGCTCGACCGAAATAGCACTTTTCTTATATGCGTCATCTCGTCTTGCACGTTACGCCTCTCTATTTCGGGCTTTCTTTTTAGTCACTCAATACTTTTCGTTGTTCTTACGTGCATATCCCTATTTTGATTGTCATGCATCTCAACTACGCTCGTCTTGATCATGGTTTGTAGATTCTGTGATCTCATCTTATTTGTTTTCTCTCGACATACAGGCATGGCCAATTGCATAATTGTTAATGGATATCCATCTGGCCAGCGGTCGGTTCCCTTCTTCCAAGGACAAGGCTTTCCTGGGTAGAAAGCAAAGATGATGCTAATTCTTGAAGATGACGAATTATTTGATATTGTTTTGGGCGACCTGTCTTGCCCAGTTCAACCTATTGATGTGATGAATAACAATTCTGTGATTACTGATGGTCCATTATTTGAACAATGGAAAATTGATCATACTGATTGGATTCATCCTGACAAAGCAGCTCGTCGTTATATATTGTCTGCACTTCCTGACTCACTTATGTTGGATGTCTTTCATCTGGAAACCTCTCATGCTATTTGGGAGTATCTTATCTCAACGTTTGAGAAGAAATCGGTCACCGAAATTTTATATCTCCAAACTTGTTTGAAGAATCTTCAATATAAGGTTGGTATTTCTATGCACTCTCATATCGAGGCTTTTAAAGACATTATCAATCAGCTTGGTGCTGCCGGCACTCCTGTTGCTAAAAATCAGATTGTTACTCAACTTCTTCATACCATCAAAGATCCTTTATATGACAATATCATCACTATTTTGTCTAACAAGGATGATATCCACTTTGACAAAGCATGTATATCTCTTATTGAATATTCTCAACGTCATGAGCATCATTTGGAAAAATCTGATGCTGTTTTGGTCACTCGCGAACAAAGGGATTTTGATGCTGCTTTTGTTGCTCGCAAGCGTCCTGCTTCACGTTTTCAGCAGGGTGGACGCCCTAATCCAGGTAGTAGATCTTCTCGTCTTGCTTATCCTAACAAGCATTGTTCTTATTGTGATAAGAAAGGTCATGTGGCTTCTGATTGCTGGGCATGTCAATATGATGAGGAGCATGGAGTTACTACAAAGCAACCTCGCTTGTCCAAAAGTTTTCCTCCTTGTGATTATTGTGCACATACAGATCATCCATCTCGCCGTTGTTATAAACGCAGATATGATGAAGAACGTTCTCGAGCTTATATTGTTCAACAAACTATAACTGATGATGATATACTCATCAGGAGCTCAATTTCGTCCATTATGATATCTCTCCAGAAAAGGTACTTCATGTTCATGATGGTTCTCTATTCATCGTTGATTCAGGTGCCACTGGAAACATGACATACCAATCACAGTGGCTTCACAATTATCATTCTCTTCCTGTCAAGAAGTTTATTTACCTTGCGGATGATACGACTTGTCAAGTCAAAGGAGTGGGTGATTTATATCTGGGGACTGTTTCATCCACTAGAATATTAAGAGGAGTTCTTCATGTTCCAGATTTGCAAAGAAATCTTCTTTCTGTTGCTCGTCTAGTTGATCTTGGTTTGTTTGTTGGCTTTGATCATAATCAATGTCGTATAGAGAAAGACGGGCATACTATAGCAGTGGCTCCTTGACATGGTAATCTATTTGAGCTATCATTGAACGATACAGTTGCATATTTGAGCTATCATTGAACAATACAGTTGCAAATGTTGTTACTGCCCCTAGAGATGCAGATTGCAAATTATGGCATCAACGATTTGCACACTCCGATTTTGCCAAAATTCTTGATCTTCATCGTCATGGTCTTGTGCAAGGTATGGATCTTAAATCTCATCCACGTATGGGAATATGTGAGTATTGTACACTTGGAAGACACCATCGTTCGCCTTTCCACACTTCTACTTCATCACATTCCTGTGCTCTCTTGGATTTGGTTCATACCAATATTTGCGGTCCTTTTCTTGCCTCAAAGTCTCAATATCGATATTTTATAACTTTCATTGATGATTTCTCACGGTACACACATGTCTATCTTCTTCGACATAAGTCTGAGGCTTTAACTATATTTAAACAATACAAGATAAGTGTGGAGCTTCAAACTGGATTCTCTATAAAGACACTTCGCAGTGACAATGGCAGTGAATATGTATCCAATCTATTTGATGACTTCTGTAAGGATCAAGGTATTCATCATGATTTTACAGTTCCTTATTCTCCTCAGCAAAATGGTGTTGCTGAGCGCAAAAATCGCACGATTCTTAATGCTATACGTTGCATGCTTATACACTCTGGTTTGTCTCGAAAGTTTTGGACTGAAGCACTTCTAACAGCTGTTTTTATTCAAAATCATCTTACAACTACTGCACCTGCTTCCTATAACAATTTGGACAAGGAAGACACCTTCAGTCTCTCACTTTCGCACATTTGGCTGCATTGCTTACATTCATGTGCCCAAGGATACTCGATATAAGTTGGATCCTCCAAGTTTGAAGGTTATTTTTCTTGGTTATTCAGATCATTCCAAAGGTTACAAATTTTATGATCCTTCTTCTCAAAAGGTTATCATTAGTCGTGATGCTATATTTGATGAGAAGACTATGGGTGGCACATGGTCGTCAGATGTTTTAGATGATACACAGTCTTTGCTTAGTGCATTTCCTTACTTGCTTTGTGATTCTACTAATTCTGATGATCATAAACCTCCTTCACCTCCAAAGAAGATTGATGAAAATTTGGAGATCTATGTTGATCTTCCTATTGAGATAGAACATGGATTCTATTCTATTGAATATGATGTCTTTGATGATGCTATGTCTGTCCAAGAGGATCCAATATCGTATATGGAAGCTATCAATTCGTCTCAAAGGGATCAATGGCAAGAAGCTATGCAAGCTGAGTACGATTCTTTAATCTCCAAAGGTACATGGATTCTTGCTGAACTCCCCCCAAATCGTGTTCCTATCAAATGTAAATGGGTTTATAAAACCAAGACCAAAGCTGATGGTTCGTTTGATAAGTTCAAAGCACGACTTGTTGCAAAAGGTTGCTCACAGGTTGCAGGAGTAGATTATCAAGAAACATTTTCTCCCGTTGTGCGCTCCACAACTGTTTGTATGATTTTGGCTTTTGCAACACTATTTGATCTAGAAATTCACCAAATGGATGTTAAAACGGCTTTTCTCAATGGAGATCTTGAAGAAGAAATCTATATGGAGCAACCTGAAGGTTTTATGATTGCAGGAAAGGAGCATCTTGTATGCCAGCTTCATCGTGCATTATATGGATTGAAGCAAGCCTCTTGTGCTTGGTATATTAAGATTGATCAGTTCCTCACATCTAAAGGTTTTGTTGCATGTTTTGCTGAACCAAATCTTTACATCAAAAGGGAGGATAAATATTTTATTATTCTTGCTCTATATGTTGATGATACTATTCTTGTGTCAAATAATATTGCTTTTTTGGATGCTATGAAGAAGCTTTTATCGACTGCATTTGAAATTGTGGATCTTGGTGAGATACATTCTTGTTTGGGTATTCAAGTTCAACGACACCGACAACAAGGCATTCTTCTTCTTCGCCAAACAAAGTTTATTGATGATATTGTTAAGAAGTTTGGGTTGACAAATGCGCACTCTGCCAACACTCCCATTCTTTCAAGCTCTACCAAGGGTACATCTACAACACGCAATGAAGAATCAGCCATTCATCAACCTTTTGCTAATCTTGTTGGTTGTCTTCAATTTATTGGTTTAAACACAAGACCAGATATTTTATTTGTAGCTAATTTTTTGGGACAGTATCTTTCTTCCCCTTCCACTATTCATTGGAGTGCTGTAAAACGTATTCTTAAGTACCTCAAGGGTACTAAGGAATTTGGTCTTATTTATCGTCGTCGAGAGGATTCTTCTTTATCTTCTTCAACTTCTCTTGGCCTTATTGGATATACAGACGCTGATTGGGCAAGTTCACACTTATCCATGCGATCTACAAGTGGGAATTGTTTCTTTGTAAATGGATGTTTGGTTTCTTGGTCCAGCAAGAAACAACAATGTGTTGCGGTTTCTACAACTGAAGCCGAATATGTTGCTGCATCATTAGCAGCTCGCGAGCTAGTTTGGCTTCGACAACTACTTGTAGATTTGGGACATCCTTCATCATCTAGTACACCTCTTCGATGCGATAACCAAAGTGCTATTAGTCTTACCAAAGACTATATACAACATAGTAAATCAAAGCATATTGCTATTCATTATCATTATGTTTGACATGAAGTCAAGAAAGGTTCCATTATGGTGGAGCATTGTCCCAGTGATCAAATGGTTGCAGACATCTTCACAAAAGCTCTTAGTGAAGCTCGCTTTAGCTCATTAAGACATGCACTTGGTATTGTTCCAAGTTCTTGTCTCACTGATTGAGGCATGTATCATTGTATTTAAGAAAACTTTATAGTAAATCATTTTTTAATTGTAGGTATGTGTAGGGGCTCGGGTTTTTCCCTTGTTCTCCCTAAGGGTTTTTTCACTCGCAGTCAGAGACCTTTGTTTGAGTGAGGATGTTACAACTATATATATCATCTCTCACTTGACTTGGGTCTTACCTATATATACTAACTCTACATCAATATGAATCATTCTTTGGGAGCATGTCTTGTGGACGTCTCTCGTACTCTCTCTCTCTCTCTCAACACAGATGACCCCTTTTCAAGCATTGTATGGGCACAACTACCGTAGTCCTTTAAACTTTTCGGATCCAACCTTGAGGGTTGAAGCTTCAAAGCAGATGCTGGAAGACATGGATGACCAAATCAAGTCAATAAGACAAGACATCCAAGCCACCAAGGACAGACAGAAGGCTTACGCGGACCTGAAACATCAAGACAGATCCTTCGTTGATGGTGATATGGTCTTCATTCGCGTACGTCCAAAGAAGAGTTCCCTATCCTTGGGGGAATGTAAAAAGCTAAGTCCAAGGTATTGTGGACCCTACAAGATCCTCAAGTGCCTAGGGCCTAATGCTTATAGACTGCAACTCCCTAAAAACCTAAAAGTCCATAATGTATTCCATATCAGCCTACTGAAGAAGTATGTGCCTAACCCTAGTCACGTACTTGATGATCAACAAATTGTAATGCCTAGCCAAGGAGTCCTTGAGCTACGGCCTGACAGGATCTTAGATGTTAGGGAGAGGCAATTGAGATCCAGAACCTTGAGAGAATACCTCGTCCAGTGGAAAGATTATCCTGAAGAGGATGCCACTTGGATGGATGAAATTACTCTCAACCAACAATACCCCCAGTTATTCTCGAGATGAGGAAATCTCGATTCCTCTAAGGGGGAGAGAATGTAATATTTCCACATGAAATATTTATCAACCCTAAACCCCGCACACCCCGCGCAAAAATGCAACCCAAAGTAATCTCCCGCATCGTAAAATGTTGGTGGCTAAGTGCTTACTCCACGCGCATTAATAAACTCCAGCTCCCTGTCGTGTATGGAAGACCGTGGCATGAAACCGCAAGCCCACGCAGGAACACCCTTCACAGGAAAGGAAAAAGGATAATGGATAATTTAGTGCAAATTTTTTTATTAATAACCCCCTCCCCTTCAGCCATTGCATGGTGGGGGAGAGGGAGTGGAGAAGAGTGGGTGTGGAGTAGGAGAGCACGGGGGGAGGAGGAGGCATGAAAACTAACCACATGTGTGGCTATTCCTCCCCCCCCCCCCCCCCCCCTAAAGCCTATAAGAACCCCTCCCCTTAAGATTGAGGGGGGAGGAGGGATCATGGGGACTGCGGCGTGCTGCCCGCCAGAGAAGCTGCCGTCGCCATATTGCCACCACGGGCCGCTGCTGCCATGCCATTGCTACCACGCCACCTCCATCATCATCATCATCATCATCATCATAATCATTATCCTCATCATCATCTCCTCCATCATATCTTTCTCTCTTCACATCATTCTGTGGAACAGAAGCTTGGAAGCTTCTTTAGAAGCTTCTAAACAAGGCTTCCATAAGCCTTATTCATCCACACCTCTCGAATTTTTCAAAAACTGTGACTGTAAAGCCCATTCCTGCGCAAAAGAAGGGAACCCCGGGCAGAAAGAGACTTCGAAACGCGTATGAAGCCAGGGGAAAGTTCACTACGCCAAAAATCTACTGCGTCAATGGCTCCGAAGCTAAAGGCAAGAGGAGCACACGCAGGAGCTTCTACCCTGAGCACACTTATGGACAACACCTCGAACCTCAATGCCTAGGTTCTTCTTTAAAAAAAATTCCGCATGAAAGGGATGCATTAGGCACGTTTAATTTTCGTGGAGAAGTTATGAATGCATTTATTCATTCATCTTACAAGATTTAGCTGCATGTCGTGCATTTGAAATTGTTTGCACTTTCATGATCAGGTTGCAATCTTCTTGAACGTATAATGCATAACTTAGAAGATGATATCGTGCCAAGAAGGATAGAGCTTATGTCATATGATGCATGTATGAATTAAAGTCATGGACGTGTCCAAATCGTTGCAATGCATGGAAAGGAATTGTGAACTTGCAAATTGCATGCGGGGATGGTTACATTTTAGGTCGGTTAAGTGCTAAAGGACAGGTTAAATCATAAATGGTCTCATGGCATTTGCTCATGCATGGAGTTCTTTTATCGAAGTTTGTATTTAGGAAAGGATGCATTTTCATGTTAAAGCTTGAAGTCAATGCATTAAACGAAGGGTTTATAGGCATAGTTCTTGATGAAAATCAACGTAGGGTTTATACAGGTAGCTCTAAATTGTCAATCATTATAGTTTAGGCAAGGAAAAGTAACGATCATTGTAGATCTTATAGCTGCATAGAAGGAAAAAGTCTAAGAATCGCATATTTGCATGGAAAGTTATATCTTGCAATTATTTACATCTTTTGGGAAAAGTATTTACATCTCTAAGAAAATATCACCTCTTGTTGCAAGACAATTAGATCAATTAGGTAAATCACTTGTAATGGTGTAACTCAAATGATGATCACCTCAATGCGCTAGGTAGAGCTAAGCCGCGATAAAATTCTACCTAGTATCGCACTCGGAAAATTGACTTAATATTTCCAACCTCAAAGGTCCTACCCACATTCACGGAATGTTTGGGTTAGTTAAACGCCCATGCAAGAACGATCTAGGGTTTTTACCCTAAGGATAAATTGACCAAATACTAGACTTCTGTATGAATTTTAGAAACCCTAAGGTCAAAACGACTATTGGTCTAGCAGGGTTAAGGTTTGGGTTGGGTCAAGAGGACTCCCAAACCCTACATCTTGACCAGAGTATTCTTGACCCAGGAATACCGTGTGATGGGAGAAATAATCCCACAAGTTAGGTGCGACGCTTGTCTCGTGCAACAAGTTGCAACATCGCATGGTTTTGTGTCTAAATCACAAAGTAGAATTGCCATTCCTTAGGACAAGGTTGGCGAGTTCTAAGTACAAGCCTAATTTTCTAGAGGATGAGTAGACATCCTGCTACATCACCCTTCTTTGAGGCTGATTTGCCAAGTTAGGGTAATTATGAATTGCCTAGCAAGCAATTGACCAATCAAGTTAGGGTGACGAGGTTGCCTAGGAATTATTGTCTTTAATTTAAGAAAACGTCAGGTGGAAACAATTTGGGTTAACTGGGTATAAACCCTAACCCAAGGAAAAAAGGGTAAACAAGCAATGAAACCCTGGGGATCTTGCCAAGTCGCAATTAATCCCAGATCGAATGCTAAATGTATTCGAAGAGAAGGATTCACACCTTAGCAGTTGGCCGTATAAACGACCACTCGAATGCTTGTGTTTGTACACTTAGGAGCACTGTTTGTAGTTCTTTGCTCAAGGAACTAAAGCTGGAAAAATAATTAATGCTTCAGGGTGAAGGCCTGGAGGGAGAGGCAGCATTAGTTACCCCCGACTATCTGCCTGACCCTATCCAAGGGGGTTGTTAGCCATGCCGGATACGTGGACCGAACCCGTTGCAAGAGGTCTCTCCGTGGGTGCTACTTGGAGCAGGAGGACGCTTGGGTGCCAGGGGGGCTCTGGCCGTAAATCCCTTGCCTCCAAGTCCTACACAAGAGGCCGACGTGACTCGAGATTGGATCTCGAGGCCCACATACTAGTCTACGGGTGGAAACTTGGAATAGCAATCCCTGAGGATTGCTAGAATTTCCTTCGGGTGGATTATGAATTAGCCTACGAGCAGATTATGGATTAGCCTTCAGGCTGGATTATATGATGTATTCCAAAGACTGATAAATAAGATCAATTGTTGAAAAGGAACTTGTTTGACATTGTTTTTCTATGTCAGTGCTTAAGTTACCTGAAGGAACCAGTGATTAATTAGCTAATTAAGGAAGTTGTTTTTGCTTGTCAAACTAAATGTGGTAGGTAATTAGATAATTGAAGCAACCTGAGGAAAGTGAGGTGGATGTGACCATGGGTCTGTCCTACAGAAGGGTGGTCCCAGTTGGCCGAGAACTTTTCTCAATGGAATTGACAACAAGGTAACGAAGACCTAGAATCTAGAAAGCTAGATTCCCGATTTATATTGTTTTAGGGAAACAGAATGGGACTATGCCTTACGGGCTGAGAGGTCGAGCTTCGCATCCCTCTCGTTTTCCATTCTCCTTGAACCAAGTGCAGTATAAATCCACTTCGACCCTGATGTTTCTGCGTAAAGTAGTTCATTTGGGGTTCGAATCTAGTTATCTTCTAGGAACTTGACCATTAGGAAAACCCTGATTTAGGTCGGTCCTAAGTGGGAATGGCCGGAATGCTTCCGCTTCGTGGCAGACTTGGGAAGACCTAGATCGCAAACCCCGTGACATTCCATGGGAGTGCCAAGTGGCACTTTCTGGACTCTCTTCCCGATGGGTTGCTAAGACGTGTCCTACCAGCAAACAGGTGGACACGTTACAATTTTTCAAGTCCTACTTTTAATGAATGTCTTACTTTTGTGAATGAAAGAGAGCACTATGTTTATGTTTATCTTTAAAGGGCACTTTGTATGTTACAAATGTGAGATCACACATCTTGAGAGCTTAAATAATGAATATAAGCTATGTGGCTCTTAGGAGATTTGGATTTCACCTCTATCTTTTCTAGCATACTAACAAAAGATGATGTTGTATGGTGGTGGAAACATCAAGTAGGCTTAACTAGTATATACCTAGGAAATTTCCAAGTTTAATGTAAGAATACAAAGGTTTGAAGGAGTGGAGAGAGAACTTAGAATACAAGAGCCTTAAACATTATATGAAAATATGTTATCATGGCCAAAATTTATAATGTTATGGATTTGAAGATATTATAATATGAGTTTTTTCTTTTAAATATAGCATAATTTAAAGTGGCATGTATAAGTTTCATGAACTATGACCTTAAAAGAGTCACCACTAACTAGTTGTGGTTTAATAACTTGATCTAATACCATATAGAAATAAGTTTGGATAACCTATGATGTGATAGTTCTTTTTTTTGTGTAAACCAATAGACACAAGTATATTAAATAATTACTCACCCCATTTGCATTTTCTGTATGTATATGCATGATATATAAATATCTTTTGTTCAAAATTTCTATCTATCTTGACAATATATGGACAAGATGGATATTGGCTTTGGCCAAAATCAACTAGCTTCGCACTTTGACTAGCTAAATGAACTTTCATATCATAAAATAAAGATTTATATACCAAGCTAGAAGTTTATTATTTTTCTAAGACCAAAGATTTAACCTTTGATACTACAAGATATAGACCTTATACCGACGTTTAAAGCGACGAAAATACAAACAACAAAATTTGCCCCCGTCATCGCAAAAAGTATCGTTATTGACGACGCCATAGAAATGTCACTATTGGCGACGCAACCAGTAAATTTGCGACGCTCATAGTGAGGCCAATAGCAACGCGAGCAGTAAATTTGCGATGTAAATAGCGACGGTAACAGGGGAAAAAAATTTGTGGCAGGGCAGCTGTGTGCTGTATAAGAGCCATACAAAATAGTTTCTGTACTACTGCATACAAAGCACATGCAAACAAAAAGAACGTATACTGAAATCATAAAACTGATACATGAAATAAATACATGTTCGCATAAAATGCGATTGGTACAATCATGAAAGGATATCACTAATACATAGAAAATGTCTACATAGATCAGGCGACTAAAAACTAAAGGTGTGTGAGCTCCAAGGATCCAAGGGCGAGCTAGAAATCCTCGTCCCCCGAAAGCTCGTCCCGCCGCAAAGGAGCATCGAACGGATTCTGCAGAAAAAGAAACAACAATATATCAATCCGCCATACAATAATGCATTCAAATATCTCATGGTAACTACGGACAAGAAAGATGAGTGACTTACAGGGCCGCCGCGTCTATACAATCGATCGATCAATGCATTGAGACCGTGCCTCTCTGCATATCGAGTCTCAAGGCCTTGCGGATTGCGATTTGTAATGGAGTGCTGCAAAGAAAACAAAATGCTAACTGTTAGAAACATGATTGTTAGTACAAATAATATTTTAAAAAAACAAATAAGCGAAACAAAAGAGAAACTTACAAAGTCCTCCAAATATGTCCTGTGGCCGCCACTCCCAAGATGATGCACCACTCTGGCCTCGAGTCGTATCCTCGCCGCCTCCCGCTGCTGACTCCAACGTCCTGGCAAATCTGTAGCCTCCTCCCTTAGTCGGCGCCAGTCATTTACATCTAACCACTCGGGCTTTGCAGCCCCACTCTTGATTGCCTTGCGTGCGTCGGATCGTCTATGTGACATGTATGCACGCATGCAATCCATCATCCAGCCCGTAGAGAATCTATCTACTACGGCTGGCACCGGAAACTCCTCGTCCAAGGATGCTACTATGTAGTCCTTGCTCCCCTCCGGTATGTTCTTCCAATGATCCAGGACGTTGTGTCGAAAAACTTGTTGGCACAACTCCCTCATGTGAGCCATCACCCTCCTCCCCTCATCATTCATGATGATGGCTCCTGACCTACTATCAACTAGGTATCCATAACCCCTAAGAGTCTGCCTAAGATGGGTCCTCTCCCATCTCCGTCCACGCTCCTGGGCATATCCAAGAGACCCCTGTACATCCGGTGTACCGACGGGGGTACTCTCACTCGAAGTGCCACTCAAAGGGGTGCCACCAAAGGGGGTGCCACCAAAAGGGGTGCCACCTGCTGACGGCTGCGCAAAAGCCGGAGTAACTGGAGTAGACGTCCCCACAAGTGTGACAAATCCTGGAGGTGACGCAGCTCTAGCTGAACGACGAGACGGAGACACCACGTCGGTGTCTCCACAGCAGCACCCCCTAATCCCGATGCAGTCCCTCCCTCTGGCCCAAGTCATGATTATCGAGATCGTCTGCTCGAAGCTGAAGCATCTGATCGCGCTAAAGCAGATCTAGCAGAGCGCCCTGACGAAAAACGAGACAGCTCTTGGTCTGTCATCTCTCTGAATCTCGCGAGCTAATCTGGAAACATGCGTGCCATCATGTCCTGAAACTCCTCATCGCTCATCCCTCGACTCATCCTGAAAATATCACCTGCACAGATAAAAAATGGTGTTAGAATAATCAATTTAAACTATACAAAGCACAGTAATATAAATCATTTTTGAAAAATCCCTCTTAAAATGCATATCTTATGTACCTTTATGGAAGATCTAAACAACGAATTGAGTAATACAATTCTCCAAGAATGAAGTGTTCTATGGTCCCATATTAATCTCCTGACACAACTCTGCATATACTGGAAGGTCGATAGACATGTCACCACAAAAGAACAAGTCTGCCTCGTTCTCAAAAAATTCTTGGACTTCTGTATTTCCATCATTGTTAGCCGATGTGGGCTCCAAACTTGTGGTGGCCTCCACCCCTTGTAATATCGACCCCTCTATTTGCATATTTTCTTCATCTATGCCTGGATCATCGCTTTGATCATATACTCTCGCACTTCGAGGAGTTGAAGAACATACCACCATCGAGGTTGTCGGGGGTTTGGATAGAAGATTACCTGCTCACAAACACGTACAAAGCAAGTTCAAACCATTGTGACATAAACCATGTCGTATTACAATTAGCAAGCAAATGACTCTTTGCACTTGTTCACAATGGGTCGGCAACATAAAGGTGTCACACAAATCCGTCCATTTTTTTTCGGAATCTATTTCGAGAAATCCAGATGGACCTCGTCGAACTGTTGCTCCAGCTCCTCCAAGTACCACTTTGAACCACTACACATCGAATAGTATCATGGAGAAGCTACGGTAATCCATCGTAATAATACTTTGCAAGTTCCCAAAATACTCCATCTCATCCACAACCATGTTCGAATCCGTTGCTCGTCGCCAGCTCTCTTGCTCAAACCTTGCCATGACACCACAGTCCATTGTGGAGCACATTTTGTCAATACGCTCCACGTGAAAATGCCGTCCGCGCAACAACGCTGCACTATATATTTTGTATTGTACATTGAAACACTCAAATTAGATGTAACAAGCAAATTTAGATACGACATATTCTAAACCCCTCATCACCTTTGGACTACATCCCTTCGAGAACTCCCACTCCTCCATTGAGACCTCTATCCCTTCGCTGGATGCTGCGGTCAAGGCTCCATGCAACCATCGTGTTGACATAAACCGCGGCATCTCCTCCATGCCTTCGGGATATCGAATCAGTCGGTGACGCATACTGCATCGGAATTCAGCTCGCGCTTCCTCTCGATCTTGCCTTGCAATCTGGTACTTGGCGAGCCACATCTCCATGGAGGCATGGTGCAACATACAAAAGCGATTCACCTTCTTTTCCATTGAGGCATCCATTCTTTTTTCTACCCCATTTCCAACCACCACATCTCCAGTCAGTCTATCATCGTCCTTCAGCATCCATAGCATTTCATTGTCTGGTTCCACCGTTGGTAGCCATTGTG
Source organism: Lygodium microphyllum (assembly GCF_053477565.2). Taxonomy (NCBI): domain Eukaryota; kingdom Viridiplantae; phylum Streptophyta; class Polypodiopsida; order Schizaeales; family Lygodiaceae; genus Lygodium; species Lygodium microphyllum. The sequence goes on along the minus strand of NC_141147.1, from coordinate 22,143,630 downwards.
AGATATGCACTAACGCCTCTAACACCAACCAACCTTCTGCCATGCTACCTTCTGGACGAGCTCGTTGTCACACAAAGCCTTTGAGGGTTTTCATGAAGCATTCCAGGAAGAACATCCATCGCGTATGGACAGGTCCAGCAATCTCCACTTCGTCCACAAGATGCACAAGAAGGTGAACTTGTATCATGAGCATGCTAGTGGGCAGGTATTTCTCAAAGAGACAGATCGTCTCAACCACTCCCCGCCTTGCGGATTCAATAGAGGATGTCTTAATCTCTTTCTGTGAGATCCATTGCACCAAAGTCGACAACTTGTAAATGGCCCCGCGAATTTCTGGAGTAAGGCATCCTGCGATCGCGATCGGTAGGACAAACTGCCACAAATGAGAAAGCATTATGAATAATGGCCACTTTTCAAATTGCAAAATGCCCACGCTAATTACAATCTATTCTGTTCACAAACCTGACATATCTTATGCCAATCATGGGATTTTAGCCCCGACAATTGGTCATCTTTAGAAAATGCGGACCTGAGAGAACGCATCATACCCATCAGAGTGCCGATAGACTTGATTACTTGCTTCACAATGCGCTCTTCTTTGGTAGACAAAACCCAGGGAGCGCGAGGAAGCTGCACTCCCCCTTCAGCACTCGACTGCAGCCAAAGCGCCTCCATCTTACCTACCTCCTTCAAATCCATTCGTAACCCTATAGTGTCTCTCTTTCCTGTGATGTGCTCCCATAGCAAGCTGCCCACATTCTTGAAAATATGCATAGGATCCAACAAGTGGTTGACCTGTAAGTGGGTCCAATATGGCAACTCGTAGAAAACTGAGAACTGTCGCATTCCATTTGGATGTGATTCCGGGTTTACCATTTTCAGCTCATACCAGCTTGTAGCGTTCATACGTGCTAGAGGTCGTCCAAGAAAACCTTCCCTGAGTTCATGATCCTCCAGCAAGAAAGTGGTGTGTCCTTGATATACCATCTTCTTCATGGTTCGTGACCTTCGGGGGTCTAAGTGTGGTCCACACAATGGACATGCATGATAACTTGAGGTAACCAGACCTGTAAGGTGAGCCACGACCTAGTGAATACTTGATTGAATGAAATAAAATATAGATATTACCAGCGAGAACGGAGGTCTGTTCACTTGAGCACTCTCCCAATCCCGGAAAGTCGTGCATCATCCACATGAGAATGGCTCGAATGTTGGCTGACCGTCGACCATCGCGCCTGCTCATATCTTGCACAGTGACCCCCTCCTCCCACAAAATCTTAAGCTCATCGACTAATGGACGAAGATACACGTCCATATTTTTTACTTTCTAGCGGCCGGGGACGAGCAAGCGAAGTATGAGATGTCCTTTCTTCGTAGAAAGCCATGGAGGGACGTTGTAGTTGACAAGCACTATAGGCCACACACCGTAAGAAGCCAAGCGCAGACCGAATGGGTTCACACCATCCATGGCGAGACCGAGCCAAAGATTCCTTGGCTCTCGCGCAAAGCCTAGGAAGGCAGAGTCAATGTGGCTCCATGCGCGTGAATCCGCTGATATTCATTGAACTCCATCCGTGGACCTATTCTGCACATGCCACGTTGTCAAGCTTACCATTCCAGACGTACAAAACATGTGGTTTATGCGGGGGATGAGCAGAAAGTGTCTGAGAACTTTTTGAGGGATGGCTTCCCCTTGCAAGTCCTGTCAATACCTGTGAGCACTACACTTTGGACATGTCTCCATAGTCTCGTATTCATCTCGAAACAGTATGCAGTCGTTGATACATGCATGGATGTTATTGTAGTCCATGCCAAGCTTCCGTAAAACATGTCATGTATCATCACGAGACTCAGGCATGGTATTTGCAGGTGGTAATATATGATATTTCAATAACCTGAAAAAAATCATAAAACACCTTGAAAAAGCACAAATGTTTGCAATAATACTGTTTTAAAAAAAATCAATGAAGCCTATGTGCAAGGTACCTGAATAACTTAGTCACACTCGTATCGCTCCAATCATATTTTGCTTGCACACTTAAGAGTGCAAGCAATGTCTTCAACCGAGATACTCGGCACCCATCATATAATCGTATGGATGCTTCCTCTCTAAGCGGGTCAGATATCTCAACATCCATGGGAATCAATGCATCGATCATTGCCTCCATCTCAGGCTCCAAGATTGTAGGTAGGTCGGGAAGGTTGTCTGTATCCTCTGGCATTGACGGTATAGATGGGCCTTGCGAATGGTAGATTGGCTCCTGTAATCCATCCATCGCACGTCCACGAACTCTTCTAATTGGCCGCAAAGAGTGCACTCCCCCTTGGGTCGAGACATCACCCCCTGGATAGAAAATTTGCCAACAAGACCCAATCTTATTGTGTATGGTTTTCAATTAGCTTGCGAGTACAATGCATGATTAATATTAACTTCAAATTACCATTTGCTGAAAATCCGCAATTGCCTGATCAATGATCTCAGATTGAAACTCGCCAAATCGTCGTGCGTGTTCTATAGACAATCGACATTTTCGTCTAATTGCCAACTTGCATTGAGAGCAAGGACATGGGACACGCTGATTAAGATACGTCTCGCGGTCTTGAACAATAAGACCTTCTTCGTTTTCCATATTATCTACATTACAGCAAACGAAGCTTAAATGGATAGCTTTATGGAGATGTACGTCAAGTTGCAAGTTGACCATAAATCTTGCATTGTACATAGTAGTTGAGAGATTTTCCGATGTTATATCTCAGCCTTGTATCATGCTCTGTCCCGGTAGATAATTATTTGTTATTGTAAAAAACTGCACTAGAGGGCTTTGAGTATAAGTAATCCATTTTGAGCATCATTGAGGATCTCTTAGTCTAATAATAAATCAATCTCAACAAAAAGCATCTTAGAAATGTGGTTTTTTTGTCCTAGGATCGCGTGTTAAAATTAATGCCATCTATGAAATTTATCAACTATAGTAATAAAATTTATTTCAATCAATTCTACTCATAGTCATAAGACTTGAGAGAAAATATCATATACTCAATTTAAGGGATTCTTCTTCTATAACAATACTTTTGGGTTCATTTTGATGAAGTACCGTAATGACCATTAGCTAGGGTATCATTTTCTTTTAGTCCTTCCATTGACTAGTTGGCATGATTTCTAATTTGTTATGCCTATAAAGTTAATACAAAAACAGTGAATTATGCATATCACAATTAGATCCCCTACTTGGACATTATGAAGGACATGACCAATTTTAAGCCATCTTAAAGAGTCACCAATGTACGTGGCCCATGGCAAAGCACATTGCATACCATTATTGATAAGTCTATTATCTTAAATTTCCTTCCCCTCCCTCTCCCTCTCTTTCTCTCCCTCTCTCTCCCTCTCCCTCTCTTTCTCTCTTTCTCTCTCATTTCCTCTCCTAAACAAGCAAAAAAGAAAGTGATTCAAACATTAAACAAGCAAGAGGGAGAGTGAGAGAGAGAATGCACTCTCCCTCCCTCTCCCTCTCCCTCACCCTCACCCTCACCCTCTCCCTCTCCCTCTCCCTCTCTTTCTCTCCCTCTCCCTCTCTCATTTCCTTCCCCTCCCTCTCCCTCTCCCTCTCCCTCTCTTTCTCTCCCTCTCTATCTCTCTTTCTCTCTCATTTCCTAAACAAGCAAAAAATAAAGTGATTTAAACATTAAACAAGCAAAAGGGAGAGGGAGAGAGACAATGCACTCTTCCTCTCTTTCTCTTTCTCTCCCTCTCTCATTTCCTTCCCCTCCCTCTCCCTCTCCCTCTCTTTCTCTCCCTCTCTTTCTCTCTCATTTCCTCTCCTAAACAAGCAAAAAATAAAGTGATTTAAACATTAAACAAGCAAAAGGGAGAGGGAGAGAGAGAATGCACTCTCCCTCCCTCTCCCTCTCTTTCTCTTTCTCTCCCTCTCTCATTTCCTTCCCCTCCCTCTCCCTCTCCCTCTCTTTCTCTTTCTCTTTCTCTTTCTCTCTCTCCCTCTCCCTCTCCCTCTCCCTCTCTTTCTCTCTTACTCTCTCGTTTCCTCTCCTAAACAAGCAAAAAAGAAAGTGATTTAAACATTAAACAAGCAAAAGGGAGAGGGAGAGAGAGAATGCACTCTCCCTCTCCCTCCCTCTCCCTCTCTTTCTCTCCCTCTCCCTCTCCCTCTCCCTCTCCCTCTCCCTCTCTTTCTCTTTCTCTTTCATTTCCTCTCCTAAACAAGCAAAAGAAAGAGAGAGGGAGACTCACCGATGAGATATGGCGAGCGTGGGGCGGCTCCTCTTTGCGATGAAGGCTCCTCCTCTCCTTCGCGAACAACGGCGACGGCGGCGGCGGCAAGTCTTCTTCCTCTCCTTCTCTCATGATGGTCGCTCTCTCCCTCGCTCTCGCTCTCAAAACTCACAATGGAGCAAATGCAAAATGAAAACTGCACTCGGTTTCGGCCACGTTTTTTCCCTACGGCCCGTCGCTATTTGCGTCGCTAGCGACGCTATTAGCAACGCAAATAGCGACGCCAATAGCGACGCCGCTATCCATCGTCGCTAATCGGCATCACTACTAGCTCAAATCCTTGTAGTGTGACCAATGGTTTGTGTTTCCAAAGAAATAGACATAAATTTTATTATTAATTAAGACTTATTTGTTAGCTAAGACATAAAGTACAAAATTAAACTTAAACCACTTTATAAGAAATTTCAACACAATTAGCTAATGTTATTGAAAGACTAAAAAACATTAAGTAGATTCTCTCATTGATATTGGTGGTGTTTAAAAACACCAAGGTAACTACATAAAACACTTTAAATTTTTAACAAGCATATATTTTATAGCCATGCAAAAGCCCTTAATGTAAGGGATATATTTACTATGGAAGTCAAAATTAGTCCATATAGAGTCACTGCCTTGTTGCATCATGTATATTGGAAAAATACAACTTTTGTAGATAGCTGCACTACCATTTATGAAATGTTTGTGATATCCTAACTCATGAGCAAGTTGCATTGCTTCCATATCTTTCAAAGTAGACACTAAAGGAATCTGTTTCAAACTTGTATAATTGTGAGTTGTTCAATGTAAGTGACAGACGACGTGAGACATTTGTTGAGTATGTTTGTAGAATAGATGGTCATAAAGTATAAAATAGGTTTTAAACCACTTTATAAGAAATTTCAACACAATTAGCTAATGTTATTGAAAGAATAAAAAACATTGAGTAAATTCTCTCATTGATATTGGTGGTGTTTAGAAACACTAACTTTAAATTTCTAACAAGCATATATTTCATAGCCATGCAAAAGCCTTTAATGTAAGGGATATATTTATTATGAAAGTCAAAATTAGTCCATATAGAGTCACCGCCTTGTTACATCATGTATATTAGAAAAATACAACTTTTGTAGATTTTGTATAAAACGTTTAGTTGCACTACCATTTATGAAATGTTTGTGATATCCTAACTCATGAACAAGTTGTATTGCTTCCATATCTTTCAAAGTAGAGAGTAAAGGAGTATGCTTCAACATGGATAATTGTGAGTTGTTTAATGTAAGAGACGGATGACATGAGGCATTTGTTGAGGATGTTTGTATAATAGATGGTCTCTTGAAGCAAAAAGTAATTGAAGGTTGAACATATATATCATCTTTATCAATCATGGTCTCTTGCGATGTTGATGATGAAGATGAAATACCATCATTCTCTGCTCTAGTCCATTCATCAATGACAACCTTGAATTGAGCATACAATTCATGTCCATATTGAACTAGAACATGTCCATATCGATCAAACTTGATGACTTCATGTGCATCATGGTATTTTCTTAAGCGAGTCAAGTATGGTAGAAGTTCTTTGATCAAGATAGAGTCTTCATGATCAATATCAAATGTTTATGGATAAATGCAATTCTCAACAGGATTTAGATATCCTTTGTAAGGACTATCATCTATGAGAATAGTCTTGGTATGCTGACAAACATCTCCATATTGATCCCATAAATACTTCAGAGGCTTGAACATTGCTACTCCTATCTTATTTGGCCTATATATGATTTTGAGTCGATGTCTATGACATTGTTCTTGGCCCCAAATCATGAAGAAAGAATGCTTCCTTTTTGCATGGATCTCCAAGCACTTCATAATTTCCATGACATTCTTATGTAAAGTTGTTGACCAAACTCCCACTTGGAATCATGCAAATAAGGCTTCAAGAAAATCCATACATCATGGTCAAAGAACAAGCCATTGCTTTCCCATTTGAAAGCTTTGAAACTTTTTAGACTTAGCAAACCATCGTTGTAAAATAAGACCATTGAGATCAAGTATTACACATAATTGTGTTGCATTTCTTATCAAGGACACATCAATCACATCATTGTGCTCTACTGTTGTTGAATCTGTTAGATATCCAACTATAGATATCTTAGTTGAAGTTACAAAGAAAAAAAAGAAGCACATTAGATTAATTTACTTCCTCATCATTCTACTTAATGTTTGAGCTATAAACTGGCATAGAACACTAAAGCAATTTAACTTCACATTGACAAATACATACATAGGTACTACTTAATAAATGATGTCTTAAGAAAAGAGATATTTGACCATGTGAATAAATCTAAACAAGTGTAATATCATGAGGTGAAAAAAATATATATGATGATTTCTTTGAAGTAAAATCTATTCTAATAAAGTCATTTTTTCATACCCACTTTTTATCGCTAATTATAAGTATACTTGAGATACTAACAATAGATTCTTGTAATTAGTTGTAAAATTTATCATATTAATCATACTCAGATTCTAAAAAGGCCTTCAAAATGCCATGTACAAAGAAGGTGTTTATTAGTCCTAATTATTAAAAGAAAAGTTAAACATGATACTTTTGACCATGTGACCAAAACTATGTCACATATAAGTGACACATGATAATTTAATTGAGATAAGTTATACTCTACTTGGATAAGTTTTTATGGTTTCTTCTTAAGGACTAACCATTCTATTTTTGAACTAGTTATATTCCATAGATATTTAAACTCATGAATTGTAACAAGAATTTTACCTTAATATTCCATATACACATCTCAAAAGATACATTGGAGTGAAATCTTTGTTGCAATATTTGATACTTAAGTAAAACTCCTTTGGGAGGTGCAATGAATCTTTTTTGGGGTGTGCAATATATTGTTGGCTCTCTTATCCTAAGGTACATGCATAGACATACACTAGTGATGTAGTAAAAGAGGCTATAAGAGATAAGAGATTTGACCATGTGGACAAATCTAACCAAAAATAACATGACAAGATCATTACACAACACATATAAGAGTTTAATTGAAGTAAGATCTAAAATAGACTTAAGTGAATTTTTCATAGCTAGCTCAAACTTTTCATTATGATAAGTATTCTTACACACTAGATTACAATTAAACAGTTATCCTTACAAAGGATGATAAATTTTAATGAGCTCTTTAATACTATTTTAGCAAAATATTTACTTAAATAGATTTTGTAAACCAAACATGCTTGGTACCTTTTGTAAAAAATTTAAAAACTAAAGGCATAGTTTCTTTAAGTAATATCACCGAAGAAAGAAAATATTGCAAATGCTAATGAAAGTAACTTCTCAAGAAAAAAATCAAAATTACATCAATCTGTCTTCCTTGATGAAAGGAGAAGGAATGGAGTTTAAACACCTGAAGTAGCCTTTAATTTCTCTTTCATAATTAGACTTGCTATATCTTAGCTTGATTCTTCTATGCCCTCGGGTGGTACTTCAAGAACTTGAACTTCAGTAGGAGGAACCTCTTAGGAGTTTGAATTTTATTTGGTACTCTCATGGACCCTCCACAATTGTGCTTCAACCTCTCTTTGCTCTTGAGTGTTGCAAACCACTGCAATTGTCTTCATATAATTTACCAATGCCACCTTAGATATAAGTCCACTTGCATATACATCAAATACAACAACCCCATGTGCTACATCTAGAACAACAACCCCAACGGTAATTGGATCTCTGTAAACATTATGTATAAGATCAAAGGTTTATAGATTGCATCCAACAACATATACACACCAAGGGGAAGTAGTGGAGGATTGAAGAGGATTTTGCTTTTTTTTCAATCACGACGTTCACAATATCTTTTGCTCCATTTGGTAGGGACCCTACATCAGCTCCACGTGTGAGCTTCTTTGATACCCAATCATTACAAATACCTAAAATATTTGTGTAAACTTCATCATTGATATTATAATCATCAACAAGCTTTTTGAAACTGAAGCATTGAAAAGAGTGACTAATTCCTCCTTTAGGACCCTATCTTGCTTGATTTGCTTAGCCCTTGTTTCCATGTCAATCATATCTTCCTTATCCCATTTGTTTCTAAGAAAAAGAATATGACCTTCATTAATCTCCTCTTTTAGTGTAAGGATGTCTCCATCATTTAAACCCATAAGGCAACGAAATGCAGCAGGAGAAGGTTTCCTTCCCTTTTTTCTCGAACTCTCCTCTTAGGATATAAGCTCACCTCTAGAGTATCTCTTCATGATTTTGATCCAATTATCAAATATTTCTTGGGAGCTAACAATCATATGGCAATCTCTAGATGCACAATTTTCTCCAACATATGCCACAAATCTCTGCAAAAAAAAAGATAAAAATAGTGAGCATAGAACAAAAGAAAGAGCATCACACTAATCTTCACAAAAAGAGAAGGTAAGCTTATATGTGATTACTCACAATTTTCTCCAATGTATGCCACAAATCTCTGCAAAAAAAAGATAAAAATAGTGAGCATAGAACAAAAGAAAGAGCATCACACTAATCTTCACAAAAAGAGAAGGTAAGCTTATATGTGATTACTTGCCATGGTACTCTTTGAGAGCTTGTCTTAGAAAGCCCTTGTTGGGGTTTTGGTGGAGAACCAAATGCTAGCCACTGATCTCTTAATTGTTGAAGTTGCTCAACATAAGGGGCATCTTTCATAACATTCTGTGATTCCATATTTGTCATTCGTGAAAGCTCAATGCACATTATTGTAGCATTTCTTGTGGTGTATAAATGCTTGGTTGCTAGACAACGTGTAGTATTATTCTGAATATATATCTTTGCTGCATGAATTGAGTAAAGCCCCGATATAATCCAATAACTATAAGTGTCCAACTTATTAGCATCCACCTCATCACAATGCATGGGTCTCTTCTCATTGTTGTCTTGTACAAAAAGCATAATATATGCTATTGTTGTTGGATTCATGGGATTCTTTATGAAAGACGTGGTTAGCTTCTCTACATAATCCCAACACTAATCCCAGCACAGTGACCTATAAGCATATAAAGGAGGTGCCTAATAATACCTATCAACGAGAATAGGAAATTGTGTTGTTGGACCAAATGGAAAGAATTTTTCAAACATGTGAAATCTTGGTTCTTCATTCTTTCCCTTCTTCTTAACTATCTTAAGAAAATCGAATGTTCTTTCTACTCCCTTGACCTCAAGAGAAATTATTGGCTTTGCATGTGTAACTTCTAGCATGGAAGGTAAAGTGGCATCATTCTCAATAGTGTTAGCAGCCATACTAACAACAAGAGCTTGTGACAAGGAACTTTGTTGAGGTGATTTTGACTTTGAGCTTGTGGGATTCGGTGAATTATTTTCTTCTTGAGGAGAAGGTGAAGATCTCAAGTCTATTTGTTTATCTTGGAGCTTCATTCTTTTGTTGGGGCGATCACCTTTTCTTGATAGGAAAAGTAGCTCACTATTTTGGACAGCTTAGAATGCTAATATAATGTCTTCTGTGCCCTTTACCTCCTCAAATAAGATCCATCCCATTGTTTTCAAAGAGTATTCTTCATCCTCTTTAATACGGGCAAAGTGAAATGACAAAGATTCAAGTTTGTATACTACATTTTTCCTCTTGATCTTAACAAGATAACATGGTATTCCCTCTTTCCCAGTACATCCATCTATTATCTTCTCTATGACACCATCTTGTTGAAAAAAATGCAATATCACTCTTTAGCGTAAATAAGAGAACATTGTCAACTATTTTTCCTTGACTATCATAAACATCCACATACCATGGATACACAAAATCACCACTAGCTCCATCAATGGTTTGGGTCTCCTTTTTGGATGTGCTATCTTTCTTTGCCATTGAATAGTTCTACAAAGAGAAAAAGTTGTCAGACAAAAGTGGATTTAAAAATATTCAAAATTCACAAAACCCAAAAAAATGTATAAGATTTCTAGGTTGAAAATTGAAAACACAACAACACAAGATTTTATGAAATACAAGACAAATGTACTCCAAAGGGACTCTTCCATAAAATGAAATATTGAAATTTGAGATTAAGTGTGGTATGAGATATCCAACCATAAATTTATGTGCTCATGTATCAAATCTCATGGATTATTCTGGCCCTAAGTTAGCATTAATTATGTTTCTCTTGCAAGAATCATATATTAAAAACTTTGCCATGGACTTCGGTGAGAAGATCAAATTCTATTAATAGTGAGACTTGACCATGGACTTAACCAAATGGTCAAGTGATAATGAAATATTGAGTGTGAGTGTGGTATGAGATATAGTGAAATATCATTGTGATTATGTAGAAAATGTCATGGATGATTTTGTCCCTAAGTTAACATAGGATTTCTTCTCCATGTAAGTTTCCTATGCAAGGATCATACTCTAGAAACTTTACTAAGATTTTTTGCCATGTGGTCAAATCCTATTTAATCAAAGAATGAGATTTATTCCAATATGAGATCCACCCATATATCAATGTGGTTATGTAGCAATCTCATGATCCCATTTGGCCCAAAGTTAACATTTTAATTAGTGCACATGTAAGTTTTCCTTGAAAGGAGCTATATTATAAAAACATTGTCATTGGTTTTAGCCATGTGGTCAAATCCTATTTAGTCATAAGACTTATATATAAGATTAGAAACTTTGCCATGGTTTTTTACCATATGGTTTTTGAAGGCTAGTTAAAGAGAGGATGCGGTTTATTGTGATATGAGATTCACATATAAACAAATATGGCTATGTAGCAAATCCCATAGATATCAATATAAGGTAATGTGAAAAACACTTGAAAGGTGTAGATTTGACCTCATGGTGAAACCTACAAGATAAGACGATTTCTATAAACTGATTTTAACCATATTGCCAAATCTAATTTCATAACCATATGAAGAAAGGGATTCATTTGTTGTAACATGTTGTGAAATTGGATTTGACTATATAGCCAAATATTGTTTTATAGTGGAATGAAAAAGTGGTCTCATGGTTTGCAAGAGGTATGAGATTAGATTTGATCATATGGCCGAACGAAACAAGAATGGGGGATTCTTGGATGCTAGCATTCATAAACAAAATGAAAGATTTGACCATATGGCCAATTTTTATTTTGTACTAGAATGGAAAAAGTTGCTAATTTATGGTAAAATGATATGATATTTATATATGAACATATAGATAGGAAGTTATAAAAATCTGAAATTAAAGAAATGGTTTATGAAAACAAAGTGGTTTGTTTGTTGCACGGCAAGTTTTGACCACAAGGCAAAACTTCCTATAAATATAGTAGGTAATCAAGGACTTTCAAGTAGAACATGGTCTTCCTTTTTAGAGATAATATAGAATATGTTTTTCTTAGAAGATTTTGCCATACAGCCAAATCTAGCATACCCAAAATTTGTGTGATCGAAAACCCACCATAGATTTAGTCTTAAATTTTCAGGATCAATTTCCAAAAAAGTGGTTTGTTTGTTGCAATACAAGATTTGACCACATGGCCAAATTATAGAAAGTAGGGAATACTAAGTAAAAACTAGCCTTTCCTTTTGGAAGTAAGTAAGAGTTGATAATATAAGAAAACATTTGACCAAATGGAAAAATATCATTCTTGTAGTAAAATGAACAAAGTGGTTGATTTGTTGCAAGATATTGTGATACTATAAGAGTCCTTATTTTGGCCAAGAGATAGCTTAAGGAGAAGATTTTGCCGCATGGTGAAATCTCATAGTATATTGGGAAAAATAACATAAATTACATCTTATATTATAAGAAAATATTTGACCTCATGGGCAAATCTGAGATTGTATTGAATAAAATAACAAAAAGTACTTATATTGTTAGAAAATTTTTTACCATATGGTCTAATCTATAGATTGATGAAATATTATGATATGTGTTGTTAGAAGATCAAATTACATCCTATGGAAAAATCATATTGAGTATTGGTAAGTATTGTATAGCCATATGCTTATTGCAAAATTATAAAGAATTTAACCATAATATCTCATGGTAATGCTTTTACTATGAAAATATAGTATAATGGAAAGTTCTATATAGTAAAGTATAATATGATGTATAAGAACTTGATAAAATGCTCTAATATTACTGAAGGATACAAGAAATATAAGGCTAGATTTAGCCTTGAGGCGAAACCTTAAGGTATATAGCATCACAGAATATAAAGAAAGGTTAGTATTTTGAAAGCACTCATTGATAAAAGCATTACACGAACCATTTATTTCATATTCACATCTAAGAGAGTTTTTTCAACATTACACAAATCATATATTTCATATTCACAGCAAAAAGAGTATTTTCAACAGTGCAAGAAATCATGTTTTTCATATTCACAACAAAGAAACTATCATTTGCAAGGTAGTGGACATCAAAAAAGACAGGTGCTCCAGGAGATCAATCAAGCAATCGAGAATAAGAAGAAGACATTGAATTCTCAAGAGTAAGTGCCTAATCTCATTGCTATAGAAATAAATATTACATTTAATTTTCATACATGATTCTTAAAAAATGTTTTTGGTGTTTGATCTTAATATTATTCAATACTAATCATACAAAAGAGTAGTAGTGTGATTTGTAGTAATTGTATGGATTGAAATTATCAAAATCAATGTAGTTTAACTCAAAATTAGAAATGAAGTAGGGAAGAGTTGAAAACATGTTGTAATTAGTAGAAGTCAGTAATGTGTGTTAATGTAACAAAAATCACCCATGAAGTAGAGCAGACACATTGTGGAGTGGCGATCATTCACTGCCCTATTGAATTGCTGAAGCCTTGGAGAAGATTTCTGATTTGAAGACGCAGATAGTTTTGGTCATAATACCCTGATTTGAACCAAAATTTCCACTACACAATCTATTTCAATTTGAGAAAATGAAACAGTGGAGAGTAGTCAAACAAGAGCACGACACCAAAGATTAGAGCCGCAAAACCTACAGTAAGAGGGGCGACAGGAGCAGAGATAAAAATACATAGGATCAGAGATGCAAAAACTGCAATTGTAAAAATGCAACAGAGAAAACACTTAGGTTAGAGATTTGTGTGGAAGAGAGAGGGAGAGGAAGAGAAACTCATTTTGAAAAACATCATGATTACTTGTAAAGACGGACCTCATAAAAGGGATCATTTAATGTATCATGCTATTTGAATAACCATAACTTGTTACGAAATACGAGTAGATTTAGATCTTATTTTTGTATTTATTTTTTAATTTTATTAAATATTTTAAGTCTTATTTTTTTCAAAAATCATGTAATGGCTATACCGTCACCCTTCTCTAGGGTCTACCAGCAGCCCTTGGACCCCACCATTGGGGGCGTTGCTCCCAAACCCCTGTCGGGGGCGTTGCCCTTGGACCCCCACTATGGGCATTGCCCCCAAATCCCCACCAGGGGGCGTTGCTCCTTGGACGCCCTGTTGGGGACGTTGCCCCCAAACCCCCATTAGGGGCACTATCCCCAACCCCCTACTAGGGGTGTTGCCCGCAAACCCCCACCAAGGGGCGCTACCCCTCGAAACCCCCATTGGTAGCATTGCCCCCAAATCCTTACAAGGGGTGGTACCCCTCAAAACCCCCATTAAGAGCATTGCCCCCAAATCCTTACAAGGGGCGCTATCCCTAAACCCCAACTGGGGGCATTGCTCCCAAACCTCCACCGAGGAGGACGTTGCCCTCAAACTCTCACCAGGGGCATTTCTCCTAGACCCACTCCTTCCCCCTCGCCCCTCCTTAAGAACCCACCATTGGGATATTGCCCCTATTTCCATAGCTAGAGATTTTGCCTAAAATATACTCTCTATCCTACCCTGCTAGAGATTCTACTCTCGAACTATCAAGGCGGCTTCAAAATCCTCAATGATATTACACATTACATATTAGATACATTAAATATACATAATCTTACAAAATATGATTTAATATATTTTAATTATATTTATTAATTATTACTAAATTTTATATATATATATATATATATATATATATATATATATATCGATACCATATTTCATAATATGCACATAGTACGATATACTAATATAACATGATTTAGACTAAAATAGTATAACTTAAAAATAAAATGTAATATGATACATTTTACTATTATCAACAAGTAGGCAGTATAAGATTTATAAATATTTAACCATGATAAAAATTATCCTTCCTTCTCAAATAGCTTCTAATTGATGCTGAAATTTTCTCAATCTTTATAACTTTGTGTCATAGGGAATGAAATCTCCTATTCTTTAGAGGTCATTGTGGTTTCAACATTTAAGCACGAGGTCAAAGTTTCTTATAAAATATATTTATCCTTGTTGTCATGTGGAATACATGAAATAAAGATTTTGATCATTTGATCAAATATTTTCTAATGGAGATCACAGAGATTATTTATCATTGTCGACATACGATAAAGGCTTTGACCATTTGGCTAAATCTTGTTCTATGGACTTCACAAACAATCATTATCCTTGGTATCATCTAGATTACATACAATACATGTTTTGACCATATGGCTAAATCTTTTCTTGTGGACATCACAAAGAATTTTAATCCTAAGTCTTGTGTAAAATAGTTGCAATAGAGGTTTTAACCATCTAGCTAAATCTTTTTTCATAAAGATCACAATAAACTTTTATTCTTGTTGTATGTATTTTGCTTGAGGTTTTGACCATCTGGCTGAATATTTTTCTATGGAGACCACTATGAACTTTTATCCTTTTTGTCATGTGAAATACATACAACAAAGGTTTCAATCATTTAACTATGTTTTCTCCTATAATGGGGATCATAAATAATTTTTATATTTGCTATGGTATGGAATACATACAACATATTTTTGACCAAGTGGCTAAATCTTTTCCTATACACATTATAAATAATTTTAATCATTGTTCTCATGTTGAATAGATATAGTACAAGTTTTGAACATCTGCTATATCTTTTCCCAATGAGAACACACAAAGAATTTTTTGCTTACTCAAAGAGTAGCTAATAAAATAAAGTAAAACCAAGGGAAACTAAAAATAATAGAAAAAACTTTTCTTATTTACTTTAGGGCATAGTTCATGAGAAAGTTTATTTTTTGCCATATGGTCAAATCCATCCCCTTTCTGTATGATGTTTCCATTAATACTTTCTATTATGGAAGTTGGACTCATTCTATCTAATGTTTAAGTGCTTTTTTCATTTCAATGAAATTTGATACTTCATTGTATTTAGCAATTTCATTACTATTTTCCTCTTTCTGAGAGGTGACAATATACAAATGATAAAATCTCCATTTTCTCACTTGTACAGGTATCATGAATAACAAATTCTATTTTGGAGAAACTGTGAATTTGCTAGTTGATCATGAGATTGTTGTACTTGGTAGAGTGCATGCAATACTACATCCAAATGAGACATGCCATTGAGAAACACTTGAAGATGGATATATTTTAGTGGCTATTGATAAATGTTTAAATGTAGCAGCATATTTACCATTCCCAACAATTTATGCAATGAAGGTTCATGAAGCTATAGGTGGTTTTGCAAAATGGGGAAAGAAAGATGTGGTTGTTGTTTCAAACTCAATAACAATTCATGACGGAGGAGATGATTACGAATCAAACCATTTCCTATCTTCTCAGGATATTGATGTGCTTAGCATTCATGAAAGTTGGAGAGAACGTAGAGTGATGCTATGGACAGAAGGCAACACTCTATGTGTTGGGACAGGGGTTATATTATTGGCTTTTCCATATGGTGTGATAAACTTTGAATTGTTAGGAAAAGAGGATGTTGTTGTGGTGGTAGATAAAGCCCTTGATCAAACCACAGGGACATACATAGATGGCAACCTCCACTGTGTCACTTTCGAAGCATGGCCTATTAAACAAGTCACCTTTGATGATGGAACATTGCTGTTACAACAACAATCATACATGCAATTTGTCTCTACAAATGCTTGTGCCGAAAAAATGGAAGATACCAATGAAGATTATGTTTCTACAAAAAAAACAATTTTTGTTTAGAAGAGATCATATTGTATGGTCAATAGAAAGCCTCGAATTATTGCCCCTAAAGGTGCAAACTTGAGGACTTCTATGAACTCCATTTCACAGGTTTCCATGATTGGTTGTTGCCAAGAAAAGTGTTGCCAATTTGCTGATAGAGAAGCAAAGCAACAATTACATAAATACTTTTGGGGATTGCAATTTGAAGACTGCACAAACTATGTTTATGACAAGTTTGAATCATCATGCAGGATTGATTACTTAGGAACAAGGAAGTACAACTTCATCTTCAATGGACAAGTGGTATGTGGAAGGGCATGGTATGAGATTCATGGAATCCCAAAGACATCTTTTTATAGGTACAAAATACAATTTGAGCATGGTGTGAGGAGAGCAATGCATGGAAACAAGGGGGCTATAAGAGCAGCTTGGGATAACACAGAGATGGGAAGAGCCATCCTTAGAGACTTTGTTAAGAAGAATGCAGATCAAATGCCACACAAGAGCAGAACAATGAAAGATGGATCAAGGGAGACACAATTGGTTATCCCAGATGTTTACAAGCAGGTAGATATATGGGCAGAAGTAAATACAACATTGAGTGGTATTAGATGTAAGCAAATGTCCTTGCCCACCTTCAATTGTATTTGGAACACAGAGTTCAAGCATGTAACCTTAGCAAAGACAAGTGAGTTCTCCAAATGTAGTATTTGCTCAAAGATCAAAGAGAATTTTGCAGCAACAAAGTGTCTTCAAGAGTGAAATGTGCTTCTAAAGAAGTGTCAATGTCACATGCTACAACAACAAAGTTGTCAGAACATATACTACAATTGGCGCTTGGCCTCAGCATTAGATCCATATAAAAACTTGTGCATCATACATGATAAAATGGACGAAGCTATCCCTAGGTTAAGGCTTCGATCAAAAGAGACTAAAATATCTACTCAACTACCAGTTTCTTTAATAGGCATGATTACACATGGACATAGAGAAGGTAGATATGGACATTTCTCACTCAATCTATGGCCTCACGATCCTAACTTCATAATTGCCTCATTGACATTTTGCTTTAGGAACTTGGAGTGACTACACAATCGTGCAAATGGTGATCTACAAGTAGATGGAATGCCAAGATCAACCTCTGTGCTACTAAATGCCCTCAACTCGAAAAAAGCACTAGATCACCATCAAGGTGTTGCACAAAATAAATCATACATGGAAGATAATACACCACAAGATGGCCATCATCATTTCAAACGATTGCCAGAGAACTTACTACTTCAACTTGATAATTGCGGATCAGAAAAAAAAATCGCTATCTCTTTGCATATTTATCATTGCTTGTTGCACGAGGAGCATTCAAGATGATCCAGCTTGGGTTTCTCATGGTGGGTCATACACATGAAGACATCGATGCAATGTTTAGCAAATTTTCAAAGAAGCTAAGGATGAGCATGACCTTCACTTTTCCTCATCTTATGCAACATTTTCAATCATGCCAGATGATAAGTCATACACATTTCTTATTGACACATGTGTGTGACTTTAAGAGATACATTGAGGGATACTTGTGTGATTCCAAAGATACACTTGTTGGTCACTCAAAATCTCTTTAATTTTGGTTTTATATGCAAGGAGATACAACTGTCATGCAATACAAGATGCATCCAAAGTCCCCAGACTGGTTAGCAAGAGAAGGTGGCATTGAATTATGGAAGAGAGACCTTGGAGGAAAGCCTACTCTTCCAAAGGTTGTTCCAATGTTACTGCCCATGTTTGAGTACGTTAAGAATCATCAAGAAGTAGGAAGTGGAGTTAAAGATTATTTGAAGTATTGGGAAAGATGGTCAAATGTACAAGGATTTGAAGCAGAGTTCACAAAGTTTATAGCACCAATGATTGATTATTGGAAACATATGATCTACGCTCTTCAAACTCCAAATGTCTAAGAAGATTTACTTTTCATAGATTTTTGGCCAAGAACACAAAGTGATGTAACCAATATAGATGTAGATAATGCAGATGAGTTTATTGGATTGGAAAAGTTGAATGATCACTATTGTGGTCCTCTGAGCAAACGACCCAAACATGTATTTGAACCAATGCTTTGATGTTAAGAAAGATGACTTTGTGCTTGTTAGACCTTCAGATCCAGTATATCCAATATAGCTTGGTGTTGCACAAAGTGAGGTCGATACAAATAGAAATTCCAAAAACTTCAACAAGGTACATATACAATATTGGGCACTAGTTTGTAGTCGTCAAAATGCTACAGATGCAGAGGTGAATTTTAATTATTGGGATAAATATTGGATGTGCAACAAAAAAGATCCTGAACAATGGGAAACAATAGATAGCATTGTCTTCTCTTGGATGAAGAAAGGTACAAAATCTCCCAAAATTTTTAAAATTCCCCTAAAGGTTGTATTGAAGGCCAAAGAAGGTCTACAAGAATCCATCGACTGAAGATTTTCCTTGAATATTTTCAAGGAGATTAAAACTAAGGTGTTTATTAACACCACCTTTTTGAGTTTTTTTCAATCTCTTGGAAAAAACCATAAGCAGTATTATGTTCAATTGCACCAAATTCCAAATTAATGAAATTCCCAAAATTCGTGAAATCCATTTTGATTTGGTTTTCCCATATTGATGGGAAACTCCCAAAATCCTGAATATGGAGTTCCATCTCTTGATGCTTCAATAATAAAGCCATTCATTCTCCAATAATAAACATCCTAGTACATAGGCTAAAGGGGCTAGTAGTTGAACAATTAAGAAACAATGGCTTCATCTCATGATTTGTAGCAAGAGACTATGCTTTCCCCCTCAACACATGATCATGAGATGAAAGCACATTGCCAAAACAAATTTTCACCTATGCGATTATCATTTAGTTAGTCAATTGGCCAAATTTTAAATTCATATATGTAAAACAATTTACCTTTTTATTGTAGATAATTAAAGGTGATTTAAAATCACACACGCTCCAATAATAATATAAGGGTTTGAATCCATGCCCATGCACAATCCACAATGATGTAATTAGTTGAGAAAAAATGCCTTCGATATATCAATGGTTATAGTATAGAATACTAATGCTAATAATGATGTTTGTTATAGGAAAAAAACAAGTGGTGGTAGGGCTTTACAACTTTGCCACCCTTCTAGCAACATTGGACTAACAACCAAGTCTTCCCATTATTATAGTTGAGTGTCCCAATTACTAAAATTTTAGAGACTACATTACTCGACACATTGCAAACACTTGAATAAAAGAAAATACAAGACACGTTGATAGAAATTTGTAGAATGTGTACATGTCGACCATTGTCAATAGCCAAAAATGTATGTACAATCATATTGTAGATAATGGGTAAATCAACCATAAGACACACACAAAATAAACATTAGTCAACATACAATATATAAGCCACATACAATGAACATCATTATCATCATCTCATAAGTGATGATGACCCAAAAAGAAACAACAGCATAAACATAAGGCCTCACATTATGAAGGGGAGAGGATAGAACACAATGAAAAAAATAAGGGAGTGCATGAGGTAGTTACACTCCAAAAATATCTAGCAAGGGACTGCAAGGCGGCTCATTGTAATGCAACAACTCCTCAAAAGGGTTTTGATAACACAATCAATCATTAATGCAAAGTTAGACTATACATTTGCTAGACTATCAAAACAGACATGTCCAACCAATGCGCCACACACATTAAACTTACCAATGAGAGTGGTCATACCATGCTACATTTCCTAATATTTTTTTTCGAGCCTACTGGATTGCCAATCTATAATGGAATATTGCACCAAAGAACATTTTAAAACACTATTAGAACCACATCAATACTATAAAGCAATATGGAAAAGAGTGAATGTCCAATATTAAAATAACTTGAGATTACAAAATCTTTCAAATAGATAGACCAACCACTAATGCTAATGTGATGCACAATTCTACCCTCCAACTAATCCTCTATCTTATTAATTGTGCATCACCTTAGCAATAGCAACCTAGTGGAACAATCCTAATAATATAAGCCTTATTGAATCCAAGAGTGTATGATGAAGTATATATAGAAATATCCTATGTAGCAGGTGTATCCTCATGAGTGTGACCTACAAATGGTCGAGCAAATCTAGGCATCCTAGGGAAGGTATTTCTTATGGGCATGGACAATGTAGATAACCCTAAAACGTTCTATCGATGAGAAGAGGTCATAACAACTATGTCCTCGTAGTATACCAAGGTAGAACATGATGATATTGAAAATGATAAAGAAATGAGGACTCTCTCTTTGAAACAAACCACTTGATTCGGAGACATATGTGCAAAAATGTCATCAAACTCCTCATCTATATGCTATTAACTCATGATGCCCCCACAATCAAGTGTGATGACTTGCACAAACAATAGAAATGTTAGTTAGTCCAATGTGTTGGAAAAGAGAAGCATAATAAAAATCATACATATATATATATATTAGTGCAAAAGATAAAAACATGTAATGTAATGAAGTACCAACATGGGTGATAAACGAGGATTGTAATGAGACACTCTCATGAACAAAAACTCATATAGGGCTCTATAAATTCATCTTGGTATAGCTCTCGATATATACCAAAGGATCTATCAAATATTTCCACAAGAAGAGGAGTTTACTTCATTCTTCTCAAATAATTATTGCATGCCTATCTCCTCCACTTGTTATGCTAGATGTCCTAAACCTATCTCTTACACTTATTGCAATCCCTTATTGCCCTTCACTTCTTGCATACCTTTCTTCTCTACTTGTTGCATACCCTCCTCCTCCATGTAGGGAACAATCCTTCCCTCATATAATCAAGTTGTCCAAGTCACTACACAGACAACATACAATTATAGAGGTTGTTATAGGTTACAATAAAATATTACCTGTGTTGTGGGATAGTCAAGAATCGATCGTCATCAAACAATTTTTGTAATCTTCATAGCTATTTTTGAAAAAAGGACTCCCACTTCCTCGCAATGTTTCAACAAGACAAACATGTCTCACACATCATTCCACTTCTTCTCAAATCCATCTCCATGAATCCAGATGGCCCTTAAGAAACAATGGTCCCCACTACTTTCAAAACAAATTTGAACCATTGAATATCAAATATGATGGTGAAAAACTTGGGATAGTCCACTAAAAGATTCCATCTCTACCACTTTGAATCTATGGCTTAGCATTAAGTTTCTTGTTTAAACTGTGCCATGATGCCACAACCCTATACTATGGATTCAAGACGAAGCCAGTTATCACTCATTGATGAAGAAAATAAGGATATAAGAGCATGCTTACCTTTCAACTATATCCCAAAAAGAACTCCCACTCCTCTTGTGTCACTATCTCACCTTCATGTGACAGTTCAAGTAATGGTTTATGTAGCAGCCTCGCAGCATGAACCACAGGAGTTCCTCTAGGACATCAAAGTATCAAATAGACCATTGGTGTGTACTATGTCAAAACTCTAACCTTGTTACCTCTTATTTAATTGTACCAGTCTTGTATCTAGTGAGCCACTTCTCCGTGGATGCATGGTGCAACATGCAAAAATGATTTACATCTTACTTTATACTTCTATCCATCCTCTTCTTTATTCCATTTTCAATTGTCATGCCTCCAGTGTCTCTAATGAAGTGATAGCACACCTCAATATGTTTCATCTTTGCTTGGAAGACCAAATTCTTGGCTAGTTGGATAGCACTCATAGAATCCAAATCCAATGTAGAGACCCCATCAATAATACCAAGGTCAGCCTAACCAGAGAGCCTTCTTGTAAGCCCTAGTGGTTACAACATACTCGACCTCAATAGAAAAGAGATCAATGTATTTCTGCACCTTAAACATCCAGGAAACAACACCTCTAGCAAAGGTGAAGACATAGATATATGTGGACTTCCTAATGTCTACATGTCCTATATATTCAAAGTCAATGTACCCCACGACTCCTATATCTTGGCCACAATAACATATTCACATAGTTGTTGTGCCCTTCAGGTATCTCATGATACCATTGATGGCATCCCAATGCCATCTACTAGGTGTAGCCATATAGCATGCTACAACTCCCACTATAAATGTTATGTCAAGATGAGTGGCTATCATGGTATACATCAAATTACCCACGATGGGGGGTATAAGGGATCTTGGCCATCTCAGCCTTCTACTTATCAAACAGCGAACAATCCTAACTAACCTTCATATGAGAAGGTAAAGGATAGCCAATAGGCTTACTGTCTTGCATACGACATCGCTCAATGACTTTCTGGATATACTCCTTTTGTGATAGATAAAGGAGCCCCTTAGAGTGATTGCGTGTAGTGTACATCCCAAGGAAATTCAAGGCATATCCCATGTCCTTCATCTCAAAGCTCTTCTTGAGGTAAGTTTTCAAGGCATCTAGCTCATCATGAGCTCTCCTAGCATTGAGCATATCATCCACATAGAGTACCAAAAACATAAGGCTACCATCATGAGCCTTCTTTGTGTATAAACATGGATCCATAGCATTGTGTCTATATCCTTGTGAATGCATAAAAGTATCAAACTTGTAGTACCATTCTCTAGGTTCCTATTTAAGGCCATAGAGACTCTTTCTCAACCATGTGACATTACATTTTTGAACTATCGTCCATCCTTGATTCATCAAATCATCTCTCTCTCTCTCTCTCTCTCTCTCTCTCTCTCTCTCTCTCTCTCTCTCTCTCTCTCTCTCTCTCTCTCTCTCTCTCTCTCTCTCTCTCTCTCATATGTAGCCATATGATTAGGAACAAAGAGGAGAGAAATAGGAGAGAGAAAGAGAAAAATTGAATACTTTTATTTGTGACATAATTTCTCATACATTCTGGTGCATTGGAGAGTGAAGATTTGAGAGATCGCATGCCTCAAGATGGTCGATTGATGCGAAGATGCATGATTTTTTTTTAATAAAAAAAATAAGGGGTGTAAAAAAACACCCCTCCCCATCTCGATAGATTTTTGAGCTTTTTCTCTCTTTTAATCATGTTTACACATAAACCATTAAATTATCTAATTCAAATTCACATTTTCACATTTGTTTGAAAGTGGTTCCAACCTAAACAAAGGGGAAACGACCTCAAAATCACCATTCGACTGAATGGCAACTTTCTGGCATTGAAATCTATCACCTTGGCCTTTGTCATGTGCTTTCCAACTTCCGGATCTAGTAGCTACTTCATAACGCTAAACCTTGCGGCCATTAAATGGAGGTCAAATTGGCTCTGATCAATGAACAGACACTTACGTTAGATTCTTGGCATCAAAATGTATCTAGAAAAACTCTAGCTCCTTAGGTCCATGCTCGTTCTATTTTGCACCAAAAATGTCTCTTTTATGGGTCTTGAGCTATCTTTGCAGTTGGATTTCAACTTTAAAATCCACTCTCATTGGTGACCACGAGATAGGGCAACTCAGTCCGTCAAACCCATAAACTGATTTTCATATATAGAAACCATAAAGAGCATCAAGTTGCTACAAATAAAAATACACACCAGAGCACAAACACAACTCTCATCCTATCCCTTGACAAAATTAAGGCATGAATTCCACAAGGGATAGGCCAAGCATAGCCTGACAGAGATCTAGAGTTAGTCGCTAATATCCAACTGCTCCAACACAGAATGGCTTTAAAAAACTATCAAAGGAGTCATCCTAAATAGTGGTCTAACCTGCCTACCTGACATAGGACAACTAGAATAGGAACTCCTACTAGGCGAGAACTCCTATCCACAGATTTTTCATTTTTCCTTCAATAATTTATACTCAAACATGGTAAAAAGAAGGGAGCTGAGTGTATTGTGACCCAAGGAGAATATGACATCAATCTTAGGTCTTATCTTGGTATCCAAGAACCTACCAAGATCTCGCTGGTAATACTAAATATTTTTTCTTCTACTCACTTTTATTTTTACTCCAACCATCCTTATTTTTTAAAGAATAAATGCCACCCCTAGGAAGACAAGGCATTAGCATGGGTCACACAGTAACCTACCAAGCCTTCACAAGGCAATAAT
The DNA here is from genome assembly GCF_053477565.2 of Lygodium microphyllum. Lineage (NCBI taxonomy): Eukaryota > Viridiplantae > Streptophyta > Polypodiopsida > Schizaeales > Lygodiaceae > Lygodium > Lygodium microphyllum. Next base: position 22,119,240 of record NC_141147.1, on the reverse strand, counting down.
CATTTGCGCTAGGAACTTTTCTTTCTTTATTTTCTTATTTCAGGGGTTAGAATCCCTTTTTACGTACCTTTGTATCTTATATATTTAAGATATATCCATTATTTCTTATCTTTTATTCAGTAGGCTTCCCTAGCTACCTCACAACTAATAGGGAATCCTAAAAATTGCTACCTAGTAAGCTAGTAGAATAGGGTCACTAGGAGTACCCTCAACACAACTCTTAGAGCGCTCGACAATGTCTTTACAAGAGGCGGAAAAATGCTCAATTCTTCCCAAACACATCTAATCTAACCTTAGGCCTTCATCTTGAATATTAGTGTCCCATAAAAGAAAAATAACCCACATATGTAAGCACATACATCATAAAGGAAAATAACTTGTAAAGGAAGGACATCACTCGAACTTGGCCACAAAAAGCTTCTACATAGCAAGAGGCTTTCTGTAGGTGCTCTGACGATTTTTTTTAATGCATTACTTTTAAAATAAATCATTAACCACATCTGAACCAAACAAACAAATGGCTCTCTTAGCCTAACAATATAAATCATTTCACTACAAAATAAAGGGCCCTCTTAGCCTAACAAAATCAAACAATTCTCTGCACAAACAAAGGGCCCTCTTGGCTTAACAAAAGCAAATATACCATTGAACAGAATAGGAAGATAGTTATTCGCGCTACCTGACTCATACCCATACTAACCAATCGATAGCCAAAATAGGACATGTTAGCAAGCAATCCCCACAGTAGTCCTAGACTAATATTAGGAGGCAATTGTAAAAGCCTTTCAAGATCATAGTTAAGAAAGACATCTTCAACAAAGGCAAAATTGTCCAGGGAGTCTGCAAAGAAATTCCATTGTCAAGGGTGTCCAAGGTTGCATGATGGTACAACCTTAGAATGGGATCCCTCACACTATAGGTTCCATTCAATTGGTTGATCACTAATTGTGAGTCACCTTTCACCAATGACCGGTGAATACCACCATGTCCGATTCAGCCCCGTCAATAAGGCCTTGTATTCCACCATGTTATTCATAAAATCAATGTCTAAATACACTCCCATTTTTAGAACCACTCGATGATGGGGGTCTTTAATGACAACCCCAACGCTCTCATGCTTAGCAGATCCTCGAGAAGCTCCATCAAAATATAATGTATAAACCACGGCTTCATTGGTATAGCCTACCATGGCAATCACCGCACTCATACTTATGATAATCAAAGTCTAATCAAGAGAGGGGATATAAGACAAGGACAATCCCTCCTTCTTTATTAAACTCAATAGGGATGCTAGTAAGTGTTGAGGATCAAGCTCATGATCAGTATCACTGACATGAACGGCCTTATCTAGATAGGTGTCATCTTAGCTATCACTCTCCATGTGTGTTGTAATAACTCAGTCGGTCAAATTCAACCACAGTTAGTGGTATGGCCAGTTAGTGACCTAGTGTGTTTTTCAGTTATGTGTGATTGGACTTAAGTAAGCATTATAGAATAATGACAAGAAGAGAACAATGGGAGTTCACGACTCTCTATCACCTCCATTTCTTTGTCTCTCTCTCCCTCTGAATCTTAAACATGGTATCAAAGCTTAAAGCTTGAAGGCTTGGCAGTGGCATTGGCATCAACATTGCAAGAGAGCTGGAGCTTGAAGTCAGGAGCTACACTATGACCTGCAAAATTTTATGTGTTGGCAGCCCATTGGATCAGTTGGAATGTATGTTTCTTATGGTTTATCAATTTACAACCTATTGAGGCTTCCTGGAGGGTGTTCTCTGTTGCTTGAATGATCTCTGTTGCATGAGCATTGAGGGAAATAACAACAGCAAGGTAAAAAACGTGACCTGCACAGATTGTGCTAGTTTGCTGGTCATCTTCTCCTACTCCAACTTAGACATTAGTAGCCATAAACACACTCTACTATTGATAAACAACTTGTTAGGGATTGAAGAAATCTTCATAGCATTGGTACCTTGGTTCTCAACTTATTTGTGGGATGGTCAAATCAAACATTGGCTAGAAAACAGAGCAGGTCTACTGTTACTTATATAGGGACAACATACATCTACCTCATTGGGGGCTATATTAACCTCTACTGATGTCTACTAATGCTTGGCAATGTGCATGCCTTTAGCCTCATGCATTTTGGCATGGCTTTGAAGAGTTCAACACTCAGATTTAAATGGTAATACCAGGCTAAAATCTATCTTAGATGCAGGTTGAAATCTGTCTTGGAATTTCCAGCACTAAAACAGGGCATTGTTTGATCAAGAAAGGCTTAAGAATGATCCAGACAATCATCCTAGATGCTTGGCAAGTGTTATAGCAACACTTATGTATACATGGTCATAATATTGGAGTATTAAATGCTCAGTTTTGGAGCTTATTTGCAGACTAGAAATAGTGAACTGGTTACTATCCTAAATTTTGAAACAATATACTTACAAGGTTGAAGTATCTATGACGCTTATTTACTACTGACAAATGATTGGATCATACCACTTGAGTAGTAGATGCTTTCTGGGATACTGTGAGTGCTGAAAGCCCAAAGTTTGGATTTATTTGTTGCTGGTTATACCATGGTGTTGACTAGTTATTGTTTGTAGGAAGGATACCTATCATCTTCACTTGACATACATACAATCTATTTTGACCAGTTGGACATGTATTAACTCCTGCATAGAGTGGCAACTATATGAGATGTTTTGGGGTTGTTTTGAGGTCTGAATACTCTTTTTTTAGTAGAGAAAACACTGTTGGTTATACACAAATTGTTGTCTGTCATTGATTGTCATGAACACCTACATGTCTACAATGCAGACATATATTGTCTATTTGGAATGCCACTACATCTAGATGTTTTGCCACTACCATAGAATGTTTTGAATTGATTTGAGCTTGGTTTATGCTTAATTGACTGTTGACTGTGTTTTTTTCATTGATGGAATACAGTTTACAACAAGTAGGTTGTCAAGAAATGGTACCTGAAGAACTACATGAAACTAGTCTTGAACTACATGAAATTGTTCTTGAATTGCAAGAAGACTATTCTTGAACTGCAGAAAGTCTATTCCTAGACTGCAGGGAGTCCAGCACTTTTACATATTGCATATGGCATTGAATACCTTAATTGCAAATATGAAAAATGCTCAAGGCACTAACAATATCACTCAAATTGTGGGAGAAGCTTGATAACAAAAACTTTGCTCTATGGAAGTTCATGATGATTTTTTTTTTGATTGGCAGAGGCTATTGGGATTTATGTACGGGGGTTGAAGCTAAACCTGATTTGCCTGAATAGAATCCGACACAGGAACAATAGAGACCTCATCGATAGTGGTTGGAAAGAGCCAGTAAAGTACTGCATTGGTTTTCTTTGTGCATTTCTGATACAATGGCTATGCAGATTACTAGTTTGCCGTTCCCCAAAGGATGCTTGGAATGCACTCATGAAGAATTATGGTAATGTCACACATGCAAGGAAGATATAGTTGAAGTAGCAATTCAACATCATGTCTAGGAATGGCAGGAGAATTCAAGCATACACGATGGAAATAAAGACCATAGCTGACCAACTGGCTACTATTGGATCTCGGGTTTCAGATGATGATATGATTGCAGTGACAATGAATGGGTTAGGCAAGGAGTATAAGGAATTTGATATGTCCATTTATGTGAGATCAGAATCCCCTAATTGGGATGAGTTACTTGCACTGTTGCTACATGAAGAAGTGAATCTTGGCTTAAATACAGGTTTTAAGCACATCTCAAGGCAAAGACACTGTCTTTTACTCTAGTCAACGAGCTAGAGGTGGTAAAGCTTGTGGAGCTTTTCAGGGTCGAGGAGACACTCTAAATACAAATTGAAATCAGTAGCAAAATGCTTGGCACGGCTCAAATACGCAAGGACAACGAGGATCTAGAGCCTTTAGAGGCAAGGGGGAGATCACCTAGAGGCAGAGGTTGCTCCTAGCAATCACATGAGCAGTCTAATAGGGATAAAGACTATCATTATTGCAAAAGATATGGGCATATCATGAAGAATTTCCATAAAAAGAAAGCTAATATGAAGTCAAAAGGTAGGAAACATGGACATTATGCATCTTCCAGTGGTACTCAGGATGACCAGGGAGATCGACTATTTGCTATACAACATGTATCAAAGAATATGCCTAAGCAAGGCAGAGAAGAGAATGATACATAGACTCAGGAGTATCCACTCATATGACTCCTCATGGCAAATGGTTTGATGATTTAGTAGTAGGGTCTCATGGATTTGTATGTACTGGTGATGATGCACAGCATGATATTTAGTATACAGGTGTGGTTCCGTTACTCATGCCTGATGGCAGATAGAAGAGCCTATGTGATGTACTAAATGTACCTTCTATTACCAAGAATTTACTGTCAGTTGGACAAATGGCTGTGGACAAATGGCAGAACAGAATTTGCAAGTCATATTCAACAAGAATGGTTGTTTTATTGAAGAGTATGGCAATGGCTATAAATTGTTTGCCAAAGGCAAGAGATATGGAGAAATGTTTACCTTGGATGCATCTATCCCGGAATTGAAGGTAGCTATGTTTTCCCATGATAATGGAGTAGTTTTCGAGATGTAGAAATCTGGCACAAATGCATTGGTCACGTTAATGTACAGAAGCTAAAAAATATGCACTAGAAAGAGGTTATACTTGGCTTGCTGAAGGAAGAACTCATCCCACAACCCCCTTCCCCTCCACCTGAAGTACAGCAAGAGGTGGACACCTCTATGGAAAGAAAAGCAGAGCTTAAGAAGAAGGGACAATAGATGGTAGAGCAAGCACGAAGAAGATTGAATGCCCAATGAGAAGTAGTGCCAACATCACCTATCCCACCAAGCCCAATGAGAATTGTGGAGGTATCTTTCTGGATTGCAAGACCCAACCTTTCCATCAGTTCAGAACTCATAATGTTAACAGATGATCCCGTGTCGACAATGGCATAATCTACTAATATCCCATCGACATAGGCTGCAACCCTTGGGCAATGCTTCTCAGCATGCTCGAACCAGTCATCACCAACTCGCGCAATACCCGAAGGTTCTACGATATACCCGGTACGTAGGATCTTTCTAAATTCCTTGCGTACTCCTGGGGAAAGCTTAATAAGCTGTAAAAGATTCACATCCGGCTTGACTTCACAAAGAGAGCTCGCCAAATCGAATTCATGATAGTTCGATAGAGCTCGCTTTTCACGCCAAACCATCCGCTCTTTAGGTCGTTGAACCGGCTTTATTGCCTCTTTCTTAACTTTCACCTTCTTCTTTGGTGGTTCCTTATCGGCTTTACTTTTCACGGGCTTCAAAGGTCCCCCTTCCATGGCAGGATCCAAAACTTGCGTTCCTTTGTCACCTTGTTTAGGGTTTCCATCGACAGGCTTATCCTTATCGGCTTCTCTACCCTTTTGACCTCTTGTAAGGACAGTTCGCTGATGAGAGGTTTCAGCGTCATTAACGTGTACAGCCTCAATCAAACTAACCCCACTACCACTAGGTAGCTCCTCCACTGTAGTCTTTGGTCGTTGAAGTATTTGTTTAGGCCCATCTTCTCACTGAGAATCATTTCCTTGCACACGATGATTAACAAGCCCTGGTTGCCGACTTCCTCGCTGGAGGGAACTGATCTTACTCCAGCAAGTAGCTACTAAATGGCCAGATTTTCCACAAATATCGCACTTAACATTTGGGCAATTTCTTGGATAGTGCTGCCCACCACACCATTTGCAACTAAACCTCGAAGGTGCGTCCTCATCTGGGTATCTACTTCCTATCAAATTTTGTTGTTTTTTAAGGAAGTTGACATCAACGGCTATTTGTCGATACTGCTCCGTAATCATGTCGGTATAATGCTTCATCATGTCCTTAACCTCGCCAAGAACATTGGAAGCGCTCGACTCATAGCCTTGGTCATTACCATGTCGTTCCATCGGCCTAACAATTCGATTAGGCACTAGTTGTTGAGCCACATGCATGGTATTAGAATTGACCGCCTGGCCTCCACCATTTGGAGCCATTTGACTGCCCGTAGGCATCGACATGCTAGGAGGAGCTGGTAATAAAGGGACATTCTGCATCATGTTCCCTCTCCCATTAGGGTTAGCCATCGCTATCCCTTGGCCACTACTGCCATTGGCCATTGCCACATTATTTCCCAATACTAAACCCATATTTGAATTGCCTCGAGAAGCATAGGCTGCTTGTAGTCGGGATTCCACCTCTTGTGCTCGTTTAATGGCAGTATCTATATCCCCCAAAGGGACACTACTCAACTACAATTGGATATTAAAGTCCAAACCATGTAGGAAATATTGCAATTGGGCAGCTGCGGGAATAGGAATAGAGGTGTCCAACTTATGGAAAACCTCTTTTATTTTCTTCGCATAAGCACAAATATCCTCGTGTGGCTCTTGGCGGGTTACGTTGAGTACACACAACCAATATTGCCCACCCCTTTCAGGGGCAAACTCCCTTCGAAAAGCTCCATAAAATGAATCAATATTCAATATGGTTCTGGCTTTTAAACCATGATACCATATAGCAGCTCTTTCTTTGAGAGTCATATTGAAGAACATCATTAAATGTCCTTCTTCTTGGATGCGACAGTTAAACATCAGCTTTTGAAACTCCCTAATGTGGAGTTCCGCATCTTCCTCAACTAGCCCATTAAAAATGGGTAGCGGGTAACCTAGAGCCGGCAAATCCGTCGTTCCTACTGGAATTTAAGTAGGCTGCGCCATGACGAGGATTGGATTTGTACTAGGAATAGGGGACGGTGGGGTTACACCTCCCGCACTTGATATAGACTGGATCATGGCAGAAAGGGGAGCACTAGAGCTTCCACCTTCTCCTGACTTCCTGCTTGTGGCACCAAGACCACTAGATCCACTCCCTCGTAAGGGTTCAGCACCGCTACGCTTAGGGGAATATCTCCTAAAAATTTCAGCACGTCGCCTAGCTCTTTCGTCTCTCTCTTGCTTTTGGATTTCTGCTAGACGATGCTTATCAATAAATAACGGATCAATCACAGTGTCTTTTGGCATAAACTGCTAGTTGGTCCCTAGACAACCAGGATTCGAGGACCGCCACTTTTAAGCGGCTCCCGGCAAACGCACCACTGATGGACCAAAAAACGGGCCGACACTGGCTCATGCACTAGCCGGGCCTCGTCACTACGCACAAGACAACCCCGCGGCCTCGCGGCCAGGAGCGTCTATCAAAATCTCTGCCTTCTTAAACATTGCGTTTGTAATACGTTGTAGTCTAACTGATCCTAACCCAATATTACTCCTCAGAGGGAGTCCCTTACACATAGCCAAAAGGCTCGAAGCACAGACATAGGGGGTCCTCCAACGGCTAAGTGCCGCCACCCCTCTGCGACTCTCCTACACCTTGGGGATTGGCCCCTCGATGCATCGCTCAACATATGAACATTTCGCACAAAATCCACTCAAGGTACCATTTAATCGTATATAGGAATGTACCATTGTCCTTACTTCTCTTTTCCCTAGACCCCACGACTAGCCTATGGCTTAGGGTGTCCTGTCTTTCACTCAACGTGGGTCAAGGTCCTAATGAAAGCAATTGCTGTGCATCTAGGATTTCTGATACCTTTAAATATTTCCATGATTTATGCATAGTGTGGATGCCAAGTGCTCAAACAGTTATGAAATCAATATTGTGCACATGTGCAAAACATCCTTTCAATGATTTTCAACTACCGTTCTTATGCGGCGTTGCACAAACCTAGCACCGAGGAAACCCTCGTGCTACTAGGCCCTTATTTTATAATTATTCACCGACCTATATGGCATGCAAACAAAATCCAGCAATCTTTTCATCATTTTACTCCACATTTAGACACACTTTAACCACTCTACCCTCCCATCGATCAAATGTTGCATTGTTGTATAGATTTATAGGGTATTTTGCCATCATTTTATGTGAAAAAACGGAAAAAACACACTAGAACAAGAAGGTGGGGATGAACTGAGGCAAATCCTCATGCTTCAGTCCCCACAAACATTGTTCTTAATTTTCATTAATTTTCCGCACCCAAAATGCATTTTTCCCCTATTTTTAGTGGTTTTCCTCTATTTTCCTTGTATTTTCCCTTATTTTCTGCATTACTTAATTATTGAAAATTCAAAATAGGTTATGGGCTGTGGCCCTTAGTTCCTTCTTGTAGCAAAAATGAAAATTTAGTTGGTGTTCCTATTCATTTTTCCATTTTCATGCCCAAAACCATCATTTTCCCTTGATTTTCCATATTTTACGTGTTTTAGTGTATTATTTTGAACTACAAGATGCATATTTTTCTGATTTTCTGATTATGATCAGCAAGTACTCATGGAAAACAACAACTTAAAAAAATTTTAGCCCACATGAACAACATTTTATCAATCAAAAGCCATGAAATCTCAAATTTCCTTTGAAAAAATTGAATTACCGCTTATTTGCGTGTTTCGGGTTTCATGTCCATGGCTGCAAATCTGAGAATTAGCAGCACTTCATGCTCATGAGGATCACAAATCACCATTTCTAGCCCATGGAGCAATCCGATCCATGCCGGACAAGCCTCCACCATTCTTTCTTCTTCCTTCTTCTTCCCACATGAACTTGCCTTTAGAAGAGAGAGAGGGAGGAGAGAGAAAGACTAGATTTCTATCTCAGCATTCAGGCCATCAATTGAGGAGCGAAGGGCGGCGATAAGATCCACAGACAGGAGGGAATGAGGGCCCATGATCAGTTGCAGGGGTTGTTTGCAGCCCCACACCTCCATCTCCATCAACAAGGGCGCAATTTTCGGCGCATGCTGGCGTTGATCTCCTCCTCTCTCTCTCCACGATTCTTCAACAACATTTCATGTGGCATTTCATTTTGGGCTCCCAAGGGTGGTTACTTACTCATTTGGGCCAAATTTTGTCCACCCCTTCGCATCTTGACCGTTTCCTTGGCCATTTCCCCGTCTGGACTCGGAATCGAGCTCTGAAAAATCTTGGGCGTCTGGCTTGGCATCACGCATTGGCCAGTAGCTTGTGTCAACCCGCACGACTGTCTGAAAATTTATGAAAAATCAACAAGTGTCACTCGGGCACCTTTAAAGCACTTTGGCGCTTAAAATCGTCCTAGATCGAGCCGTCGCCTTTGACGGTGAATATTTTTCCCTTGATATTCATAATTTTTAGCTATTTTTAAGCAATTTCCGGCACCAAAATTCCGCTCTCACATCCGTTTGTCAATCAGAGTTTGTTAAGACAGTCCACTTAAAGAAGTGTAACTTTAGCATCACAAAGCAAGTACTTGATCGAGAGTTTGAAAACAATGTCTAAGAGGGCAAGTCAATAGAAAATGATGCCAAGGACATGGTAATACCTTCAGATCTCGAATTCGAGCTCATTTACCCCTCTAATTTAAAAAACCACTTGTCAATAGTGTCAATGCACAACAATGAATTAGATAATTATTGATTAGGTTATTAAGATGCCAAATAACAAAAAAAACATCATGATGATGGGAAGGGAGGTACATTTTTTCGATACCCCCTCATTTCTCATAAATTCATGATTTGACAACTATTCAATCTGTAGGGAGCACTCTAGGACATGGATTCTTGATTTTTTTTTCTCTCCATTGCTACAAGGAGTTTCTAAAACAATACATTATATGAAAAGATTAGTTTTGAGTGTTTCTTTCTCCTCATAGTGGATGTTCATATGGGTTGAGAGGGAGAGGAGAAAGGGGTACCAAAGCATGATCTAATGCAAGCAATGGAGAGAGGGAGCATGAAGGTCGTTGTTAGTGGCTATGTGGAGCATCAAGAGGTTGCCTAAGCGATTTTGAAATAATAAAAAATAAAGTGATTTTATGAAATATTTTACGATAAGTCTCATTTTAAAATGGTTAAAAAATGAATGGTGTATGCATATATAAAGCATCCTTTCTAAGAAAAAAAATCAAAAAATATGCTTTCTAAATGCTTGATTAGCATGCTTTCTATAATAATAATTGGTTAAATACCATGGTACATGCTGATAATTATGAGTATGAGGAGTATTTTGAACTAGAGCTACAGGTCTAACGGATTCCCTTTTCACTTGGGCCTTTTGGCCTCAATGGGATTTCTTCTACTATATCCTTACAGGCTACCACTTCTATTTTCTCCATATATATGGATATATGGACATGCTTTAGGAGCCTAGCACACTATGCATTCAAGGGAAATCAATGGAAAGAATCTTTTCATTTTACTAGATAGCCGCAGTACCCACAGTTTTGCAAATAAATTAGCCATTGATAGACTAAAATGCTTTCCCACGCAATTACATCATCCCCTGAAAGTACAAGTGGCTAATGGTAATTAGAAAATCAACACTTAAGGACTGAGAATTATATGCATCTATAGATTTTATTACACTCAAAATGGTCCCCATTGATGTTGTCTTGAGATGTGATTAGCTGAAACACTTGGGCGTAAATTGCTACGGACTCCTCTTAGTTATATATGAAGTTTTTCATAGAGAGGCAGCTCATAGGATGAGAGGGGGTTCATGATAAAGCGGATTTTTAGCTTATGATAGCTAAACAACTGCAGAGAGAATTTAAGAAATGCTCATAAATATTTGTCTTACACTTGAATAAAGAAGTCAGAAATTAGTCCTCCAAATGAGGCAAGAATTTAGCATTGAAAACATTGTTAGAAGAGTAGAAGGATTTGTTTAAGATGCCTACAACCCTCCCTCCTAAGAGGTAGGCGGATCACCCCATTGATTTAGAGCCCTATTACATGCTCTCAAAAATTGGAGTGTGAAGAAGTTGCTAAGAAGGTCAAAGGAGTTGTTTGAGATGGGTTTTATTGAGCCGACTTCTTCTCATTATGCATAAGTAGTCTTATTAGTCAACAATAAGTATAGTTCCTTTAGAATGTGCATTGACAATAGAGATCTTAATAAAATCAATGTCGAGAACATGTACCCCATCCCTAAGAATGATGACTTGCTTGATGAGCTAAAAGGAAAAGTATTTTACTAAGATAGACATGAGATCTGGCTATCTTCAAAATCACATGAGAGAGGGTAATGAGATAAAGATAGCATTCAAGACTAATCATGGGATTTACTATTTTCTTGTGATGTCATTTGGCCTAATGAATGCCCCTGTCACTTTCTAGAGCCTCATGAATAAAATCTTATAGCCTTTTCTTTTCAAGTTTGTGCTCATATTCTTTAATGATATTCTTATTTATAATAATTCATTGGAAGAGTACTTATCACATGTCAATAGAATGCTTGAGATAATAAGAGAGCATAGATTGTTTGCTAAGGAGAATAAGTGTGTATTCATGCAAAGATCAGTAGAGTACTTGGGCCACATTGTGAGTGAACCTCGACAGATAGATTAATGAGAAAGAAGTAATTTTTTGGGATGCCATAGCTAATCAGAGCTTTAATCAATTGAAGAAAATTCTCACTTCAGTCCCCATCCTAGTATACCCTAACTTGTCAAAGGAGTCTTCCATCTAATGTGATGCCAATGGGAGGGGTATAGGTGCTACTTTATTATAAGACCATGGTATAATTTCATTTGAGAGTTGCAAGCTCGATAAGAAGGAAATGCAAATGAATCTTTATGACCAAGAGATGTTAGCCATCCTTTATGCCATTAACAAGTGGCACCATTATCTCTATGGTAGCTAGTTTAGAGTAAACAGTGACCATAGAGTCCTCAAGTACTTCTTGACTCAATCTACTTTGACTCCTAAGTAGAGGAGATAGATAGAAACCTTTAAAAATCATCATTTTTACATCTCTCATACCAAAGTCAAAGATAATATAGCGGCTAATTCACTCTCATATATGTGGGGATGCATCATATCATCTATCTCAAAACCACATAGTGATTAGGCTAAGGAGCTCTAGGAGGCCTATTTGCTAAATGAAGAATTTAGCCATATGTTTCAGAAATTACAGCATCAATTAATGGGTGATAACTCCCAGTACAAGATTTAAAATGGTCTCATATGGACCCATGGCAAGATTCTCATCCCCCACATCTTTCATTTCAAGAGAATGAAAAAAATAATACAAAAATACTCAGATAATTTTGTAGAAAGAAAACTCATTAAAATGAATTGAGTTTCATCTCACTTGATACATTACATGAATTCATAGGCCTTATATAATAGGTGTTATAAGGATGGTAGACAAATGGCATGCAAATCTCAATAGATAATCTCGATTGATATTTGAAATATTATATAACTCCAACACATTATGAGCTATATGGATGATATAATACAAGAGTTATATGGATAGCAGCCAAATGGCATGGAGACCTTAATAGACACATAGGATCAACGCTTTAGAGGATTTCAGAACTTTGAGTTCTAGTAGACCCATTGTTGGGGGTAAAGGGGCCTTTGCCTCGCCGCCCGTGTATTACTACACTCTCAGCACCCCATCGACTCCCTACCTGCATTGTGTCTCCTTCCCGGCAGCCATATCCGACTCCTTCGAGCTCCCATCACTCCCCGGCTTCTCGAGCACCTTCCCGGCATTGTTGGGCACCTTCAGGGCATTACATCAAAGGTATTTGATCATTTTCTTTAGGGTTTACTTCAGTTCTTAGGTCTCACAGGCTGTAAACAAGATTGGGGCAACCACCATTGAATCTCCCTTGCTTCATATCTCACTTGCCTTTGAACAAGACTTGTTGGAGCTTGTTTGAAGCCTTCCTTGGCTTTAATTGGAACCCTCCGAAGCTTGGCCACCATTTTTTGCAGCCACAGGACCAGCATTTACAATTGGCGGAATCACGCAGCCCTCCCATATGTGTCTTCAACATTGACAGTCACAACAACAGCTCTCCCCCTCCATTGGCACTTCGAAAGGCTCCATTTCGGGCATATGAACATGCTTTGATGCTTGGTTTTGATGGTTGATGTGTTGGCATACCATTTGGACTGATTTAACACTGTTTTGGGACTGTCATAACATTCCACAGGTAGATTATGATAGTGTTACACTGACATTTTATGCTACAGCTTGTTTGGCATTGTTATTTGATGCCCGGTTGGTCCCGTTTGATGCTCGGGTGTTAGGGGAATGTATGCCTATTGTTTGGAAACCATTTGGAGCTGATTTTGGTGCTGAAATTCTCAGTTTTGAATAGTAAATCATTGCTGTACATAGTTGGACTGAAGTCATTTTACTCATGTATACTTATGCCTATGCTTTTCGGACTATGTTTCAGACATATATGGTTATGTATTGACACTTGGGGCTCGACATAGAGCTCGGTTTTGATTTGGGATCATTGGTTGAGATTGAGCTCACTTTGCAAAGCATTTGGATGCTCCGTCTTGGATGTACTTATGGCATGTATGTTGCTTATGTCTGACCCGGTCTTGACATGCTTAGCCTATGCCATTACTACATGCTAGTTACATTGTTTGGAGCCTATTGCTATTGGAGTTCGGTCTTGGCTTGACCTTGTATTCTCGGAGCTTACTTGAGCTATTTATTGGCTTGCCAGAGTTATATCTTGGGATGTACTTGATGCCTTACATGCTTATGGATGCTACATACGGATGCTCTACCGCCTACATGTTCGGGATGTACTATTGATGTATTGTCTTGGACTTATGTCATTGGCACTGTGTCTTGTCTTGGCTTGAGCTCTTGAGCTCGTACATACAGCTTTTGTGCCAGTGGGAGCATTCTTGAATGCTTATCAGACATTGAGCAGGTCGTACTTTTATGCATTGAGCCATTATATGCTATTGAGCAATTACAAACACTTGAGACTTTGGGACTTCTTACCTTTTGGGATGATACATCATATGTCTCGGTTCATTGTATGCTTATGAGCTAAGTCTCAGTTTTGGATCCGTATCTTTGTGAACTGACACCTACTTGTGTCAAGTTTTGGTAGTGGTAGGAACACTTTGCCCGTTGCCTGGGGGATGTACCTACTCACTGGCAGATGTTTATCTGACATACTTGGGTGTTGGATTCCTGCTCATTGACCATCATATGCTTATGCTATGTCCGCATGATGTTGGCTTTGGTCTTGGTAGTATCTGATTGCCTTGGGATCCGATTTTGGCACTGTTAGCTCTCTTTTACTGAAGTCTGAAATTTATTACGGCAAGCATATATGTATGGACTGACATGGATTTTTCATGTTGAAACACTTTGAAATGATGTACTTTCACTAGTACTTGGTGGACAGTAGCTTTGGTTCCACTTTCTTCGCCATTTTTCCTCGATTTTGGTGATTTTTTTATCATTTTCTGCAAGAAACAACAAGTAGTTTTGAACTGTGTCTACCATCTTCTAGCCTGCATTTGGACAGTTTGTCCACTGATCATGCTATTTTCAACATCACTAAGCTTGATGGTACGAAATACTCTTATTGGAAGAGCCAGATTTGGCAGGTGTTGGTGCAGAAATCGTAGATCAAACCTTTGAGGTTAAGCAGGCATCCGCCTAGATGAGGAATGGCTTGAGCTTGATGAGTTATGCAAGTCCACTATTGTTTTGTCTCTCACAGAACAGGTTCACTATAATGTCTTTGAGCAAGAATAGAGTGCATGGCAGTTGTAGGAAAAGATCAAAAATCTCTATGAAAAGAAAAGTCCAGCGAGTCACATGTATTGGCTGAAGCAGCTTATGGATCTGTGCATGAAGGAGAATGTGACTACGTCTGCTCACTTGAGCCAGTTCCATGCTATACTCAAGAACTTGACTTCGCTGGACATCACTTTTGCAGAGGATGTCACTCCTCTTTTCTTGCTTGGTACTCTTAATGAGTCATGGGATGTATTCCGCACTGCATTATGTGCCTCTACTGCTACCTTGAAATTATCTAATATTGAGAGTGCTCTTCTGCAGGAAGAGGTTAACTGTAAGAATTTGAATGCCTCTCGTGTGTCTCATGCTATGACAGTTAGAGGCAGGAATGATGGATATGGAAAGCATGGCAGTGGTAGTGGCCGTGGACGGAATTCTCAGAAATCTCGGTCCAAGTCTCGTGGGAAGTCACGTAGCAAATCCCGTGGAAAGAATGCACATGTTACTTGTCACCATTGTGGGAAAAAGGGCCATATTAGGTCACAATGCCATGAATTGTGCAATGAAAGTTGCAAAGATAAGGGGAAAGACAAAGTGCAGGATAAGTCTTCTGATCGCAGCATAGTACTTGCAAAGTCCAGTGTTAAAATTAAAGAGATCAATGTCATGCAGCCTGAGAATGTTGATGATGATGATTATATCGTAACAGCTTCTTCTAGTGCTTTGCAGATGATAGAGATACATGTATGCACAGTGTTGACTCTTGGAATCAGGTGCGTCCTTTCATGTGACACCTTGCCGAGAGTGGTTTCATTCATACCATACTATTTCGGGTTCTGTGCGCTTGGGTGATGACAGCTCTCTTGATATTGTAGGCATTGGTAATGATAGACTGCAGTTGTCAAGATTGTGGGAGAGAAGGAAGGAGTCTCACTTGTAGCTTTCTCACTTACACAATGGGGGAATACACACACAGGTGGAGGCTGAAAAACAGTTTTCCTCTTCTTAGTTGTGTAAGCCAAAAAAGAACTCAAGTACAAAGAAATAGAAGAACCCTATATATGGGTTTCAAACCAAACTCAACTAACTAAGGTGGCATACTAACTGAGCCACGAACTAGTAGATAAGGATAGCTGTCATCTAGCTATTATTCATGGGCGGTGTACCAACCGCATCTGCAGCTAATAAGTCAGTGACATAAATGCACAATAGTCACCCTGGCATATCACGAGTGGAGCTCGATATCTCAATAGCAGTTTTCTTCTAGCAGCAGTTTTGTTATGCAGGATGTACGTCATGTACCTGCTTTGACACGTAGTCTCATGTCAGCTGGACAGCTTGATGACACAAGATATCATATATGTTTTGGAGACTCTACATGGAAGATCACTCGTGGCAGACTTGTGATTGTGAAAGGTGCCAAGGCTGATAGTCTCTACCCCTTGATTGTATCAGCTTCTTCCCTTGATCATGTTTTGTCTGTGGGTTCTATCCCACATGTATCTCTTTGGCATGCCCATTTTGGGCCATATGTCTTTGAAGGGAATGAAAATGCTTTCTGGTTTGCAGTCCTTACCGCCCCTTGATTATGCATGTTTTGATTCATGTGAGCATTGTCTTTATGGCAGGCAAACTAGGTCTACACATAAGAAGTCTGGTAGGCCACGCATGAGTGAGCCCTTGGCATTGGTACATTCGGATGTCTGTGGGCCCATGCCTTGTCAGTCTATGGGTGGTGCAAAGTATTTTGTTACGTACATAGATGATTTTTCATGGAAAGTTTGGGCTTATCCCATTAAGCTGAAATCCGATGTCTTGGTTGTGTTTTAGAGATGGCTTGCATTGGTTGAGAACCAGTCTGGGTATAGGCTAAAATGCCTAAGGACAGATAATGGGGGTGAGTATGTCTCACGTGCTTTTGAGTAGTTATGTGATGAGAGGGGTATTAAGCGTCAGTTAACCACCCCCTACACCCCCCCAGAATGGTTTGGCTGAGCGGATGAATAGAACCATCCAGGAGCGTGTACGTAGTATGCTTAGCCATGTAGGCCTACCACAGAGCTTTTGGGCTGAGGCAGTTAGTACAGTTGTGTATGTCATAAACAGATCACCCTCTAGTGGTTTGGATTTCCAGGTTGGAGAGGAGGTATGGACTAGAAAACCTCCCTCTTATGCACATCTCCGTGTCTTTGGATGTGAGGAATTTTTCCATGTGCCCAGGGACAAGAAAAATAAGCTGGATCCCAAGAGTGTCAATTGCATTTTCCTTGGTTATGGGGATGCAAGCGAGATGGGTTATCATCTCTGGGATCTGCAAGTGCGGAAAGTCATCCGCAGTCATGATGTAGTCTTCCATGAAGACAAAATGAATAGGCAGCCTGAGAGAGTTGTTGAGATCCGCAGGGTCATATTTCAGGAGGAGCCGAGAGCTCCCGCACAGCCAGTTGGACAGCCTACAGCTGTAGCAGATGCTCATGGTCAGGGTGTTGAACAGGCAGCTGGACAAGCAATAGAGCCTGCCGTGAGACGGTCTACTAGAGACAGACATCCACCTGATAGATTTCAGCCCTCGATGCATTATGTCTTGGTTACATATGCAGAAGAGCCTTTCACTTATGATGAGGCTATGTGCAGGGGTGACAGTCACTCTTGGGAGAGGGCTATGCAGTCTGAGATAGACTCCTTGCATAAGAATGAAACTTGGGATTTGGTTTCTTTGCCTATGGGCAAGAAGGCTTTGCCATGCAAGTGGGTGTACAAGCTGAAAAGTACCCCTGGACACCCCAAGCCGGCATACAAGGCTAGATTGGTAGCAAAGGGTTTTAAGTAGGAACATGGTGTGGACTTTGATGAGGTCTTTTCTCCTATGGTTAACATGACCACCCTACTCTTAGTCTTGGCTTTGGTTGCTCAGCTTGACTTGGATTTATACCAGATGGATGTCAAGACGGCTTTCTTACATGGAGACTTGTATGATGAGATTTATATGGAGCAGCCTAAGGGCTTTGCAGAACCTGGCAGGGAGCACCTAGTGTGCAAATTGAAGAAAAGTCTTTATGGCTTGAAACAGGCACCTAGGGAGTGGTATAAGTTTGATGCCTTTATGCAATCACATGGCTATAGCAGGAGTGCTATGGATCCCTGTCTTTACACGAAGAAAGCTCGTGATGGTTCTTTATTGATTTTGGTACTCTATGTGGATGATGTGCTAATAGCAGGGAAAGCTCATGATGAGCTAGATGCTCTTAAGGCTCAGGTCAAGAAGAGCTTTGAGATGAAAGATCTGGGACAGGCCACTCACATATTTGGTATACGCATTAGACGCGACAGGCATCAAGGACTCCTCTACTTGTCACAGAGGGAGTACATTCATAAAGTCCTTGAGCGCTTCCGCATGCAGGACGTAAAGCCTATTGGTTGTCCATTGCCTTCTTATGTGAAAGTATCACAAGCTGATTATCCACAGACAGATGCCGAGATGGCCAAGAATCCCTATGCATCCACAGTGGGCAGTCTTATGTATGCCATAATAGCCACTCGTCTAGATATTGCCTTTGCAGTTGGTGTTGTGGCACGCTATATGGCTACACCTGGCAAGAAGCATTGGGATGCTGTGATGAAGGGTATCATGAGGTACCTGAAGGGTACTGCAGATATGTGCATATGCTATGGCAGCCAGGATACAGGAGTCATGGGGTACACTGACTCTGATTATGCACGACATGAAAATAGTAGGAAGTCCACTTCCAGCTCTGTATTCACCTATGCTAGAGGTGCTGTTTCTTGGATATCCATGGTACAGAATTGCACGGCCCTTTCTACTACGAAGGTCGAGTATGTTGCAGTCTCACTGAGGCTTGCAAGAAGGCCATTTGGTTGGGTCCTTTAGTTGCTGATCTTGGTATTGATGCTATCCCTACACTGCATTCAGATTCTATGAGTGCTATTCAGTTAGCCAAGAATCCGGTCTTCCATGCGAAGACAAAACACATTGAGGTGAGGTATCACTTCATACGTGGAGTCGTTGAGGACAAGTCTATTGATCTTGTCAAGATCTCGAGTTGACCAGAATCTTGCAGATCTGTTGCTCACGAAAAGCCTCTCTACAGAGTGCTTTGCCTTCCTCAAGAGGTTGATGGGCGTGGGATGAGATTACGACTTTCCTCATCCTGTTGTACATGTGTACAAGTTGTACTATCTTTTTTCTTTTTCTTTTCACTCCTCACTGGGGCAGATTCGCCTTTAAGTGGGAGATTGTTGGGGGTAAAGGCGCCTCAGCCTAGCCGCCCGTATATTATTACACTGACAGTCATCGCCACTGCACACTGCAGGTGGCGAGCACCTGTCACCGTCACTTTATTCTTTATTCTTTTAGTGACAGTTTGAATAAAGGAAGGCCCGGTCACACATTGTGACTATTGGAGTTTCCATTTCTAGTCTCTCCCTTTCTTGCTCTTGCTCTCCCACCATAGCTCTTGAGTCCAACCTTCAATCTGTTGCTCCCTTTCACCCATTCCATTCAACATAAATGGAATTACTCACCATAGCAAAGTTGATCCAGAGTTACGTACTTCACATCAACCATGCACAATATCTGCATGTTACAAAAACATATCACTTCAATGAAAATTGAAATAACTAATTATTCATATGAATTCTAGTAACAAAAAAGATAAAAAATATATCTATAAAATAGAATATCTAAATTTATTTCTATTGATTATTGCTAGAACAATTGATTCTAAAGTCATGATCATCAAAACATATTGAATAGAAGATGGAATCTATGCTCTACTCTATGTTGATTGCTGCAACAACAACTAATTCTAAAGTTAGAACCAACATCAACCCTATTGTAAAAATAGAAAAAAAGAGAATAGGCACATGTGCGTACGTGTGTGCACATGAGCGCGCATGCGCGCGTACGCACACACACACACACACATGCACACACACACCCACAAGCACATATGCAATCTTGCCCAAAATAATCCTTTCAAGAAGACAATAGCAATAGTTAGAACCTACATGAAGCTCTATTGGAAAAATTTGTAGAAAAGAGAAAACACACACACACACACACACACACACACACACAAAAAGAGAAACCACAACAACAAAAAAAAAAAACAGAGAGATGAGCACCTATGCCTCTTGCCCAAAATAATCTCTACAAGACGACAACAGGACTTAGAACCAATATCAAACTCCAATTCCTAAATAACAGAAAAGAGAAATGAGATATATATATATGAATGAGCACATATGCCTCTTGCCTAAAATAATATGTATAAGAAAGTATCATAAAGAATTAGAATCGACATTAAATCCTACTAAAAAACAACAAAACAGAGAAATCATAGAGAGAGATGGGCACCTATGTTTTGCCCAAATTCTACAGCTATATGGAGAGGAAATTGTAGAGGAAAGTGGAAGGATTAAAACCCAATTCGCTCGTACTACAAAGCTTCAACAGCCACAAAAATTCATTGGAATGGAGAAGAGAAGGAAAGGAGTCCGATATTCAAGCTCTAGGTTAAACTAATTTTGTGGGAGGAAGAAAAAGTGAAATTGAAAAATGGACAAAAAAGGGGAGGGGGGAGTATGAGAATAGAGTAACTCAAAAATTGTGCACTATTCATTCCCCTTCCTTTTTTAATCCTCCACTACCCTTTTTTTAAAATTAAAAAGTAGAGATTTGGAGAGAGAAGATTCACCCTCCATCAATGTCAACATTCTACCTTCCAATTGGATAGTCCAAAAGGCCCACCTTTTAAACTATAATATTTGTAAGGGCCCAAAGAGAGTCCATTTTTTCTCTAGTGAATGAATGAGTTGCCATCTTACTTGTTCCATGTTGATGAGTTTAGTGACATACATAATGTGATAAAATAATATAATTGGTTTGGATAGCTAGAAGATTTTTGCAATCATTTAAGGATCGTGATCTATACCATTTGCTTAAGAAATTGTTGAATGAGTAGACAGATCAAAGTGAGAAATCGTCAAGCATGATGTTATCCATAGGGACTCTTCCAAGGGCAAGGCCCCTAATGGTGCTGATGAAGCTAACATGAAAGTATTACAAGAGATGCTAGGTCTTACAAAAGAAATACCCATAGTAGTAGCATTCAATTTAGACTTTAGTCCCTTGTAAATAAGTGTTCTAAGGCCATAAGCTCCATACATTAGCACATTGAGGAGGATGGAGGATATGTTACTTGTTCAACTATTAGCATATAAACTCGAGGGGTTCACTATATATAAACCCTCTAATCACGTGTGTTCAAGGCTTATTTAAAAATATCCATATCTATGGATTTTTTACACATCCCTTTTCTATCCAGTCTGTGAGTAACCCCTTTATATGTTATCCTTTTGTGTGGAAAAAACATGTAAAAATGGTATTGTTAAAATCCCCTATTTGGAACCTATGTGACATACACACATATTTCTGAGTGGTCCCCCCCAAACATATAAAGAAACCATAATTAAGCCACATACCAAAGTGAGCTTCTAAAGCAACTCCAATAGGCACATAATAAATTTATATTGATTTTACGAAGCCAAATAGGGAGGCTTTATGGATTTTGATGCTCATTGAATAGCATTAATGCCTTCATGTAATCTCAACTTTCCTGATTCAAGCCTAACATATATTGTTGTGTTGTTGCAATGTCTCATGTCCTTAAATGTTAGCATGATTCACTCTGTTTTCATAGCAATTCATGGAGAATTTGACACACCAAAGTGATATTTTGGCCCAAAGGCAATGGAGCTAATAGAGTCACTAAAAAAGAAACCTCTTAAAGGCCTTCAATGGAAAACAAAGTCATGCAGGTAATGAATGGCAAGCTTTTGGGGTCAATGTTGGAGATTATCTTGACAAAAGACATATCCATGAGAAGGTATGGACCGAATATGAATGTGTTAGAAAATGTCCTAGGCTAGTACTAGGGTAAATGGGCCAATAAAGTGATGCCCCCCCAAAAAAAACACATCCCACCCCAATTGAGTGGCAATTTTGTATTTTTTTTTTAAATGCTCTTTTAGTCACTTAACATTATGATATGAACTTTTAAAAATTATAGATGAGGTTAATGAAAGTCAAACAACCGAGCCATGTAAATATTTTTTTCATATCTTAAGATTACATATAAGATTACTACAAGTCAAACTATCGAGCCAAGTAAGTTTATTTCATATTTTAGGATTTTGTAAAACCTTAAAGAAGCGCATCCTTGAGTGTCACTCTATTGACCCACTCTTTTATAAACCCTTCATTTATAACCGGATCCAAAAAACATCAAAATGACTCGATATTTTTAATTTAAACTCTATATGATATGAACAGTTTAATTATTAAAAAACATTTAACAAACTCAGTTGGAAGAAAAAATTTACAATGGAAGACTGTTAAAAGACACTGTAATGACCCCTTTACGCTAAGCAGCAGTAGAGCAATTTAGAAGGAGCTAAACGACAAAATTGGACCGTGGTGTGACGGAAGCTGGGGAGGTGGAACTCGTCTACCAAGACGATCTGAAGCTCGGTCAGGACTCAGCAGTCAGCAGGCCGGCCGGGCTTGCTAGTGCTCGCCAAGGCGAACTTGAGAAGGTTCGGTCTGGAGATGCCACTGATCGTGGGCTGACTGGGCCGTGGCAAAGTCGACTCGCAGGCTTTTCTTCTGTAGTTTGACAAATTGCAATCAAAGACTTTACGTGGTGTGAGAATCGAAGGTCTTTCCTGATCAGACCTCGTCAGACAGGGAAATGCCGTCGCAACACTCGATATGATAAATGGCCGGGCGTATTCTTCTTGCATAAACATTACCAACCCGCCTGTCGTCTTACTATTAGCTTCTTTGCCTCCTCCTCCTCCTGCTGCTGCATAGGATACCATTGATGATGGCTTCCCACGTTCACCGCGTTATAATTACCTGTAGCCCTCGCAACTCTACTCCTGTCGCTTCCTTGATATTCTCGATCGCCCTCAGCATGCTCATCATACAGCACTGCGTAACCGGCACCTCGGTGGCCGCAGCTGCCTGCGTGGCGCAGGACCGGGCGGCTCTTCTGGCCGTCAAGGGGGCCGTGGCCAAGGACCCGTCTCAGAAGCTGGCGGCGTGGACGGCGTCCATGTCCGACTGCTGCTCCTGGGAGGGCGTCACCTGCGAGGCCAGCAGCGGCCGCGTGGTGCAGCTGGACCTCTCGGGGGGCAGGCTGCAGGGGGTGCTGTCGCCCCTGCTGGGCTCCCTGTCGGAGCTGCAGCTGCTCAAGCTGCAGGAGAACAGCTTCCAGGGTAGCATCCCTCCGTCTCTGGGCAAGCTCACCAAGCTCCAGCAGCTGTCGCTAGCCAACATGATGACCGACAGCGGCAGCGGGGGGGGCCTCACGGGAGCCATCCCGGAGTCCTTGGGGCAGCTCAGCGGCCTCCGGGAGCTCGACCTGTCCTACAACGCGCTCTCGGGTGGCATCCCGGAGTCCTTCGACCAGTTGACCAGCCTCCGGGTGCTCGACCTGTCCCACAACATGCTCAGCGGCCCGCTGCCCAGCGCCATCGGGGGCATGGCCAGCCTGCAGCACATCCGCATCGCCAACAACCTCATCAGCGGGTCCATCCCGCCCTCCTTCGGCCTCCTCTCCAACCTCTTCACCGCCGACCTGGCCCTCAACAACCTCTCGGGCGTGGTCCCGGCCGCCTTCACCACCAACCTCACCAACCTCTTCGTCCTGTACCTGGACCACAACGCAATCGGGGGCCTGCCCGAGGACATGAGCAACCTCCACAGCCTGCAGGTCGTGCGCCTGGACGGCAACCCGCTGGGCGACATCAGCAGCGCCTCGTCGGCGGCCATATCGGGCCTCTCCACCCTGCCCAAGCTCCGGGAGCTCCACCTCAGCTCCTGCGGCCTGTCGGGTCCCTTCCCGCAGTGGGTGGCCAACCTCAAGAAGCTTCAGGGAGCCGACGACAACTCCAACGAGGTCACTCCTCTCATCGACCTCTCACACAACGCCCTCACAGGCACCATCCCGCCCGAGCTCGGCTCCATCGCCAACCTGCAGAGCCTGAATCTCTCATACAACGCCCTAACGGGGGTCATCCCATCCGAGCTCGGCTCCCTCGCCAACCTGCAGAGCCTGGACCTCTCATACAACAACCTCTCCGGGGCCATCCCAGCCGAGCTCGGCTCCCACGCCAACCTGCAGAGCCTGGACCTCTCATACAACGCCTTAACGGGGGTCATCCCATCCGAGCTCGGCTCCCTCGCCAACCTGCAGAGCCTGGACCTCTCATACAACAACCTCTTCGGGGCCATCCCAGCCGAGCTCGGCTCCCACGCCAACCTGCAGAGCCTGGACCTCTCATACAACGCCCTAACGGGGGTCATCCCAGCCGAGCTCGGCTCCCTCGCCAACCTGCAGAGCCTGGACCTCTCCTACAACAACCTCTCCGGGGCCATCCCGACAGAGCTGGCCAATCTCGGTAACTCCCTCCGCTTCCTGTCGCTGCAGGACAACCAACTGTCCGGCAACATCCCTGTCGCCTTCGCGACGCACCTCCAAGGCCTGGCCTCCTTCAACGTCTCCGACAATCAGCTGGCCGGTCCCATCCCGCCGCAGCAGCCCTTCAACACCTTCCCTGTGTCCTCCTACCGCCCTGGCAATCCTGCCCTCTGCGGAACCCCGCTCCCCGCATGTACCAGGCGGCGCCTAATGCGCTAGCAGTATACAGCATAGTGTTAAAAGTACATCCTCCTTCGAAGTAAATCCATTATCCATTCTGCATTAATCCAGTACTGCACAAGATCGTGAGATGAAAGCCCATTGCCAAAACAAAACCACATCGGGCAAGATTCCATTGTCAAGCCTCTCTCTCCTAAAGCCATCCAAAAAAACAATCCCTATTAGGCCTAAAATTTGAAGGTTGCAACACCCTTCAAAGGGGGTTTTGCCCTTCTAGAGAGGGGTGATACATATATTACCCTTCAAAAGAAAGGTAAGAATTTTAGAAAAATAATTATATGCCCTTCCAAACTCTTTAAAAAGAAAAGGAGAGGTCTTCTAAGACCTTCTAAATGAAAAGTTGGGTAGCCCTTCAAATTTGAGGGCTGAGATTCCCTATGATAAAGTTGTAGAAATACTCTACCTTGTCTCAATATA
Organism: Lygodium microphyllum; assembly: GCF_053477565.2. Lineage (NCBI taxonomy): Eukaryota > Viridiplantae > Streptophyta > Polypodiopsida > Schizaeales > Lygodiaceae > Lygodium > Lygodium microphyllum. The sequence goes on along the minus strand of NC_141147.1, from coordinate 22,094,470 downwards.
ACTTTCACACTTCCATTTTCTTAAACAAAAGACTCAAAACAAAATTTCAACTAGGCCATTAGCATTTAGTTTGTTAACGTGTCGAAAATGTCAAAATTTCACCTCTTTTTTTTTGTAATGCGTGGTCATATATTACCAAAAGAGTAAAAAGTGTTTACAAAATGTAAATATGCATCGAAGCCTCGGGCTTGAGAAGGTAACTTTTTCCCAAAATAGTCTATAGATCCAATGTTGGAACTTCAAAGGGTAAAGAACTGACAGTAGCTCTTGTTTAAGAAGCTGGGATAGACAAGCACCTAGTTTCCAATGTATTGGGTGTAGATTGCACATCATAAGATGTGGATAAAGAGGAAGCATGGGAATACATGTGGTCAGATGTGTTTTTGGATTATAACATTGTTTGAAGAGACATGCATTCCTACTTAACCAAAAAAATCTCAAGGTTACATCGCAAATTAGACCGAGTGATCTCCATTTAGCTTCATCAAAATTAGCTTGATCACCAAAGAAGGCAGCTGCCATCCCAAAGTTATCCTACCGGTTGGTAGCTCTCACCAACACCATATTAGAGATTTCAGGAATTTCTGTAATATTAGAGATTTCAGGATTTCAGGAATTAATCGACTCTAAACCCCGCACACCCTGCGCAAAAATGCAACCCAAAGTAATCTCCCGCATTGTAAAATGTTGGTGGCTAAGTGCTTATTCCACGCGCATTAATAAACTCCAGCTCCGTGTCGTGTATGAAAGACCGTGGCTTGAAACTGCAAGTCCACACGGGAACACCCTTCACGGGAAAGGCAAAATGATAATGGATAATTTAGTGCAATTTTTTTTATTAATAACCCCCTCCCCTTCAGTCGTTGCACGACGGGGGAGAGGGAGTGGAGAAGAGTGGGTATGGAGTAGGAGAGCACGGGGGGAGGAGGAGACATGCAAACTAACCACATGTGTGGCTATTCCCCCCCCTTAAAACCTATAAGAACCTCCCCCCCTTAAGCTTGAGGGGAAATGAGGGATCATGGGGACAGCGTCGTGCTGCCCGCCAGAGAAGCTACCGTCACCATATTGCCGTCACAGGCCGTTGCCGCCAGGCCGCTGCTGCCACGCCACCTCGACCATCATCATCGTCATCATCATAATCATTATCCTCATCATCATCTCCTCCATCATTTCTTTCTCTCTCCACGTCATTCTGTGGAACAAAAGCTTGGAAGCTTCTTTAGAAGCTTCTAAACAAGGCTTCCATAAGCCTTATTCATCCACACCTCTCGGGTTTTTCAAAAATCGCGACTGTAAGGCCCATTCTTGCACAGAAGAAGGAAACCCCGGGCAGAAAGAGACTTGGACACGTTACAGTTGGTATCAAAGTGAACCAACGAGGATCTAATATTTTCAAGGAAACTTAATGAGGAGAAGAGAGCAAATGTTGCTGTTAAGAACATTTTCTTACCTTACTTATCGATGCTGGCCTGCAGAGTCGCAAAGCGTGGAACAAATTCTTAGTGTTCCAGGTTATGTTTATGACTGTGATGTGTGCTTCAGATTATCGATGAAAGCTAGGTATGATGAATATCCTAGACCGCATCTACAATCCTTCACCCCTGTACATGGAATGGAGATGGACGGGTGATTTAGGAATTTATTACATAGCTGCCCACCGACTTGCGTACCTTTGAACCAACTTGAAGAGAATCAAGTGGATGGAGGACTTAAAGATCGTGAAGCTGTTCATCTTTGTTGAAGCTCACGCAAATGCAACCCTACATGTCAGCGGTCGAAAGATCAAGAAGAACAAGTATGTGTATGAGGAAGAACAAGTATGTGTATGAGGAAGGCCAATGAATTCCCATTTCATTTGGGGAATGCCAACACCAACAACTGTCAAAGAAATACGTAGTTTTCTTGGATTGACAGGATGGTACAGGGTCTTTATAAAAAACTATGCCTTGATTGCAACTCCTCTGACCAATCTACTGAAGAAGCAAGTATTAATTGTACGGTCACCTGCTGAACAATCGAACTTTGATAAACTAAAGTAAAGCTTGGTATCAGCACCTATCCTGAAACTTCCAGGCCTTAGTAAGGAGTTTGAAGTGATAACTAATGCTAGCACACTTGCCTTAGGATGTGTGCTTATGCAAGAAGATCATCCTATAGCATACTCTTCAAGGAAATTGAAGAGCCATGAAAGGAACTATGCTACCCATGATCTGGAGCTGTTAGCTATCATCCATGCTCTCAAGCTTTGGAGACACTACTTGTTGGATAATAAGTTCACCTTAGTGTTAGATCATAAAAGTCTTAAATGGATTTTTACCCAGAATGAGCTCAATATGAGGGAATGTCGATGGATCGAAGTGCTGGAGGAATATGATTTTGAAATCAAATACCGGCCTGGAAAGGAGAATATAGTTGTCGATGCACTCAGTTCGCAAAGCATTTCTAAATTCTTTGATTTTGCAAGATCCATCAAAACAGCAAGATCTCTAGCCACAAAGGTATCCATGCCAAACAACCCAATCCTTGACCTAGCTAAAGAAGAGGCATGCCATGATCCAACCTATCAAAAATTGCTAAGGGAGATCCCTATCAAGGATCAAGACCCGAAGCTACAAACAAAGTATCTAGAATTCTCTATCAATAGTAGACTTGTCTACTACAGGATAAGATTATGTATACCGGCAAGCCAGTCACTTAAACAGAAGATACTTTGGGAAGCCCATGACTCCTCTTTCTCAGGACATCCTGGCTATGCCAAGACCCTTAATGCGGTCAGAAAGAGCTATTATTGGGAGAGGCTTAAAGGTGACGTTCTCAAATATGTCACGGAATGTTTGTCTTGTCAACGCATTAAGGCCGAACATGTCAAAATGCTTGGGAAATTGCAACCACTTGACATTCCCCAAATGAAATGGGAATTCATTAGTATGGACTTTGTTATTGGCCTGCCCCAAGTTCAGGGAGGATACAACTCCATTATGGTTGTGGTAGATATGCTTACCAAGGTTGCACATCTTATCCCTGTTAATACAAACTATAAAGCCTCAGACATTTCAAGGTTATTCATCAAGGAGATATTCCAAGTGCATGGGTTACCCAGAAGAATCATCAGTGATCGTGACTCTCTCTTCACATCACACTTCTGGAGGGCCATCTTCGAGGCCATTGGGACTCAACTCTGTTTCAGTACAGCTTACCATCCCCAAACCGATGATCAAATGGAGCAAGTCAACCAAGTCATTGAGGATATGCTAAGGGTACACTACTGTCGCGAACCCAAAAAGTGGATTCAATATTTCCCTACACCACTGGTTGAGTTTGCCCACAATGCTTCCTACCAACAAAGCATCCAGATTGTTACAACTATATATATCATCTCTCACTTGACTTGGGTCTCACCTATATATACTAACTCTACATCAATATGAATCATTCTTTGGGAGCATGTCTTGTGTATCTCTCTCGTACTCTCTCTCTCTCTCTCTCAACATGGTATCAGAGCTATGGATGCGTAGCAACAACAAGGAAGATAAGTTGTTTCATTCTTTATACTTGATTGAATTATTTGCACAAGTGATGATTTGATACATAAACTTGTTCAAATTAGAAGTATTAGTTAATTTTGTCTTTTTAAAAAAAACCAGGTGCGTAGCTCTCGTCGTGCTCTCGAATCCTGTCAAAATCGCTTGTCAATCGGAGTTCTGGACCAAAAGTTATGACAGTTCAGGATTCAAGACAGCAATTCTGCTCGAATCTACGATTGTTTATTTAAAACTGTATTTCTAATTACCGTTCGTTAATCCCCAATTACAGTTTATTAATCGCTCGTCTTCGTTAATGATATTGATTACGACAAGCAAACATCTTGCTATTTTTAGCGATGTTTTATTATCGTTCACGTTCTTTGCTCGACCGAAATAGCACTTTTCTTATATGCGTCATCTCGTCTTGCACGTTACGCCTCTCTATTTCGGGCTTTCTTTTTAGTCACTCAATACTTTTCGTTGTTCTTACGTGCATATCCCTATTTTGATTGTCATGCATCTCAACTACGCTCGTCTTGATCATGGTTTGTAGATTCTGTGATCTCATCTTATTTGTTTTCTCTCGACATACATGCATGGCCAATTGCATAATTGTTAATGGATATCCATCTGGCCAGCGTTCGGTTCCCTTCTTCCAAGGACAAGGCTTTTCTGGGTAGAAAGCAAAGATGATGCTAATTCTTGAAGATGACGAATTATTTGATATTGTTTTGGGCGACCTGTCTTGCCCAGTTCAACCTATTGATGTGATGAATAACAATTCTGTGATTACTGATGGTCCATTATTTGAACAATGGAAAATTGATCATACTGATTGGATTCATCCTGACAAAGCAGCTCGTCGTTATATATTGTCTGCACTTCCTGACTCACTTATGTTGGATGTCTTTCATCTGGAAACCTCTCATGCTGTTTGGGAGTATCTTATCTCAACGTTTGAGAAGAAATCGGTCACCGAAATTTTATATCTCCAAACTTGTTTGAAGAATCTTCAATATAAGGTTGGTATTTCTATGCACTCTCATATCGAGGCTTTTAAAGACATTATCAATCAGCTTGGTGCTGCCGGCACTCCTGTTGCTAAAAATCAGATTGTTACTCAACTTCTTCATACCATCAAAGATCCTTTATATGACAATATCATCACTATTTTGTCTAACAAGGATGATATCCACTTTGACAAAGCATGTATATCTCTTATTGAATATTCTCAACGTCATGAGCATCATTTGGAAAAATCTGATGCTGTTTTGGTCACTCGCGAACAAAGGGATTTTGATGCTGCTTTTGTTGCTCGCAAGCGTCCTGCTTTACGTTTTCAGCAGGGTGGACGCCCTAATCCAGGTAGTAGATCTTCTCGTCTTGCTTATCCTAACAAGCATTGTTCTTATTGTGATAAGAAAGGTCATGTGGCTTCTGATTGCTGGGCATGTCAATATGATGAGGAGCATGGAGTTACTACAAAGCAACCTCGCTTGTCCAAAAGTTTTCCTCCTTGTGATTATTGTGCACATACAGATCATCCATCTCGCCGTTGTTATAAACGCAGATATGATGAAGAACGTTCTCGAGCTTATATTGTTCAACAAACTATAACTGATGATGATATACTCATCAGGAGCTCAATTTCGTCCATTATGATATCTCTCCAGAAAAGGTACTTCATGTTCATGATGGTTCTCTATTCATCGTTGATTCAGGTGCCACTGGAAACATGACATACCAATCACAGTGGCTTCACAATTATCATTCTCTTCCTGTCAAGAAGTTTATTTACCTTGCGGATGATACGACTTGTCAAGTCAAAGGAGTGGGTGATTTATATCTGGGGACTGTTTCATCCACTAGAATATTAAGAGGAGTTCTTCATGTTCCAGATTTGCAAAGAAATCTTCTTTCTGTTGCTCGTCTAGTTGATCTTGGTTTGTTTGTTGGCTTTGATCATAATCAATGTCGTATAGAGAAAGACGGGCATACTATAGCAGTGGCTCCTTGACATGGTAATCTATTTGAGCTATCATTGAACGATACAGTTGCATATTTGAGCTATCATTGAACAATACAGTTGCAAATGTTGTTACTGCCCCTAGAGATGCAGATTGCAAATTATGGCATCAACGATTTGCACACTCCGATTTTGCCAAAATTCTTGATCTTCATCGTCATGGTCTTGTGCAAGGTATGGATCTTAAATCTCATCCACGTATGGGAATATGTGAGTATTGTACACTTGGAAGACACCATCGTTCGCCTTTCCACACTTCTACTTCATCACATTCCTGTGCTCTCTTGGATTTGGTTCATACCGATATTTGCGGTCCTTTTCCTGCCTCAAAGTCTCAATATCGATATTTTATAACTTTCATTGATGATTTCTCATGGTACACACATGTCTATCTTCTTCGACATAAGTCTAAGGCTTTAACTATATTTAAACAATACAAGATAAGTGTGGAGCTTCAAACTGGATTCTCTATAAAGACACTTCGCAGTGACAATGGCGGTGAATATGTATCCAATCTATTTGATGACTTCTGTAAGGATCAAGGTATTCATCATGATTTTACAGTTCCTTATTCTCCTCAGCAAAATGGTGTTGCTGAGCGCAAAAATCGCACGATTCTTAATGCTATACGTTGCATGCTTATACACTCTGGTTTGTCTCGAAAGTTTTGGACTGAAGCACTTCTAACAGCTGTTTTTATTCAAAATCATCTTACAACTACTGCACCTGCTTCCTATAACAATTTGGACAAGGAAGACACCTTCAGTCTCTCACTTTCGCACATTTGGCTGCATTGCTTACATTCATGTGCCCAAGGATACTCGATATAAGTTGGATCCTCCAGGTTTGAAGGTTATTTTTCTTGGTTATTCAGATCATTCCAAAGGTTACAAATTTTATGATCCTTCTTCTCAAAAGGTTATCATTAGTCGTGATGCTATATTTGATGAGAAGACTATGGGTGGCACATGGTCGTCAGATGTTTTAGATGATACACAGTCTTTGCTTAGTGCATTTCCTTACTTGCTTTGTGATTCTACTAATTCTGATGATCATAAACCTCCTTCACCTCCAAAGAAGATTGATGAAAATTTGGAGATCTATGTTGATCTTCCTATTGAGATAGAACATGGATTGTATTCTATTGAATATGATGTCTTTGATGATGCTATGTCTGTCCAAGAGGATCCAATATCGTATATGGAAGCTATCAATTCGTCTCAAAGGGATCAATGGCAAGAAGCTATGCAAGCTGAGTACGATTCTTTAATCTCCAAAGGTACATGGATTCTTGCTGAACTCCCCCCAAATCGTGTTCCTATCAAATGTAAATGGGTTTATAAAACCAAGACCAAAGCTGATGGTTCGTTTGATAAGTTCAAAGCACGACTTGTTGCAAAAGGTTGCTCACAGGTTGCAGGAGTAGATTATCAAGAAACATTTTCTCCCGTTGTGCGCTCCACAACTGTTTGTATGATTTTGGCTTTTGCAACACTATTTGATCTAGAAATTCACCAAATGGATGTTAAAACGGCTTTTCTCAATGGAGATCTTGAAGAAGAAATCTATATGGAGCAACCTGAAGGTTTTATGATTGCAGGAAAGGAGCATCTTGTATGCCAGCTTCATCGTGCATTATATGGATTGAAGCAAGCCTCTTGTGCTTGGTATATTAAGATTGATCAGTTCCTCACATCTAAAGGTTTTGTTGCATGTTTTGCTGACCCAAATCTTTACATCAAAAGGGAGGATAAATATTTTATTATTCTTGCTCTATATGTTGATGATACTATTCTTGTGTCAAATAATATTGCTTTTTTGGATGCTATGAAGAAGCTTTTATCGACTGCATTTGAAATTGTGGATCTTGGTGAGATACATTCTTGTTTGGGTATTCAAGTTCAACGACACCGACAACAAGGCATTCTTCTTCTTCGCCAAACAAAGTTTATTGATGATATTGTTAAGAAGTTTGGGTTGACAAATGCGCACTCTGCCAACACTCCCATTCTTTCAAGCTCTACCAAGGGTACATCTACAACACGCAATGAAGAATCAGCCATTCATCAACCTTTTGCTAATCTTGTTGGTTGTCTTCAATTTATTGGTTTAAACACAAGACCAGATATTTTATTTGTAGCTAATTTTTTGGGACAGTGTTGCGGTTTCTACAACTGAAGCCGAATATGTTGCTGCATCATTAGCAGCTCGCGAGCTAGTTTGGCTTCGACAACTACTTGTAGATTTGGGACATCCTTCATCATCTAGTACACCTCTTCGATGCGATAACCAAAGTGCTATTAGTCTTATCAGAGAATTTAAGAAATGCTCATAAATATTTGTCTTACACTTGAATAAAGAAGTCAGAAATTAGTCCTCCAAATGAGGCAAGAATTTAGCATTGAAAACATTGTTAGAAGAGTAGAAGGATTTGTTTAAGATGCCTACAACCCTCCCTCCTAAGAGGTAGGCGGATCACCCCATTGATTTAGAGCCCTATTACATGCTCTCAATAATTGGAGTGTGAAGAAGTTGCTAAGAAGGTCAAAGGAGTTGTTTGAGATGGGTTTTATTGAGCCGACTTCTTCTCATTATGCATAAGTAGTCTTATTAGTCAACAATAAGTATAGTTCCTTTAGAATGTGCATTGACAATAGAGATCTTAATAAAATCAATGTCGAGAACATGTACCCCATCCCTAAGAATGATGACTTGCTTGATGAGCTAAAAGGAAAAGTATTTTACTAAGATAGACATGAGATCTGGCTATCTTCAAAATCACATGAGAGAGGGTAATGAGATAAAGATAGCATTCAAGACTAATCATGGGATTTACTATTTTCTTGTGATGTCATTTGGCCTAATGAATGCCCATGTCACTTTCTAGAGCCTCATGAATAAAATCTTATAGCCTTTTCTTTTCAAGTTTGTGCTCATATTCTTTAATGATATTCTTATTTATAATAATTCATTGGAAGAGTACTTATCACATGTCAATAGAATGCTTGAGATAATAAGAGAGCATAGATTGTTTGCTAAGGAGAATAAGTGTGTATTCATGCAAAGATCAGTAGAGTACTTGGGCCACATTGTGAGTGAACCTCGACAGATAGATTAATGAGAAAGAAGTAATTTTTTGGGATGCCATAGCTAATCAGAGCTTTAATCAATTGAAGAAAATTCTCACTTCAGTCCCCATCCTAGTATACCCTAACTTGTCAAAGGAGTCTTCCATCTAATGTGATGCCAATGGGAGGGGTATAGGTGCTACTTTATTATAAGACCATGGTATAATTTCATTTGAGAGTTGCAAGCTCGATAAGAAGGAAATGCAAATGAATCTTTATGACCAAGAGATGTTAGCCATCCTTTATGCCATTAACAAGTGGCACCATTATCTCTATGGTAGCTAGTTTAGAGTAAACAGTGACCATAGAGTCCTCAAGTACTTCTTGACTCAATCTACTTTGACTCCTAAGTAGAGGAGATAGATAGAAACCTTTAAAAATCATCATTTTTACATCTCTCATACCAAAGTCAAAGATAATATAGCGGCTAATTCACTCTCATATATGTGGGGATGCATCATATCATCTATCTCAAAACCACATAGTGATTAGGCTAAGGAGCTCTAGGAGGCCTATTTGCTAAATGAAGAATTTAGCCATATGTTTCAGAAATTACAGCATCAATTAATGGGTGATAACTCCCAGTACAAGATTTAAAATGGTCTCATATGGACCCATGGCAAGATTCTCATCCCCCACATCTTTCATTTCAAGAGAATGAAAAAAATAATACAAAAATACTCAGATAATTTTGTAGAAAGAAAACTCATTAAAATGAATTGAGTTTCATCTCACTTGATACATTACATGAATTCATAGGCCTTATATAATAGGTGTTATAAGGATGGTAGACAAATGGCATGCAAATCTCAATAGATAATCTCGATTGATATTTGAAATATTATATAACTCCAACACATTATGAGCTATATGGATGATATAATACAAGAGTTATATGGATAGCAGCCAAATGGCATGGAGACCTTAATAGACACATAGGATCAACGCTTTAGAGGATTTCAGAACTTTGAGTTCTAGTAGACCCATTGTTGGGGGTAAAGGGGCCTTTGCCTCGCCGCCCATGTATTACTACACTCTCAGCACCCCATCGACTCCCTACCTGCATTGTGTCTCCTTCCCGGCAGCCATATCCGACTCCTTCGAGCTCCCATCACTCCCCGGCTTCTCGAGCACCTTCCCGGCATTGTTGGGCACCTTCAGGGCATTACATCAAAGGTATTTGATCATTTTCTTTAGGGTTTACTTCAGTTCTTAGGTCTCACAGGCTGTAAACAAGATTGGGGCAACCACCATTGAATCTCCCTTGCTTCATATCTCACTTGCCTTTGAACAAGACTTGTTGGAGCTTGTTTGAAGCCTTCCTTGGCTTTAATTGGAACCCTCCGAAGCTTGGCCACCATTTTTTGCAGCCACAGGACCAGCATTTACAATTGGCGGAATCACGCAGCCCTCCCATATGTGTCTTCAACATTGACAGTCACAACAACAGCTCTCCCCCTCCATTGGCACTTCGAAAGGCTCCATTTCGGGCATATGAACATGCTTTGATGCTTGGTTTTGATGGTTGATGTGTTGGCATACCATTTGGACTGATTTAACACTGTTTTGGGACTGTCATAACATTCCACAGGTAGATTATGATAGTGTTACACTGACATTTTATGCTACAGCTTGTTTGGCATTGTTATTTGATGCCCGGTTGGTCCCGTTTGATGCTCGGGTGTTAGGGGAATGTATGCCTATTGTTTGGAAACCATTTGGAGCTGATTTTGGTGCTGAAATTCTCAGTTTTGAATAGTAAATCATTGCTGTACATAGTTGGACTGAAGTCATTTTACTCATGTATACTTATGCCTATGCTTTTCGGACTATGTTTCAGACATATATGGTTATGTATTGACACTTGGGGCTCGACATAGAGCTCGGTTTTGATTTGGGATCATTGGTTGAGATTGAGCTCACTTTGCAAAGCATTTGGATGCTCCGTCTTGGATGTACTTATGGCATGTATGTTGCTTATGTCTGACCCGGTCTTGACATGCTTAGCCTATGCCATTACTACATGCTAGTTACATTGTTTGGAGCCTATTGCTATTGGAGTTCGGTCTTGGCTTGACCTTGTATTCTCGGAGCTTACTTGAGCTATTTATTGGCTTGCCAGAGTTATATCTTGGGATGTACTTGATGCCTTACATGCTTATGGATGCTACATACGGATGCTCTACCGCCTACATGTTCGGGATGTACTATTGATGTATTGTCTTGGACTTATGTCATTGGCACTGTGTCTTGTCTTGGCTTGAGCTCTTGAGCTCGTACATACAGCTTTTGTGCCAGTGGGAGCATTCTTGAATGCTTATCAGACATTGAGCAGGTCGTACTTTTATGCATTGAGCCATTATATGCTATTGAGCAATTACAAACACTTGAGACTTTGGGACTTCTTACCTTTTGGGATGATACATCATATGTCTCGGTTCATTGTATGCTTATGAGCTAAGTCTCAGTTTTGGATCCGTATCTTTGTGAACTGACACCTACTTGTGTCAAGTTTTGGTAGTGGTAGGAACACTTTGCCCGTTGCCTGGGGGATGTACCTACTCACTGGCAGATGTTTATCTGACATACTTGGGTGTTGGATTCCTGCTCATTGACCATCATATGCTTATGCTATGTCCGCATGATGTTGGCTTTGGTCTTGGTAGTATCTGATTGCCTTGGGATCCGATTTTGGCACTGTTAGCTCTCTTTTACTGAAGTCTGAAATTTATTACGGCAAGCATATATGTATGGACTGACATGGATTTTTCATGTTGAAACACTTTGAAATGATGTACTTTCACTAGTACTTGGTGGACAGTAGCTTTGGTTCCACTTTCTTCGCCATTTTTCCTCGATTTTGGTGATTTTTTTATCATTTTCTGCAAGAAACAACAAGTAGTTTTGAACTGTGTCTACCATCTTCTAGCCTGCATTTGGACAGTTTGTCCACTGATCATGCTATTTTCAACATCACTAAGCTTGATGGTACGAAATACTCTTATTGGAAGAGCCAGATTTGGCAGGTGTTGGTGCAGAAATCGTAGATCAAACCTTTGAGGTTAAGTAGGCATCCGCCTGCAACTATGCTAGATGAGGAATGGCTTGAGCTTGATGAGTTATGCAAGTCCACTATTGTTTTGTCTCTCACAGAACAGGTTCACTATAATGTCTCTGAGCAAGAATAGAGTGCATGGCAGTTGTAGGAAAAGATCAAAAATCTCTATGAAAAGAAAAGTCCAGCGAGTCACATGTATTGGCTGAAGCAGCTTATGGATCTGTGCATGAAGGAGAATGTGACTACGTCTGCTCACTTGAGCCAGTTCCATGCTATACTCAAGAACTTGACTTCGCTGGACATCACTTTTGCAGAGGATGTCACTCCTCTTTTCTTGCTTGGTACTCTTAATGAGTCATGGGATGTATTCCGCACTGCATTATGTGCCTCTACTGCTACCTTGAAATTATCTAATATTGAGAGTGCTCTTCTGCAGGAAGAGGTTAACTGTAAGAATTTGAATGCCTCTCGTGTGTCTCATGCTATGACAGTTAGAGGCAGGAATGATGGATATGGAAATCATGGCAGTGGTAGTGGCCGTGGACGGAATTCTCAGAAATCTCGGTCCAAGTCTCGTGGGAAGTCACGTAGCAAATCCCGTGGAAAGAATGCACATGTTACTTGTCACCATTGTGGGAAAAAGGGCCATATTAGGTCACAATGCCATGAATTGTGCAATGAAAGTTGCAAAGATAAGGGGAAAGACAAAGTGCAGGATAAGTCTTCTGATCGCAGCATAGTACTTGCAAAGTCCAGTGTTAAAATTAAAGAGATCAATGTCATGCAGCCTGAGAATGTTGATGATGATGATTATATCGTAACAGCTTCTTCTAGTGCTTTGCAGATGATAGAGATACATGTATGCACAGTGTTGACTCTTGGAATCAGGTGCGTCCTTTCATGTGACACCTTGCCGAGAGTGGTTTCATTCATACCATACTATTTCGGGTTCTGTGCGCTTGGGTGATGACAGCTCTCTTGATATTGTAGGCATTGGTAATGATAGACTGCAGTTGTCAAGATTGTGGGAGAGAAGGAAGGAGTCTCACTTGTAGCTTTCTCACTTACACAATGGGGGAATACACACACAGGTGGAGGCTGAAAAACAGTTTTCCTCTTCTTAGTTGTGTAAGCCAAAAAAGAACTCAAGTACAAAGAAATAGAAGAACCCTATATATGGGTTTCAAACCAAACTCAACTAACTAAGGTGGCATACTAACTGAGCCACGAACTAGTAGATAAGGATAGCTGTCATCTAGCTATTATTCATGGGCGGTGTACCAACCGCATCTGCAGCTAATAAGTCAGTGACATAAATGCACAACAGTCACCCTGGCATATCACGAGTGGAGCTCGATATCTCAATAGCAGTTTTCTTCTAGCAGCAGTTTTGTTATGCAGGATGTACGTCATGTACCTGCTTTGACACGTAGTCTCATGTCAGCTGGACAGCTTGATGACACAAGATATCATATATGTTTTGGAGACTCTACATGGAAGATCACTCGTGGCAGACTTGTGATTGTGAAAGGTGCCAAGGCTGATAGTCTCTACCCCTTGATTGTATCAGCTTCTTCCCTTGATCATGTTTTGTCTGTGGGTTCTATCCCACATGTATCTCTTTGGCATGCCCATTTTGGGCCATATGTCTTTGAAGGGAATGAAAATGCTTTCTGGTTTGCAGTACTTACCGCCCCTTGATTATGCATGTTTTGATTCATGTGAGCATTGTCTTTATGGCAGGCAAACTAGGTCTACACATAAGAAGTCTGGTAGGCCACGCATGAGTGAGCCCTTGGCATTGGTACATTCGGATGTCTGTGGGCCCATGCCTTGTCAGTCTATGGGTGGTGCAAAGTATTTTGTTACGTACATAGATGATTTTTCATGGAAAGTTTGGGCTTATCCCATTAAGCTGAAATCCGATGTCTTGGTTGTGTTTTAGAGATGGCTTGCATTGGTTGAGAACCAGTCTGGGTATAGGCTAAAATGCCTAAGGACAGATAATGGGGGTGAGTATGTCTCACGTGCTTTTGAGTAGTTATGTGATGAGAGGGGTATTAAGCGTCAGTTAACCACCCCCTACACCCCCCCAGAATGGTTTGGCTGAGCGGATGAATAGAACCATCCAGGAGCGTGTACGTAGTATGCTTAGCCATGTAGGCCTACCACAGAGCTTTTGGGCTGAGGCAGTTAGTACAGTTGTGTATGTCATAAACAGATCACCCTCTAGTGGTTTGGATTTCCAGGTTGGAGAGGAGGTATGGACTAGAAAACCTCCCTCTTATGCACATCTCCGTGTCTTTGGATGTGAGGAATTTTTCCATGTGCCCAGGGACAAGAAAAATAAGCTGGATCCCAAGAGTGTCAATTGCATTTTCCTTGATTATGGGGATGCAAGCGAGATGGGTTATCATCTCTGGGATCTGCAAGTGCAGAAAGTCATCCGCAGTCATGATGTAGTCTTCCATGAAGACAAAATGAATAGGCAGCCTGAGAGAGTTGTTGAGATCCGCAGGGTCATATTTCAGGAGGAGCCGAGAGCTCCCGCACAGCCAGTTGGACAGCCTACAGCTGTAGCAGATGCTCATGGTCAGGGTGTTGAACAGGCAGCTGGACAAGCAATAGAGCCTGCCGTGAGACGGTCTACTAGAGACAGACATCCACCTGATAGATTTCAGCCCTCGATGCATTATGTCTTGGTTACATATGCAGAAGAGCCTTTCACTTATGATGAGGCTATGTGCAGGGGTGACAGTCACTCTTGGGAGAGGGCTATGCAGTCTGAGATAGACTCCTTGCATAAGAATGAAACTTGGGATTTGGTTTCTTTGCCTATGGGCAAGAAGGCTTTGCCATGCAAGTGGGTGTACAAGCTGAAAAGTACCCCTGGACACCCCAAGCCGGCATACAAGGCTAGATTGGTAGCAAAGGGTTTTAAGTAGGAACATGGTGTGGACTTTGATGAGGTCTTTTCTCCTATGGTTAACATGACCACCCTACTCTTAGTCTTGGCTTTGGTTGCTCAGCTTGACTTGGATTTATACCAGATGGATGTCAAGACGGCTTTCTTACATGGGGACTTGTATGATGAGATTTATATGGAGCAGCCTAAGGGCTTTGCAGAACCTGGCAGGGAGCACCTAGTGTGCAAATTGAAGAAAAGTCTTTATGGCTTGAAACAGGCACCTAGGGAGTGGTATAAGTTTGATGCCTTTATGCAATCACATGGCTATAGCAGGAGTGCTATGGATCCCTGTCTTTACACGAAGAAAGCTCGTGATGGTTCTTTATTGATTTTGGTACTCTATGTGGATGATGTGCTAATAGCAGGGAAAGCTCATGATGAGCTAGATGCTCTTAAGGCTCAGGTCAAGAAGAGCTTTGAGATGAAAGATCTGGGACAGGCCACTCACATACTTGGTATACGCATTAGACGCGACAGGCATCAAGGACTCCTCTACTTGTCACAGAGGGAGTACATTCATAAAGTCCTTGAGCGCTTCCGCATGCAGGACGTAAAGCCTATTGGTTGTCCATTGCCTTCTTATGTGAAAGTATCACAAGCTGATTATCCACAGACAGATGCCGAGATGGCCAAGAATCCCTATGCATCCACAGTGGGCAGTCTTATGTATGCCTTAATAGCCACTCGTCCAGATATTGCCTTTGCAGTTGGTGTTGTGGCACGCTATATGGCTACACCTGGCAAGAAGCATTGGGATGCTGTGATGAAGGGTATCATGAGGTACCTGAAGGGTACTGCAGATATGTGCATATGCTATGGCAGCCAGGATACAGGAGTCATGGGGTACACTGACTCTGATTATGCACGACATGAAAATAGTAGGAAGTCCACTTCCAGCTCTGTATTCACCTATGCTAGAGGTGCTGTTTCTTGGATATCCATGGTACAGAATTGCACGGCCCTTTCTACTACGAAGGTCGAGTATGTTGCAGTCTCACTGAGGCTTGCAAGAAGGCCATTTGGTTGGGTCCTTTAGTTGCTGATCTTGGTATTGATGCTATCCCTACACTGCATTCAGATTCTATGAGTGCTATTCAGTTAGCCAAGAATCCGGTCTTCCATGCGAAGACAAAACACATTGAGGTGAGGTATCACTTCATACGTGGAGTCGTTGAGGACAAGTCTATTGATCTTGTCAAGATCTCGAGCTGACCAGAATCCTGCAGATCTGTTGCTCACGAAAAGCCTCTCTACAGAGTGCTTTGCCTTCCTCAAGAGGTTGATGGGCGTGGGATGAGATTACGACTTTCCTCATCCTGTTGTACATGTGTACAAGTTGTACTATCTTTTTTCTTTTTCTTTTCACTCCTCACTGGGGCAGATTCGCCTTTAAGTGGGAGATTGTTGGGGGTAAAGGCGCCTCAGCCTAGCCGCCCATATATTATTACACTGACAGTCATCGCCACTGCACACTGCAGGTGGCGAGCACCTGTCACCGTCACTTTATTCTTTATTCTTTTAGTGACAGTTTGAATAAAGGAAGGCCCGGTCACACATTGTGACTATTGGAGTTTCCATTTCTAGTCTCTCCCTTTCTTGCTCTTGCTCTCCCACCATAGCTCTTGAGTCCAACCTTCAATCTGTTGCTCCCTTTCACCCATTCCATTCAACATAAATGGAATTACTCACCATAGCAAAGTTGATCCAGAGTTACGTACTTCACATCAACCATGCACAATATCTGCATGTTACAAAAACATATCACTTCAATGAAAATTGAAATAACTAATTATTCATATGAATTCTAGTAACAAAAAAGATAAAAAATATATCTATAAAATAGAATATCTAAATTTATTTCTATTGATTATTGCTAGAACAATTGATTCTAAAGTCATGATCATCAAAACATATTGAATAGAAGATGGAATCTATGCTCTACTCTATGTTGATTGCTGCAACAACAACTAATTCTAAAGTTAGAACCAACATCAACCCTATTGTAAAAATAGAAAAAAAGAGAATAGGCACATGTGCGTACGTGTGTGCACATGAGCGCGCATGCGCGCGTACGCACACACACACACACATGCACACACACACCCACAAGCACATATGCAATCTTGCCCAAAATAATCCTTTCAAGAAGACAATAGCAATAGTTAGAACCTACATGAAGCTCTATTGGAAAAATTTGTAGAAAATAGAAAACACACACACACACACACACACACACACAAAAAGAGAAACCACAACAAAAAAAAAAAAAACAGAGAGATGAGCACCTATGCCTCTTGCCCAAAATAATCTCTACAAGACGACAACAGGACTTAGAACCAATATCAAACTCCAATTCCTAAATAACAGAAAAGAGAAATGAGATATATATATATGAATGAGCACATATGCCTCTTGCCTAAAATAATATGTATAAGAAAGTATCATAAAGAATTAGAATCGACATCAAATCCTACTAAAAAACAACAAAACAGAGAAATCATAGAGAGAGATGGGCACCTATGTTTTGCCCAAATTCTACAGCTATATGGAGAGGAAATTGTAGAGGGAAGTGGAAGGATTAAAACCCAATTCGCTCGTACTACAAAGCTTCAACAGCCACAAAAATTCATTGGAATGGAGAAGAGAAGGAAAGGAGTCCAATATTCAAGCTCTAGGTTAAACTAATTTTGTGGGAGGAAGAAAAAGTGAAATTGAAAAATGGACAAAAAAGGGGAGGGGGGAGTATGAGAATAGAGTAACTCAAAAATTGTGCACTATTCATTCCCCTTCCTTTTTTAATCCTCCACTACCCTTTTTTTAAAATTAAAAAGTAGAGATTTGGAGAGAGAAGATTCACCCTCCATCAATGTCAACATTCTACCTTCCAATTGGATAGTCCAAAAGGCCCACCTTTTAAACTATAATATTTGTAAGGGCCCAAAGAGAGTCCATTTTTTCTCTAGTGAATGAATGAGTTGCCATCTTACTTGTTCCATGTTGATGAGTTTAGTGACATACATAATGTGATAAAATAATATAATTGGTTTGGATAGCTAGAAGATTTTTGCAATCATTTAAGGATCGTGATCTATACCATTTGCTTAAGAAATTGTTGAATGAGTAGACAGATCAAAGTGAGAAATCGTCAAGCATGATGTTATCCATAGGGACTCTTCCAAGGGCAAGGCCCCTAATGGTGCTGATGAAGCTAACATGAAAGTATTACAAGAGATGCTAGGTCTTACAAAAGAAATACCCATAGTAGTAGCATTCAATTTAGACTTTAGTCCCTTGTAAATAAGTGTTCTAAGGCCATAAGCTCCATACATTAGCACATTGAGGAGGATGGAGGATATGTTACTTGTTCAACTATTAGCATATAAACTCGAGGGGTTCACTATATATAAACCCTCTAATCACGTGTGTTCAAGGCTTATTTAAAAATATCCATATCTATGGATTTTTTACACATCCCTTTTCTATCCAGTCTGTGAGTAACCCCTTTATATGTTATCCTTTTGTGTGGAAAAAACATGTAAAAATGGTATTGTTAAAATCCCCTATTTGGAACCTATGTGACATACACACATATTTCTGAGTGGTCCCCCCCAAACATATAAAGAAACCATAATTAAGCCACATACCAAAGTGAGCTTCTAAAGCAACTCCAATAGGCACATAATAAATTTATATTGATTTTACGAAGCCAAATAGGGAGGCTTTATGGATTTTGATGCTCATTGAATAGCATTAATGCCTTCATGTAATCTCAACTTTCCTGATTCAAGCCTAACATATATTGTTGTGTTGTTGCAATGTCTCATGTCCTTAAATGTTAGCATGATTCACTCTGTTTTCATAGCAATTCATGGAGAATTTGACACACCAAAGTGATATTTTGGCCCAAAGGCAATGGAGCTAATAGAGTCACTAAAAAAGAAACCTCTTAAAGGCCTTCAATGGAAAACAAAGTCATGCAGGTAATGAATGGCAAGCTTTTGGGGTCAATGTTGGAGATTATCTTGACAAAAGACATATCCATGAGAAGGTATGGACCGAATATGAATGTGTTAGAAAATGTCCTAGGCTAGTACTAGGGTAAATGGGCCAATAAAGTGATGCCCCCCCAAAAAAAACACATCCCACCCCAATTGAGTGGCAATTTTGTATTTTTTTTTTAAATGCTCTTTTAGTCACTTAACATTATGATATGAACTTTTAAAAATTATAGATGAGGTTAATGAAAGTCAAACAACCGAGCCATGTAAATATTTTTTTCATATCTTAAGATTACATATAAGATTACTACAAGTCAAACTATCGAGCCAAGTAAGTTTATTTCATATTTTAGGATTTTGTAAAACCTTAAAGAAGCGCATCCTTGAGTGTCACTCTATTGACCCACTCTTTTATAAACCCTTCATTTATAACCGGATCCAAAAAACATCAAAATGACTCGATATTTTTAATTTAAACTCTATATGATATGAACAGTTTAATTATTAAAAAACATTTAACAAACTCAGTTGGAAGAAAAAATTTACAATGGAAGACTGTTAAAAGACACTGTAATGACCCCTTTACGCTAAGCAGCAGTAGAGCAATTTAGAAGGAGCTAAACGACAAAATTGGACCGTGGTGTGACGGAAGCTGGGGAGGTGGAACTCGTCTACCAAGACGATCTGAAGCTCGGTCAGGACTCAGCAGTCAGCAGGCCGGCCGGGCTTGCTAGTGCTCGCCAAGGCGAACTTGAGAAGGTTCGGTCTGGAGATGCCACTGATCGTGGGCTGACTGGGCCGTGGCAAAGTCGACTCGCAGGCTTTTCTTCTGTAGTTTGACAAATTGCAATCAAAGACTTTACGTGGTGTGAGAATCGAAGGTCTTTCCTGATCAGACCTCGTCAGACAGGGAAATGCCGTCCCAACACTCGATATGATAAATGGCGGGGCGTATTCTTCTTGCATAAACATTACCAACCCGCCTGTCGTCTTACTATTAGCTTCTTTGCCTCCTCCTCCTCCTGCTGCTGCATAGGATACCATTGATGATGGCTTCCCACGTTCACCGCGTTATAATTACCTGTAGCCCTCGCAACTCTACTCCTGTCGCTTCCTTGATATTCTCGATCGCCCTCAGCATGCTCATCATACAGCACTGCGTAACCGGCACCTCGGTGGCCGCAGCTGCCTGCGTGGCGCAGGACCGGGCGGCTCTTCTGGCCGTCAAGGGGGCCGTGGCCAAGGACCCGTCTCAGAAGCTGGCGGCGTGGACGGCGTCCATGTCCGACTGCTGCTCCTGGGAGGGCGTCACCTGCGAGGCCAGCAGCGGCCGCGTGGTGCAGCTGGACCTCTCGGGGGGCAGGCTGCAGGGGGTGCTGTCGCCCCTGCTGGGCTCCCTGTCGGAGCTGCAGCTGCTCAAGCTGCAGGAGAACAGCTTCCAGGGTAGCATCCCTCCGTCTCTGGGCAAGCTCACCAAGCTCCAGCAGCTGTCGCTAGCCAACATGATGACCGACAGCGGCAGCGGGGGGGGCCTCACGGGAGCCATCCCGGAGTCCTTGGGGCAGCTCAGCGGCCTCCGGGAGCTCGACCTGTCCTACAACGCGCTCTCGGGTGGCATCCCGGAGTCCTTCGACCAGTTGACCAGCCTCCGGGTGCTCGACCTGTCCCACAACATGCTCAGCGGCCCGCTGCCCAGCGCCATCGGGGGCATGGCCAGCCTGCAGCACATCCGCATCGCCAACAACCTCATCAGCGGGTCCATCCCGCCCTCCTTCGGCCTCCTCTCCAACCTCTTCACCGCCGACCTGGCCCTCAACAACCTCTCGGGCGTGGTCCCGGCCGCCTTCACCACCAACCTCACCAACCTCTTCGTCCTGTACCTGGACCACAACGCAATCGGGGGCCTGCCCGAGGACATGAGCAACCTCCACAGCCTGCAGGTCGTGCGCCTGGACGGCAACCCGCTGGGCGACATCAGCAGCGCCTCGTCGGCGGCCATATCGGGCCTCTCCACCCTGCCCAAGCTCCGGGAGCTCCACCTCAGCTCCTGCGGCCTGTCGGGTCCCTTCCCGCAGTGGGTGGCCAACCTCAAGAAGCTTCAGGGAGCCGACGACAACTCCAACGAGGTCACTCCTCTCATCGACCTCTCACACAACGCCCTCACAGGCACCATCCCGCCCGAGCTCGGCTCCATCGCCAACCTGCAGAGCCTGAATCTCTCATACAACGCCCTAACGGGGGTCATCCCATCCGAGCTCGGCTCCCTCGCCAACCTGCAGAGCCTGGACCTCTCATACAACAACCTCTCCGGGGCCATCCCAGCCGAGCTCGGCTCCCACGCCAACCTGCAGAGCCTAGACCTCTCATACAACGCCCTAACGGGGGTCATCCCATCCGAGCTCGGCTCCCTCGCCAACCTGCAGAGCCTGGACCTCTCATACAACAACCTCTTCGGGGCCATCCCAGCCGAGCTCGGCTCCCACGCCAACCTGCAGAGCCTGGACCTCTCATACAACGCCCTAACGGGGGTCATCCCAGCCGAGCTCGGCTCCCTCGCCAACCTGCAGAGCCTGGACCTCTCCTACAACAACCTCTCCGGGGCCATCCCGACAGAGCTGGCCAATCTCGGTAACTCCCTCCGCTTCCTGTCGCTGCAGGACAACCAACTGTCCGGCAACATCCCTGTCGCCTTCGCGACGCACCTCCAAGGCCTGGCCTCCTTCAACGTCTCCGACAATCAGCTGGCCGGTCCCATCCCGCCGCAGCAGCCCTTCAACACCTTCCCTGTGTCCTCCTACCGCCCTGGCAATCCTGCCCTCTGCGGAACCCCGCTCCCCGCATGTACCAGGCGGCGCCTAATGCGCTAGCAGTATACAGCATAGTGTTAAAAGTACATCCTCCTTCGAAGTAAATCCATTATCCATTCTGCATTAATCCAGTACTGCACAAGATCGTGAGATGAAAGCCCATTGCCAAAACAAAACCACATCGGGCAAGATTCCATTGTCAAGCCTCTCTCTCCTAAAGCCATCCAAAAAAACAATCCCTATTAGGCCTAAAATTTGAAGGTTGCAACACCCTTCAAAGGGGGTTTTGCCCTTCTAGAGAGGGGTGATACATATATTACCCTTCAAAAGAAAGGTAAGAATTTTAGAAAAATAATTATATGCCCTTCCAAACTCTTTAAAAAGAAAAGGAGAGGTCTTCTAAGACCTTCTAAATGAAAAGTTGGGTAGCCCTTCAAATTTGAGGGCTGAGATTCCCTATGATAAAGTTGTAGAAATACTCTACCTTGTCTCAATATAACTTTCACACTTCCATTTTCTTAAACAAAAGACTCAAAACAAAATTTCAACTAGGCCATTAGCATTTAGTTTGTTAACGTGTCGAAAATGTCAAAATTTCACCTCTTTTTTTTTGTAATGCGTGGTCATATATTACCAAAAGAGTAAAAAGTGTTTACAAAATGTAAATATGCATCGAAGCCTCGGGCTTGAGAAGGTAACTTTTTCCCAAAATAGTCTATAGATCCAATGTTGGAACTTCAAAGGGTAAAGAACTGACAGTAGCTCTTGTTTAAGAAGCTGGGATAGACAAGCACCTAGTTTCCAATGTATTGGGTGTGGATTGCACATCATAAGATGTGGATAAAGAGGAAGCATGGGAATACATGTGGTCAGATGTGTTTTTGGATTATAACATTGTTTGAAGAGACATGCATTCCTACTTAACCAAAAAAATCTCAAGGTTACATCGCAAATTAGACCGAGTGATCTCCATTTAGCTTCATCAAAATTAGCTTGATCACCAAAGAAGGCAGCTGCCATCCCAAAGTTATCCTACCGGTTGGTAGCTCTCACCAACACCATATTAGAGATTTCAGGAATTTCTATAATATTAGAGATTTCAGGATTTCAGGAATTAATCGACTCTAAACCCCGCACACCCTGCGCAAAAATGCAACCCAAAGTAATCTCCCGCATTGTAAAATGTTGGTGGCTAAGTGCTTATTCCACGCGCATTAATAAACTCCAGCTCCGTGTCGTGTATGAAAGACCGTGGCTTGAAACTGCAAGTCCACACGGGAACACCCTTCACGGGAAAGGCAAAATGATAATGGATAATTTAGTGCAATTTTTTTTATTAATAACCCCCTCCCCTTCAGTCGTTGGACGGCGGGGGAGAGGGAGTGGAGAAGAGTGGGTATGGAGTAGGAGAGCACGGGGGGAGGAGGAGACATGCAAACTAACCACATGTGTGGCTATTCCCCCCCCTTAAAACCTATAAGAACCTCCCCCCCTTAAGCTTGAGGGGAAATGAGGGATCATGGGGACAGCGTCGTGCTGCCCGCCAGAGAAGCTACCGTCACCATATTGCCGTCACAGGCCGTTGCCGCCAGGCCGCTGCTGCCACGCCACCTCGACCATCATCATCGTCATCATCATAATCATTATCCTCATCATCATCTCCTCCATCATTTCTTTCTCTCTCCACGTCATTCTGTGGAACAAAAGCTTGGAAGCTTCTTTAGAAGCTTCTTTAGAAGCTTCTAAACAAGGCTTCCATAAGCCTTATTCATCCACACCTCTCGGGTTTTTCAAAAATCGCGACTGTAAGGCCCATTCTTGCACAGAAGAAGGAAACCCCAGGCAGAAAGAGACTTGGACACGTTACAGTTGGTATCAAAGTGAACCAACGAGGATCTAATATTTTCAAGGAAACTTAATGAGGAGAAGAGAGCAAATGTTGCTGTTAAGAACATTTTCTTACCTTACTTATCGATGCTGGCCTGCAGAGTCGCAAAGCGTGGAACAAATTCTTAGTGTTCCAGGTTATGTTTATGACTGTGATGTGTGCTTCAGATTATCGATGAAAGCTAGGTATGATGAATATCCTAGACCGCATCTACAATCCTTCACCCCTGTACATGGAATGGAGATGGACGGGTGATTTAGGAATTTATTACATAGCTGCCCACCGACTTGCGTACCTTCGAACCAACTTGAAGAGAATCAAGTGGATGGAGGACTTAAAGATCGTGAAGCTGTTCATCTTTGTTGAAGCTCACGCAAATGCAACCCTACATGTCAGCGGTCGAAAGATCAAGAAGAACAAGTATGTGTATGAGGAAGAACAAGTATGTGTATGAGGAAGGCCAATGAATTCCCATTTCATTTGGGGAATGCCAACACCAACAACTGTCAAAGAAATACGTAGTTTTCTTGGATTGACAGGATGGTACAGGGTCTTTATCAAAAACTATGCCTTGATTGCAACTCCTCTGACCAATCTACTGAAGAAGCAAGTATTAATTGTACGGTCACCTGCTGAACAATCGAACTTTGATAAACTAAAGTAAAGCTTGGTATCAGCACCTATCCTGAAACTTCCAGGCCTTAGTAAGGAGTTTGAAGTGATAACTAATGCTAGCACACTTGCCTTAGGATGTGTGCTTATGCAAGAAGATCATCCTGTAGCATACTCTTCAAGGAAATTGAAGAGCCATGAAAGGAACTATGCTACCCATGATCTGGAGCTGTTAGCTATCATCCATGCTCTCAAGCTTTGGAGACACTACTTGTTGGATAATAAGTTCACCTTAGTGTTAGATCATAAAAGTCTTAAATGGATTTTTACCCAGAATGAGCTCAATATGAGGGAATGTCGATGGATCGAAGTGCTGGAGGAATATGATTTTGAAATCAAATACCGGCCTGGAAAGGAGAATATAGTTGTCGATGCACTCAGTTCGCAAAGCATTTCTAAATTCTCTGATTTTGCAAGATCCATCAAAACAGCAAGATCTCTAGCCACAAAGGTATCCATGCCAAACAACCCAATCCTTGACCTAGCTAAAGAAGAGGCATGCCATGATCCAACCTATCAAAAATTGCTAAGGGAGATCCCTATCAAGGATCAAGACCCGAAGCTACAAACAAAGTATCTAGAATTCTCTATCAATAGTAGACTTGTCTACTACAGGATAAGATTATGTATACCGGCAAGCCAGTCACTTAAACAGAAGATACTTTGGGAAGCCCATGACTCCTCTTTCTCAGGACATCCTGGCTATGCCAAGACCCTTAATGCGGTCAGAAAGAGCTATTATTGGGAGAGGCTTAAAGGTGACGTTCTCAAATATGTCACGGAATGTTTGTCTTGTCAACGCATTAAGGCCGAACATGTCAAAATGCTTGGGAAATTGCAACCACTTGACATTCCCCAAATGAAATGGGAATTCATTAGTATGGACTTTGTTATTGGCCTGCCCCAAGTTCAGGGAGGATACAACTCCATTATGGTTGTGGTAGATATGCTTACCAAGGTTGCACATCTTATCCCTGTTAATACAAACTATAAAGCCTCAGACATTTCAAGGTTATTCATCAAGGAGATATTCCAAGTGCATGGGTTACCCAGAAGAATCATCAGTGATCGTGACTCTCTCTTCACATCACACTTCTGGAGGGCCATCTTCGAGGCCATTGGGACTCAACTATGTTTCAGTACAGCTTACCATCCCCAAACCGATGATCAAATGGAGCAAGTCAACCAAGTCATTGAGGATATGCTAAGGGTACACTACTGTCGCGAACCCAAAAAGTGGATTCAATATTTCCCTACACCGCTGGTTGAGTTTGCCCACAATGCTTCCTACCAACAAAGCATCCAGATTGTTACAACTATATATATCATCTCTCACTTGACTTGGGTCTCACCTATATATACTAACTCTACATCAATATGAATCATTCTTTGGGAGCATGTCTTGTGTATCTCTCTCGTACTCTCTCTCTCTCTCTCTCTCTCAACATGGTATCAGAGCTATGGATGCGTAGCAACAACAAGGAAGATAAGTTGTTTCATTCTTTATACTTGATTGAATTCTTTGCACAAGTGATGATTTGATACATAAACTTGTTCAAATTAGAAGTATTAGTTAATTTTGTCTTTTTTTTAAAAACCAGGTGCGTAGCTCTCGTCGTGCTCTCGAATCCTGTCAAAATCGCTTGTCAATCGGAGTTCTGGACCAAAAGTTATGACAGTTCAGGATTCAAGATAGCAATTCTGCTCGAATCTACGATTGTTTATTTAAAACTGTATTTCTAATTACCGTTCGTTAATCCCCAATTACAGTTTATTAATCGCTCGTCTTCGTTAATGATATTGATTACGACAAGCAAACATCTTGCTATTTTTAGCGATGTTTTATTATCGTTCACGTTCTTTGCTCGACCGAAATAGCACTTTTCTTATATGCATCATCTCGTCTTGCACGTTACGCCTCTCTATTTCGGGCTTTCTTTTTAGTCACTCAATACTTTTCGTTGTTCTTACGTGCATATCCCTATTTTGATTGTCATGCATCTCAACTACGCTCGTCTTGATCATGGTTTGTAGATTCTGTGATCTCATCTTATTTGTTTTCTCTCGACATACAGGCATGGCCAATTGCATAATTGTTAATGGATATCCATCTGGCCAGCGTTCGGTTCCCTTCTTCCAAGGACAAGGCTTTTCTGGGTAGAAAGCAAAGATGATGCTAATTCTTGAAGATGACGAATTATTTGATATTGTTTTGGGCGACCTGTCTTGCCCAGTTCAACCTATTGATGTGATGAATAACAATTCTGTGATTACTGATGGTCCATTATTTGAACAATGGAAAATTGATCATACTGATTGGATTCATCCTGACAAAGCAGCTCGTCGTTATATATTGTCTGCACTTCCTGACTCACTTATGTTGGATGTCTTTCATCTGGAAACCTCTCATGCTATTTGGGAGTATCTTATCTCAACGTTTGAGAAGAAATCGGTCACCGAAATTTTATATCTCCAAACTTGTTTGAAGAATCTTCAATATAAGGTTGGTATTTCTATGCACTCTCATATCGAGGCTTTTAAAGACATTATCAATCAGCTTGGTGCTGCCGGCACTCCTGTTGCTAAAAATCAGATTGTTACTCAACTTCTTCATACCATCAAAGATCCTTTATATGACAATATCATCACTATTTTGTCTAACAAGGATGATATCCACTTTGACAAAGCATGTATATCTCTTATTGAATATTCTCAACGTCATGAGCATCATTTGGAAAAATCTGATGCTGTTTTGGTCACTCGCGAACAAAGGGATTTTGATGCTGCTTTTGTTGCTCGCAAGCGTCCTGCTTCACGTTTTCAGCAGGGTGGACGCCCTAATCCAGGTAGTAGATCTTCTCGTCTTGCTTATCCTAACAAGCATTGTTCTTATTGTGATAAGAAAGGTCATGTGGCTTCTGATTGCTGGGCATGTCAATATGATGAGGAGCATGGAGTTACTACAAAGCAACCTCGCTTGTCCAAAAGTTTTCCTCCTTGTGATTATTGTGCACATACAGATCATCCATCTCGCCGTTGTTATAAACGCAGATATGATGAAGAACGTTCTCGAGCTTATATTGTTCAATAAACTATAACTGATGATGATATACTCATCAGGAGCTCAATTTCGTCCATTATGATATCTCTCCAGAAAAGGTACTTCATGTTCATGATGGTTCTCTATTCATCGTTGATTCAGGTGCCACTGGAAACATGACATACCAATCACAGTGGCTTCACAATTATCATTCTCTTCCTGTCAAGAAGTTTATTTACCTTGCGGATGATACGACTTGTCAAGTCAAAGGAGTGGGTGATTTATATCTGGGGACTGTTTCATCCACTAGAATATTAAGAGGAGTTCTTCATGTTCCAGATTTGCAAAGAAATCTTCTTTCTGTTGCTCGTCTAGTTGATCTTGGTTTGTTTGTTGGCTTTGATCATAATCAATGTCGTATAGAGAAAGACGGGCATACTATAGCAGTGGCTCCTTGACATGGTAATCTATTTGAGCTATCATTGAACGATACAGTTGCATATTTGAGCTATCATTGAACAATACAGTTGCAAATGTTGTTACTGCCCCTAGAGATGCAGATTGCAAATTATGGCATCAACGATTTGCACACTCCGATTTTGCCAAAATTCTTGATCTTCATCGTCATGGTCTTGTGCAAGGTATGGATCTTAAATCTCATCCACGTATGGGAATATGTGAGTATTGTACACTTGGAAGACACCATCGTTCGCCTTTCCACACTTCTACTTCATCACATTCCTGTGCTCTCTTGGATTTGGTTCATACCGATATTTGCGGTCCTTTTCCTGCCTCAAAGTCTCAATATCGATATTTTATAACTTTCATTGATGATTTCTCACGGTACACACATGTCTATCTTCTTCGACATAAGTCTGAGGCTTTAACTATATTTAAACAATACAAGATAAGTGTGGAGCTTCAAACTGGATTCTCTATAAAGACACTTCGCAGTGACAATGGCGGTGAATATGTATCCAATCTATTTGATGACTTCTGTAAGGATCAAGGTATTCATCATGATTTTACAGTTCCTTATTCTCCTCAGCAAAATGGTGTTGCTGAGCGCAAAAATCGCACGATTCTTAATGCTATACGTTGCATGCTTATACACTCTGGTTTGTCTCGAAAGTTTTGGACTGAAGCACTTCTAACAGCTGTTTTTATTCAAAATCATCTTACAACTACTGCACCTGCTTCCTATAACAATTTGGACAAGGAAGACACCTTCAGTCTCTCACTTTCGCACATTTGGCTGCATTGCTTACATTCATGTGCCCAAGGATACTCGATATAAGTTGGATCCTCCAGGTTTGAAGGTTATTTTTCTTGGTTATTCAGATCATTCCAAAGGTTACAAATTTTATGATCCTTCTTCTCAAAAGGTTATCATTAGTCGTGATGCTATATTTGATGAGAAGACTATGGGTGGCACATGGTCGTCAGATGTTTTAGATGATACACAGTCTTTGCTTAGTGCATTTCCTTACTTGCTTTGTGATTCTACTAATTCTGATGATCATAAACCTCCTTCACCTCCAAAGAAGATTGATGAAAATTTGGAGATCTATGTTGATCTTCCTATTGAGATAGAACATGGATTCTATTCTATTGAATATGATGTCTTTGATGATGCTATGTCTGTCCAAGAGGATCCAATATCGTATATGGAAGCTATCAATTCGTCTCAAAGGGATCAATGGCAAGAAGCTATGCAAGCTGAGTACGATTCTTTAATCTCCAAAGGTACATGGATTCTTGCTGAACTCCCCCCAAATCGTGTTCCTATCAAATGTAAATGGGTTTATAAAACCAAGACCAAAGCTGATGGTTCGTTTGATAAGTTCAAAGCACGACTTGTTGCAAAACGTTGCTCACAGGTTGCAGGAGTAGATTATCAAGAAACATTTTCTCCCGTTGTGCGCTCCACAACTGTTTGTATGATTTTGGCTTTTGCAACACTATTTGATCTAGAAATTCACCAAATGGATGTTAAAACGGCTTTTCTCAATGGAGATCTTGAAGAAGAAATCTATATGGAGCAACCTGAAGGTTTTATGATTGCAGGAAAGGAGCATCTTGTATGCCAGCTTCATCGTGCATTATATGGATTAAAGCAAGCCTCTTGTGCTTGGTATATTAAGATTGATCAGTTCCTCACATCTAAAGGTTTTGTTGCATGTTTTGCTGACCCAAATCTTTACATCAAAAGGGAGGATAAATATTTTATTATTCTTGCTCTATATGTTGATGATACTATTCTTGTGTCAAATAATATTGCTTTTTTGGATGCTATGAAGAAGCTTTTATCGACTGCATTTGAAATTGTGGATCTTGGTGAGATACATTCTTGTTTGGGTATTCAAGTTCAACGACACCGACAACAAGGCATTCTTCTTCTTCGCCAAACAAAGTTTATTGATGATATTGTTAAGAAGTTTGGGTTGACAAATGCGCACTCTGCCAACACTCCCATTCTTTCAAGCTCTACCAAGGGTACATCTACAACACGCAATGAAGAATCAGCCATTCATCAACCTTTTGCTAATCTTGTTGGTTGTCTTCAATTTATTGGTTTAAACACAAGACCAGATATTTTATTTGTAGCTAATTTTTTGGGACAGTATCTTTCTTCCCCTTCCACTATTCATTGGAGTGCTGTAAAACGTATTCTTAAGTACCTCAAGGGTACTAAGGAATTTGGTCTTATTTATCGTCGTCGAGAGGATTCTTCTTTATCTTCTTCAACTTCTCTTGGCCTTATTGGATATACAGACGCTGATTGGGCAAGTTCACACTTATCCATGCGATCTACAAGTGGGAATTGTTTCTTTGTAAATGGATGTTTGGTTTCTTGGTCCAGCAAGAAACAACAATGTGTTGCGGTTTCTACAACTGAAGCCGAATATGTTGCTGCATCATTAGCAGCTCGCGAGCTAGTTTGGCTTCGACAACTACTTGTAGATTTGGGACATCCTTCATCATCTAGTACACCTCTTCGATGCGATAACCAAAGTGCTATTAGTCTTACCAAAGACTATATACAACATAGTAAATCAAAGCATATTTCTATTCATTATCATTATGTTTGACATGAAGTCAAGAAAGGTTCCATTATGGTGGAGCATTGTCCCAGTGATCAAATGGTTGCAGACATCTTCACAAAAGCTCTTAGTGAAGCTCGCTTTAGCTCATTAAGACATGCACTTGGTATTGTTCCAAGTTCTTGTCTCACTGATTGAGGCATGTATCATTGTATTTAAGAAAACTTTATAGTAAATCATTTTTGTATTGTAGGTATGTGTAGGGGCTCGGGTTTTTCCCTTGTTCTCCCTAAGGGTTTTTTCACTCGCAGCCAGAGACCTTTGTTTGAGTGAGGATGTTACAACTATATATATCATCTCTCACTTGACTTGGGTCTTACCTATATATACTAACTCTACATCAATATGAATCATTCTTTGGGAGCATGTCTTGTGGACGTCTCTCGTACTCTCTCTCTCTCTCTCAACACAGATGACCCCTTTTCAAGCATTGTATGGGCACAACTACCGTAGTCCTTTAAACTTTTCGGATCCAACCTTGAGGGTTGAAGCTTCAAAGCAGATGCTGGAAGACATGGATGACCAAATCAAGTCAATAAGACAAGACATCCAAGCCGCCAAGGACAGACAGAAGGCTTACGCGGACCTGAAACATCAAGACAGATCCTTCGTTGATGGTGATATGGTCTTCATTCGCGTACGTCCAAAGAAGAGTTCCCTATCCTTGGGGGAATGTAAAAAGCTAAGTCCAAGGTATTGTGGACCCTACAAGATCCTCAAGTGCCTAGGGCCTAATGCTTACAGACTGCAACTCCCTAAAAACCTAAAAGTCCATAATGTATTCCATATCAGCCTACTGAAGAAGTATGTGCCTAACCCTAGTCACGTACTTGATGATCAACAAATTGTAATGCCTAGCCAAGGAGTCCTTGAGCTACGGCCTGACAGGATCTTAGATGTTAGGGAGAGGCAATTGAGATCCAGAACCTTGAGAGAATACCTCGTCCAGTGGAAAGATTATCCTGAAGAGGATGCCACTTGGATGGATGAAATTACTCTCAACCAACAATACCCCCAGTTATTCTCGAGATGAGGAAATCTCGATTCCTCTAAGGGGGAGAGAATGTAATATTTCCACATGAAATATTTATCAACCCTAAACCCCGCACACCCCGCGCAAAAATGCAACCCAAAGTAATCTCCCGCATCGTAAAATGTTGGTGGCTAAGTGCTTACTCCACGCGCATTAATAAACTCCAGCTCCCTGTCGTGTATGGAAGACCGTGGCATGAAACCGCAAGCCCACGCAGGAACACCCTTCATAGGAAAGGAAAAAGGATAATGGATAATTTAGTGCAAATTTTTTTATTAATAACCCCCTCCCCTTCAGCCATTGCATGGTGGGGGAGAGGGAGTGGAGAAGAGTGGGTGTGGAGTAGGAGAGCACGGGGGGAGGAGGAGGCATGAAAACTAACCACATGTGTGGCTATTCCTCCCCCCCCCCCCCCCCCCTAAAGCCTATAAGAACCCCTCCCCTTAAGATTGAGGGGGGAGGAGGGATCATGGGGACTGCGGCGTGCTGCCCGCCAGAGAAGCTGCCGTCGCCATATTGCCACCACGGGCCGCTGCTGCCATGCCATTGCTACCACGCCACCTCCATCATCATCATCATCATCATCATCATAATCATTATCCTCATCATCATCTCCTCCATCATATCTTTCTCTCTTCACATCATTCTGTGGAACAGAAGCTTGGAAGCTTCTTTAGAAGCTTCTAAACAAGGCTTCCATAAGCCTTATTCATCCACACCTCTCGAATTTTTCAAAAACTGTGACTGTAAGGCCCATTCCTGCGCAAAAGAAGGGAACCCCGGGCAGAAAGAGACTTCGAAACGCGTATGAAGCCAGGGGAAAGTTCACTACGCCAAAAATCTACTGCGTCAATGGCTCCGAAGCTAAAGGCAAGAGGAGCACACGCAGGAGCTTCTACCCTGAGCACACTTATGGACAACACCTCGAACCTCAATGCCTAGGTTCTTCTTTAAAAAAAATTCCGCATGAAAGGGATGCATTAGGCACGTTTAATTTTCGTGGGGAAGTTATGAATGCATTTATTCATTCATCTTACAAGATTTAGCTGCATGTCGTGCATTTGAAATTTTTTGCACTTTCATGATCAGGTTGCAATCTTCTTGAACGTATAATGCATAACTTAGAAGATGATATCGTGCCAAGAAGGATAGAGCTTCTGTCATATGATGCATGTATGAATTAAAGTCATGGACGTGTCCAAATCGTTGCAATGCATGGAAAGGAATTGTGAACTTGCAAATTGCATGCGGGGATGGTTACATTTTAGGTCGGTTAAGTGCTAAAGGACAGGTTAAATCATAAATGGTCTCATGGCATTTGCTCATGCATGGAGTTCTTTTATCGAAGTTTGTATTTAGGAAAGGATGCATTTTCATGTTAAAGCTTGAATTCAATGCATTAAACGAAGGGTTTATAGGCATAGTTCTTGATGAAAATCAACGTAGGGTTTATACAGGTAGCTCTAAATTGTCAATCATTATAGTTTAGGCAAGGAAAAGTAACGATCATTGTAGATCTTATAGCTGCATAGAAGGAAAAAGTCTAAGAATCGCATATTTGCATGGAAAGTTATATCTTGCAATTATTTACATCTTTTGGGAAAAGTATTTACATCTCTAAGGAAATATCACCTCTTGTTGCAAGACAATTAGATCAATTAGGTAAATCACTTGTAATGGTGTAACTCAAATGATGATCACCTCAATGCGCTAGGTAGAGCTAAGCCGCGATAAAATTCTACCTAGTATCGCACTCGAAAAATTGACTTAATATTTCCAACCTCAAAGGTCCTATCCACATTCACGGAATGTTTGGGTTAGTTAAACGCCCATGCAAGAACGATCTAGGGTTTTTACCCTAAGGATAAATTGACCAAATACTAGACTTCTGTATGAATTTTAGAAACCCTAAGGTCAAAACGACTATTGGTCTAGCAGGGTTAAGGTTTGGGTTGGGTCAAGAGGACTCCCAAACCCTACATCTTGACCAGAGTATTCTTGACCCAGGAATACCGTGTGATGGGAGAAATAATCCCACAAGTTAGGTGCGACGCTTGTCTCGTGCAACAAGTTGCAACATCGCATGGTTTTGTGTCTAAATCACAAAGTAGAATTGCCATTCCTTAGGACAAGGTTGGCGAGTTCTAAGTACAAGCCTAATTTTCTAGAGGATGAGTAGACATCCTGCTACATCACCCTTCTTTGAGGCTGATTTGCCAAGTTAGGGTAATTATGAATTGCCTAGCAAGCAATTGACCAATCAAGTTAGGGTGACGAGGTTGCCTAGGAATTATTGTCTTTAATTTAAGAAAACGTCAGGTGGAAACAATTTGGGTTAACTGGGTATAAACCCTAACCCAAGGAAAAAAGGGTAAACAAGCAATGAAACCCTGGGGATCTTGCCAAGTCGCAATTAATCCCAGATCGAATGCTAAATGTATTCGAAGAGAAGGATTCACACCTTAGCAGTTGGCCGTATAAACGACCACTCGAATGCTTGTGTTTGTACACTTAGGAGCACTGTTTGTAGTTCTTTGCTCAAGGAACTAAAGCTGGAAAAATAATTAATGCTTCAGGGTGAAGGCCTGGAGGGAGAGGCAGCATTAGTTACCCCCGACTGTCTGCCTGACCCTATCCAAGGGGGTTGTTAGCCATGCCGGATACGTGGACCGAACTCGTTGCAAGAGGTCTCTCCGTGGGTGCTACTTGGAGCAGGAGGACGCTTGGGTGCCAGGGGGGCTCTGGCCGTAAATCCCTTGCCTCCAGGTCCTACACAAGAGGTCGACGTGACTCGAGATTGGATCTCGAGGCCCACATACTAGTCTACGGGTGGAAACTTGGAATAGCAATCCCTGAGGATTGCTAGAATTGCCTTCGGGTGGATTATGAATTAGCCTACGAGCAGATTATGGATTAGCCTTCAGGCTGGATTATATGATGTATTCCAAAGACTGATAAATAAGATCAATTGTTGAAAAGGAACTTGTTTGACATTGTTTTTCTATGTCAGTGCTTAAGTTACCTGAAGGAACCAGTGATTAATTAGCTAATTAAGGAAGTTGTTTTTGCTTGTCAAACTAAATGTGGTAGGTAATTAGATAATTGAAGCAACCTGAGGAAAGTGAGGTGGATGTGACCATGGGTCCGTCCTACAGAAGGGTGGTCCCAGTTGGCCGAGAACTTTTCTCAATGGAATTGACAACAAGGTAACGAAGACCTAGAATCTAGAAAGCTAGATTCCCGATTTATATTGTTTTAGGGAAACAGAATGGGACTATGCCTTACGGGCTGAGAGGTCGAGCTTCGCATCCCTCTCGTTTTCCATTCTCCTTGAACCAAGTGCAGTATAAATCCACTTCGACCCTGATGTTTCTGCGTAAAGTAGTTCATTTGGGGTTCGAATCTAGTTATCTTCTAGGAACTTGACCATTAGGAAAACCCTGATTTAGGTCGGTCCTAAGTGGGAATGGCCGGAATGCTTCCGCTTCGTGGCAGACTTGGGAAGACCTAGATCGCAAACCCCGTGACATTCCATGGGAGTGCCAAGTGGCACTTTCTGGACTCTCTTCCCGATGGGTTGCTAAGACGTGTCCTACCAGCAAACAGGTGGACACGTTACAATTTTTCAAGTCCTACTTTTAATGAATGTCTTACTTTTGTGAATGAAAGAGAGCACTATGTTTATGTTTATCTTTAAAGGGCACTTTGTATGTTACAAATGTGAGATCACACATCTTGAGAGCTTAAATAATGAATATAAGCTATGTGGCTCTTAGGAGATTTGGATTTCACCTCTATCTTTTCTAGCATACTAACAAAAGATGATGTTGTATGGTGGTGGAAACATCAAGTAGGCTTAACTAGTATATACCTAGGAAATTTCCAAGTTTAATGTAAGAATACAAAGGTTTGAAGGAGTGGAGAGAGAACTTAGAATACAAGAGCCTTAAACATTATATGAAAATATGTTATCATGGCCAAAAT
The DNA here is from genome assembly GCF_053477565.2 of Lygodium microphyllum. NCBI lineage: Eukaryota > Viridiplantae > Streptophyta > Polypodiopsida > Schizaeales > Lygodiaceae > Lygodium > Lygodium microphyllum. Next base: position 22,059,237 of record NC_141147.1, on the reverse strand, counting down.
TTATAATGTTATGGATTTGAAGATATTATAATATGAGTTTTTTCTTTTAAATATAGCATAATTTAAAGTGGCATGTATAAGTTTCATGAACTATGACCTTAAAAGAGTCACCACTAACTAGTTGTGGTTTAATAACTTGATCTAATACCATATAGAAATAAGTTTGGATAACCTATGATGTGATAGTTCTTTTTTTTGTGTAAACCAATAGACACAAGTATATTAAATAATTACTCACCCCATTTGCATTTTCTGTATGTATATGCATGATATATAAATATCTTTTGTTCAAAATTTCTATCTATCTTGACAATATATGGACAAGATGGATATTGGCTTTGGCCAAAATCAACTAGCTTCGCACTTTGACTAGCTAAATGAACTTTCATATCATAAAATAAAGATTTATATACCAAGCTAGAAGTTTATTATTTTTCTAAGACCAAAGATTTAACCTTTGATACTACAAGATATAGACCTTATACCGACGTTTAAAGCGACGAAAATACAAACAACAAAATTTGCCCCCGTCATCGCAAAAAGTATCGTTATTGACGACGCCATAGAAATGTCACTATTGGCGACGCAACCAGTAAATTTGCGACGCTCATAGTGAGGCCAATAGCAACACGAGCAGTAAATTTGCGATGTAAATAGCGACGGTAACAGGGGAAAAAAATTTGTGGCAGGGCAGCTGTGTGCTGTATAAGAGCCATACAAAATAGTTTCTGTACTACTGCATACAAAGCGCATGCAAACAAAAAGAATGTATACTGAAATCATAAAACTGATACATGAAATAAATACATGTTCGCATAAAATGCGATTGGTACAATCATGAAAGGATATCACTAATACATAGAAAATGTCTACATAGATCAGGCGACTAAAAACTAAAGGTGTGTGAGCTCCAAGGATCCAAGGGCGAGCTAGAAATCCTCGTCCCCCGGAAGCTCGTCCCGCCGCAAAGGAGCATCGAACGGATTCTGCAGAAAAAGAAACAACAATATATCAATCCGCCATACAATAATGCATTCAAATATCTCATGGTAACTACGGACAAGAAAGATGAGTGACTTACAGGGCCGCCGCGTCTATACAATCGGTCAATCAATGCATTGAGACCGTGCCTCTCTGCATATCGAGTCTCAAGGCCTTGCGGATTGCGATTTGTAATGGAGTGCTGCAAAGAAAACAAAATGCTAACTGTTAGAAACATGATTGTTAGTACAAAGAATATTTTAAAAAAACAAATAAGCGAAACAAAAGAGAAACTTACAAAGTCCTCCAAATATGTCCTGTGGCCGCCACTCCCAAGATGATGCACCACTCTGGCCTCGAGTCGTATCCTCGCCGCCTCCCGCTGCTGACTTCAACGTCCTGGCAAATCTGTAGCCTCCTCCCTCAGTCGGCGCCAGTCGTTTACATCTAACCACTCGGGCTTTGCAGCCCCACTCTTGATTGCCTTGCGTGCGTCGGATCGTCTATGTGACATGTATGCACGCATGCAATCCATCATCCAGCCCGTAGAGAATCTATCTACTACGGCTGGCACCGGAAACTCCTCGTCCAAGGATGCTACTATGTAGTCCTTGCTCCCCTCCGGTATGTTCTTCCAATGATCCAGGACGTTGTGTCGAAAAACTTGTTGGCACAACTCCCTCATGTGAGCCATCACCCTCCTCCCCTCATCATTCATGATGATGGCTCCTGACCTACTATCAACTAGGTATCCATAACCCCTAAGAGTCTGCCTAAGATGGGTCCTCTCCCATCTCCGTCCACGCTCCTGGGCATATCCAAGAGACCCCTGTACATCCGGTGTACCGACGGGGGTACTCTCACTCGAAGTGCCACTCAAAGGGGTGCCACCAAAGGGGGTGCCACCAAAAGGGGTGCCACCTGCTGACGGCTGCGCAAAAGCCGGAGTAACTGGAGTAGACGTCCCCACAAGTGTGACAAATCCTGGAGGTGACGCAGCTCCAGCTGAACGACGAGACGGAGACACCACGTCGGTGTCTCCACAGCAGCACCCCCTAATCCCGATGCAGTCCCTCCCTCTGGCCCAAGTCATGATTATCGAGATCGTCTGCTCGAAGCTGAAGCATCTGATCGCGCTAAAGCAGATCTAGCAGAGCGCCCTGACGAAAAACGAGACAGCTCTTGGTCTGTCATCTCTCTGAATCTCGCGAGCTAATCTGGAAACATGCGTGCCATCATGTCCTGAAACTCCTCATCGCTCATCCCTCGACTCATCCTGAAAATATCACCTGCACAGATAAAAAATGGTGTTAGAATAATCAATTTAAACTATACAAAGCACAGTAATATAAATCATTTTTGAAAAATCCCTCTTAAAATGCATATCTTATGTACCTTTATGGAAGATCTAAACAACGAATTGAGTAATACAATTCTCCAAGAATGAAGTCTTCTATGGTCCCATATTAATCTCCTGACACAACTCTGCATATACTGGAAGGTCGATAGACATGTCACCACAAAAGAACAAGTCTGCCTCGTTCTCAAAAAATTATTGGACTTCTGTATTTCCATCATTGTTAGCCGATGAGGGCTCCAAACTTTTGGTGGCCTCCACCCCTTGTAATATCGACCCCTCTATTTGCATATTTTCTTCATCTATGCCTGGATCATCGCTTTGATCATATACTCTCGCACTTCGAGGAGTTGAAGAACATACCACCATCGAGGTTGTCGGAGGTTTGGATAGAAGATTACCTGCTCACAAACACGTACAAAGCAAGTTCAAACCATTGTGACATAAACCATGTCGTATTACAATTAGCAAGCAAATGACTCTTTGCACTTGTTCACAATGGGTCGGCAACATAAAGGTGTCACACAAATCCGTCCATTTTTTTTCGGAATCTATTTCGAGAAATCCAGATGGACCTCGTCGAACTGTTGCTCCAGCTCCTCCAAGTACCACTTTGAACCACTACACATCGAATAGTATCATGGAGAAGCTACAGTAATCCATCGTAATAATACTTTGCAAGTTCCCAAAATACTCCATCTCATCCACAACCATGTTCGGATCCGTTGCTCGTCGCCAGCTCTCTTGCTCAAACCTTGCCATGACACCACAGTCCATTGTGGAGCACATTTTGTCAATACGCTCCACGTGAAAATGCCGTCCGCGCAACAACGCTGCACTATATATTTTGTACTGTACATTGAAACACTCAAATTAGATGTAACAAGCAAATTTAGATACGACATATTCTAAACCCCTCATCACCTTTGGACTACATCCCTTCGAGAACTCCCACTCCTCCATTGAGACCTCTATCCCTTCGCTGGATGCTGCGGTCAAGGCTCCATGCAACCATCGTGTTGACATAAACCGCGGCATCTCCTCCATGCCTTCGGGATATCGAATCAGTCGGTGACGCATACTGCATCGGAATTCAGCTCGCGCTTCCTCTCGATCTTGCCTTGCAATCTGGTACTTGGCGAGCCACATCTCCATGGAGGCATGGTGCAACATACAAAAGCGATTCACCTTCTCTTCCATTGAGGCATCCATTCTTTTTTCTACCCCATTTCCAACCACCACATCTCCAGTCAGTCTATCATCGTCCTTCAGCATCCATAGCATTTCATTGTCTGGTTCCACCGTTGGTAGCCATTGTGAGATATGCACTAACGCCTCTGACACCAACCAACCTTCTGCCATGCTACCTTCTGGACGAGCTCGTTGTCACACAAAGCCTTTGAGGGTTTTCATGAAGCATTCCAGGAAGAACATCCATCGCATATGGACAGGTCCAGCAATCTCCACTTCGTCCACAAGATGCACAAGAAGGTGAACTTGTATCATGAGCATGCTAGTGGGCAGGTATTTCTCAAAGAGACAGACCGTCTCAACTACTCCCCGCCTTGCGGATTCAATAGAGGATGTCTTAATCTCTTTCTGTGAGATCCATTGCACCAAAGTCGACAACTTGTAAATGGCCCCGCGAATTTCTGGAGTAAGGCATCCTGCGATCGCGATCGGTAGGACAAACTACCACAAATGAGAAAGCATTATGAATAATGGCCACTTTTCAAATTGCAAAATGCCCACGCTAATTACAATCTATTCTGTTCACAAACCTGACATATCTTATGCCAATCATGGGATTTTAGCCCCGACAATTGGTCATCTTTAGAAAATGCGGACCTGAGAGAACACATCATACCCATCAGAGTGCCGATAGACTTGATTACTTGCTTCACAATGCGCTCTTCTTTGGTAGACAAAACCCAGGGAGCGCGAGGAAGCTGCACTCCCCCTTCAGCACTCGACTGCGGCCAAAGCGCCTCCATCTTACCTACCTCCTTCAAATCCATTCGTAACCCTATAGTGTCTCTCTTTCCTGTGATGTGCTCCCATAGCAAGCTGCCCACATTCTTGAAAATATGCATAGGATCCAACAAGTGGTTGACCTGTAAGTGGGTCCAATATGGCAACTCGTAGAAAACTGAGAACTGTCGCATTCCATTTGGATGTGATTCCGGGTTTACCATTTTCAGCTCATACCAGCTTGTAGCGTTCATACGTGCTAGAGGTCGTCCAAGAAAACCTTCCCTGAGTTCATGATCCTCCAGCAAGAAAGTGGTGTGTCCTTGATATACCATCTTCTTCATGGTTCGTGACCTTCGGGGGTCTAAGTGTGGTCCACACAATGGACATGCATGATAACCTGAGGTAACCAGACCTGTAAGGTGAGCCACGACCTAGTGAATACTTGATTGAATGAAATAAAATATAGATATTACCAGCGAGAACGGAGGTCTGTTCACTTGAGCACTCTCCCAATCCCGGAAAGTCGTGCATCATCCACATGAGAATGGCTCGAATGTTGGCTGACCGTCGACCATCGCGCCTGCTCATATCTTGCACAGTGACCCCCTCCTCCCACAAAATCTTAAGCTCATCGACTAATGGACGAAGATACACGTCCATATTTTTTACTTTCTAGCGGCCCGGGATGAGCAAGCGAAGTATGAGATGTCCTTTCTTCGTAGAAAGCCATGGAGGGACGTTGTAGTTGACAAGCACTATAGGCCACACACCGTAAGAAGTCAAGCGCAGACCGAATGGGTTCACACCATCCATGGCGAGACCGAGCCAAAGATTCCTTGGCTCTCGCGCAAAGCCTAGGAAGGCAGAGTCAATGTGGCTCCATGCGCGTGAATCCGCTGATATTCATTGAACTCCATCCGTGGACCTATTCTGCACATGCCACGTTGTCAAGCTTACCATGCCAGACGTACGAAACATGTGGTTTATGCGGGGGATGAGCAGAAAGTGTCTGAGAACTTTTTGAGGGATGGCTTCCCCTTGCAAGTCCTGTCAATACCTGTGAGCACCACACTTTGGACATGTCTCCATAGTCTCGTATTCATCTCGAAACAGTATGCAGTCGTTGATACATGCATGGATGTTATTGTAGTCCATGCCAAGCTTCCATAAAACATGTCATGCATCATCACGAGACTCAGGCATGGTATTTGTAGGTGGTAATATATGATATTTCAATAACTTGAAAAAAAATCATAAAACACCTTGAAAAAGCACAAATGTTTGCAATAATACTGTTTTAAAAAAAATCAATGAAGCCTATGTGCAAGGTACCTGAATAACTCAGTCACACTCGTATCGCTCCAATCATATTTTGCTTGCACACTTAAGAGTGCAAGCAATGTCTTCAACCGAGATACTCGGCACCCATCATATAATCGTATGGATGCTTCCTCTCTAAGCGGGTCAGATATCTCAACATCCATGGGAATCAATGCATCGATCATTGCCTCCATCTCAGGCTCCAAGATTGTAGGTAGGTCGGGAAGGTTGTCTGTATCCTCTGGCATTGACGGTATAGATGGGCCTTGCGAGTGGTAGATTGGCTCCTGCAATCCATCCATCGCACGTCCACGAACTCTTCTAATTGGCCGCAAAGAGTGCACTCCCCCTTGGGTCGAGACATCACCCCCTGGATAGAAAATTTGCCAACAAGACCCAATCTTATTGTGTATGGTTTTCAATTAGCTTGCGAGTACAATGCATGATTAATATTAACTTCAAATTACCATTTGCTGAAAATCCGCAATTGCCTGATCAATGATCTCAGATTGAAACTCGCCAAATCGTCGTGCGTGTTCTATAGACAATCGACATTTTCGTCTAATTGCCAACTTGCATTGAGAGCAAGGACATGGGACACGCTGATTAAGATACGTCTCGCGGTCTTGAACAATAAGACCTTCTTCGTTTTCCATATTATCTACATTACAGCAAACGAAGCTTAAATGGATAGCTTTATGGAGATGTACGTCAAGTTGCAAGTTGACCATAAATCTTGCATTGTACATAGTAGTTGAGAGATTTTCCGATGTTATATCTCAGCCTTGTATCATGCTCTGTCCCGGTAGATAATTATTCGTTATTGTAAAAAACTGCACTAGAGGGCTTTGAGTATAAGTAATCCATTTTGAGCATCATTGAGGATCTCTTAGTCTAATAATAAATCAATCTCAACAAAAAGCATCTTAGAAATGTGGTTTTTTTGTCCTAGGATCGCGTGTTAAAATTAATGCCATCTATGAAATTTATCAACTATAGTAATAAAATTTATTTCAATCAATTCTACTCATAGTCATAAGACTTGAGAGAAAATATCATATACTCAATTTAAGGGATTCTTCTTCTATAACAATACTTTTGGGTTCATTTTGATGAAGTACCGTAATGACCATTAGCTAGGGTATCATTTTCTTTTAGTCCTTCCGTTGACTAGTTGGCATGATTTCTAATTTGTTATGCCTATAAAGTTAATACAAAAACAGTGAATTATGCATATCACAATTAGATCCCCTACTTGGACATTATGAAGGACATGACCAATTTTAAGCCATCTTAAAGAGTCACCAATGTACGTGGCCCATGGCAAAGCACATTGCATACCATTATTGATAAGTCTATTATCTTAAATTTCCTTCCCCTCCCTCTCCCTCTCTTTCTCTCCCTCTCTCTCCCTCTCCCTCTCTTTCTCTCTTTCTCTCTCATTTCCTCTCCTAAACAAGCAAAAAAGAAAGTGATTCAAACATTAAACAAGCAAGAGGGAGAGTGAGAGAGAGAATGCACTCTCTCTCCCTCTCCCTCTCCCTCACCCTCACCCTCACCCTCACCCTCTCCCTCTCCCTCTCTTTCTCTCCCTCTCCCTCTCTCATTTCCTTCCCCTCCCTCTCCCTCTCCCTCTCCCTCTCCCTCTCCCTCTCCCTCTCTTTCTCTCCCTCTCTATCTCTCTTTCTCTCTCATTTCCTAAACAAGCAAAAAATAAAGTGATTTAAACATTAAACAAGCAAAAGGGAGAGGGAGAGAGACAATGCACTCTTCCTCTCTTTCTCTTTCTCTCCCTCTCTCATTTCCTTCCTCTCCCTCTCCCTCTCCCTCTCTTTCTCTCCCTCTCTTTCTCTCTCATTTCCTCTCCTAAACAAGCAAAAAATAAAGTGATTTAAACATTAAACAAGCAAAAGGGAGAGGGAGAGAGAGAATGCACTCTCCCTCCCTCTCCCTCTCTTTCTCTTTCTCTCCCTCTCTCATTTCCTTCCCCTCCCTCTCCCTCTCCCTCTCTTTCTCTTTCTCTTTCTCTTTCTCTCTCTCCCTCTCCCTCTCCCTCTCCCTCTCTTTCTCTCTTACTCTCTCGTTTCCTCTCCTAAACAAGCAAAAAAGAAAGTGATTTAAACATTAAACAAGCAAAAGGGAGAGGGAGAGAGAGAATGCACTCTCCCTCTCCCTCCCTCTCCCTCTCTTTCTCTTTCTCTCCCTCTCCCTCTCCCTCTCCCTCTCCCTCTCTTTCTCTTTCTCTTTCATTTCCTCTCCTAAACAAGCAAAAGAAAGAGAGAGGGAGACTCACCGATGAGATATGGCGAGCGTGGGGCGGCTCCTCTTTGCGATGAAGGCTCCTCCTCTCCTTCGCGAACAACGGCGACGGCGGCGGCGGCAAGTCTTCTTCCTCTCCTTCTCTCATGACGGTCGCTCTCTCCCTCGCTCTCGCTCTCAAAACTCACAATGGAGCAAATGCAAAATGAAAACTGCACTCGGTTTCGGCCACGTTTTTTCCCTACGGCCCGTCGCTATTTGCGTCGCTAGCGACGCTATTAGCAACGCAAATAGCGACGCCAATAGCGACGCCGCTATCCATCGTCGCTAATCGGCATCACTACTAGCTCAAATCCTTGTAGTGTGACCAATGGTTTGTGTTTCCAAAGAAATAGACATAAATTTTATTATTAATTAAGACTTATTTGTTAGCTAAGACATAAAGTACAAAATTAAACTTAAACCACTTTATAAGAAATTTCAACACAATTAGCTAATGTTATTGAAAGACTAAAAAACATTAAGTAGATTCTCTCATTGATATTGGTGGTGTTTAAAAACACCAAGGTAACTACATAAAACACTTTAAATTTTTAACAAGCATATATTTTATAGCCATGCAAAAGCCCTTAATGTAAGGGATATATTTACTATGGAAGTCAAAATTAGTCCATATAGAGTCACTGCCTTGTTGCATCATGTATATTGGAAAAATACAACTTTTGTAGATAGCTGCACTACCATTTATGAAATGTTTGTGATATCCTAACTCATGAGAAAGTTGCATTGCTTCCATATCTTTCAAAGTAGACACTAAAGGAATCTGTTTCAAACTTGTATAATTGTGAGTTGTTCAATGTAAGTGACAGACGACCTGAGACATTTGTTGAGTATGTTTGTATAATAGATGGTCATAAAGTATAAAATAGGTTTTAAACCACTTTATAAGAAATTTCAACACAATTAGCTAATGTTATTGAAAGAATAAAAAACATTGAGTAAATTCTCTCATTGATATTGGTGGTGTTTAGAAACACTAACTTTAAATTTCTAACAAGCATATATTTCATAGCCATGCAAAAGCCTTTAATGTAAGGGATATATTTATTATGAAAGTCAAAATTAGTCCATATAGAGTCACCGCCTTGTTACATCGTGTATATTAGAAAAATACAACTTTTGTAGATTTTGTATAAAACGTTTAGTTGCACTACCATTTATGAAATGTTTGTGATATCCTAACTCATGAACAAGTTGTATTGCTTCCACATCTTTCAAAGTAGAGAGTAAAGGAGTATGCTTCAACATGGATAATTGTGAGTTGTTTAATGTAAGAGACAGATGACATGAGGCATTTGTTGAGGATGTTTGTATAATAGATGGTCTCTTGAAGCAAAAAGTAATTGAAGGTTGAACATATATATCATCTTTATCAATCATGGTCTCTTGCGATGTTGATGATGAAGATGAAATACCATCATTCTCTGCTCTAGTCCATTCATCAATGACAACCTTGAATTGAGCATACAATTCATGTCCATATTGAACTAGAACATGTCCATATCGATCAAACTTGATGACTTCATGTGCATCATGGTATTTTCTTAAGCGAGTCAAGTATGGTAGAAGTTCTTTGATCAAGATAGAGTCTTCATGATCAATATCAAATGTTTATGGATAAATGCAATTCTCAACAGGATTTAGATATCCTTTGTAAGGACTATCATCTATGAGAATAGTCTTGGTATGTTGACAAACATCTCCATATTGATCCCATAAATACTTCAGAGGCTTGAACATTGCTACTCCTATCTTATTTGGCCTATATATGATTTTGAGTCGATGTCTATGACATTGTTCTTGGCCCCAAATCATGAAGAAAGAATGCTTCCTTTTTGCATGGATCTCCAAGCACTTCATAATTTCCATGACATTCTTATGTAAAGTTGTTGACCAAACTCCCACTTGGAATCATGCAAATAAGGCTTCAAGAAAATCCATACATCATGGTCAAAGAACAAGCCATTGCTTTCCCATTTGAAAGCTTTGAAACTTTTTAGACTTAGCAAACCATCGTTGTAAAATAAGACCATTGAGATCAAGTATTACACATAATTGTGTTGCATTTCTTATCAAGGACACATCAATCACATCATTGTGCTCTACTGTTGTTGAATCTGTTAGATATCCAACTATAGATATCTTAGTTGAAGTTACAAAGAAGAAAAAGAGGCACATTAGATTAATTTACTTCCTCATCATTCTACTTAATGTTTGAGCTATAAACTGGCATAGAACACTAAAGCAATTTAACTTCACATTGACAAATACATACATAGGTACTACTTAATAAATGATGTCTTAAGAAAAGAGATATTTGACCATGTGAATAAATCTAAACAAGTGTAATATCATGAGGTGAAAAAAATATATATGATGATTTCTTTGAAGTAAAATCTATTCTAATAAAGTCATTTTTTCATACCCACTTTTTATCGCTAATTATAAGTATACTTGAGATACTAACAATAGATTCTTGTAATTAGTTGTAAAATTTATCATATTAATCATACTCAGATTCTAAAAAGGCCTTCAAAATGCCATGTACAAAGAAGGTGTTTATTAGTCCTAATTATTAAAAGAAAATTTAAACATGATACTTTTGACCATGTGACCAAAACTATGTCACATATAAGTGACACATGATAATTTAATTGAGATAAGTTATACTCTACTTGGATAAGTTTTTATGGTTTCTTCTTAAGGACTAACCATTCTATTTTTGAACTAGTTATATTCCATAGATATTTAAACTCATGAATTGTAACAAGAATTTTACCTTAATATTCCATATACACATCTCAAAAGATACATTGGAGTGAAATCTTTGTTGCAATATTTGATACTTAAGTAAAACTCCTTTGGGAGGTGCAATGAATCTTTTTTGGGGTGTGCAATATATTGTTGGCTCTCTTATCCTAAGGTACATGCATAGACATACACTAGTGATGTAGTAAAAGAGGCTATAAGAGATAAGAGATTTGACCATGTGGACAAATCTAACCAAAAATAACATGACAAGATCATTACACAACACATATAAGAGTTTAATTGAAGTAAGATCTAAAATAGACTTAAGTGAATTTTTCATAGCTAGCTCAAACTTTTCATTATGATAAGTATTCTTACACACTAGATTACAATTAAACAGTTATCCTTACAAAGGATGATAAATTTTAATGAGCTCTTTAATACTATTTTAGCAAAATATTTACTTAAATAGATTTTGTAAACCAAACATGCTTGGTACCTTTTGTAAAAAATTTAAAAACTAAAGGCATAGTTTCTTTAAGTAATATCACCGAAGAAAGAAAATATTGCAAATGCTAATGAAAGTAACTTCTCAAGAAAAAAATCAAAATTACATCAATCTGTCTTCCTTGATGAAAGGAGAAGGAATGGAGTTTAAACACCTGAAGTAGCCTTTAATTTCTCTTTCATAATTAGACTTGCTATATCTTAGCTTGATTCTTCTATGCCCTCGGGTGGTACTTCAAGAACTTGAACTTCAGTAGGAGGAACCTCTTAGGAGTTTGAATTTTATTTGGTACTCTCATGGACCCTCCACAATTGTGCTTCAACCTCTCTTTGCTCTTGAGTGTTGCAAACCACTGCAATTGTCTTCATATAATTTACCAATGCCACCTTAGATATAAGTCCACTTGCATATACATCAAATACAACAACCCCATGTGCTACATCTAGAACAACAACCCCAACGGTAATTGGATCTCTGTAAACATTATGTATAAGATCAAAGGTTTATAGATTGCATCCAACAACATATACACACCAAGGGGAAGTAGTGGAGGATTGAAGAGGATTTTGCTTTTTTTTCAATCACGACGTTCACAATATCTTTTGCTCCATTTGGTAGGGACCCTACATCAGCTCCACGTGTGAGCTTCTTTGATACCCAATCATTACAAATACCTAAAATATTTGTGTAAACTTCATCATTGATATTATAATCATCAACAAGCTTTTTGAAACTGAAGCATTGAAAAGAGTGACTAATTCCTCCTTTAGGACCCTATCTTGCTTGATTTGCTTAGCCCTTGTTTCCATGTCAATCATATCTTCCTTATCCCATTTGTTTCTAAGAAAAAGAATATGACCTTCATTAATCTCCTCTTTTAGTGTAAGGATGTCTCCATCATTTAAACCCATAAGGCAACGAAATGCAGCAGGAGAAGGTTTCCTTCCCTTTTTTCTCGAACTCTCCTCTTAGGATATAAGCTCACCTCTAGAGTATCTCTTCATGATTTTGATCCAATTATCAAATATTTCTTGGGAGCTAACAATCATATGGCAATCTCTAGATGCACAATTTTCTCCAACATATGCCACAAATCTCTGCAAAAAAAAAGATAAAAATAGTGAGCATAGAACAAAAGAAAGAGCATCACACTAATCTTCACAAAAAGAGAAGGTAAGCTTATATGTGATTACTCACAATTTTCTCCAATATATGCCACAAATCTCTGCAAAAAAAAGATAAAAATAGTGAGCATAGAACAAAAGAAAGAGCATCACACTAATCTTCACAAAAAGAGAAGGTAAGCTTATATGTGATTACTTGCCATGGTACTCTTTGAGAGCTTGTCTTAGAAAGCCCTTGTTGGGGTTTTGGTGGAGAACCAAATGCTAGCCACTGATCTCTTAATTGTTGAAGTTGCTCAACATAAGGGGCATCTTTCATAACATTCTGTGATTCCATATTTGTCATTCGTGAAAGCTCAATGCACATTATTGTAGCATTTCTTGTGGTGTATAAATGCTTGGTTGCTAGACAACGTGTAGTATTACTCTGAATATATATCTTTGCTGCATGAATTGAGTAAAGCCCCGATATAATCCAATAACTATAAGTGTCCAACTTATTAGCATCCACCTCATCACAATGCATGGGTCTCTTCTCATTGTTGTCTTGTACAAAAAGCATAATATATGCTATTGTTGTTGGATTCATGGGATTCTTTATGAAAGACGTGGTTAGCTTCTCTACATAATCCCAACACTAATCCCAGCACAGTGACCTATAAGCATATAAAGGAGGTGCCTAATAATACCTATCAACGAGAATAGGAAATTGTGTTGTTGGACCAAATGGAAAGAATTTTTCAAACATGTGAAATCTTGGTTCTTCATTCTTTCCCTTCTTCTTAACTATCTTAAGAAAATCGAATGTTCTTTCTACTCCCTTGACCTCAAGAGAAATTATTGGCTTTGCATGTGTAACTTCTAGCATGGAAGGTAAAGTGGCATCATTCTCAATAGTGTTAGCAGCCATACTAACAACAAGAGCTTGTGACAAGGAACTTTGTTGAGGTGATTTTGACTTTGAGCTTGTGGGATTCGGTGAATTATTTTCTTCTTGAGGAGAAGGTGAAGATCTCAAGTCTATTTGTTTATCTTGGAGCTTCATTCTTTTGTTGGGGCGATCACCTTTTCTTGATAGGAAAAGTAGCTCACTATTTTGGACAGCTTAGAATGCTAATATAATGTCTTCTGTGCCCTTTACCTCCTCAAATAAGATCCATCCCATTGTTTTCAAAGAGTATTCTTCATCCTCTTTAATACGGGCAAAGTGAAATGACAAAGATTCAAGTTTGTATACTACATTTTTCCTCTTGATCTTAACAAGATAACATGGTATTCCCTCTTTCCCAGTACATCCATCTATTATCTTCTCTATGACACCATCTTGTTGAAAAAAATGCAATATCACTCTTTAGCGTAAATAAGAGAACATTGTCAACTATTTTTCCTTGACTATCATAAACATCCACATACCATGGATACACAAAATCACCACTAGCTCCATCAATGGTTTGGGTCTCCTTTTTGGATGTGCTATCTTTCTTTGCCATTGAATAGTTCTACAAAGAGAAAAAGTTGTCAGACAAAAGTGGATTTAAAAATATTCAAAATTCACAAAACCCAAAAAAATGTATAAGATTTCTAGGTTGAAAATTGAAAACACAACAACACAAGATTTTATGAAATACAAGACAAATGTACTCCAAAGGGACTCTTCCATAAAATGAAATATTGAAATTTGAGATTAAGTGTGGTATGAGATATCCAACCATAAATTTATGTGCTCATGTATCAAATCTCATGGATTATTCTGGCCCTAAGTTAGCCTTAATTATGTTTCTCTTGCAAGAATCATATATTAAAAACTTTGCCATGGACTTCGGTGAGAAGATCAAATTCTATTAATAGTGAGACTTGACCATGGACTTAACCAAATGGTCAAGTGATAATGAAATATTGAGTGTGAGTGTGGTATGAGATATAGTGAAATATCATTGTGATTATGTAGAAAATGTCATGGATGATTTTGTCCCTAAGTTAACATAGGATTTCTTCTCCATGTAAGTTTCCTATGCAAGGATCATACTCTAGAAACTTTACTAAGATTTTTTGCCATGTGGTCAAATCCTATTTAATCAAAGAATGAGATTTATTCCAATATGAGATCCACCCATATATCAATGTGGTTATGTAGCAATCTCATGATCCCATTTGGCCCAAAGTTAACATTTTAATTAGTGCACATGTAAGTTTTCCTTGAAAGGAGCTATATTATAAAAACATTGTCATTGGTTTTAGCCATGTGGTCAAATCCTATTTAGTCATAAGACTTATATATAAGATTAGAAACTTTGCCATGGTTTTTTACCATATGGTTTTTGAAGGCTAGTTAAAGAGAGGATGCGGTTTATTGTGATATGAGATTCACATATAAACAAATATGGCTATGTAGCAAATCCCATAGATATCAATATAAGGTAATGTGAAAAACACTTGAAAGGTGTAGATTTGACCTCATGGTGAAACCTACAAGATAAGACGATTTCTATAAACTGATTTTAACCATATTGCCAAATCTAATTTCATAACCATATGAAGAAAGGGATTCATTTGTTGTAACATGTTGTGAAATTGGATTTGACTATATAGCCAAATATTGTTTTATAGTGGAATGAAAAAGTGGTCTCATGGTTTGCAAGAGGTATGAGATTAGATTTGATCATATGGCCGAACGAAACAAGAATGGGGGATTCTTGGATGCTAGCATTCATAAACAAAATGAAAGATTTGACCATATGGCCAATTTTTATTTTGTACTAGAATGGAAAAAGTTGCTAATTTATGGTAAAATGATATGATATTTATATATGAACATATAGATAGGAAGTTATAAAAATCTGAAATTAAAGAAATGGTTTATGAAAACAAAGTGGTTTGTTTGTTGCACGGCAAGTTTTGACCACAAGGCAAAACTTCCTATAAATATAGTAGGTAATCAAGGACTTTCAAGTAGAACATGGTCTTCCTTTTTAGAGATAATATAGAATATGTTTTTCTTAGAAGATTTTGCCATACAGCCAAATCTAGCATACCCAAAATTTGTGTGATCGAAAACCCACCATAGATTTAGTCTTAAATTTTCAGGATCAATTTCCAAAAAAGTGGTTTGTTTGTTGCAATACAAGATTTGACCACATGGCCAAATTATAGAAAGTAGGGAATACTAAGTAAAAACTAGCCTTTCCTTTTGGAAGTAAGTAAGAGTTGATAATATAAGAAAACATTTGACCAAATGGAAAAATATCATTCTTGTAGTAAAATGAACAAAGTGGTTGATTTGTTGCAAGATATTGTGATACTATAAGAGTCCTTATTTTGGCCAAGAGATAGCTTAAGGAGAAGATTTTGCCGCATGGTGAAATCTCATAGTATATTGGGAAAAATAACATAAATTACATCTTATATTATAAGAAAATATTTGACCTCATGGGCAAATCTCAGATTGTATTGAATAAAATAACAAAAAGTACTTATATTGTTAGAAAATTTTTTACCATATGGTCTAATCTATAGATTGATGAAATATTATGATATGTGTTGTTAGAAGATCAAATTACATCCTATGGAAAAATCATATTGAGTATTGGTAAGTATTGTATAGCCATATGCTTATTGCAAAATTATAAAGAATTTAACCATAATATCTCATGGTAATGCTTTTACTATGAAAATATAGTATAATGGAAAGTTCTATATAGTAAAGTATAATATGATGTATAAGAACTTGATAAAATGCTCTAATATTACTGAAGGATACAAGAAATATAAGGCTAGATTTAGCCTTGAGGCGAAACCTTAAGGTATATAGCATCACAGAATATAAAGAAAGGTTAGTATTTTGAAAGCACTCATTGATAAAAGCATTACACGAACCATTTATTTCATATTCACATCTAAGAGAGTTTTTTCAACATTACACAAATCATATATTTCATATTCACAGCAAAAAGAGTATTTTCAACAGTGCAAGAAATCATGTTTTTCATATTCACAACAAAGAAACTATCATTTGCAAGGTAGTGGACATCAAAAAAGACAGGTGCTCCAGGAGATCAATCAAGCAATCGAGAATAAGAAGAAGACATTGAATTCTCAAGAGTAAGTGCCTAATCTCATTGCTATAGAAATAAATATTACATTTAATTTTCATACATGATTCTTAAAAAATGTTTTTGGTGTTTGATCTTAATATTATTCAATACTAATCATACAAAAGAGTAGTAGTGTGATTTGTAGTAATTGTATGGATTGAAATTATCAAAATCAATGTAGTTTAACTCAAAATTAGAAATGAAGTAGGGAAGAGTTGAAAACATGTTGTAATTAGTAGAAGTCAGTAATGTGTGTTAATGTAACAAAAATCACCCATGAAGTAGAGCAGACACATTGTGGAGTGGCGATCATTCACTGCCCTATTGAATTGCTGAAGCCTTGGAGAAGATTTCTGATTTGAAGACGCAGATAGTTTTGGTCATAATACCCTGATTTGAACCAAAATTTCCACTACACAATCTATTTCAATTTGAGAAAATGAAACAGTGGAGAGTAGTCAAACAAGAGCACGACACCAAAGATTAGAGCCGCAAAACCTACAGTAAGAGAGGGGCGACAGGAGCAGAGATAAAAATACATAGGATCAGAGATGCAAAAACTGCAATTGTAAAAATGCAACAGAGAAAACACTTAGGTTAGAGATTTGTGTGGAAGAGAGAGGGAGAGGAAGAGAAACTCATTTTGAAAAACATCATGATTACTTGTAAAGACGGACCTCATAAAAGGGATCATTTAATGTATCATGCTATTTGAATAACCATAACTTGTTACGAAATACGAGTAGATTTAGATCTTATTTTTGTATTTATTTTTTAATTTTATTAAATATTTTAAGTCTTATTTTTTTCAAAAATCATGTAATGGCTATACCGTCACCCTTCTCTAGGGTCTACCAACAGCCCCTGGACCCCACCATTGGGGGCGTTGCTCCCAAACCCCTGTCGGGGGCGTTGCCCTTGGACCCCCACTATGGGCATTGCCCCCAAATCCCCACCAGGGGGCGTTGCTCCTTGGACGCCCTGTTGGGGACGTTGCCCCCAAACCCCCATTAGGGGCACTATCCCCAACCCCCTACTAGGGGTGTTGCCCGCAAACCCCCACCAAGGGGCGCTACCCCTCGAAACCCCCATTGGTAGCATTGCCCCCAAATCCTTACAAGGGGTGGTACCCCTCAAAACCCCCATTAAGAGCATTGCCCCCAAATCCTTACAAGGGGCGCTATCCCTAAACCCCAACTGGGGGCATTGCTCCCAAACCTCCACCGAGGAGGACGTTGCCCTCAAACTCTCACCAGGGGCATTTCTCCTAGACCCACTCCTTCCCCCTCGCCCCTCCTTAAGAACCCACCATTGAGATATTGCCCCTATTTCCATAGCTAGAGATTTTGCCTAAAATATACTCTCTATCCTACCCTGCTAGAGATTCTACTCTCGAACTATCAAGGCGGCTTCAAAATCCTCAATGATATTACACATTACATATTAGATACATTAAATATACATAATCTTACAAAATATGATTTAATATATTTTAATTATATTTATTAATTATTACTAAATTATATATATATATATATATATATATATATATCGATACCATATTTCATAATATGCACATAGTACGATATACTAATATAACATGATTTAGACTAAAATAGTATAACTTAAAAATAAAATGTAATATGATACATTTTACTATTATCAACAAGTAGGCAGTATAAGATTTATAAATATTTAACCATGATAAAAATTATCCTTCCTTCTCAAATAGCTTCTAATTGATGCTGAAATTTTCTCAATCTTTATAACTTTGTGTCATAGGGAATGAAATCTCCTATTCTTTAGAGGTCATTGTGGTTTCAACATTTAAGCACGAGGTCAAAGTTTCTTATAAAATATATTTATCCTTGTTGTCATGTGGAATACATGAAATAAAGATTTTGATCATTTGATCAAATATTTTCTAATGGAGATCACAGAGATTATTTATCATTGTCGACATACGATAAAGGCTTTGACCATTTGGCTAAATCTTGTTCTATGGACTTCACAAACAATCATTATCCTTGGTATCATCTAGATTACATACAATACATGTTTTGATCATATGGCTAAATCTTTTCTTGTGGACATCACAAAGAATTTTAATCCTAAGTCTTGTGTAAAATAGTTACAATAGAGGTTTTAACCATCTAGCTAAATCTTTTTTCATAAAGATCACAATAAACTTTTATTCTTGTTGTATGTATTTTGCTTGAGGTTTTGACCATCTGGCTGAATATTTTTCTATGGAGACCACTATGAACTTTTATCCTTTTTGTCATGTGAAATACATACAACAAAGGTTTCAATCATTTAACTATGTTTTCTCCTATAATGGGGATCATAAATAATTTTTATATTTGCTATGGTATGGAATACATACAACATATTTTTGACCAAGTGGCTAAATCTTTTCCTATACACATTATAAATAATTTTAATCATTGTTCTCATGTTGAATAGATATAGTACAAGTTTTGAACATCTGCTATATCTTTTCCCAATGAGAACACACAAAGAATTTTTTGCTTACTCAAAGAGTAGCTAATAAAATAAAGTAAAACCAAGGGAAACTAAAAATAATAGAAAAAACTTTTCTTATTTACTTTAGGGCATAGTTCATGAGAAAGTTTATTTTTTGCCATATGGTCAAATCCATCCCCTTTCTGTATGATGTTTCCATTAATACTTTCTATTATGGAAGTTGGACTCATTCTATCTAATGTTTAAGTGCTTTTTTCATTTCAATGAAATTTGATACTTCATTGTATTTAGCAATTTCATTACTATTTTCCTCTTTCTGAGAGGTGACAATATACAAATGATAAAATCTCCATTTTCTCACTTGTACAGGTATCATGAATAACAAATTCTATTTTGGAGAAACTGTGAATTTGCTAGTTGATCATGAGATTGTTGTACTTGGTAGAGTGCATGCAATACTACATCCAAATGAGACATGCCATTGAGAAACACTTGAAGATGGATATATTTTAGTGGCTATTGATAAATGTTTAAATGTAGCAGCATATTTACCATTCCCAACAATTTATGCAATGAAGGTTCATGAAGCTATAGGTGGTTTTGCAAAATGGGGAAAGAAAGATGTGGTTGTTGTTTCAAACTCAATAACAATTCATGACGGAGGAGATGATTACGAATCAAACCATTTCCTATCTTCTCAGGATATTGATGTGCTTAGCATTCATGAAAGTTGGAGAGAACGTAGAGTGATGCTATGGACAGAAGGCAACACTCTATGTGTTGGGACAGGGGTTATATTATTGGCTTTTCCATATGGTGTGATAAACTTTGAATTGTTAGGAAAAGAGGATGTTGTTGTGGTGGTAGATAAAGCCCTTGATCAAACCACAGGGACATACATAGATGGCAACCTCCACTGTGTCACTTTGGAAGCATGGCCTATTAAACAAGTCACCTTTGATGATGGAACATTGCTGTTACAACAACAATCATACATGCAATTTGTCTCTACAAATGCTTGTGCCGAAAAAATGGAAGATACCAATGAAGATTATGTTTCTACAAAAAAAACAATTTTTGTTTAGAAGAGATCATATTGTATGGTCAATAGAAAGCCTCGAATTAGTGCCCCTAAAGGTGCAAACTTGAGGACTTCTATGAACTCCATTTCACAGGTTTCCATGATTGGTTGTTGCCAAGAAAAGTGTTGCCAATTTGCTGATAGAGAAGCAAAGCAACAATTACATAAATACTTTTGGGGATTGCAATTTGAAGACTGCACAAACTATGTTTATGACAAGTTTGAATCATCATGCAGGATTGATTACTTAGGAACAAGGAAGTACAACTTCATCTTCAATGGACAAGTGGTATGTGGAAGGGCATGGTATGAGATTCATGGAATCCCAAAGACATCTTTTTATAGGTACAAAATACAATTTGAGCATGGTGTGAGGAGAGCAATGCATGGAAACAAGGGGGCTATAAGAGCAGCTTGGGATAACACAGAGATGGGAAGAGCCATCCTTAGAGACTTTGTTAAGAAGAATGCAGATCAAATGCCACACAAGAGCAGAACAATGAAAGATGGATCAAGGGAGACACAATTGGTTATCCCAGATGTTTACAAGCAGGTAGATATATGGGCAGAAGTAAATACAACATTGAGTGGTATTAGATGTAAGCAAATGTCCTTGCCCACCTTCAATTGTATTTGGAACACAGAGTTCAAGCATGTAACCTTAGCAAAGACAAGTGAGTTCTCCAAATGTAGTATTTGCTCAAAGATCAAAGAGAATTTTGCAGCAACAAAGTGTCTTCAAGAGTGAAATGTGCTTCTAAAGAAGTGTCAATGTCACATGCTACAACAACAAAGTTGTCAGAACATATACTACAGTTGGCGCTTGGCCTCAGCATTAGATCCATATAAAAACTTGTGCATCATACATGATAAAATGGACGAAGCTATCCCTAGGTTAAGGCTTCGATCAAAAGAGACTAAAATATCTACTCAACTACCAGTTTCTTTAATAGGCATGATTACACATGGACATAGAGAAGGTAGATATGGACATTTCTCACTCAATCTATGGCCTCACGATCCTAACTTCATAATTGCCTCATTGACATTTTGCTTTAGGAACTTGGAGTGACTACACAATCGTGCAAATGGTGATCTACAAGTAGATGGAATGCCAAGATCAACCTCTGTGCTACTAAATGCCCTCAACTCGAAAAAAGCACTAGATCACCATCAAGGTGTTGCACAAAATAAATCATACATGGAAGATAATACACCACAAGATGGCCATCATCATTTCAAACGATTGCCAGAGAACTTACTACTTCAACTTGATAATTGCGGATCAGAAAAAAAAAATCGCTATCTCTTTGCATATTTATCATTGCTTGTTGCACGAGGAGCATTCAAGATGATCCAGCTTGGGTTTCTCATGGTGGGTCATACACATGAAGACATCGATGCAATGTTCAGCAAATTTTCAAAGAAGCTAAGGATGAGCATGACCTTCACTTTTCCTCATCTTATACAACATTTTCAATCATGCCAGATGATAAGTCATACACATTTCTTATTGACACATGTGTGTGACTTTAAGAGATACATTGAGGGATACTTGTGTGATTCCAAAGATACACTTGTTGGTCACTCAAAATCTCTTTAATTTTGGTTTTATATGCAAGGAGATACAACTGTCATGCAATACAAGATGCATCCAAAGTCCCCAGACTGGTTAGCAAGAGAAGGTGGCATTGAATTATGGAAGAGAGACCTTGGAGGAAAGCCTACTCTTCCAAAGGTTGTTCCAATGTTACTGCCCATGTTTGAGTACGTTAAGAATCATCAAGAAGTAGGAAGTGGAGTTAAAGATTATTTGAAGTATTGGGAAAGATGGTCAAATGTACAAGGATTTGAAGCAGAGTTCACAAAGTTTATAGCACCAATGATTGATTATTGGAAACATATGATCTACGCTCTTCAAACTCCAAATGTCTAAGAAGATTTACTTTTCATAGATTTTTGGCCAAGAACACAAAGTGATGTAACCAATATAGATGTAGATAATGCAGATGAGTTTATTGGATTGGAAAAGTTGAAAGATCACTATTGTGGTCCTGTGAGCAAACGACCCAAACATGTATTTGAACCAATGCTTTGATGTTAAGAAAGATGACTTTGTGCTTGTTAGACCTTCAGATCCAGTATATCCAATATAGCTTGGTGTTGCACAAAGTGAGGTCGATACAAATAGAAATTCCAAAAACTTCAACAAGGTACATATACAATATTGGGCACTAGTTTGTAGTCGTCAAAATGCTACAGATGCAGAGGTGAATTTTAATTATTGGGATAAATATTGGATGTGCAACAAAAAAGATCCTGAACAATGGGAAACAATAGATAGCATTGTCTTCTCTTGGATGAAGAAAGGTACAAAATCTCCCAAAATTTTTAAAATTCCCCTAAAGGTTGTATTGAAGGCCAAAGAAGGTCTACAAGAATCCATCGACTGAAGATTTTCCTTGAATATTTTCAAGGAGATTAAAACTAAGGTGTTTATTAACACCACCCTTTTGAGTTTTTTTCAATCTCTTGGAAAAAACCATAAGCAGTATTATGTTCAATTGCACCAAATTCCAAATTAATGAAATTCCCAAAATTCGTGAAATCCATTTTGATTTGGTTTTCCCATATTGATGGGAAACTCCCAAAATCCTGAATATGGAGTTCCATCTCTTGATGCTTCAATAATAAAGCCATTCATTCTCCAATAATAAACATCCTAGTACATAGGCTAAAGGGGCTAGTAGTTGAACAATTAAGAAACAATGGCTTCATCTCATGATTTGTAGCAAGAGACTATGCTTTCCCCCTCAACACATGATCATGAGATGAAAGCACATTGCCAAAACAAATTTTCACCTATGCGATTATCATTTAGTTAGTCAATTGGCCAAATTTTAAATTCATATATGTAAAACAATTTACCTTTTTATTGTAGATAATTAAAGGTGATTTAAAATCACACACGCTCCAATAATAATATAAGGGTTTGAATCCATGCCCATGCACAATCCACAATGATGTAATTAGTTGAGAAAAAATGCCTTCGATATATCAATGGTTATAGTATAGAATACTAATGCTAATAATGATGTTTGTTATAGGAAAAAAACAAGTGGTGGTAGGGCTTTACAACTTTGCCACCCTTCTAGCAACATTGGACTAACAACCAAGTCTTCCCATTATTATAGTTGAGTGTCCCAATTACTAAAATTTTAGAGACTACATTACTCGACACATTGCAAACACTTGAATAAAAGAAAATACAAGACACGTTGATAGAAATTTGTAGAATGTGTACATGTCGACCATTGTCAATAGCCAAAAATGTATGTACAATCATATTGTAGATAATGGGTAAATCAACCATAAGACACACACAAAATAAACATTAGTCAACATACAATATATAAGCCACATACAATGAACATCATTATCATCATCTCATAAGTGATGATGACCCAAAAAGAAACAACAGCATAAACATAAGGCCTCACATTATGAAGGGGAGAGGATAGAACACAATGAAAAAAATAAGGGAGTGCATGAGGTAGTTACACTCCAAAAATATCTAGCAAGGGACTGCAAGGCGGCTCATTGTAATGCAACAACTCCTCAAAAGGGTTTTGATAACACAATCAATCATTAATGCAAAGTTAGACTATACATTTGCTAGACTATCAAAACAGACATGTCCAACCAATGCGCCACACACATTAAACTTACCAATGAGAGTGGTCATACCATGCTACATTTCCTAATATTTTTTTTCGAGCCTACTGGATTGCCAATCTATAATGGAATATTGCACCAAAGAACATTTTAAAACACTATTAGAACCACATCAATACTATAAAGCAATATGGAAAAGAGTGAATGTCCAATATTAAAATAACTTGAGATTACAAAATCTTTCAAATAGATAGACCAACCACTAATGCTAATGTGATGCACAATTCTACCCTCCAACTAATCCTCTATCTTATTAATTGTGCATCACCTTAGCAATAGCAACCTAGTGGAACAATCCTAATAATATAAGCCTTATTGAATCCAAGAGTGTATGATGAAGTATATATAGAAATATCCTATGTAGCAGGTGTATCCTCATGAGTGTGACCTACAAATGGTCGAGCAAATCTAGGCATCCTAGGGAAGGTATTTCTTATGGGCATGGACAATGTAGATAACCCTAAAACGTTCTATCGATGAGAAGAGGTCATAACAACTATGTCCTCGTAGTATACCAAGGTAGAACATGATGAAACCTTGCGGCCATTAAATGGAGGTCAAATTGGCTCTGATCAATGAACAGACACTTACGTTAGATTCTTGGCATCAAAATGCATCTAGAAAAACTCTAGCTCCTTAGGTCCATGCTCGTTCTATTTTGCACCAAAAATGTCTCTTTTATGGGTCTTGAGCTATCTTTGCAGTTGGATTTCAACTTTAAAATCCACTCTCATTGGTGACCACGAGATAGGGCAACTCAGTCCGTCAAACCCATAAACTGATTTTCACATAGATGATTTTTCATGGAAAGTTTGGGCTTATCCCATTAAGCTGAAATCCGATGTCTTGGTTGTGTTTTAGAGATGGCTTGCATTGGTTGAGAACCAGTCTGGGTATAGGCTAAAATGCCTAAGGACAGATAATGGGGGTGAGTATGTCTCACGTGCTTTTGAGTAGTTATGTGATGAGAGGGGTATTAAGCGTTAGTTAACCACCCCCTACACCCCCCCAGAATGGTTTGGCTGAGCGGATGAATAGAACCATCCAGGAGCGTGTACGTAGTATGCTTAGCCATGTAGGCCTACCACAGAGCTTTTGGGCTGAGGCAGTTAGTACAGTTGTGTATGTCATAAACAGATCACCCTCTAGTGGTTTGGATTTCCAGGTTGGAGAGGAGGTATGGACTAGAAAACCTCCCTCTTATGCACATCTCCGTGTCTTTGGATGTGAGGAATTTTTCCATGTGCCCAGGGACAAGAAAAATAAGCTGGATCCCAAGAGTGTCAATTGCATTTTCCTTGGTTATGGGGATGCAAGCGAGATGGGTTATCATCTCTGGGATCTGCAAGTGCGGAAAGTCATCCGCAGTCATGATGTAGTCTTCCATGAAGACAAAATGAATAGGCAGCCTGAGAGAGTTGTTGAGATCCGCAGGGTCATATTTCAGGAGGAGCCGAGAGCTCCCGCACAGCCAGTTGGACAGCCTACAGCTGTAGCAGATGCTCATGGTCAGGGTGTTGAACAGGCAGCTGGACAAGCAATAGAGCCTGCCGTGAGACGGTCTACTAGAGACAGACATCCACCTGATGGATTTCAGCCCTCGATGCATTATGTCTTGGTTACATATGCAGAAGAGCCTTTCACTTATGATGAGGCTATGTGCAGGGGTGACAGTCACTCTTGGGAGAGGGCTATGCAGTCTAATATAGACTCCTTGCATAAGAATGAAACTTGGGATTTGGTTTCTTTGCCTATGGGCAAGAAGGCTTTGCCATGCAAGTGGGTGTACAAGCTGAAAAGTACCCCTGGACACCCCAAGCCGGCATACAAGGCTAGATTGGTAGCAAAGGGTTTTAAGTAGGAACATGGTGTGGACTTTGATGAGGTCTTTTCTCCTATGGTTAACATGACCACCCTACTCTTAGTCTTGGCTTTGGTTGCTCAGCTTGACTTGGATTTATACCAGATGGATGTCAAGACGGCTTTCTTACATGGGGACTTGTATGATGAGATTTATATGGAGCAGCCTAAGGGCTTTGCAGAACCTGGCAGGGAGCACCTAGTGTGCAAATTGAAGAAAAGTCTTTATGGCTTGAAACAGGCACCTAGGGAGTGGTATAAGTTTGATGCCTTTATGCAATCACATGGCTATAGCAGGAGTGCTATGGATCCCTGTCTTTACACGAAGAAAGCTCGTGATGGTTCTTTATTGATTTTGGTACTCTATGTGGATGATGTGCTAATAGCAGGGAAAGCTCATGATGAGCTAGATGCTCTTAAGGCTCAGGTCAAGAAGAGCTTTGAGATGAAAGATCTGGGACAGGCCACTCACATACTTGGTATACGCATTAGACGCGACAGGCATCAAGGACTCCTCTACTTGTCACAGAGGGAGTACATTCATAAAGTCCTTGAGCGCTTCCGCATGCAGGACGTAAAGCCTATTGGTTGTCCATTGCCTTCTTATGTGAAAGTATCACAAGCTGATTATCCACAGACAGATGCCGAGATGGCCAAGAATCCCTATGCATCCACAGTGGGCAGTCTTATGTATGCCATAATAGCCACTCGTCCAGATATTGCCTTTGCAGTTGGTGTTGTGGCACGCTATATGGCTACACCTGGCAAGAAGCATTGGGATGCTGTGATGAAGGGTATCATGAGGTACCTGAAGGGTACTGCAGATATGTGCATATGCAATGGCAGCGAGGATACAGGAGTCATGGGGTACACTGACTCTGATTATGCACGACATGAAAATAGTAGGAAGTCCACTTCCAGCTCTGTATTCACCTATGCTAGAGGTGCTGTTTCTTGGATATCCATGGTACAGAATTGCACGGCCCTTTCTACTACGAAGGTCGAGTATGTTGCAGTCTCACTGAGGCTTGCAAGAAGGCCATTTGGTTGGGTCCTTTAGTTGCTGATCTTGGTATTGATGCTATCCCTACACTGCATTCAGATTCTATGAGTGCTATTCAGTTAGCCAAGAATCCGGTCTTCCATGCGAAGACAAAACACATTGAGGTGAGGTATCACTTCATACGTGGAGTCGTTGAGGACAAGTCTATTGATCTTGTCAAGATCTCGAGCTGACCAGAATCCTGCAGATCTGTTGCTCACGAAAAGCCTCTCTACAGAGTGCTTTGCCTTCCTCAAGAGGTTGATGGGCGTGGGATGAGATTACGACTTTCCTCATCCTGTTGTACATGTGTACAAGTTGTACTATCTTTTTTCTTTTTCTTTTCACTCCTCACTGGGGCAGATTCGCCTTTAAGTGGGAGATTGCTGGGGGTAAAGGCGCCTCAGCCTAGCCGCCCGTATATTATTACACTGACAGTCATCGCCACTGCACACTGCAGGTGGCGAGCACCTGTCACCGTCACTTTATTCTTTATTCTTTTAGTGACAGTTTGAATAAAGGAAGGCCCGGTCACACATTGTGACTATTGGAGTTTCCATTTCTAGTCTCTCCCTTTCTTGCTCTTGCTCTCCCACCATAGCTCTTGAGTCCAACCTTCAATCTGTTGCTCCCTTTCACCCATTCCATTCAACATAAATGGAATTACTCACCATAGCAAAGTTGATCCAGAGTTACGTACTTCACATCAACCATGCACAATATCTGCATGTTACAAAAACATATCACTTCAATGAAAATTGAAATAACTAATTATTCATATGAATTCTAGTAACAAAAAAGATAAAAAATATATCTATAAAATAGAATATCTAAATTTATTTCTATTGATTATTGCTAGAACAATTGATTCTAAAGTCATGATCATCAAAACATATTGAATAGAAGATGGAATCTATGCTCTACTCTATGTTGATTGCTGCAACAACAACTAATTCTAAAGTTAGAACCAACATCAACCCTATTGTAAAAATAGAAAAAAAGAGAATAGGCACATGTGCGTACGTGTGTGCACATGAGCGCGCATGCGCGCGTACGCACACACACACACACACATGCACACACACACCCACAAGCACATATGCAATCTTGCCCAAAATAATCCTTTCAAGAAGACAATAGCAATAGTTAGAACCTACATGAAGCTCTATTGGAAAAATTTGTAGAAAATAGAAAACACACACACACACACACACACACACACAAAAAGAGAAACCACAACAAAAAAAAAAAAAACAGAGAGATGAGCACCTATGCCTCTTGCCCAAAATAATCTCTACAAGACGACAACAGGACTTAGAACCAATATCAAACTCCAATTCCTAAATAACAGAAAAGAGAAATGAGATATATATATATGAATGAGCACATATGCCTCTTGCCTAAAATAATATGTATAAGAAAGTATCATAAAGAATTAGAATCGACATCAAATCCTACTAAAAAACAACAAAACAGAGAAATCATAGAGAGAGATGGGCACCTATGTTTTGCCCAAATTCTACAGCTATATGGAGAGGAAATTGTAGAGGGAAGTGGAAGGATTAAAACCCAATTCGCTCGTACTACAAAGCTTCAACAGCCACAAAAATTCATTGGAATGGAGAAGAGAAGGAAAGGAGTCCAATATTCAAGCTCTAGGTTAAACTAATTTTGTGGGAGGAAGAAAAAGTGAAATTGAAAAATGGACAAAAAAGGGGAGGGGGGAGTATGAGAATAGAGTAACTCAAAAATTGTGCACTATTCATTCCCCTTCCTTTTTTAATCCTCCACTACCCTTTTTTTAAAATTAAAAAGTAGAGATTTGGAGAGAGAAGATTCACCCTCCATCAATGTCAACATTCTACCTTCCAATTGGATAGTCCAAAAGGCCCACCTTTTAAACTATAATATTTGTAAGGGCCCAAAGAGAGTCCATTTTTTCTCTAGTGAATGAATGAGTTGCCATCTTACTTGTTCCATGTTGATGAGTTTAGTGACATACATAATGTGATAAAATAATATAATTGGTTTGGATAGCTAGAAGATTTTTGCAATCATTTAAGGATCGTGATCTATACCATTTGCTTAAGAAATTGTTGAATGAGTAGACAGATCAAAGTGAGAAATCGTCAAGCATGATGTTATCCATAGGGACTCTTCCAAGGGCAAGGCCCCTAATGGTGCTGATGAAGCTAACATGAAAGTATTACAAGAGATGCTAGGTCTTACAAAAGAAATACCCATAGTAGTAGCATTCAATTTAGACTTTAGTCCCTTGTAAATAAGTGTTCTAAGGCCATAAGCTCCATACATTAGCACATTGAGGAGGATGGAGGATATGTTACTTGTTCAACTATTAGCATATAAACTCGAGGGGTTCACTATATATAAACCCTCTAATCACGTGTGTTCAAGGCTTATTTAAAAATATCCATATCTATGGATTTTTTACACATCCCTTTTCTATCCAGTCTGTGAGTAACCCCTTTATATGTTATCCTTTTGTGTGGAAAAAACATGTAAAAATGGTATTGTTAAAATCCCCTATTTGGAACCTATGTGACATACAC
Organism: Lygodium microphyllum; assembly: GCF_053477565.2. Classification (NCBI taxonomy): domain Eukaryota; kingdom Viridiplantae; phylum Streptophyta; class Polypodiopsida; order Schizaeales; family Lygodiaceae; genus Lygodium; species Lygodium microphyllum. The sequence goes on along the minus strand of NC_141147.1, from coordinate 22,030,037 downwards.
ACATATTTCTGAGTGGTCCCCCCCAAACATATAAAGAAACCATAATTAAGCCACATACCAAAGTGAGCTTCTAAAGCAACTCCAATAGGCACATAATAAATTTATATTGATTTTACGAAGCCAAATAGGGAGGCTTTATGGATTTTGATGCTCATTGAATAGCATTAATGCCTTCATGTAATCTCAACTTTCCTGATTCAAGCCTAACATATATTGTTGTGTTGTTGCAATGTCTCATGTCCTTAAATGTTAGCATGATTCACTCTGTTTTCATAGCAATTCATGGAGAATTTGACACACCAAAGTGATATTTTGGCCCAAAGGCAATGGAGCTAATAGAGTCACTAAAAAAGAAACCTCTTAAAGGCCTTCAATGGAAAACAAAGTCATGCAGGTAATGAATGGCAAGCTTTTGGGGTCAATGTTGGAGATTATCTTGACAAAAGACATATCCATGAGAAGGTATGGACCGAATATGAATGTGTTAGAAAATGTCCTAGGCTAGTACTAGGGTAAATGGGCCAATAAAGTGATGCCCCCCCAAAAAAAACACATCCCACCCCAATTGAGTGGCAATTTTGTATTTTTTTTTTAAATGCTCTTTTAGTCACTTAACATTATGATATGAACTTTTAAAAATTATAGATGAGGTTAATGAAAGTCAAACAACCGAGCCATGTAAATATTTTTTTCATATCTTAAGATTACATATAAGATTACTACAAGTCAAACTATCGAGCCAAGTAAGTTTATTTCATATTTTAGGATTTTGTAAAACCTTAAAGAAGCGCATCCTTGAGTGTCACTCTATTGACCCACTCTTTTATAAACCCTTCATTTATAACCGGATCCAAAAAACATCAAAATGACTCGATATTTTTAATTTAAACTCTATATGATATGAACAGTTTAATTATTAAAAAACATTTAACAAACTCAGTTGGAAGAAAAAATTTACAATGGAAGACTGTTAAAAGACACTGTAATGACCCCTTTACGCTAAGCAGCAGTAGAGCAATTTAGAAGGAGCTAAACGACAAAATTGGACCGTGGTGTGACGGAAGCTGGGGAGGTGGAACTCGTCTACCAAGACGATCTGAAGCTCGGTCAGGACTCAGCAGTCAGCAGGCCGGCCGGGCTTGCTAGTGCTCGCCAAGGCGAACTTGAGAAGGTTCGGTCTGGAGATGCCACTGATCGTGGGCTGACTGGGCCGTGGCAAAGTCGACTCGCAGGCTTTTCTTCTGTAGTTTGACAAATTGCAATCAAAGACTTTACGTGGTGTGAGAATCGAAGGTCTTTCCTGATCAGACCTCGTCAGACAGGGAAATGCCGTCCCAACACTCGATATGATAAATGGCGGGGCGTATTCTTCTTGCATAAACATTACCAACCCGCCTGTCGTCTTACTATTAGCTTCTTTGCCTCCTCCTCCTCCTGCTGCTGCATAGGATACCATTGATGATGGCTTCCCACGTTCACCGCGTTATAATTACCTGTAGCCCTCGCAACTCTACTCCTGTCGCTTCCTTGATATTCTCGATCGCCCTCAGCATGCTCATCATACAGCACTGCGTAACCGGCACCTCGGTGGCCGCAGCTGCCTGCGTGGCGCAGGACCGGGCGGCTCTTCTGGCCGTCAAGGGGGCCGTGGCCAAGGACCCGTCTCAGAAGCTGGCGGCGTGGACGGCGTCCATGTCCGACTGCTGCTCCTGGGAGGGCGTCACCTGCGAGGCCAGCAGCGGCCGCGTGGTGCAGCTGGACCTCTCGGGGGGCAGGCTGCAGGGGGTGCTGTCGCCCCTGCTGGGCTCCCTGTCGGAGCTGCAGCTGCTCAAGCTGCAGGAGAACAGCTTCCAGGGTAGCATCCCTCCGTCTCTGGGCAAGCTCACCAAGCTCCAGCAGCTGTCGCTAGCCAACATGATGACCGACAGCGGCAGCGGGGGGGGCCTCACGGGAGCCATCCCGGAGTCCTTGGGGCAGCTCAGCGGCCTCCGGGAGCTCGACCTGTCCTACAACGCGCTCTCGGGTGGCATCCCGGAGTCCTTCGACCAGTTGACCAGCCTCCGGGTGCTCGACCTGTCCCACAACATGCTCAGCGGCCCGCTGCCCAGCGCCATCGGGGGCATGGCCAGCCTGCAGCACATCCGCATCGCCAACAACCTCATCAGCGGGTCCATCCCGCCCTCCTTCGGCCTCCTCTCCAACCTCTTCACCGCCGACCTGGCCCTCAACAACCTCTCGGGCGTGGTCCCGGCCGCCTTCACCACCAACCTCACCAACCTCTTCGTCCTGTACCTGGACCACAACGCAATCGGGGGCCTGCCCGAGGACATGAGCAACCTCCACAGCCTGCAGGTCGTGCGCCTGGACGGCAACCCGCTGGGCGACATCAGCAGCGCCTCGTCGGCGGCCATATCGGGCCTCTCCACCCTGCCCAAGCTCCGGGAGCTCCACCTCAGCTCCTGCGGCCTGTCGGGTCCCTTCCCGCAGTGGGTGGCCAACCTCAAGAAGCTTCAGGGAGCCGACGACAACTCCAACGAGGTCACTCCTCTCATCGACCTCTCACACAACGCCCTCACAGGCACCATCCCGCCCAAGCTCGGCTCCATCGCCAACCTGCAGAGCCTGAATCTCTCATACAACGCCCTAACGGGGGTCATCCCATCCGAGCTCGGCTCCCTCGCCAACCTGCAGAGCCTGGACCTCTCATACAACAACCTCTCCGGGGCCATCCCAGCCGAGCTCGGCTCCCACGCCAACCTGCAGAGCCTGGACCTCTCATACAACGCCCTAACGGGGGTCATCCCATCCGAGCTCGGCTCCCTCGCCAACCTGCAGAGCCTGGACCTCTCATACAACAACCTCTTCGGGGCCATCCCAGCCGAGCTCGGCTCCCACGCCAACCTGCAGAGCCTGGACCTCTCATACAACGCCCTAACGGGGGTCATCCCAGCCGAGCTCGGCTCCCTCGCCAACCTGCAGAGCCTGGACCTCTCCTACAACAACCTCTCCGGGGCCATCCCGACAGAGCTGGCCAATCTCGGTAACTCCCTCCGCTTCCTGTCGCTGCAGGACAACCAACTGTCCGGCAACATCCCTGTCGCCTTCGCGACGCACCTCCAAGGCCTGGCCTCCTTCAACGTCTCCGACAATCAGCTGGCCGGTCCCATCCCGTCGCAGCAGCCCTTCAACACCTTCCCTGTGTCCTCCTACCGCCCTGGCAATCCTGCCCTCTGCGGAACCCCGCTCCCCGCATGTACCAGGCGGCGCCTAATGCGCTAGCAGTATACAGCATAGTGTTAAAAGTACATCCTCCTTCGAAGTAAATCCATTATCCATTCTGCATTAATCCAGTACTGCACAAGATCGTGAGATGAAAGCCCATTGCCAAAACAAAACCACATCGGGCAAGATTCCATTGTCAAGCCTCTCTCTCCTAAAGCCATCCAAAAAAACAATCCCTATTAGGCCTAAAATTTGAAGGTTGCAACACCCTTCAAAGGGGGTTTTGCCCTTCTAGAGAGGGGTGATACATATATTACCCTTCAAAAGAAAGGTAAGAATTTTAGAAAAATAATTATATGCCCTTCCAAACTCTTTAAAAAGAAAAGGAGAGGTCTTCTAAGACCTTCTAAATGAAAAGTTGGGTAGCCCTTCAAATTTGAGGGCTGAGATTCCCTATGATAAAGTTGTAGAAATACTCTACCTTGTCTCAATATAACTTTCGCACTTCCATTTTCTTAAACAAAAGACTCAAAACAAAATTTCAACTAGGCCATTAGCATTTAGTTTGTTAACGTGTCGAAAATGTCAAAATTTCACCTCTTTTTTTTTGTAATGCGTGGTCATATATTACCAAAAGAGTAAAAAGTGTTTACAAAATGTAAATATGCATCGAAGCCTCGGGCTTGAGAAGGTAACTTTTTCCCAAAATAGTCTATAGATCCAATGTTGGAACTTCAAAGGGTAAAGAACTGACAGTAGCTCTTGTTTAAGAAGCTGGGATAGACAAGCACCTAGTTTCCAATGTATTGGGTGTGGATTGCACATCATAAGATGTGGATAAAGAGGAAGCATGGGAATACATGTGGTCAGATGTGTTTTTGGATTATAACATTGTTTGAAGAGACATGCATTCCTACTTAACCAAAAAAATCTCAAGGTTACATCGCAAATTAGACCGAGTGATCTCCATTTAGCTTCATCAAAATTAGCTTGATCACCAAAGAAGGCAGCTGCCATCCCAAAGTTATCCTACCGGTTGGTAGCTCTCACCAACACCATATTAGAGATTTCAGGAATTTCTATAATATTAGAGATTTCAGGATTTCAGGAATTAATCGACTCTAAACCCCGCACACCCTGCGCAAAAATGCAACCCAAAGTAATCTCCCGCATTGTAAAATGTTGGTGGCTAAGTGCTTATTCCACGCGCATTAATAAACTCCAGCTCCGTGTCGTGTATGAAAGACCGTGGCTTGAAACTGCAAGTCCACACGGGAACACCCTTCACGGGAAAGGCAAAATGATAATGGATAATTTAGTGCAATTTTTTTTATTAATAACCCCCTCCCCTTCAGTCGTTGCACGGCGGGGGAGAGGGAGTGGAGAAGAGTGGGTATGGAGTAGGAGAGCACGGGGGGAGGAGGAGACATGCAAACTAACCACATGTGTGGCTATTCCCCCCCCTTAAAACCTATAAGAACCTCCCCCCCTTAAGCTTGAGGGGAAATGAGGGATCATGGGGACAGCGTCGTGCTGCCCGCCAGAGAAGCTACCGTCACCATATTGCCGTCACAGGCCGTTGCCGCCAGGCCGCTGCTGCCACGCCACCTCGACCATCATCATCGTCATCATCATAATCATTATCCTCATCATCATCTCCTCCATCATTTCTTTCTCTCTCCACGTCATTCTGTGGAACAAAAGCTTGGAAGCTTCTTTAGAAGCTTCTAAACAAGGCTTCCATAAGCCTTATTCATCCACACCTCTCGGGTTTTTCAAAAATCGCGACTGTAAGGCCCATTCTTGCACAGAAGAAGGAAACCCCGGGCAGAAAGAGACTTGGACACGTTACAGTTGGTATCAAAGTGAACCAACGAGGATCTAATATTTTCAAGGAAACTTAATGAGGAGAAGAGAGCAAATGTTGCTGTTAAGAACATTTTCTTACCTTACTTATCGATGCTGGCCTGCAGAGTCGCAAAGCGTGGAACAAATTCTTAGTGTTCCAGGTTATGTTTATGACTGTGATGTGTGCTTCAGATTATCGATGAAAGCTAGGTATGATGAATATCCTAGACCGCATCTACAATCCTTCACCCCTGTACATGGAATGGAGATGGACGGGTGATTTAGGAATTTATTACATAGCTGCCCACCGACTTGCGTACCTTCGAACCAACTTGAAGAGAATCAAGTGGATGGAGGACTTAAAGATCGTGAAGCTGTTCATCTTTGTTGAAGCTCACGCAAACGCAACCCTACATGTCAGCGGTCGAAAGATCAAGAAGAACAAGTATGTGTATGAGGAAGAACAAGTATGTGTATGAGGAAGGCCAATGAATTCCCATTTCATTTGGGGAATGCCAACACCAACAACTGTCAAAGAAATACGTAGTTTTCTTGGATTGACAGGATGGTACAGGGTCTTTATCAAAAACTATGCCTTGATTGCAACTCCTCTGACCAATCTACTGAAGAAGCAAGTATTAATTGTACGGTCACCTGCTGAACAATCGAACTTTGATAAACTAAAGTAAAGCTTGGTATCAGCACCTATCCTGAAACTTCCAGGCCTTAGTAAGGAGTTTGAAGTGATAACTAATGCTAGCACACTTGCCTTAGGATGTGTGCTTATGCAAGAAGATCATCCTGTAGCATACTCTTCAAGGAAATTGAAGAGCCATGAAAGGAACTATGCTACCCATGATCTGGAGCTGTTAGCTATCATCCATGCTCTCAAGCTTTGGAGACACTACTTGTTGGATAATAAGTTCACCTTAGTGTTAGATCATAAAAGTCTTAAATGGATTTTTACCCAGAATGAGCTCAATATGAGGGAATGTCGATGGATCGAAGTGCTGGAGGAATATGATTTTGAAATCAAATACCGGCCTGGAAAGGAGAATATAGTTGTCGATGCACTCAGTTCGCAAAGCATTTCTAAATTCTCTGATTTTGCAAGATCCATCAAAACAGCAAGATCTCTAGCCACAAAGGTATCCATGCCAAACAACCCAATCCTTGACCTAGCTAAAGAAGAGGCATGCCATGATCCAACCTATCAAAAATTGCTAAGGGAGATCCCTATCAAGGATCAAGACCCGAAGCTACAAACAAAGTATCTAGAATTCTCTATCAATAGTAGACTTGTCTACTACAGGATAAGATTATGTATACCGGCAAGCCAGTCACTTAAACAGAAGATACTTTGGGAAGCCCATGACTCCTCTTTCTCAGGACATCCTGGCTATGCCAAGACCCTTAATGCGGTCAGAAAGAGCTATTATTGGGAGAGGCTTAAAGGTGACGTTCTCAAATATGTCACGGAATGTTTGTCTTGTCAACGCATTAAGGCCGAACATGTCAAAATGCTTGGGAAATTGCAACCACTTGACATTCCCCAAATGAAATGGGAATTCATTAGTATGGACTTTGTTATTGGCCTGCCCCAAGTTCAGGGAGGATACAACTCCATTATGGTTGTGGTAGATATGCTTACCAAGGTTGCACATCTTATCCCTGTTAATACAAACTATAAAGCCTCAGACATTTCAAGGTTATTCATTAAGGAGATATTCCAAGTGCATGGGTTACCCAGAAGAATCATCAGTGATCGTGACTCTCTCTTCACATCACACTTCTGGAGGGCCATCTTCGAGGCCATTGGGACTCAACTCTGTTTCAGTACAGCTTACCATCCCCAAACCGATGATCAAATGGAGCAAGTCAACCAAGTCATTGAGGATATGCTAAGGGTACACTACTGTCGCGAACCCAAAAAGTGGATTCAATATTTCCCTACACCGCTGGTTGAGTTTGCCCACAATGCTTCCTACCAACAAAGCATCCAGATTGTTACAACTATATATATCATCTCTCACTTGACTTGGGTCTCACCTATATATACTAACTCTACATCAATATGAATCATTCTTTGGGAGCATGTCTTGTGTATCTCTCTCGTACTCTCTCTCTCTCTCTCTCAACATGGTATCAGAGCTATGGATGCGTAGCAACAACAAGGAAGATAAGTTGTTTCATTCTTTATACTTGATTGAATTCTTTGCACAAGTGATGATTTGATACATAAACTTGTTCAAATTAGAAGTATTAGTTAATTTTGTCTTTTTAAAAAAAACCAGGTGCGTAGCTCTCGTCGTGCTCTCGAATCCTGTCAAAATCGCTTGTCAATCGGAGTTCTGGACCAAAAGTTATGACAGTTCAGGATTCAAGACAGCAATTCTGCTCGAATCTACGATTGTTTATTTAAAACTGTATTTCTAATTACCGTTCGTTAATCCCCAATTACAGTTTATTAATCGCTCGTCTTCGTTAATGATATTGATTACGACAAGCAAACATCTTGCTATTTTTAGCGATGTTTTATTATCGTTCACGTTCTTTGCTCGACCGAAATAGCACTTTTCTTATATGCGTCATCTCGTCTTGCACGTTACGCCTCTCTATTTCGGGCTTTCTTTTTAGTCACTCAATACTTTTCGTTGTTCTTACGTGCATATCCCTATTTTGATTGTCATGCATCTCAACTACGCTCGTCTTGATCATGGTTTGTAGATTCTGTGATCTCATCTTATTTGTTTTCTCTCGACATACAGGCATGGCCAATTGCATAATTGTTAATGGATATCCATCTGGCCAGCGTTCGGTTCCCTTCTTCCAAGGACAAGGCTTTTCTGGGTAGAAAGCAAAGATGATGCTAATTCTTGAAGATGACGAATTATTTGATATTGTTTTGGGCGACCTGTCTTGCCCAGTTCAACCTATTGATGTGATGAATAACAATTCTGTGATTACTGATGGTCCATTATTTGAACAATGGAAAATTGATCATACTGATTGGATTCATCCTGACAAAGCAGCTCGTCGTTATATATTGTCTGCACTTCCTGACTCACTTATGTTGGATGTCTTTCATCTGGAAACCTCTCATGCTGTTTGGGAGTATCTTATCTCAACGTTTGAGAAGAAATCGGTCACCGAAATTTTATATCTCCAAACTTGTTTGAAGAATCTTCAATATAAGGTTGGTATTTCTATGCACTCTCATATCGAGGCTTTTAAAGACATTATCAATCAGCTTGGTGCTGCTGGCACTCCTGTTGCTAAAAATCAGATTGTTACTCAACTTCTTCATACCATCAAAGATCCTTTATATGACAATATCATCACTATTTTGTCTAACAAGGATGATATCCACTTTGACAAAGCATGTATATCTCTTATTGAATATTCTCAACGTCATGAGCATCATTTGGAAAAATCTGATGCTGTTTTGGTCACTCGCGAACAAAGGGATTTTGATGCTGCTTTTGTTGCTCGCAAGCGTCCTGCTTCACGTTTTCAGCAGGGTGGACGCCCTAATCCAGGTAGTAGATCTTCTCGTCTTGCTTATCCTAACAAGCATTGTTCTTATTGTGATAAGAAAGGTCATGTGGCTTCTGATTGCTGGGCATGTCAATATGATGAGGAGCATGGAGTTACTACAAAGCAACCTCGCTTGTCCAAAAGTTTTCCTACGTGTGATTATTGTGCACATACAGATCATCCATCTCGCCGTTGTTATAAACGCAGATATGATGAAGAACGTTCTCGAGCTTATATTGTTCAACAAACTATAACTGATGATGATATACTCATCAGGAGCTCAATTTCGTCCATTATGATATCTCTCCAGAAAAGGTACTTCATGTTCATGATGGTTCTCTATTCATCGTTGATTCAGGTGCCACTGGAAACATGGCATACCAATCACAGTGGCTTCACAATTATCATTCTCTTCCTGTCAAGAAGTTTATTTACCTTGCGGATGATACGACTTGTCAAGTCAAAGGAGTGGGTGATTTATATCTGGGGACTATTTCATCCACTAGAATATTAAGAGGAGTTCTTCATGTTCTAGATTTGCAAAGAAATCTTCTTTCTGTTGCTCGTCTAGTTGATCTTGGTTTGTTTGTTGGCTTTGATCATAATCAATGTCGTATAGAGAAAGACGGGCATACTATAGCAGTGGCTCCTTGACATGGTAATCTATTTGAGCTATCATTGAACGATACAGTTGCATATTTGAGCTATCATTGAACAATACAGTTGCAAATGTTGTTACTGCCCCTAGAGATGCAGATTGCAAATTATGGCATCAACGATTTGCACACTCCGATTTTGCCAAAATTCTTGATCTTCATCGTCATGGTCTTGTGCAAGGTATGGATCTTAAATCTCATCCACGTATGGGAATATGTGAGTATTGTACACTTGGAAGACACCATCGTTCGCCTTTCCACACTTCTACTTCATCACATTCCTGTGCTCTCTTGGATTTGGTTCATACCGATATTTGCGGTCCTTTTCCTGCCTCAAAGTCTCAATATCGATATTTTATAACTTTCATTGATGATTTCTCACGGTACACACATGTCTATCTTCTTCGACATAAGTCTGAGGCTTTAACTATATTTAAACAATACAAGATAAGTGTGGAGCTTCAAACTGGATTCTCTATAAAGACACTTCGCAGTGACAATGGCGGTGAATATGTATCCAATCTATTTGATGACTTCTGTAAGGATCAAGGTATTCATCATGATTTTACAGTTCCTTATTCTTCTCAGCAAAATGGTGTTGCTGAGCGCAAAAATCGCACGATTCTTAATGCTATACGTTGCATGCTTATACACTCTGGTTTGTCTCGAAAGTTTTGGACTGAAGCACTTCTAACAGCTGTTTTTATTCAAAATCATCTTACAACTACTGCACCTGCTTCCTATAACAATTTGGACAAGGAAGACACCTTCAGTCTCTCACTTTCGCACATTTGGCTGCATTGCTTACATTCATGTGCCCAAGGATACTCGATATAAGTTGGATCCTCCAGGTTTGAAGGTTATTTTTCTTGGTTATTCAGATCATTCCAAAGGTTACAAATTTTATGATCCTTCTTCTCAAAAGGTTATCATTAGTCGTGATGCTATATTTGATGAGAAGACTATGGGTGGCACATGGTCGTCAGATGTTTTAGATGATACACAGTCTTTGCTTAGTGCATTTCCTTACTTGCTTTGTGATTCTACTAATTCTGATGATCATAAACCTCCTTCACCTCCAAAGAAGATTGATGAAAATTTGGAGATCTATGTTGATCTTCCTATTGAGATAGAACATGGATTCTATTCTATTGAATATGATGTCTTTGATGATGCTATGTCTGTCCAAGAGGATCCAATATCGTATATGGAAGCTATCAATTCGTCTCAAAGGGATCAATGGCAAGAAGCTATGCAAGCTGAGTACGATTCTTTAATCTCCAAAGGTACATGGATTCTTGCTGAACTCCCCCCAAATCGTGTTCCTATCAAATGTAAATGGGTTTATAAAACCAAGACCAAAGCTGATGGTTCGTTTGATAAGTTCAAAGCACGACTTGTTGCAAAAGGTTGCTCACAGGTTGCAGGAGTAGATTATCAAGAAACATTTTCTCCCGTTGTGCGCTCCACAACTGTTTGTATGATTTTGGCTTTTGCAACACTATTTGATCTAGAAATTCACCAAATGGATGTTAAAACGGCTTTTCTCAATGGAGATCTTGAAGAAGAAATCTATATGGAGCAACCTGAAGGTTTTATGATTGCAGGAAAGGAGCATCTTGTATGCCAGCTTCATCGTGCATTATATGGATTGAAGCAAGCCTCTTGTGCTTGGTATATTAAGATTGATCAGTTCCTCACATCTAAAGGTTTTGTTGCATGTTTTGCTGACCCAAATCTTTACATCAAAAGGGAGGATAAATATTTTATTATTCTTGCTCTATATGTTGATGATACTATTCTTGTGTCAAATAATATTGCTTTTTTGGATGCTATGAAGAAGCTTTTATCGACTGCATTTGAAATTGTGGATCTTGGTGAGATACATTCTTGTTTGGGTATTCAAGTTCAACGACACCGACAACAAGGCATTCTTCTTCTTCGCCAAACAAAGTTTATTGATGATATTGTTAAGAAGTTTGGGTTGACAAATGCGCACTCTGCCAACACTCCCATTCTTTCAAGCTCTACCAAGGGTACATCTACAACACGCAATGAACAATCAGCCATTCATCAACCTTTTGCTAATCTTGTTGGTTGTCTTCAATTTATTGGTTTAAACACAAGACCAGATATTTTATTTGTAGCTAATTTTTTGGGACAGTATCTTTCTTCCCCTTCCACTATTCATTGGAGTACTGTAAAACGTATTCTTAAGTACCTCAAGGGTACTAAGGAATTTGGTCTTATTTATCGTCGTCGAGAGGATTCTTCTTTATCTTCTTCAACTTCTCTTGGCCTTATTGGATATACAGACGCTGATTGGGCAAGTTCACACTTATCCATGCGATCTACAAGTGGGAATTGTTTCTTTGTAAATGGATGTTTGGTTTCTTGGTCCAGCAAGAAACAACAATGTGTTGCGGTTTCTACAACTGAAGCCGAATATGTTGCTGCATCATTAGCAGCTCGCGAGCTAGTTTGGCTTCGACAACTACTTGTAGATTTGGGACATCCTTCATCATCTAGTACACCTCTTCGATGCGATAACCAAAGTGCTATTAGTCTTACCAAAGACTATATACAACATAGTAAATCAAAGCATATTGCTATTCATTATCATTATGTTTGACATGAAGTCAAGAAAGGTTCCATTATGGTGGAGCATTGTCCCAGTGATCAAATGGTTGTAGACATCTTCACAAAAGCTCTTAGTGAAGCTCGCTTTAGCTCATTAAGACATGCACTTGGTATTGTTCCAAGTTCTTGTCTCACTGATTGAGGCATGTATCATTGTATTTAAGAAAACTTTATAGTAAATCATTTTTGTATTGTAGGTATGTGTAGGGGCTCGGGTTTTTCCCTTGTTCTCCCTAAGGGTTTTTTCACTCGCAGCCAGAGACCTTTGTTTGAGTGAGGATGTTACAACTATATATATCATCTCTCACTTGACTTGGGTCTTACCTATATATACTAACTCTACATCAATATGAATCATTCTTTGGGAGCATGTCTTGTGGACGTCTCTCGTACTCTCTCTCTCTCTCAACACAGATGACCCCTTTTCAAGCATTGTATGGGCACAACTACCGTAGTCCTTTAAACTTTTCGGATCCAACCTTGAGGGTTGAAGCTTCAAAGCAGATGCTGGAAGACATGGATGACCAAATCAAGTCAATAAGACAAGACATCCAAGCCGCCAAGGACAGACAGAAGGCTTACGCGGACCTGAAACATCAAGACAGATCCTTCGTTGATGGTGATATGGTCTTCATTCGCGTACGTCCAAAGAAGAGTTCCCTATCCTTGGGGGAATGTAAAAAGCTAAGTCCAAGGTATTGTGGACCCTACAAGATCCTCAAGTGCCTAGGGCCTAATGCTTACAGACTGCAACTCCCTAAAAACCTAAAAGTCCATAATGTATTCCATATCAGCCTACTGAAGAAGTATGTGCCTAACCCTAGTCACGTACTTGATGATCAACAAATTGTAATGCCTAGCCAAGGAGTCCTTGAGCTACGGCCTGATAGGATCTTAGATGTTAGGGAGAGGCAATTGAGATCCAGAACCTTGAGAGAATACCTCGTCCAGTGGAAAGATTATCCTGAAGAGGATGCCACTTGGATGGATGAAATTACTCTCAACCAACAATACCCCCAGTTATTCTCGAGATGAGGAAATCTCGATTCCTCTAAGGGGGAGAGAATGTAATATTTCCACATGAAATATTTATCAACCCTAAACCCCGCACACCCCGCGCAAAAATGCAACCCAAAGTAATCTCCCGCATCGTAAAATGTTGGTGGCTAAGTGCTTACTCCACGCGCATTAATAAACTCCAGCTCCCTGTCGTGTATGGAAGACCGTGGCATGAAACCGCAAGCCCACGCAGGAACACCCTTCATAGGAAAGGAAAAAGGATAATGGATAATTTAGTGCAAATTTTTTTATTAATAACCCCCTCCCCTTCAGCCATTGCATGGTGGGGGAGAGGGAGTGGAGAAGAGTGGGTGTGGAGTAGGAGAGCACGGGGGGAGGAGGAGGCATGAAAACTAACCACATGTGTGGCTATTCCTCCCCCCCCCCCCCCCCCCTAAAGCCTATAAGAACCCCTCCCCTTAAGATTGAGGGGGGAGGAGGGATCATGGGGACTGCGGCGTGCTGCCCGCCAGAGAAGCTGCCGTCGCCATATTGCCACCACGGGCCGCTGCTGCCATGCCATTGCTACCGCGCCACCTCCATCATCATCATCATCATCATCATCATAATCATTATCCTCATCATCATCTCCTCCATCATATCTTTCTCTCTTCACATCATTCTGTGGAACAGAAGCTTGGAAGCTTCTTTAGAAGCTTCTAAACAAGGCTTCCATAAGCCTTATTCATCCACACCTCTCGAATTTTTCAAAAACTGTGACTGTAAGGCCCATTCCTGCGCAAAAGAAGGGAACCCCGGGCAGAAAGAGACTTCGAAACGCGTATGAAGCCAGGGGAAAGTTCACTACGCCAAAAATCTACTGCGTCAATGGCTCCGAAGCTAAAGGCAAGAGGAGCACACGCAGGAGCTTCTACCCTGAGCACACTTATGGACAACACCTCGAACCTCAATGCCTAGGTTCTTCTTTAAAAAAAATTCCGCATGAAAGGGATGCATTAGGCACGTTTAATTTTCGTGGGGAAGTTATGAATGCATTTATTCATTCATCTTACAAGATTTAGCTGCATGTCGTGCATTTGAAATTGTTTGCACTTTCATGATCAGGTTGCAATCTTCTTGAACGTATAATGCATAACTTAGAAGATGATATCGTGCCAAGAAGGATAGAGCTTCTGTCATATGATGCATGTATGAATTAAAGTCATGGACGTGTCCAAATCGTTGCAATGCATGGAAAGGAATTGTGAACTTGCAAATTGCATGCGGGGATGGTTACATTTTAGGTCGGTTAAGTGCTAAAGGACAGGTTAAATCATAAATGGTCTCATGGCATTTGCTCATGCATGGAGTTCTTTTATCGAAGTTTGTATTTAGGAAAGGATGCATTTTCATGTTAAAGCTTGAATTCAATGCATTAAACAAAGGGTTTATAGGCATAGTTCTTGATGAAAATCAACGTAGGGTTTATACAGGTAGCTCTAAATTGTCAATCATTATAGTTTAGGCAAGGAAAAGTAACGATCATTGTAGATCTTATAGCTGCATAGAAGGAAAAAGTCTAAGAATCGCATATTTGCATGGAAAGTTATATCTTGCAATTATTTACATCTTTTGGGAAAAGTATTTACATCTCTAAGGAAATATCACCTCTTGTTGCAAGACAATTAGATCAATTAGGTAAATCACTTGTAATGGTGTAACTCAAATGATGATCACCTCAATGCGCTAGGTAGAGCTAAGCCGCGATAAAATTCTACCTAGTATCGCACTCGAAAAATTGACTTAATATTTCCAACCTCAAAGGTCCTATCCACATTCACGGAATGTTTGGGTTAGTTAAACGCCCATGCAAGAACGATCTAGGGTTTTTACCCTAAGGATAAATTGACCAAATACTAGACTTCTGTATGAATTTTAGAAACCCTAAGGTCAAAACGACTATTGGTCTAGCAGGGTTAAGGTTTGGGTTGGGTCAAGAGGACTCCCAAACCCTACATCTTGACCAGAGTATTCTTGACCCAGGAATACCGTGTGATGGGAGAAATAATCCCACAAGTTAGGTGCGACGCTTGTCTCGTGCAACAAGTTGCAACATCGCATGGTTTTGTGTCTAAATCACAAAGTAGAATTGCCATTCCTTAGGACAAGGTTGGCGAGTTCTAAGTACAAGCCTAATTTTCTAGAGGATGAGTAGACATCCTGCTACATCACCCTTCTTTGAGGCTGATTTGCCAAGTTAGGGTAATTATGAATTGCCTAGCAAGCAATTGACCAATCAAGTTAGGGTGACGAGGTTGCCTAGGAATTATTGTCTTTAATTTAAGAAAACGTCAGGTGGAAACAATTTGGGTTAACTGGGTATAAACCCTAACCCAAGGAAAAAAGGGTAAACAAGCAATGAAACCCTGGGGATCTTGCCAAGTCGCAATTAATCCCAGATCGAATGCTAAATGTATTCGAAGAGAAGGATTCACACCTTAGCAGTTGGCCGTATAAACGACCACTCGAATGCTTGTGTTTGTACACTTAGGAGCACTGTTTGTAGTTCTTTGCTCAAGGAACTAAAGCTGGAAAAATAATTAATGCTTCAGGGTGAAGGCCTAGAGGGAGAGGCAGCATTAGTTACCCCCGACTGTCTGCCTGACCCTATCCAAGGGGGTTGTTAGCCATGCCGGATACGTGGACCGAACTCGTTGCAAGAGGTCTCTCCGTGGGTGCTACTTGGAGCAGGAGGACGCTTGGGTGCCAGGGGGGCTCTGGCCGTAAATCCCTTGCCTCCAAGTCCTACACAAGAGGCCGACGTGACTCGAGATTGGATCTCGAGGCCCACATACTAGTCTACGGGTGGAAACTTGGAATAGCAATCCCTGAGGATTGCTAGAATTGCCTTCGGGTGGATTATGAATTAGCCTACGAGCAGATTATGGATTAGCCTTCAGGCTGGATTATATGATGTATTCCAAAGACTGATAAATAAGATCAATTGTTGAAAAGGAACTTGTTTGACATTGTTTTTCTATGTCAGTGCTTAAGTTACCTGAAGGAACCAGTGATTAATTAGCTAATTAAGGAAGTTGTTTTTGCTTGTCAAACTAAATGTGGTAGGTAATTAGATAACTGAAGCAACCTGAGGAAAGTGAGGTGGATGTGACCATGGGTCCGTCCTACAGAAGGGTGGTCCCAGTTGGCCGAGAACTTTTCTCAATGGAATTGACAACAAGGTAACGAAGACCTAGAATCTAGAAAGCTAGATTCCCGATTTATATTGTTTTAGGGAAACAGAATGGGACTATGCCTTACGGGCTGAGAGGTCGAGCTTCGCATCCCTCTCGTTTTCCATTCTCCTTGAACCAAGTGCAGTATAAATCCACTTCGACCCTGATGTTTCTGCGTAAAGTAGTTCATTTGGGGTTCGAATCTAGTTATCTTCTAGGAACTTGACCATTAGGAAAACCCTGATTTAGGTCGGTCCTAAGTGGGAATGGCCGGAATGCTTCCGCTTCGTGGCAGACTTGGAAAGACCTAGATCGCAAACCCCGTGACATTCCATGGGAGTGCCAAGTGGCACTTTCTGGACTCTCTTCCCGATGGGTTGCTAAGACGTGTCCTACCAGCAAACAGGTGGACACGTTACAATTTTTCAAGTCCTACTTTTAATGAATGTCTTACTTTTGTGAATGAAAGAGAGCATTATGTTTATGTTTATCTTTAAAGGGCACTTTGTATGTTACAAATGTGAGATCACACATCTTGAGAGCTTAAATAATGAATATAAGCTATGTGGCTCTTAGGAGATTTGGATTTCACCTCTATCTTTTCTAGCATACTAACAAAAGATGATGTTGTATGGTGGTGGAAACATCAAGTAGGCTTAACTAGTATATACCTAGGAAATTTCCAAGTTTAATGTAAGAATACAAAGGTTTGAAGGAGTGGAGAGAGAACTTAGAATACAAGAGCCTTAAACATTATATGAAAATATGTTATCATGGCCAAAATTTATAATGTTATGGATTTGAAGATATTATAATATGAGTTTTTTCTTTTAAATATAGCATAATTTAAAGTGGCATGTATAAGTTTCATGAACTATGACCTTAAAAGAGTCACCACTAACTAGTTGTGGTTTAATAACTTGATCTAATACCATATAGAAATAAGTTTGGATAACCTATGATGTGATAGTTCTTTTTTTTGTGTAAACCAATAGACACAAGTATATTAAATAATTACTCACCCCATTTACATTTTCTGTATGTATATGCATGATATATAAATATCTTTTGTTCAAAATTTCTATCTATCTTGACAATATATGGACAAGATGGATATTGGCTTTGGCCAAAATCAACTAGCTTCGCACTTTGACTAGCTAAATGAACTTTCATATCATAAAATAAAGATTTATATACCAAGCTAGAAGTTTATTATTTTTCTAAGACCAAAGATTTAACCTTTGATACTACAAGATATAGACCTTATACCGACGTTTAAAGCGACGAAAATACAAACAACAAAATTTGCCCCCGTCATCGCAAAAAGTATCGTTATTGACGACGCCATAGAAATGTCACTATTGGCGACGCAACCAGTAAATTTGCGATGCTCATAGTGAGGCCAATAGCAACACGAGCAGTAAATTTGCGATGTAAATAGCGACGGTAACAGGGGAAAAAAATTTGTGGCAGGGCAGCTGTGTGCTGTATAAGAGCCATACAAAATAGTTTCTGTACTACTGCATACAAAGCGCATGCAAACAAAAAGAATGTATACTGAAATCATAAAACTGATACATGAAATAAATACATGTTCGCATAAAATGCAATTGGTACAATCATGAAAGGATATCACTAATACATAGAAAATGTCTACATAGATCAGGCGACTAAAAACTAAAGGTGTGTGAGCTCCAAGGATCCAAGGGCGAGCTAGAAATCCTCGTCCCCCGGAAGCTCGTCCCGCCGCAAAGGAGCATCGAACGGATTCTGCAGAAAAAGAAACAACAATATATCAATCCGCCATACAATAATGCATTCAAATATCTCATGGTAACTACGGACAAGAAAGATGAGTGACTTACAGGGCCGCCGCGTCTATACAATCGGTCAATCAATGCATTGAGACCGTGCCTCTCTGCATATCGAGTCTCAAGGCCTTGCGGATTGCGATTTGTAATGGAGTGCTGCAAAGAAAACAAAATGCTAACTGTTAGAAACATGATTGTTAGTACAAAGAATATTTTAAAAAAACAAATAAGCGAAACAAAAGAGAAACTTACAAAGTCCTCCAAATATGTCCTGTGGCCGCCACTCCCAAGATGATGCACCACTCTGGCCTCGAGTCGTATCCTCGCCGCCTCCCGCTGCTGACTCCAACGTCCTGGCAAATCTGTAGCCTCCTCCCTCAGTCGGCGCCAGTCGTTTACATCTAACCACTCGGGCTTTGCAGCCCCACTCTTGATTGCCTTGCGTGCGTCGGATCGTCTATGTGACATGTATGCATGCATGCAATCCATCATCCAGCCCGTAGAGAATCTATCTACTACGGCTGGCACCGGAAACTCCTCGTCCAAGGATGCTACTATGTAGTCCTTGCTCCCCTCCGGTATGTTCTTCCAATGATCCAGGACGTTGTGTCGAAAAACTTGTTGGCACAACTCCCTCATGTGAGCCATCACCCTCCTCCCCTCATCATTCATGATGATGGCTCCTGACCTACTATCAACTAGGTATCCATAACCCCTAAGAGTCTGCCTAAGATGGGTCCTCTCCCATCTCCGTCCACGCTCCTAGGCATATCCAAGAGACCCCTGTACATCTGGTGTACCGACGGGGGTACTCTCACTCGAAGTGCCACTCAAAGGGGTGCCACCAAAGGGGGTGCCACCAAAAGGGGTGCCACTTGCTGACGGCTGCGCAAAAGCCGGAGTAACTGGAGTAGACGTCCCCACAAGTGTGACAAATCCTGGAGGTGACGCAGCTCCAGCTGAACGACGAGACGGAGACACCACGTCGGTGTCTCCACAGCAGCACCCCCTAATCCCGATGCAGTCCCTCCCTCTGGCCTAAGTCATGATTATCGAGATCGTCTGCTCGAAGCTGAAGCATCTGATCGCGCTAAAGCAGATCTAGCAGAGCGCCCTGACAAAAAACGAGACAGCTCTTGGTCTGTCATCTCTCTGAATCTCGCGAGCTAATCTGGAAACATGCGTGCCATCATGTCCTGAAACTCCTCATCGCTCATCCCTCGACTCATCCTGAAAATATCACCTGCACAGATAAAAAATGGTGTTAGAATAATCAATTTAAACTATACAAAGCACAGTAATATAAATCATTTTTGAAATATCCCTCTTAAAATGCATATCTTATGTACCTTTATGGAAGATCTAAACAACGAATTGAGTAATACAATTCTCCAAGAATGAAGTCTTCTATGGTCCCATATTAATCTCCTGACACAACTCTGCATATACTGGAAGGTCGATAGACATGTCACCACAAAAGAACAAGTTTGCCTCGTTCTCAAAAAATTCTTGGACTTCTGTATTTCCATCATTGTTAGCCGATGCGGGCTCCAAACTTGTGGTGGCCTCCACCCCTTGTAATATCGACCCCTCTATTTGCATATTTTCTTCATCTATGCCTGGATCATCGCTTTGATCATATACTCTCGCACTTCGAGGAGTTGAAGAACATACCACCATCGAGGTTGTCGGAGGTTTGGATAGAAGATTACCTGCTCACAAACACGTACAAAGCAAGTTCAAACCATTGTGACATAAACCATGTCGTATTACAATTAGCAAGCAAATGACTCTTTGCACTTGTTCACAATGGGTCGGCAACATAAAGGTGTCACACAAATCCGTCCATTTTTTTTCGGAATCTATTTCGAGAAATCCAGATGGACCTCGTCGAACTGTTGCTCCAGCTCCTCCAAGTACCACTTTGAACCACTACACATCGAATAGTATCATGGAGAAGCTACGGTAATCCATCGTAATAATACTTTGCAAGTTCCCAAAATACTCCATCTCATCCACAACCATGTTCGGATCCGTTGCTCGTCGCCAGCTCTCTTGCTCAAACCTTGCCATGACACCACAGTCCATTGTGGAGCACATTTTGTCAATACGCTCCACGTGAAAATGCCGTCCGCGCAACAACGCTGCACTATATATTTTGTACTGTACATTGAAACACTCAAATTAGATGTAACAAGCAAATTTAGATACGACATATTCTAAACCCCTCATCACCTTTGGACTACATCCCTTCGAGAACTCCCACTCCTCCATTGAGACCTCTATCCCTTCGCTGGATGCTGCGGTCAAGGCTCCATGCAACCATCGTGTTGACATAAACCGCGGCATCTCCTCCATGCCTTCGGGATATCGAATCAGTCGGTGACGCATACTGCATCGGAATTCAGCTCGCGCTTCCTCTCGATCTTGCCTTGCAATCTGGTACTTGGCGAGCCACATCTCCATGGAGGCATGGTGCAACATACAAAAGCGATTCACCTTCTCTTCCATTGAGGCATCCATTCTTTTTTCTACCCCATTTCCAACCACCACATCTCCAGTCAGTCTATCATCGTCCTTCAGCATCCATAGCATTTCATTGTCTGGTTCCACCGTTGGTAGCCATTGTGAGATATGCACTAACGCCTCTGACACCAACCAACCTTCTGCCATGCTACCTTCTGGACGAGCTCGTTGTCACACAAAGCCTTTGAGGGTTTTCATGAAGCATTCCAGGAAGAACATCCATCGCGTATGGACAGGTCCAGCAATCTCCACTTCGTCCACAAGATGCACAAGAAGGTGAACTTGTATCATGAGCATGCTAGTGGGCAGGTATTTCTCAAAGAGACAGACCGTCTCAACTACTCCCCGCCTTGCGGATTCAATAGAGGATGTCTTAATCTCTTTCTGTGAGATCCATTGCACCAAAGTCGACAACTTGTAAATGGCCCCACGAATTTCTGGAGTAAGGCATCCTGCGATCGCGATCGGTAGGACAAACTACCACAAATGAGAAAGCATTATGAATAATGGCCACTTTTCAAATTGCAAAATGCCCACGCTAATTACAATCTATTCTGTTCACAAACCTGACATATCTTATGCCAATCATGGGATTTTAGCCCCGACAATTGGTCATCTTTAGAAAATGCGGACCTGAGAGAACACATCATACCCATCAGAGTGCCGATAGACTTGATTACTTGCTTCACAATGCGCTCTTCTTTGGTAGACAAAACCCAGGGAGCGCGAGGAAGCTGCACTCCCCCTTCAGCACTCGACTGCGGCCAAAGCGCCTCCATCTTACCTACCTCCTTCAAATCCATTTGTAACCCTATAGTGTCTCTCTTTCCTGTGATGTGCTCCCATAGCAAGCTGCCCACATTCTTGAAAATATGCATAGGATCCAACAAGTGGTTGACCTGTAAGTGGGTCCAATATGGCAACTCGTAGAAAACTGAGAACTGTCGCATTCCATTTGGATGTGATTCCGGGTTTACCATTTTCAGCTCATACCAGCTTGTAGCGTTCATACGTGCTAGAGGTCGTCCAAGAAAACCTTCCCTGAGTTCATGATCCTCCAGCAAGAAAGTGGTGTGTCCTTGATATACCATCTTCTTCATGGTTCGTGACCTTCGGGGGTCTAAGTGTGGTCCACACAATGGACATGCATGATAACCTGAGGTAACCAGACCTGTAAGGTGAGCCACGACCTAGTGAATACTTGATTGAATGAAATAAAATATAGATATTACCAGCGAGAACGGAGGTCTGTTCACTTGAGCACTCTCCCAATCCCGGAAAGTCGTGCATCATCCACATGAGAATGGCTCGAATGTTGGCTGACCGTCGACCATCGCGCCTGCTCATATCTTGCACAGTGACCCCCTCCTCCCACAAAATCTTAAGCTCATCGACTAATGGACGAAGATACACGTCCATATTTTTTACTTTCTAGCGGCCCGGGATGAGCAAGCGAAGTATGAGATGTCCTTTCTTCGTAGAAAGCCATGGAGGGACGTTGTAGTTGACAAGCACTATAGGCCACACACCGTAAGAAGTCAAGCGCAGACCGAATGGGTTCACACCATCCATGGCGAGACCGAGCCAAAGATTCCTTGGCTCTCGCGCAAAGCCTAGGAAGGCAGAGTCAATGTGGCTCCATGCGCGTGAATCCGCTGATATTCATTGAACTCCATCCGTGGACCTATTCTGCACATGCCACGTTGTCAAGCTTACCATGCCAGACGTACGAAACATGTGGTTTATGCGGGGGATGAGCAGAAAGTGTCTGAGAACTTTTTGAGGGATGGCTTCCCCTTGCAAGTCCTGTCAATACCTGTGAGCACCACACTTTGGACATGTCTCCATAGTCTCGTATTCATCTCGAAACAGTATGCAGTCGTTGATACATGCATGGATGTTATTGTAGTCCATGCCAAGCTTCCGTAAAACATGTCATGCATCATCACGAGACTCAGGCATGGTATTTGCAGGTGGTAATATATGATATTTCAATAACTTGAAAAAAAATCATAAAACACCTTGAAAAAGCACAAATGTTTGCAATAATACTGTTTTAAAAAAAATCAATGAAGCCTATGTGCAAGGTACCTGAATAACTCAGTCACACTCGTATCGCTCCAATCATATTTTGCTTGCACACTTAAGAGTGCAAGCAATGTCTTCAACCAAGATACTCGGCACCCATCATATAATCGTATGGATGCTTCCTCTCTAAGCGGGTCAGATATCTCAACATCCATGGGAATCAATGCATCGATCATTGCCTCCATCTCAGGCTCCAAGATTGTAGGTAGGTCGGGAAGGTTGTCTGTATCCTCTGGCATTGACGGTATAGATGGGCCTTGCGAGTGGTAGATTGGCTCCTGCAATCCATCCATCGCACGTCCACGAACTCTTCTAATTGGCCGCAAAGAGTGCACTCCCCCTTGGGTCGAGACATCACCCCCTGGATAGAAAATTTGCCAACAAGACCCAATCTTATTGTGTATGGTTTTCAATTAGCTTGCGAGTACAATGCATGATTAATATTAACTTCAAATTACCATTTGCTGAAAATCCGCAATTGCCTGATCAATGATCTCAGATTGAAACTCGCCAAATCGTCGTGCGTGTTCTATAGACAATCGACATTTTCGTCTAATTGCCAACTTGCATTGAGAGCAAGGACATGGGACACGCTGATTAAGATACGTCTCGCGGTCTTGAACAATAAGACCTTCTTCGTTTTCCATATTATCTACATTACAGCAAACGAAGCTTAAATGGATAGCTTTATGGAGATGTACGTCAAGTTGCAAGTTGACCATAAATCTTGCATTGTACATAGTAGTTGAGAGATTTTCCGATGTTATATCTCAGCCTTGTATCATGCTCTGTCCCGGTAGATAATTATTCGTTATTGTAAAAAACTGCACTAGAGGGCTTTGAGTATAAGTAATCCATTTTGAGCATCATTGAGGATCTCTTAGTCTAATAATAAATCAATCTCAACAAAAAGCATCTTAGAAATGTGGTTTTTTTGTCCTAGGATCGCGTGTTAAAATTAATGCCATCTATGAAATTTATCAACTATAGTAATAAAATTTATTTCAATCAATTCTACTCATAGTCATAAGACTTGAGAGAAAATATCATATACTCAATTTAAGGGATTCTTCTTCTATAACAATACTTTTGGGTTCATTTTGATGAAGTACCGTAATGACCATTAGCTAGGGTATCATTTTCTTTTAGTCCTTCCGTTGACTAGTTGGCATGATTTCTAATTTGTTATGCCTATAAAGTTAATACAAAAACAGTGAATTATGCATATCACAATTAGATCCCCTACTTGGACATTATGAAGGACATGACCAATTTTAAGCCATCTTAAAGAGTCACCAATGTACGTGGCCCATGGCAAAGCACATTGCATACCATTATTGATAAGTCTATTATCTTAAATTTCCTTCCCCTCCCTCTCCCTCTCTTTCTCTCCCTCTCTCTCCCTCTCCCTCTCTTTCTCTCTTTCTCTCTCATTTCCTCTCCTAAACAAGCAAAAAAGAAAGTGATTCAAACATTAAACAAGCAAGAGGGAGAGTGAGAGAGAGAATGCACTCTCTCTCCCTCTCCCTCTCCCTCACCCTCACCCTCACCCTCTCCCTCTCCCTCTCCCTCTCCCTCTCTTTCTCTCCCTCTCCCTCTCTCATTTCCTTCCCCTCCCTCTCCCTCTCCCTCTCCCTCTCCCTCTCTTTCTCTCCCTCTCTATCTCTCTTTCTCTCTCATTTCCTAAACAAGCAAAAAATAAAGTGATTTAAACATTAAACAAGCAAAAGGGAGAGGGAGAGAGACAATGCACTCTTCCTCTCTTTCTCTTTCTCTCCCTCTCTCATTTCCTTCCTCTCCCTCTCCCTCTCCCTCTCTTTCTCTCCCTCTCTTTCTCTCTCATTTCCTCTCCTAAACAAGCAAAAAATAAAGTGATTTAAACATTAAACAAGCAAAAGGGAGAGGGAGAGAGAGAATGCACTCTCCCTCCCTCTCCCTCTCTTTCTCTTTCTCTCCCTCTCTCATTTCCTTCCCCTCCCTCTCCCTCTCCCTCTCTTTCTCTTTCTCTTTCTCTCTCTCTCTCTCCCTCTCCCTCTCCCTCTCCCTCTCTTTCTCTCTTACTCTCTCGTTTCCTCTCCTAAACAAGCAAAAAAGAAAGTGATTTAAACATTAAACAAGCAAAAGGGAGAGGGAGAGAGAGAATGCACTCTCCCTCTCCCTCCCTCTCCCTCTCTTTCTCTTTCTCTCCCTCTCCCTCTCCCTCTCCCTCTCCCTCTCCCTCTCTTTCTCTTTCTCTTTCATTTCCTCTCCTAAACAAGCAAAAGAAAGAGAGAGGGAGACTCACCGATGAGATATGGCGAGCGTGGGGCGGCTCCTCTTTGCGATGAAGGCTCCTCCTCTCCTTCGCGAACAACGGCGACGGCGGCGGCGGCAAGTCTTCTTCCTCTCCTTCTCTCATGACGGTCGCTCTCTCCCTCGCTCTCGCTCTCAAAACTCACAATGGAGCAAATGCAAAATGAAAACTGCACTCGGTTTCGGCCACGTTTTTTCCCTACGGCCCGTCGCTATTTGCGTCGCTAGCGACGCTATTAGCAACGCAAATAGCGACGCCAATAGCGACGCCGCTATCCATCGTCGCTAATCGGCATCACTACTAGCTCAAATCCTTGTAGTGTGACCAATGGTTTGTGTTTCCCAAGAAATAGACATAAATTTTATTATTAATTAAGACTTATTTGTTAGCTAAGACATAAAGTACAAAATTAAACTTAAACCACTTTATAAGAAATTTCAACACAATTAGCTAATGTTATTGAAAGACTAAAAAACATTAAGTAGATTCTCTCATTGATATTGGTGGTGTTTAAAATCACCAAGGTAACTACATAAAACACTTTAAATTTTTAACAAGCATATATTTTATAGCCATGCAAAAGCCCTTAATGTAAGGGATATATTTACTATGGAAGTCAAAATTAGTCCATATAGAGTCACTGCCTTGTTGCATCATGTATATTGGAAAAATACAACTTTTGTAGATAGCTGCACTACCATTTATGAAATGTTTGTGATATCCTAACTCATGAGCAAGTTGCATTGCTTCCATATCTTTCAAAGTAGACACTAAAGGAATCTGTTTCAAACTTGTATAATTGTGAGTTGTTCAATGTAAGTGACAGACGACGTGAGACATTTGTTGAGTATGTTTGTATAATAGATGGTCATAAAGTATAAAATAGGTTTTAAACCACTTTATAAGAAATTTCAACACAATTAGCTAATGTTATTGAAAGAATAAAAAACATTGAGTAAATTCTCTCATTGATATTGGTGGTGTTTAGAAACACTAACTTTAAATTTCTAACAAGCATATATTTCATAGCCATGCAAAAGCCTTTAATGTAAGGGATATATTTATTATGAAAGTCAAAATTAGTCCATATAGAGTCACCGCCTTGTTACATCGTGTAT
This sequence comes from Lygodium microphyllum, assembly GCF_053477565.2. Taxonomy (NCBI): domain Eukaryota; kingdom Viridiplantae; phylum Streptophyta; class Polypodiopsida; order Schizaeales; family Lygodiaceae; genus Lygodium; species Lygodium microphyllum. The sequence goes on along the minus strand of NC_141147.1, from coordinate 22,004,063 downwards.
ATTAGAAAAATACAACTTTTGTAGATTTTGTATAAAACGTTTAGTTGCACTACCATTTATGAAATGTTTGTGATATCCTAACTCATGAACAAGTTGTATTGCTTCCACATCTTTCAAAGTAGAGAGTAAAGGAGTATGCTTCAACATGGATAATTGTGAGTTGTTTAATGTAAGAGAGAGATGACATGAGGCATTTGTTGAGGATGTTTGTATAACAGATGGTCTCTTGAAGCAAAAAGTAATTGAAGGTTGAACATATATATCATCTTTATCAATCATGGTCTCTTGCGATGTTGATGATGAAGATGAAATACCATCATTCTCTGCTCTAGTCCATTCATCAATGACAACCTTGAATTGAGCATACAATTCATGTCCATATTGAACTAGAACATGTCCATATCGATCAAACTTGATGACTTCATGTGCATCATGGTATTTTCTTAAGCGAGTCAAGTATGGTAGAAGTTCTTTGATCAAGATAGAGTCTTCGTGATCAATATCAAATGTTTATGGATAAATGCAATTCTCAACAGGATTTAGATATCCTTTGTAAGGACTATCATCTATGAGAATAGTCTTGGTATGCTGACAAACATCTCCATATTGATCCCATAAATACTTCAGAGGCTTGAACATTGCTACTCCTATCTTATTTGGCCTATATATGATTTTGAGTCGATGTCTATGACATTGTTCTTGGCCCCAAATCATGAAGAAAGAATGCTTCCTTTTTGCATGGATCTCCAAGCACTTCATAATTTCCATGACATTCTTATGTAAAGTTGTTGACCAAACTCCCACTTGGAATCATGCAAATAAGGCTTCAAGAAAATCCATACATCATGGTCAAAGAACAAGCCATTGCTTTCCCATTTGAAAGCTTTGAAACTTTTTAGACTTAGCAAACCATCGTTGTAAAATAAGACCATTGAGATCAAGTATTACACATAATTGTGTTGCATTTCTTATCAAGGACACATCAATCACATCATTGTGCTCTACTGTTGTTGAATCTGTTAGATATCCAACTATAGATATCTTAGTTGAAGTTACAAAGAAGAAAAAGAGGCACATTAGATTAATTTACTTCCTCATCATTCTACTTAATGTTTGAGCTATAAACTGGCATAGAACACTAAAGCAATTTAACTTCACATTGACAAATACATACATAGGTACTACTTAATAAATGATGTCTTAAGAAAAGAGATATTTGACCATGTGAATAAATCTAAACAAGTGTAATATCATGAGGTGAAAAAAATATATATGATGATTTCTTTGAAGTAAAATCTATTCTAATAAAGTCATTTTTTCATACCCACTTTTTATCGCTAATTATAAGTATACTTGAGATACTAACAATAGATTCTTGTAATTAGTTGTAAAATTTATAATATTAATCATACTCAAATTCTAAAAAGGCCTTCAAAATGCCATGTACAAAGAAGGTGTTTATTAGTCCTAATTATTAAAAGAAAATTTAAACATGATACTTTTGACCATGTGACCAAAACTATGTCACATATAAGTGACACATGATAATTTAATTGAGATAAGTTATACTCTACTTGGATAAGTTTTTATGGTTTCTTCTTAAGGACTAACCATTCTATTTTTGAACTAGTTATATTCCATAGATATTTAAACTCATGAATTGTAACAAGAATTTTACCTTAATATTCCATATACACATCTCAAAAGATACATTGGAGTGAAATCTTTGTTGCAATATTTGATACTTAAGTAAAACTCCTTTGGGAGGTGCAATGAATCTTTTTTGGGGTGTGCAATATATTGTTGGCTCTCTTATCCTAAGGTACATGCATAGACATACACTAGTGATGTAGTAAAAGAGGCTATAAGAGATAAGAGATTTGACCATGTGGACAAATCTAACCAAAAATAACATGACAAGATCATTACACAACACATATAAGAGTTTAATTGAAGTAAGATCTAAAATAGACTTAAGTGAATTTTTCATAGCTAGCTCAAACTTTTCATTATGATAAGTATTCTTACACACTAGATTACAATTAAACAGTTATCCTTACAAAGGATGATAAATTTTAATGAGCTCTTTAATACTATTTTAGCAAAATATTTACTTAAATAGATTTTGTAAACCAAACATGCTTGGTACCTTTTGTAAAAAATTTAAAAACTAAAGGCATAGTTTCTTTAAGTAATATCACCGAAGAAAGAAAATATTGCAAATGCTAATGAAAGTAACTTCTCAAGAAAAAAATCAAAATTACATCAATCTGTCTTCCTTGATGAAAGGAGAAGGAATGGAGTTTAAACACCTGAAGTAGCCTTTAATTTCTCTTTCATAATTAGACTTGCTATATCTTAGCTTGATTCTTCTATGCCCTCGGGTGGTACTTCAAGAACTTGAACTTCAGTAGGAGGAACCTCTTAGGAGTTTGAATTTTATTTGGTACTCTCATGGACCCTCCACAATTGTGCTTCAACCTCTCTTTGCTCTTGAGTGTTGCAAACCACTGCAATTGTCTTCATATAATTTACCAATGCCACCTTAGATATAAGTCCACTTGCATATACATCAAATACAACAACCCCATGTGCTACATCTAGAACAACAACCCCAACGGTAATTGGATCTCTGTAAACATTATGTATAAGATCAAAGGTTTATAGATTGCATCCAACAACATATACACACCAAGGGGAAGTAGTGGAGGATTGAAGAGGATTTTGCTTTTTTTTCAATCACGACGTTCACAATATCTTTTGCTCCATTTGGTAGGGACCCTACATCAGCTCCACGTGTGAGCTTCTTTGATACCCAATCATTACAAATACCTAAAATATTTGTGTAAACTTCATCATTGATATTATAATCATCAACAAGCTTTTTGAAACTGAAGCATTGAAAAGAGTGACTAATTCCTCCTTTAGGACCCTATCTTGCTTGATTTGCTTAGCCCTTGTTTCCATGTCAATCATATCTTCCTTATCCCATTTGTTTCTAAGAAAAAGAATATGACCTTCATTAATCTCCTCTTTTAGTGTAAGGATGTCTCCATCATTTAAACCCATAAGGCAACGAAATGCAGCAGGAGAAGGTTTCCTTCCCTTTTTTCTCGAACTCTCCTCTTAGGATATAAGCTCACCTCTAGAGTATCTCTTCATGATTTTGATCCAATTATCAAATATTTCTTGGGAGCTAACAATCATATGGCAATCTCTAGATGCACAATTTTCTCCAACATATGCCACAAATCTCTGCAAAAAAAAAGATAAAAATAGTGAGCATAGAACAAAAGAAAGAGCATCACACTAATCTTCACAAAAAGAGAAGGTAAGCTTATATGTGATTACTCACAATTTTCTCCAATGTATGCCACAAATCTCTGCAAAAAAAAGATAAAAATAGTGAGCATAGAACAAAAGAAAGAGCATCACACTAATCTTCACAAAAAGAGAAGGTAAGCTTATATGTGATTACTTGCCATGGTACTCTTTGAGAGCTTGTCTTAGAAAGCCCTTGTTGGGGTTTTGGTGGAGAACCAAATGCTAGCCACTGATCTCTTAATTGTTGAAGTTGCTCAACATAAGGGGCATCTTTCATAACATTCTGTGATTCCATATTTGTCATTCGTGAAAGCTCAATACACATTATTGTAGCATTTCTTGTGGTGTATAAATGCTTGGTTGCTAGACAACGTGTAGTATTACTCTGAATATATATCTTTGCTGCATGAATTGAGTAAAGCCCCGATATAATCCAATAACTATAAGTGTCCAACTTATTAGCATCCACCTCATCACAATGCATGGGTCTCTTCTCATTGTTGTCTTGTACAAAAAGCATAATATATGCTATTGTTGTTGGATTCATGGGATTCTTTATGAAAGACGTGGTTAGCTTCTCTACATAATCCCAACACTAATCCCAGCACAGTGACCTATAAGCATATAAAGGAGGTGCCTAATAATACCTATCAACGAGAATAGGAAATTGTGTTGTTGGACCAAATGGAAAGAATTTTTCAAACATGTGAAATCTTGGTTCTTCATTCTTTCCCTTCTTCTTAACTATCTTAAGAAAATCGAATGTTCTTTCTACTCCCTTGACCTCAAGAGAAATTATTGGCTTTGCATGTGTAACTTCTAGCATGGAAGGTAAAGTGGCATCATTCTCAATAGTGTTAGCAGCCATACTAACAACAAGAGCTTGTGACAAGGAACTTTGTTGAGGTGATTTTGACTTTGAGCTTGTGGGATTCGGTGAATTATTTTCTTCTTGAGGAGAAGGTGAAGATCTCAAGTCTATTTGTTTATCTTGGAGCTTCATTCTTTTGTTGGGGCGATCACCTTTTCTTGATAGGAAAAGTAGCTCACTATTTTGGACAGCTTAGAATGCTAATATAATGTCTTCTGTGCCCTTTACCTCCTCAAATAAGATCCATCCCATTGTTTTCAAAGAGTATTCTTCATCCTCTTTAATACGGGCAAAGTGAAATGACAAAGATTCAAGTTTGTATACTACATTTTTCCTCTTGATCTTAACAAGATAACATGGTATTCCCTCTTTCCCAGTACATCCATCTATTATCTTCTCTATGACACCATCTTGTTGAAAAAAATGCAATATCACTCTTTAGCGTAAATAAGAGAACATTGTCAACTATTTTTCCTTGACTATCATAAACATCCACATACCATGGATACACAAAATCACCACTAGCTCCATCAATGGTTTGGGTCTCCTTTTTGGATGTGCTATCTTTCTTTGCCATTGAATAGTTCTACAAAGAGAAAAAGTTGTCAGACAAAAGTGGATTTAAAAATATTCAAAATTCACAAAACCCAAAAAAATGTATAAGATTTCTAGGTTGAAAATTGAAAACACAACAACACAAGATTTTATGAAATACAAGACAAATGTACTCCAAAGGGACTCTTCCATAAAATGAAATATTGAAATTTGAGATTAAGTGTGGTATGAGATATCCAACCATAAATTTATGTGCTCATGTATCAAATCTCATGGATTATTCTGGCCCTAAGTTAGCATTAATTATGTTTCTCTTGCAAGAATCATATATTAAAAACTTTGCCATGGACTTCGGTGAGAAGATCAAATTCTATTAATAGTGAGACTTGACCATGGACTTAACCAAATGGTCAAGTGATAATGAAATATTGAGTGTGAGTGTGGTATGAGATATAGTGAAATATCATTGTGATTATGTAGAAAATGTCATGGATGATTTTGTCCCTAAGTTAACATAGGATTTCTTCTCCATGTAAGTTTCCTATGCAAGGATCATACTCTAGAAACTTTACTAAGATTTTTTGCCATGTGGTCAAATCCTATTTAATCAAAGAATGAGATTTATTCCAATATGAGATCCACCCATATATCAATGTGGTTATGTAGCAATCTCATGATCCCATTTGGCCCAAAGTTAACATTTTAATTAGTGCACATGTAAGTTTTCCTTGAAAGGAGCTATATTATAAAAACATTGTCATTGGTTTTAGCCATGTGGTCAAATCCTATTTAGTCATAAGACTTATATATAAGATTAGAAACTTTGCCATGGTTTTTTACCATATGGTTTTTGAAGGCTAGTTAAAGAGAGGATGCGGTTTATTGTGATATGAGATTCACATATAAACAAATATGGCTATGTAGCAAATCCCATAGATATCAATATAAGGTAATGTGAAAAACACTTGAAAGGTGTAGATTTGACCTCATGGTGAAACCTACAAGATAAGACGATTTCTATAAACTGATTTTAACCATATTGCCAAATCTAATTTCATAACCATATGAAGAAAGGGATTCATTTGTTGTAACATGTTGTGAAATTGGATTTGACTATATAGCCAAATATTGTTTTATAGTGGAATGAAAAAGTGGTCTCATGGTTTGCAAGAGGTATGAGATTAGATTTGATCATATGGCCGAACGAAACAAGAATGGGGGATTCTTGGATGCTAGCATTCATAAACAAAATGAAAGATTTGACCATATGGCCAATTTTTATTTTGTACTAGAATGGAAAAAGTTGCTAATTTATGGTAAAATGATATGATATTTATATATGAACATATAGATAGGAAGTTATAAAAATCTGAAATTAAAGAAATGGTTTATGAAAACAAAGTGGTTTGTTTGTTGCACGGCAAGTTTTGACCACAAGGCAAAACTTCCTATAAATATAGTAGGTAATCAAGGACTTTCAAGTAGAACATGGTCTTCCTTTTTAGAGATAATATAGAATATGTTTTTCTTAGAAGATTTTGCCATACAGCCAAATCTAGCATACCCAAAATTTGTGTGATCGAAAACCCACCATAGATTTAGTCTTAAATTTTCAGGATCAATTTCCAAAAAAGTGGTTTGTTTGTTGCAATACAAGATTTGACCACATGGCCAAATTATAGAAAGTAGGGAATACTAAGTAAAAACTAGCCTTTCCTTTTGGAAGTAAGTAAGAGTTGATAATATAAGAAAACATTTGACCAAATGGAAAAATATCATTCTTGTAGTAAAATGAACAAAGTGGTTGATTTGTTGCAAGATATTGTGATACTATAAGAGTCCTTATTTTGGCCAAGAGATAGCTTAAGGAGAAGATTTTGCCGCATGGTGAAATCTCATAGTATATTGGGAAAAATAACATAAATTACATCTTATATTATAAGAAAATATTTGACCTCATGGACAAATCTCAGATTGTATTGAATAAAATAACAAAAAGTACTTATATTGTTAGAAAATTTTTTACCATATGGTCTAATCTATAGATTGATGAAATATTATGATATGTGTTGTTAGAAGATCAAATTACATCCTATGGAAAAATCATATTGAGTATTGGTAAGTATTGTATAGCCATATGCTTATTGCAAAATTATAAAGAATTTAACCATAATATCTCATGGTAATGCTTTTACTATGAAAATATAGTATAATGGAAAGTTCTATATAGTAAAGTATAATATGATGTATAAGAACTTGATAAAATGCTCTAATATTACTGAAGGATACAAGAAATATAAGGCTAGATTTAGCCTTGAGGCGAAACCTTAAGGTATATAGCATCACAGAATATAAAGAAAGGTTAGTATTTTGAAAGCACTCATTGATAAAAGCATTACACGAACCATTTATTTCATATTCACATCTAAGAGAGTTTTTTCAACATTACACAAATCATATATTTCATATTCACAGCAAAAAGAGTATTTTCAACAGTGCAAGAAATCATGTTTTTCATATTCACAACAAAGAAACTATCATTTGCAAGGTAGTGGACATCAAAAAAGACAGGTGCTCCAGGAGATCAATCAAGCAATCGAGAATAAGAAGAAGACATTGAATTCTCAAGAGTAAGTGCCTAATCTCATTGCTATAGAAATAAATATTACATTTAATTTTCATACATGATTCTTAAAAAATGTTTTTGGTGTTTGATCTTAATATTATTCAATACTAATCATACAAAAGAGTAGTAGTGTGATTTGTAGTAATTGTATGGATTGAAATTATCAAAATCAATGTAGTTTAACTCAAAATTAGAAATGAAGTAGGGAAGAGTTGAAAACATGTTGTAATTAGTAGAAGTCAGTAATGTGTGTTAATGTAACAAAAATCACCCATGAAGTAGAGCAGACACATTGTGGAGTGGCGATCATTCACTGCCCTATTGAATTGCTGAAGCCTTGGAGAAGATTTCTGATTTGAAGACGCAGATAGTTTTGGTCATAATACCCTGATTTGAACCAAAATTTCCACTACACAATCTATTTCAATTTGAGAAAATGAAACAGTGGAGAGTAGTCAAACAAGAGCACGACACCAAAGATTAGAGCCGCAAAACCTACAGTAAGAGAGGGGCGACAGGAGCAGAGATAAAAATACATAGGATCAGAGATGCAAAAACTGCAATTGTAAAAATGCAACAGAGAAAACACTTAGGTTAGAGATTTGTGTGGAAGAGAGAGGGAGAGGAAGAGAAACTCATTTTGAAAAACATCATGATTACTTGTAAAGACGGACCTCATAAAAGGGATCATTTAATGTATCATGCTATTTGAATAACCATAACTTGTTACGAAATACGAGTAGATTTAGATCTTATTTTTGTATTTATTTTTTAATTTTATTAAATATTTTAAGTCTTATTTTTTTCAAAAATCATGTAATGGCTATACCGTCACCCTTCTCTAGGGTCTACCAACAGCCCCTGGACCCCACCATTGGGGGCGTTGCTCCCAAACCCCTGTCGGGGGCGTTGCCCTTGGACCCCCACTATGGGCATTGCCCCCAAATCCCCACCAGGGGGCGTTGCTCCTTGGACGCCCTGTTGGGGACGTTGCCCCCAAACCCCCATTAGGGGCACTATCCCCAACCCCCTACTAGGGGTGTTGCCCGCAAACCCCCACCAAGGGGCGCTACCCCTCGAAACCCCCATTGGTAGCATTGCCCCCAAATCCTTACAAGGGGTGGTACCCCTCAAAACCCCCATTAAGAGCATTGCCCCCAAATCCTTACAAGGGGCGCTATCCCTAAACCCCAACTGGGGGCATTGCTCCCAAACCTCCACCGAGGAGGACGTTGCCCTCAAACTCTCACCAGGGGCATTTCTCCTAGACCCACTCCTTCCCCCTCGCCCCTCCTTAAGAACCCACCATTGGGATATTGCCCCTATTTCCATAGCTAGAGATTTTGCCTAAAATATACTCTCTATCCTACCCTGCTAGAGATTCTACTCTCGAACTATCAAGGCGGCTTCAAAATCCTCAATGATATTACACATTACATATTAGATACATTAAATATACATAATCTTACAAAATATGATTTAATATATTTTAATTATATTTATTAATTATTACTAAATTATATATATATATATATATATATATATATATCGATACCATATTTCATAATATGCACATAGTACGATATACTAATATAACATGATTTAGACTAAAATAGTATAACTTAAAAATAAAATGTAATATGATACATTTTACTATTATCAACAAGTAGGCAGTATAAGATTTATAAATATTTAACCATGATAAAAATTATCATTCCTTCTCAAATAGCTTCTAATTGATGCTGAAATTTTCTCAATCTTTATAACTTTGTGTCATAGGGAATGAAATCTCCTATTCTTTAGAGGTCATTGTGGTTTCAACATTTAAGCACGAGGTCAAAGTTTCTTATAAAATATATTTATCCTTGTTGTCATGTGGAATACATGAAATAAAGATTTTGATCATTTGATCAAATATTTTCTAATGGAGATCACAGAGATTATTTATCATTGTCGACATACGATAAAGGCTTTGACCATTTGGCTAAATCTTGTTCTATGGACTTCACAAACAATCATTATCCTTGGTATCATCTAGATTACATACAATACATGTTTTGATCATATGGCTAAATCTTTTCTTGTGGACATCACAAAGAATTTTAATCCTAAGTCTTGTGTAAAATAGTTGCAATAGAGGTTTTAACCATCTAGCTAAATCTTTTTTCATAAAGATCACAATAAACTTTTATTCTTGTTGTATGTATTTTGCTTGAGGTTTTGACCATCTGGCTGAATATTTTTCTATGGAGACCACTATGAACTTTTATCCTTTTTGTCATGTGAAATACATACAACAAAGGTTTCAATCATTTAACTATGTTTTCTCCTATAATGGGGATCATAAATAATTTTTATATTTGCTATGGTATGGAATACATACAACATATTTTTGACCAAGTGGCTAAATCTTTTCCTATACACATTATAAATAATTTTAATCATTGTTCTCATGTTGAATAGATATAGTACAAGTTTTGAACATCTGCTATATCTTTTCCCAATGAGAACACACAAAGAATTTTTTGCTTACTCAAAGAGTAGCTAATAAAATAAAGTAAAACCAAGGGAAACTAAAAATAATAGAAAAAACTTTTCTTATTTACTTTAGGGCATAGTTCATGAGAAAGTTTATTTTTTGCCATATGGTCAAATCCATCCCCTTTCTGTATGATGTTTCCATTAATACTTTCTATTATGGAAGTTGGACTCATTCTATCTAATGTTTAAGTGCTTTTTTCATTTCAATGAAATTTGATACTTCATTGTATTTAGCAATTTCATTACTATTTTCCTCTTTCTGAGAGGTGACAATATACAAATGATAAAATCTCCATTTTCTCACTTGTACAGGTATCATGAATAACAAATTCTATTTTGGAGAAACTGTGAATTTGCTAGTTGATCATGAGATTGTTGTACTTGGTAGAGTGCATGCAATACTACATCCAAATGAGACATGCCATTGAGAAACACTTGAAGATGGATATATTTTAGTGGCTATTGATAAATGTTTAAATGTAGCAGCATATTTACCATTCCCAACAATTTATGCAATGAAGGTTCATGAAGCTATAGGTGGTTTTGCAAAATGGGGAAAGAAAGATGTGGTTGTTGTTTCAAACTCAATAACAATTCATGACGGAGGAGATGATTACGAATCAAACCATTTCCTATCTTCTCAGGATATTGATGTGCTTAGCATTCATGAAAGTTGGAGAGAACGTAGAGTGATGCTATGGACAGAAGGCAACACTCTATGTGTTGGGACAGGGGTTATATTATTGGCTTTTCCATATGGTGTGATAAACTTTGAATTGTTAGGAAAAGAGGATGTTGTTGTGGTGGTAGATAAAGCCCTTGATCAAACCACAGGGACATACATAGATGGCAACCTCCACTGTGTCACTTTGGAAGCATGGCCTATTAAACAAGTCACCTTTGATGATGGAACATTGCTGTTACAACAACAATCATACATGCAATTTGTCTCTACAAATGCTTGTGCCGAAAAAATGGAAGATACCAATGAAGATTATGTTTCTACAAAAAAAACAATTTTTGTTTAGAAGAGATCATATTGTATGGTCAATAGAAAGCCTCGAATTAGTGCCCCTAAAGGTGCAAACTTGAGGACTTCTATGAACTCCATTTCACAGGTTTCCATGATTGGTTGTTGCCAAGAAAAGTGTTGCCAATTTGCTGATAGAGAAGCAAAGCAACAATTACATAAATACTTTTGGGGATTGCAATTTGAAGACTGCACAAACTATGTTTATGACAAGTTTGAATCATCATGCAGGATTGATTACTTAGGAACAAGGAAGTACAACTTCATCTTCAATGGACAAGTGGTATGTGGAAGGGCATGGTATGAGATTCATGGAATCCCAAAGACATCTTTTTATAGGTACAAAATACAATTTGAGCATGGTGTGAGGAGAGCAATGCATGGAAACAAGGGGGCTATAAGAGCAGCTTGGGATAACACAGAGATGGGAAGAGCCATCCTTAGAGACTTTGTTAAGAAGAATGCAGATCAAATGCCACACAAGAGCAGAACAATGAAAGATGGATCAAGGGAGACACAATTGGTTATCCTAGATGTTTACAAGCAGGTAGATATATGGGCAGAAGTAAATACAACATTGAGTGGTATTAGATGTAAGCAAATGTCCTTGCCCACCTTCAATTGTATTTGGAACACAGAGTTCAAGCATGTAACCTTAGCAAAGACAAGTGAGTTCTCCAAATGTAGTATTTGCTCAAAGATCAAAGAGAATTTTGCAGCAACAAAGTGTCTTCAAGAGTGAAATGTGCTTCTAAAGAAGTGTCAATGTCACATGCTACAACAACAAAGTTGTCAGAACATATACTACAGTTGGCGCTTGGCCTCAGCATTAGATCCATATAAAAACTTGTGCATCATACATGATAAAATGGACGAAGCTATCCCTAGGTTAAGGCTTCGATCAAAAGAGACTAAAATATCTACTCAACTACCAGTTTCTTTAATAGGCATGATTACACATGGACATAGAGAAGGTAGATATGGACATTTCTCACTCAATCTATGGCCTCACGATCCTAACTTCATAATTGCCTCATTGACATTTTGCTTTAGGAACTTGGAGTGACTACACAATCGTGCAAATGGTGATCTACAAGTAGATGGAATGCCAAGATCAACCTCTGTGCTACTAAATGCCCTCAACTCGAAAAAAGCACTAGATCACCATCAAGGTGTTGCACAAAATAAATCATACATGGAAGATAATACACCACAAGATGGCCATCATCATTTCAAACGATTGCCAGAGAACTTACTACTTCAACTTGATAATTGCGGATCAGAAAAAAAAAATCGCTATCTCTTTGCATATTTATCATTGCTTGTTGCACGAGGAGCATTCAAGATGATCCAGCTTGGGTTTCTCATGGTGGGTCATACACATGAAGACATCGATGCAATGTTCAGCAAATTTTCAAAGAAGCTAAGGATGAGCATGACCTTCACTTTTCCTCATCTTATACAACATTTTCAATCATGCCAGATGATAAGTCATACACATTTCTTATTGACACATGTGTGTGACTTTAAGAGATACATTGAGGGATACTTGTGTGATTCCAAAGATACACTTGTTGGTCACTCAAAATCTCTTTAATTTTGGTTTTATATGCAAGGAGATACAACTGTCATGCAATACAAGATGCATCCAAAGTCCCCAGACTGGTTAGCAAGAGAAGGTGGCATTGAATTATGGAAGAGAGACCTTGGAGGAAAGCCTACTCTTCCAAAGGTTGTTCCAATGTTACTGCCCATGTTTGAGTACGTTAAGAATCATCAAGAAGTAGGAAGTGGAGTTAAAGATTATTTGAAGTATTGGGAAAGATGGTCAAATGTACAAGGATTTGAAGCAGAGTTCACAAAGTTTATAGCACCAATGATTGATTATTGGAAACATATGATCTACGCTCTTCAAACTCCAAATGTCTAAGAAGATTTACTTTTCATAGATTTTTGGCCAAGAACACAAAGTGATGTAACCAATATAGATGTAGATAATGCAGATGAGTTTATTGGATTGGAAAAGTTGAAAGATCACTATTGTGGTCCTCTGAGCAAACGACCCAAACATGTATTTGAACCAATGCTTTGATGTTAAGAAAGATGACTTTGTGCTTGTTAGACCTTCAGATCCAGTATATCCAATATAGCTTGGTGTTGCACAAAGTGAGGTCGATACAAATAGAAATTCCAAAAACTTCAACAAGGTACATATACAATATTGGGCACTAGTTTGTAGTCGTCAAAATGCTACAGATGCAGAGGTGAATTTTAATTATTGGGATAAATATTGGATGTGCAACAAAAAAGATCCTGAACAATGGGAAACAATAGATAGCATTGTCTTCTCTTGGATGAAGAAAGGTACAAAATCTCCCAAAATTTTTAAAATTCCCCTAAAGGTTGTATTGAAGGCCAAAGAAGGTCTACAAGAATCCATCGACTGAAGATTTTCCTTGAATATTTTCAAGGAGATTAAAACTAAGGTGTTTATTAACACCACCTTTTTGAGTTTTTTTCAATCTCTTGGAAAAAACCATAAGCAGTATTATGTTCAATTGCACCAAATTCCAAATTAATGAAATTCCCAAAATTCGTGAAATCCATTTTGATTTGGTTTTCCCATATTGATGGGAAACTCCCAAAATCCTGAATATGGAGTTCCATCTCTTGATGCTTCAATAATAAAGCCATTCATTCTCCAATAATAAACATCCTAGTACATAGGCTAAAGGGGCTAGTAGTTGAACAATTAAGAAACAATGGCTTCATCTCATGATTTGTAGCAAGAGACTATGCTTTCCCCCTCAACACATGATCATGAGATGAAAGCACATTGCCAAAACAAATTTTCACCTATGCGATTATCATTTAGTTAGTCAATTGGCCAAATTTTAAATTCATATATGTAAAACAATTTACCTTTTTATTGTAGATAATTAAAGGTGATTTAAAATCACACACGCTCCAATAATAATATAAGGGTTTGAATCCATGCCCATGCACAATCCACAATGATGTAATTAGTTGAGAAAAAATGCCTTCGATATATCAATGGTTATAGTATAGAATACTAATGCTAATAATGATGTTTGTTATAGGAAAAAAACAAGTGGTGGTAGGGCTTTACAACTTTGCCACCCTTCTAGCAACATTGGACTAACAACCAAGTCTTCCCATTATTATAGTTGAGTGTCCCAATTACTAAAATTTTAGAGACTACATTACTCGACACATTGCAAACACTTGAATAAAAGAAAATACAAGACACGTTGATAGAAATTTGTAGAATGTGTACATGTCGACCATTGTCAATAGCCAAAAATGTATGTACAATCATATTGTAGATAATGGGTAAATCAACCATAAGACACACACAAAATAAACATTAGTCAACATACAATATATAAGCCACATACAATGAACATCATTATCATCATCTCATAAGTGATGATGACCCAAAAAGAAACAACAGCATAAACATAAGGCCTCACATTATGAAGGGGAGAGGATAGAACACAATGAAAAAAATAAGGGAGTGCATGAGGTAGTTACACTCCAAAAATATCTAGCAAGGGACTGCAAGGCGGCTCATTGTAATGCAACAACTCCTCAAAAGGGTTTTGATAACACAATCAATCATTAATGCAAAGTTAGACTATACATTTGCTAGACTATCAAAACAGACATGTCCAACCAATGCGCCACACACATTAAACTTACCAATGAGAGTGGTCATACCATGCTACATTTCCTAATATTTTTTTTCGAGCCTACTGGATTGCCAATCTATAATGGAATATTGCACCAAAGAACATTTTAAAACACTATTAGAACCACATCAATACTATAAAGCAATATGGAAAAGAGTGAATGTCCAATATTAAAATAACTTGAGATTACAAAATCTTTCAAATAGATAGACCAACCACTAATGCTAATGTGATGCACAATTCTACCCTCCAACTAATCCTCTATCTTATTAATTGTGCATCACCTTAGCAATAGCAACCTAGTGGAACAATCCTAATAATATAAGCCTTATTGAATCCAAGAGTGTATGATGAAGTATATATAGAAATATCCTATGTAGCAGGTGTATCCTCATGAGTGTGACCTACAAATGGTCGAGCAAATCTAGGCATCCTAGGGAAGGTATTTCTTATGGGCATGGACAATGTAGATAACCCTAAAACGTTCTATCGATGAGAAGAGGTCATAACAACTATGTCCTCGTAGTATACCAAGGTAGAACATGATGAAACCTTGCGGCCATTAAATGGAGGTCAAATTGGCTCTGATCAATGAACAGACACTTACGTTAGATTCTTGGCATCAAAATGCATCTAGAAAAACTCTAGCTCCTTAGGTCCATGCTCGTTCTATTTTGCACCAAAAATGTCTCTTTTATGGGTCTTGAGCTATCTTTGCAGTTGGATTTCAACTTTAAAATCCACTCTCATTGGTGACCACGAGATAGGGCAACTCAGTCCGTCAAACCCATAAACTGATTTTCACATAGATGATTTTTCATGGAAAATTTGGGCTTATCCCATTAAGCTGAAATCCGATGTCTTGGTTGTGTTTTAGAGATGGCTTGCATTGGTTGAGAACCAGTCTGGGTATAGGCTAAAATGCCTAAGGACAGATAATGGGGGTGAGTATGTCTCACGTGCTTTTGAGTAGTTATGTGATGAGAGGGGTATTAAGCGTTAGTTAACCACCCCCTACACCCCCCCAGAATGGTTTGGCTGAGCGGATGAATAGAACCATCCAGGAGCGTGTACGTAGTATGCTTAGCCATGTAGGCCTACCACAGAGCTTTTGGGCTGAGGCAGTTAGTACAGTTGTGTATGTCATAAACAGATCACCCTCTAGTGGTTTGGATTTCCAGGTTGGAGAGGAGGTATGGACTAGAAAACCTCCCTCTTATGCACATCTCCGTGTCTTTGGATGTGAGGAATTTTTCCATGTGCCCAGGGACAAGAAAAATAAGCTGGATCCCAAGAGTGTCAATTGCATTTTCCTTGGTTATGGGGATGCAAGCGAGATGGGTTATCATCTCTGGGATCTGCAAGTGCGGAAAGTCATCCGCAGTCATGATGTAGTCTTCCATGAAGACAAAATGAATAGGCAGCCTGAGAGAGTTGTTGAGATCCGCAGGGTCATATTTCAGGAGGAGCCGAGAGCTCCCGCACAGCCAGTTGGACAGCCTACAGCTGTAGCAGATGCTCATGGTCAGGGTGTTGAACAGGCAGCTGGACAAGCAATAGAGCCTGCCGTGAGACGGTCTACTAGAGACAGACATCCACCTGATGGATTTCAGCCCTCGATGCATTATGTCTTGGTTACATATGCAGAAGAGCCTTTCACTTATGATGAGGCTATGTGCAGGGGTGACAGTCACTCTTGGGAGAGGGCTATGCAGTCTGATATAGACTCCTTGCATAAGAATGAAACTTGGGATTTGGTTTCTTTGCCTATGGGCAAGAAGGCTTTGCCATGCAAGTGGGTGTACAAGCTGAAAAGTACCCCTGGACACCCCAAGCCGGCATACAAGGCTAGATTGGTAGCAAAGGGTTTTAAGTAGGAACATGGTGTGGACTTTGATGAGGTCTTTTCTCCTATGGTTAACATGACCACCCTACTCTTAGTCTTGGCTTTGGTTGCTCAGCTTGACTTGGATTTATACCAGATGGATGTCAAGACGGCTTTCTTACATGGGGACTTGTATGATGAGATTTATATGGAGCAGCCTAAGGGCTTTGCAGAACCTGGCAGGGAGCACCTAGTGTGCAAATTGAAGAAAAGTCTTTATGGCTTGAAACAGGCACCTAGGGAGTGGTATAAGTTTGATGCCTTTATGCAATCACATGGCTATAGCAGGAGTGCTATGGATCCCTGTCTTTACACGAAGAAAGCTCGTGATGGTTCTTTATTGATTTTGGTACTCTATGTGGATGATGTGCTAATAGCAGGGAAAGCTCATGATGAGCTAGATGCTCTTAAGGCTCAGGTCAAGAAGAGCTTTGAGATGAAAGATCTGGGACAGGCCACTCACATACTTGGTATACGCATTAGACGCGACAGGCATCAAGGACTCCTCTACTTGTCACAGAGGGAGTACATTCATAAAGTCCTTGAGCGCTTCCGCATGCAGGACGTAAAGCCTATTGGTTGTCCATTGCCTTCTTATGTGAAAGTATCACAAGCTGATTATCCACAGACAGATGCCGAGATGGCCAAGAATCCCTATGCATCCACAGTGGGCAGTCTTATGTATGCCATAATAGCCACTCGTCCAGATATTGCCTTTGCAGTTGGTGTTGTGGCACGCTATATGGCTACACCTGGCAAGAAGCATTGGGATGCTGTGATGAAGGGTATCATGAGGTACCTGAAGGGTACTGCAGATATGTGCATATGCAATGGCAGCGAGGATACAGGAGTCATGGGGTACACTGACTCTGATTATGCACGACATGAAAATAGTAGGAAGTCCACTTCCAGCTCTGTATTCACCTATGCTAGAGGTGCTGTTTCTTGGATATCCATGGTACAGAATTGCACGGCCCTTTCTACTACGAAGGTCGAGTATGTTGCAGTCTCACTGAGGCTTGCAAGAAGGCCATTTGGTTGGGTCCTTTAGTTGCTGATCTTGGTATTGATGCTATCCCTACACTGCATTCAGATTCTATGAGTGCTATTCAGTTAGCCAAGAATCCGGTCTTCCATGCGAAGACAAAACACATTGAGGTGAGGTATCACTTCATACGTGGAGTCGTTGAGGACAAGTCTATTGATCTTGTCAAGATCTCGAGCTGACCAGAATCCTGCAGATCTGTTGTTCACGAAAAGCCTCTCTACAGAGTGCTTTGCCTTCCTCAAGAGGTTGATGGGCGTGGGATGAGATTACGACTTTCCTCATCCTGTTGTACATGTGTACAAGTTGTACTATCTTTTTTCTTTTTCTTTTCACTCCTCACTGGGGCAGATTCGCCTTTAAGTGGGAGATTGTTGGGGGTAAAGGCGCCTCAGCCTAGCCGCCCGTATATTATTACACTGACAGTCATCGCCACTGCACACTGCAGGTGGCGAGCACCTGTCACCGTCACTTTATTCTTTATTCTTTTAGTGACAGTTTGAATAAAGGAAGGCCCGGTCACACATTGTGACTATTGGAGTTTCCATTTCTAGTCTCTCCCTTTCTTGCTCTTGCTCTCCCACCATAGCTCTTGAGTCCAACCTTCAATCTGTTGCTCCCTTTCACCCATTCCATTCAACATAAATGGAATTACTCACCATAGCAAAGTTGATCCAGAGTTACGTACTTCACATCAACCATGCACAATATCTGCATGTTACAAAAACATATCACTTCAATGAAAATTGAAATAACTAATTATTCATATGAATTCTAGTAACAAAAAAGATAAAAAATATATCTATAAAATAGAATATCTAAATTTCTTTCTATTGATTATTGCTAGAACAATTGATTCTAAAGTCATGATCATCAAAACATATTGAATAGAAGATGGAATCTATGCTCTACTCTATGTTGATTGCTGCAACAACAACTAATTCTAAAGTTAGAACCAACATCAACCCTATTGTAAAAATAGAAAAAAAGAGAATAGGCACATGTGCGTACGTGTGTGCACATGAGCGCGCATGCGCGCGTACGCACACACACACACACACATGCACACACACACCCACAAGCACATATGCAATCTTGCCCAAAATAATCCTTTCAAGAAGACAATAGCAATAGTTAGAACCTACATGAAGCTCTATTGGAAAAATTTGTAGAAAAGAGAAAACACACACACACACACACACACACACACAAAAAGAGAAACCACAACAACAAAAAAAAAAAACAGAGAGATGAGCACCTATGCCTCTTGCCCAAAATAATATCTACAAGACGACAACAGGACTTAGAACCAATATCAAACTCCAATTCCTAAATAACAGAAAAGAGAAATGAGATATATATATATGAATGAGCACATATGCCTCTTGCCTAAAATAATATGTATAAGAAAGTATCATAAAGAATTAGAATCGACATCAAATCCTACTAAAAAACAACAAAACAGAGAAATCATAGAGAGAGATGGGCACCTATGTTTTGCCCAAATTCTACAGCTATATGGAGAGGAAATTGTAGAGGGAAGTGGAAGGATTAAAACCCAATTCGCTCGTACTACAAAGCTTCAACAGCCACAAAAATTCATTGGAATGGAGAAGAGAAGGAAAGGAGTCCGATATTCAAGCTCTAGGTTAAACTAATTTTGTGGGAGGAAGAAAAAGTGAAATTGAAAAATGGACAAAAAAGGGGAGGGGGGAGTATGAGAATAGAGTAACTCAAAAATTGTGCACTATTCATTCCCCTTCCTTTTTTAATCCTCCACTACCCTTTTTTTAAAATTAAAAAGTAGAGATTTGGAGAGAGAAGATTCACCCTCCATCAATGTCAACATTCTACCTTCCAATTGGATAGTCCAAAAGGCCCACCTTTTAAACTATAATATTTGTAAGGGCCCAAAGAGAGTCCATTTTTTCTCTAGTGAATGAATGAGTTGCCATCTTACTTGTTCCATGTTGATGAGTTTAGTGACATACATAATGTGATAAAATAATATAATTGGTTTGGATAGCTAGAAGATTTTTGCAATCATTTAAGGATCGTGATCTATACCATTTGCTTAAGAAATTGTTGAATGAGTAGACAGATCAAAGTGAGAAATCGTCAAGCATGATGTTATCCATAGGGACTCTTCCAAGGGCAAGGCCCCTAATAGTGCTGATGAAGCTAACATGAAAGTATTACAAGAGATGCTAGGTCTTACAAAAGAAATACCCATAGTAGTAGCATTCAATTTAGACTTTAGTCCCTTGTAAATAAGTGTTCTAAGGCCATAAGCTCCATACATTAGCACATTGAGGAGGATGGAGGATATGTTACTTGTTCAACTATTAGCATATAAACTCGAGGGGTTCACTATATATAAACCCTCTAATCACGTGTGTTCAAGGCTTATTTAAAAATATCCATATCTATGGATTTTTTACACATCCCTTTTCTATCCAGTCTGTGAGTAACCCCTTTATATGTTATCCTTTTGTGTGGAAAAAACATGTAAAAATGGTATTGTTAAAATCCCCTATTTGGAACCTATGTGACATACACACATATTTCTGAGTGGTCCCCCCCAAACATATAAAGAAACCATAATTAAGCCACATACCAAAGTGAGCTTCTAAAGCAACTCCAATAGGCACATAATAAATTTATATTGATTTTACGAAGCCAAATAGGGAGGCTTTATGGATTTTGATGCTCATTGAATAGCATTAATGCCTTCATGTAATCTCAACTTTCCTGATTCAAGCCTAACATATATTGTTGTGTTGTTGCAATGTCTCATGTCCTTAAATGTTAGCATGATTCACTCTGTTTTCATAGCAATTCATGGAGAATTTGACACACCAAAGTGATATTTTGGCCCAAAGGCAATGGAGCTAATAGAGTCACTAAAAAAGAAACCTCTTAAAGGCCTTCAATGGAAAACAAAGTCATGCAGGTAATGAATGGCAAGCTTTTGGGGTCAATGTTGGAGATTATCTTGACAAAAGACATATCCATGAGAAGGTATGGACCGAATATGAATGTGTTAGAAAATGTCCTAGGCTAGTACTAGGGTAAACGGGCCAATAAAGTGATGCCCCCCCAAAAAAAACACATCCCACCCCAATTGAGTGGCAATTTTGTATTTTTTTTTTTAAATGCTCTTTTAGTCACTTAACATTATGATATGAACTTTTAAAAATTATAGATGAGGTTAATGAAAGTCAAACAACCGAGCCATGTAAATATTTTTTTCATATCTTAAGATTACATATAAGATTACTACAAGTCAAACTATCGAGCCAAGTAAGTTTATTTCATATTTTAGGATTTTGTAAAACCTTAAAGAAGCGCATCCTTGAGTGTCACTCTATTGACCCACTCTTTTATAAACCCTTCATTTATAACCGGATCCAAAAAACATCAAAATGACTCGATATTTTTAATTTAAACTCTATATGATATGAACAGTTTAATTATTAAAAAACATTTAACAAACTCAGTTGGAAGAAAAAATTTACAATGGAAGACTGTTAAAAGACACTGTAATGACCCCTTTACGCTAAGCAGCAGTAGAGCAATTTAGAAGGAGCTAAACGACAAAATTGGACCGTGGTGTGACGGAAGCTGGGGAGGTGGAACTCGTCTACCAAGACGATCTGAAGCTCGGTCAGGACTCAGCAGTCAGCAGGCCGGCCGGGCTTGCTAGTGCTCGCCAAGGCGAACTTGAGAAGGTTCGGTCTGGAGATGCCACTGATCGTGGGCTGACTGGGCCGTGGCAAAGTCGACTCGCAGGCTTTTCTTCTGTAGTTTGACAAATTGCAATCAAAGACTTTACGTGGTGTGAGAATCGAAGGTCTTTCCTGATCAGACCTCGTCAGACAGGGAAATGCCGTCCCAACACTCGATATGATAAATGGCGGGGCGTATTCTTCTTGCATAAACATTACCAACCCGCCTGTCGTCTTACTATTAGCTTCTTTGCCTCCTCCTCCTCCTGCTGCTGCATAGGATACCATTGATGATGGCTTCCCACGTTCACCGCGTTATAATTACCTGTAGCCCTCGCAACTCTACTCCTGTCGCTTCCTTGATATTCTCGATCGCCCTCAGCATGCTCATCATACAGCACTGCGTAACCGGCACCTCGGTGGCCGCAGCTGCCTGCGTGGCGCAGGACCGGGCGGCTCTTCTGGCCGTCAAGGGGGCCGTGGCCAAGGACCCGTCTCAGAAGCTGGCGGCGTGGACGGCGTCCATGTCCGACTGCTGCTCCTGGGAGGGCGTCACCTGCGAGGCCAGCAGCGGCCGCGTGGTGCAGCTGGACCTCTCGGGGGGCAGGCTGCAGGGGGTGCTGTCGCCCCTGCTGGGCTCCCTGTCGGAGCTGCAGCTGCTCAAGCTGCAGGAGAACAGCTTCCAGGGTAGCATCCCTCCGTCTCTGGGCAAGCTCACCAAGCTCCAGCAGCTGTCGCTAGCCAACATGATGACCGACAGCGGCAGCGGGGGGGGCCTCACGGGAGCCATCCCGGAGTCCTTGGGGCAGCTCAGCGGCCTCCGGGAGCTCGACCTGTCCTACAACGCGCTCTCGGGTGGCATCCCGGAGTCCTTCGACCAGTTGACCAGCCTCCGGGTGCTCGACCTGTCCCACAACATGCTCAGCGGCCCGCTGCCCAGCGCCATCGGGGGCATGGCCAGCCTGCAGCACATCCGCATCGCCAACAACCTCATCAGCGGGTCCATCCCGCCCTCCTTCGGCCTCCTCTCCAACCTCTTCACCGCCGACCTGGCCCTCAACAACCTCTCGGGCGTGGTCCCGGCCGCCTTCACCACCAACCTCACCAACCTCTTCGTCCTGTACCTGGACCACAACGCAATCGGGGGCCTGCCCGAGGACATGAGCAACCTCCACAGCCTGCAGGTCGTGCGCCTGGACGGCAACCCGCTGGGCGACATCAGCAGCGCCTCGTCGGCGGCCATATCGGGCCTCTCCACCCTGCCCAAGCTCCGGGAGCTCCACCTCAGCTCCTGCGGCCTGTCGGGTCCCTTCCCGCAGTGGGTGGCCAACCTCAAGAAGCTTCAGGGAGCCGACGACAACTCCAACGAGGTCACTCCTCTCATCGACCTCTCACACAACGCCCTCACAGGCACCATCCCGCCCAAGCTCGGCTCCATCGCCAACCTGCAGAGCCTGAATCTCTCATACAACGCCCTAACGGGGGTCATCCCATCCGAGCTCGGCTCCCTCGCCAACCTGCAGAGCCTGGACCTCTCATACAACAACCTCTCCGGGGCCATCCCAACCGAGCTCGGCTCCCACGCCAACCTGCAGAGCCTGGACCTCTCATACAACGCCCTAACGGGGGTCATCCCATCCGAGCTCGGCTCCCTCGCCAACCTGCAGAGCCTGGACCTCTCATACAACAACCTCTTCGGGGCCATCCCAGCCGAGCTCGGCTCCCACGCCAACCTGCAGAGCCTGGACCTCTCATACAACGCCCTAACGGGGGTCATCCCAGCCGAGCTCGGCTCCCTCGCCAACCTGCAGAGCCTGGACCTCTCCTACAACAACCTCTCCGGGGCCATCCCGACAGAGCTGGCCAATCTCGGTAACTCCCTCCGCTTCCTGTCGCTGCAGGACAACCAACTGTCCGGCAACATCCCTGTCGCCTTCGCGACGCACCTCCAAGGCCTGGCCTCCTTCAACGTCTCCGACAATCAGCTGGCCGGTCCCATCCCGCCGCAGCAGCCCTTCAACACCTTCCCTGTGTCCTCCTACCGCCCTGGCAATCCTGCCCTCTGCGGAACCCCGCTCCCCGCATGTACCAGGCGGCGCCTAATGCGCTAGCAGTATACAGCATAGTGTTAAAAGTACATCCTCCTTCGAAGTAAATCCATTATCCATTCTGCATTAATCCAGTACTGCACAAGATCGTGAGATGAAAGCCCATTGCCAAAACAAAACCACATCGGGCAAGATTCCATTGTCAAGCCTCTCTCTCCTAAAGCCATCCAAAAAAACAATCCCTATTAGGCCTAAAATTTGAAGGTTGCAACACCCTTCAAAGGGGGTTTTGCCCTTCTAGAGAGGGGTGATACATATATTACCCTTCAAAAGAAAGGTAAGAATTTTAGAAAAATAATTATATGCCCTTCCAAACTCTTTAAAAAGAAAAGGAGAGGTCTTCTAAGACCTTCTAAATGAAAAGTTGGGTAGCCCTTCAAATTTGAGGGCTGAGATTCCCTATGATAAAGTTGTAGAAATACTCTACCTTGTCTCAATATAACTTTCACACTTCCATTTTCTTAAACAAAAGACTCAAAACAAAATTTCAACTAGGCCATTAGCATTTAGTTTGTTAACGTGTCGAAAATGTCAAAATTTCACCTCTTTTTTTTTGTAATGCGTGGTCATATATTACCAAAAGAGTAAAAAGTGTTTACAAAATGTAAATATGCATCGAAGCCTCGGGCTTGAGAAGGTAACTTTTTCCCAAAATAGTCTATAGATCCAATGTTGGAACTTCAAAGGGTAAAGAACTGACAGTAGCTCTTGTTTAAGAAGCTGGGATAGACAAGCACCTAGTTTCCAATGTATTGGGTGTGGATTGCACATCATAAGATGTGGATAAAGAGGAAGCATGGGAATACATGTGGTCAGATGTGTTTTTGGATTATAACATTGTTTGAAGAGACATGCATTCCTACTTAACCAAAAAAATCTCAAGGTTACATCGCAAATTAGACCGAGTGATCTCCATTTAGCTTCATCAAAATTAGCTTGATCACCAAAGAAGGCAGCTGCCATCCCAAAGTTATCCTACCGGTTGGTAGCTCTCACCAACACCATATTAGAGATTTCAGGAATTTCTATAATATTAGAGATTTCAGGATTTCAGGAATTAATCGACTCTAAACCCCGCACACCCTGCGCAAAAATGCAACCCAAAGTAATCTCCCGCATTGTAAAATGTTGGTGGCTAAGTGCTTATTCCACGCGCATTAATAAACTCCAGCTCCGTGTCGTGTATGAAAGACCGTGGCTTGAAACTGCAAGTCCACACGGGAACACCCTTCACGGGAAAGGCAAAATGATAATGGATAATTTAGTGCAATTTTTTTTATTAATAACCCCCTCCCCTTCAGTCGTTGCACGGCGGGGGAGAGGGAGTGGAGAAGAGTGGGTATGGAGTAGGAGAGCACGGGGGGAGGAGGAGACATGCAAACTAACCACATGTGTGGCTATTCCCCCCCCTTAAAACCTATAAGAACCTCCCCCCCTTAAGCTTGAGGGGAAATGAGGGATCATGGGGACAGCGTCGTGCTGCCCGCCAGAGAAGCTACCGTCACCATATTGCCGTCACAGGCCGTTGCCGCCAGGCCGCTGCTGCCACGCCACCTCGACCATCATCATCGTCATCATCATAATCATTATCCTCATCATCATCTCCTCCATCATTTCTTTCTCTCTCCACGTCATTCTGTGGAACAAAAGCTTGGAAGCTTCTTTAGAAGCTTCTAAACAAGGCTTCCATAAGCCTTATTCATCCACACCTCTCGGGTTTTTCAAAAATCGCGACTGTAAGGCCCATTCTTGCACAGAAGAAGGAAACCCCGGGCAGAAAGAGACTTGGACACGTTACAGTTGGTATCAAAGTGAACCAACGAGGATCTAATATTTTCAAGGAAACTTAATGAGGAGAAGAGAGCAAATGTTGCTGTTAAGAACATTTTCTTACCTTACTTATCGATGCTGGCCTGCAGAGTCGCAAAGCGTGGAACAAATTCTTAGTGTTCCAGGTTATGTTTATGACTGTGATGTGTGCTTCAGATTATCGATGAAAGCTAGGTATGATGAATATCCTAGACCGCATCTACAATCCTTCACCCCTGTACATGGAATGGAGATGGACGGGTGATTTAGGAATTTATTACATAGCTGCCCACCGACTTGCGTACCTTCGAACCAACTTGAAGAGAATCAAGTGGATGGAGGACTTAAAGATCGTGAAGCTGTTCATCTTTGTTGAAGCTCACGCAAACGCAACCCTACATGTCAGCGGTCGAAAGATCAAGAAGAACAAGTATGTGTATGAGGAAGAACAAGTATGTGTATGAGGAAGGCCAATGAATTCCCATTTCATTTGGGGAATGCCAACACCAACAACTGTCAAAGAAATACGTAGTTTTCTTGGATTGACAGGATGGTACAGGGTCTTTATCAAAAACTATGCCTTGATTGCAACTCCTCTGACCAATCTACTGAAGAAGCAAGTATTAATTGTACGGTCACCTGCTGAACAATCGAACTTTGATAAACTAAAGTAAAGCTTGGTATCAGCACCTATCCTGAAACTTCCAGGCCTTAGTAAGGAGTTTGAAGTGATAACTAATGCTAGCACACTTGCCTTAGGATGTGTGCTTATGCAAGAAGATCATCCTGTAGCATACTCTTCAAGGAAATTGAAGAGCCATGAAAGGAACTATGCTACCCATGATCTGGAGCTGTTAGCTATCATCCATGCTCTCAAGCTTTGGAGACACTACTTGTTGGATAATAAGTTCACCTTAGTGTTAGATCATAAAAGTCTTAAATGGATTTTTACCCAGAATGAGCTCAATATGAGGGAATGTCGATGGATCGAAGTGCTGGAGGAATATGATTTTGAAATCAAATACCGGCCTGGAAAGGAGAATATAGTTGTCGATGCACTCAGTTCGCAAAGCATTTCTAAATTCTCTGATTTTGCAAGATCCATCAAAACAGCAAGATCTCTAGCCACAAAGGTATCCATGCCAAACAACCCAATCCTTGACCTAGCTAAAGAAGAGGCATGCCATGATCCAACCTATCAAAAATTGCTAAGGGAGATCCCTATCAAGGATCAAGACCCGAAGCTACAAACAAAGTATCTAGAATTCTCTATCAATAGTAGACTTGTCTACTACAGGATAAGATTATGTATACCGGCAAGCCAGTCACTTAAACAGAAGATACTTTGGGAAGCCCATGACTCCTCTTTCTCAGGACATCCTGGCTATGCCAAGACCCTTAATGCGGTCAGAAAGAGCTATTATTGGGAGAGGCTTAAAGGTGACGTTCTCAAATATGTCACGGAATGTTTGTCTTGTCAACGCATTAAGGCCGAACATGTCAAAATGCTTGGGAAATTGCAACCACTTGACATTCCCCAAATGAAATGGGAATTCATTAGTATGGACTTTGTTATTGGCCTGCCCCAAGTTCAGGGAGGATACAACTCCATTATGGTTGTGGTAGATATGCTTACCAAGGTTGCACATCTTATCCCTGTTAATACAAACTATAAAGCCTCAGACATTTCAAGGTTATTCATCAAGGAGATATTCCAAGTGCATGGGTTACCCAGAAGAATCATCAGTGATCGTGACTCTCTCTTCACATCACACTTCTGGAGGGCCATCTTCGAGGCCATTGGGACTCAACTCTGTTTCAGTACAGCTTACCATCCCCAAACCGATGATCAAATGGAGCAAGTCAACCAAGTCATTGAGGATATGCTAAGGGTACACTACTGTCGCGAACCCAAAAAGTGGATTCAATATTTCCCTACACCGCTGGTTGAGTTTGCCCACAATGCTTCCTACCAACAAAGCATCCAGATTGTTACAACTATATATATCATCTCTCACTTGACTTGGGTCTCACCTATATATACTAACTCTACATCAATATGAATCATTCTTTGGGAGCATGTCTTGTGTATCTCTCTCGTACTCTCTCTCTCTCTCTCTCAACATGGTATCAGAGCTATGGATGCGTAGCAACAACAAGGAAGATAAGTTGTTTCATTCTTTATACTTGATTGAATTCTTTGCACAAGTGATGATTTGATACATAAACTTGTTCAAATTAGAAGTATTAGTTAATTTTGTCTTTTTAAAAAAAACCAGGTGCGTAGCTCTCGTCGTGCTCTCGAATCCTGTCAAAATCGCTTGTCAATCGGAGTTCTGGACCAAAAGTTATGACAGTTCAGGATTCAAGACAGCAATTCTGCTCGAATCTACGATTGTTTATTTAAAACTGTATTTCTAATTACCGTTCGTTAATCCCCAATTACAGTTTATTAATCGCTCGTCTTCGTTAATGATATTGATTACGACAAGCAAACATCTTGCTATTTTTAGCGATGTTTTATTATCGTTCACGTTCTTTGCTCGACCGAAATAGCACTTTTCTTATATGCGTCATCTCGTCTTGCACGTTACGCCTCTCTATTTCGGGCTTTCTTTTTAGTCACTCAATACTTTTCGTTGTTCTTACGTGCATATCCCTATTTTGATTGTCATGCATCTCAACTACGCTCGTCTTGATCATGGTTTGTAGATTCTGTGATCTCATCTTATTTGTTTTCTCTCGACATACAGGCATGGCCAATTGCATAATTGTTAATGGATATCCATCTGGCCAGCGTTCGGTTCCCTTCTTCCAAGGACAAGGCTTTTCTGGGTAGAAAGCAAAGATGATGCTAATTCTTGAAGATGACGAATTATTTGATATTGTTTTGGGCGACCTGTCTTGCCCAGTTCAACCTATTGATGTGATGAATAACAATTCTGTGATTACTGATGGTCCATTATTTGAACAATGGAAAATTGATCATACTGATTGGATTCATCCTGACAAAGCAGCTCGTCGTTATATATTGTCTGCACTTCCTGACTCACTTATGTTGGATGTCTTTCATCTGGAAACCTCTCATGCTGTTTGGGAGTATCTTATCTCAACGTTTGAGAAGAAATCGGTCACCGAAATTTTATATCTCCAAACTTGTTTGAAGAATCTTCAATATAAGGTTGGTATTTCTATGCACTCTCATATCGAGGCTTTTAAAGACATTATCAATCAGCTTGGTGCTGCCGGCACTCCTGTTGCTAAAAATCAGATTGTTACTCAACTTCTTCATACCATCAAAGATCCTTTATATGACAATATCATCACTATTTTGTCTAACAAGGATGATATCCACTTTGACAAAGCATGTATATCTCTTATTGAATATTCTCAACGTCATGAGCATCATTTGGAAAAATCTGATGCTGTTTTGGTCACTCGCGAACAAAGGGATTTTGATGCTGCTTTTGTTGCTCACAAGCGTCCTGCTTCACGTTTTCAGCAGGGTGGACGCCCTAATCCAGGTAGTAGATCTTCTCGTCTTGCTTATCCTAACAAGCATTGTTCTTATTGTGATAAGAAAGGTCATGTGGCTTCTGATTGCTGGGCATGTCAATATGATGAGGAGCATGGAGTTACTACAAAGCAACCTCGCTTGTCCAAAAGTTTTCCTACGTGTGATTATTGTGCACATACAGATCATCCATCTCGCCGTTGTTATAAACGCAGATATGATGAAGAACGTTCTCGAGCTTATATTGTTCAACAAACTATAACTGATGATGATATACTCATCAGGAGCTCAATTTCGTCCATTATGATATCTCTCCAGAAAAGGTACTTCATGTTCATGATGGTTCTCTATTCATCGTTGATTCAGGTGCCACTGGAAACATGACATACCAATCACAGTGGCTTCACAATTATCATTCTCTTCCTGTCAAGAAGTTTATTTACCTTGCGGATGATACGACTTGTCAAGTCAAAGGAGTGGGTGATTTATATCTGGGGACTGTTTCATCCACTAGAATATTAAGAGGAGTTCTTCATGTTCTAGATTTGCAAAGAAATCTTCTTTCT
The DNA here is from genome assembly GCF_053477565.2 of Lygodium microphyllum. Taxonomy (NCBI): domain Eukaryota; kingdom Viridiplantae; phylum Streptophyta; class Polypodiopsida; order Schizaeales; family Lygodiaceae; genus Lygodium; species Lygodium microphyllum. The sequence goes on along the minus strand of NC_141147.1, from coordinate 21,974,748 downwards.
GTTGCTCGTCTAGTTGATCTTGGTTTGTTTGTTGGCTTTGATCATAATCAATGTCGTATAGAGAAAGACGGGCATACTATAGCAGTGGCTCCTTGACATGGTAATCTATTTGAGCTATCATTGAACGATACAGTTGCATATTTGAGCTATCATTGAACAATACAGTTGCAAATGTTGTTACTGCCCCTAGAGATGCAGATTGCAAATTATGGCATCAACGATTTGCACACTCCGATTTTGCCAAAATTCTTGATCTTCATCGTCATGGTCTTGTGCAAGGTATGGATCTTAAAACTCATCCACGTATGGGAATATGTGAGTATTGTACACTTGGAAGACACCATCGTTCGCCTTTCCACACTTCTACTTCATCACATTCCTGTGCTCTCTTGGATTTGGTTCATACCGATATTTGCGGTCATTTTCCTGCCTCAAAGTCTCAATATCGATATTTTATAACTTTCATTGATGATTTCTCACGGTACACACATGTCTATCTTCTTCGACATAAGTCTGAGGCTTTAACTATATTTAAACAATACAAGATAAGTGTGGAGCTTCAAACTGGATTCTCTATAAAGACACTTCGCAGTGACAATGGCGGTGAATATGTATCCAATCTATTTGATGACTTCTGTAAGGATCAAGGTATTCATCATGATTTTACAGTTCCTTATTCTCCTCAGCAAAATGGTGTTGCTGAGCGCAAAAATCGCACGATTCTTAATGCTATACGTTGCATGCTTATACACTCTGGTTTGTCTCGAAAGTTTTGGACTGAAGCACTTCTAACAGCTGTTTTTATTCAAAATCATCTTACAACTACTGCACCTGCTTCCTATAACAATTTGGACAAGGAAGACACCTTCAGTCTCTCACTTTCGCACATTTGGCTGCATTGCTTACATTCATGTGCCCAAGGATACTCGATATAAGTTGGATCCTCCAGGTTTGAAGGTTATTTTTCTTGGTTATTCAGATCATTCCAAAGGTTACAAATTTTATGATCCTTCTTCTCAAAAGGTTATCATTAGTCGTGATGCTATATTTGATGAGAAGACTATGGGTGGCACATGGTCGTCAGATGTTTTAGATGATACACAGTCTTTGCTTAGTGCATTTCCTTACTTGCTTTGTGATTCTACTAATTCTGATGATCATAAACCTCCTTCACCTCCAAAGAAGATTGATGAAAATTTGGAGATCTATGTTGATCTTCCTATTGAGATAGAACATGGATTCTATTCTATTGAATATGATGTCTTTGATGATGCTATGTCTGTCCAAGAGGATCCAATATCGTATATGGAAGCTATCAATTCGTCTCAAAGGGATCAATGGCAAGAAGCTATGCAAGCTGAGTACGATTCTTTAATCTCCAAAGGTACATGGATTCTTGCTGAACTCCCCCCAAATCGTGTTCCTATCAAATGTAAATGGGTTTATAAAACCAAGACCAAAGCTGATGGTTCGTTTGATAAGTTCAAAGCACGACTTGTTGCAAAAGGTTGCTCACAGGTTGCAGGAGTAGATTATCAAGAAACATTTTCTCCCGTTGTGCGCTCCACAACTGTTTGTATGATTTTGGCTTTTGCAACACTATTTGATCTAGAAATTCACCAAATGGATGTTAAAACGGCTTTTCTCAATGGAGATCTTGAAGAAGAAATCTATATGGAGCAACCTGAAGGTTTTATGATTGCAGGAAAGGAGCATCTTGTATGCCAGCTTCATCGTGCATTATATGGATTGAAGCAAGCCTCTTGTGCTTGGTATATTAAGATTGATCAGTTCCTCACATCTAAAGGTTTTGTTGCATGTTTTGCTTACCCAAATCTTTACATCAAAAGGGAGGATAAATATTTTATTATTCTTGCTCTATATGTTGATGATACTATTCTTGTGTCAAATAATATTGCTTTTTTGGATGCTATGAAGAAGCTTTTATCGACTGCATTTGAAATTGTGGATCTTGGTGAGATACATTCTTGTTTGGGTATTCAAGTTCAACGACACCGACAACAAGGCATTCTTCTTCTTCGCCAAACAAAGTTTATTGATGATATTGTTAAGAAGTTTGGGTTGACAAATGCGCACTCTGCCAACACTCCCATTCTTTCAAGCTCTACCAAGGGTACATCTACAACACGCAATGAACAATCAGCCATTCATCAACCTTTTGCTAATCTTGTTGGTTGTCTTCAATTTATTGGTTTAAACACAAGACCAGATATTTTATTTGTAGCTAATTTTTTGGGACAGTATCTTTCTTCCCCTTCCACTATTCATTGGAGTGCTGTAAAACGTATTCTTAAGTACCTCAAGGGTACTAAGGAATTTGGTCTTATTTATCGTCGTCGAGAGGATTCTTCTTTATCTTCTTCAACTTCTCTTGGCCTTATTGGATATACAGACGCTGATTGGGCAAGTTCACACTTATCCATGCGATCTACAAGTGGGAATTGTTTCTTTGTAAATGGATGTTTGGTTTCTTGGTCCAGCAAGAAACAACAATGTGTTGCGGTTTCTACAACTGAAGCCGAATATGTTGCTGCATCATTAGCAGCTCGCGAGCTAGTTTGGCTTCGACAACTACTTGTAGATTTGGGACATCCTTCATCATCTAGTACACCTCTTCGATGCGATAACCAAAGTGCTATTAGTCTTACCAAAGACTATATACAACATAGTAAATCAAAGCATATTGCTATTCATTATCATTATGTTTGACATGAAGTCAAGAAAGGTTCCATTATGGTGGAGCATTGTCCCAGTGATCAAATGGTTGCAGACATCTTCACAAAAGCTCTTAGTGAAGCTCGCTTTAGCTCATTAAGACATGCACTTGGTATTGTTCCAAGTTCTTGTCTCACTGATTGAGGCATGTATCATTGTATTTAAGAAAACTTTATAGTAAATCATTTTTGTATTGTAGGTATGTGTAGGGGCTCGGGTTTTTCCCTTGTTCTCCCTAAGGGTTTTTTCACTCGCAGCCAGAGACCTTTGTTTGAGTGAGGATGTTACAACTATATATATCATCTCTCACTTGACTTGGGTCTTACCTATATATACTAACTCTACATCAATATGAATCATTCTTTGGGAGCATGTCTTGTGGACGTCTCTCGTACTCTCTCTCTCTCTCTCAACACAGATGACCCCTTTTCAAGCATTGTATGGGCACAACTACCGTAGTCCTTTAAACTTTTCGGATCCAACCTTGAGGGTTGAAGCTTCAAAGCAGATGCTGGAAGACATGGATGACCAAATCAAGTCAATAAGACAAGACATCCAAGCCGCCAAGGACAGACAGAAGGCTTACGCGGACCTGAAACATCAAGACAGATCCTTCGTTGATGGTGATATGGTCTTCATTCGCGTACGTCCAAAGAAGAGTTCCCTATCCTTGGGGGAATGTAAAAAGCTAAGTCCAAGGTATTGTGGACCCTACAAGATCCTCAAGTGCCTAGGGCCTAATGCTTACAGACTGCAACTCCCTAAAAACCTAAAAGTCCATAATGTATTCCATATCAGCCTACTGAAGAAGTATGTGCCTAACCCTAGTCACGTACTTGATGATCAACAAATTGTAATGCCTAGCCAAGGAGTCCTTGAGCTACGGCCTGACAGGATCTTAGATGTTAGGGAGAGGCAATTGAGATCCAGAACCTTGAGAGAATACCTCGTCCAGTGGAAAGATTATCCTGAAGAGGATGCCACTTGGATGGATGAAATTACTCTCAACCAACAATACCCCCAGTTATTCTCGAGATGAGGAAATCTCGATTCCTCTAAGGGGGAGAGAATGTAATATTTCCACATGAAATATTTATCAACCCTAAACCCCGCACACCCCGCGCAAAAATGCAACCCAAAGTAATCTCCCGCATCGTAAAATGTTGGTGGCTAAGTGCTTACTCCACGCGCATTAATAAACTCCAGCTCCCTGTCGTGTATGGAAGACCGTGGCATGAAACCGCAAGCCCACGCAGGAACACCCTTCATAGGAAAGGAAAAAGGATAATGGATAATTTAGTGCAAATTTTTTTATTAATAACCCCCTCCCCTTCAGCCATTGCATGGTGGGGGAGAGGGAGTGGAGAAGAGTGGGTGTGGAGTAGGAGAGCACGGGGGGAGGAGGAGGCATGAAAACTAACCACATGTGTGGCTATTCCTCCCCCCCCCCCCCCCCCCTAAAGCCTATAAGAACCCCTCCCCTTAAGATTGAGGGGGGAGGAGGGATCATGGGGACTGCGGCGTGCTGCCCGCCAGAGAAGCTGCCGTCGCCATATTGCCACCACGGGCCGCTGCTGCCATGCCATTGCTACCGCGCCACCTCCATCATCATCATCATCATCATCATCATAATCATTATCCTCATCATCATCTCCTCCATCATATCTTTCTCTCTTCACATCATTCTGTGGAACAGAAGCTTGGAAGCTTCTTTAGAAGCTTCTAAACAAGGCTTCCATAAGCCTTATTCATCCACACCTCTCGAATTTTTCAAAAACTGTGACTGTAAGGCCCATTCCTGCGCAAAAGAAGGGAACCCCGGGCAGAAAGAGACTTCGAAACGCGTATGAAGCCAGGGGAAAGTTCACTACGCCAAAAATCTACTGCGTCAATGGCTCCGAAGCTTAAGGCAAGAGGAGCACACGCAGGAGCTTCTACCCTGAGCACACTTATGGACAACACCTCGAACCTCAATGCCTAGGTTCTTCTTTAAAAAAAATTCCGCATGAAAGGGATGCATTAGGCACGTTTAATTTTCGTGGGGAAGTTATGAATGCATTTATTCATTCATCTTACAAGATTTAGCTGCATGTCGTGCATTTGAAATTGTTTGCACTTTCATGATCAGGTTGCAATCTTCTTGAACGTATAATGCATAACTTAGAAGATGATATCGTGCCAAGAAGGATAGAGCTTCTGTCATATGATGCATGTATGAATTAAAGTCATGGACGTGTCCAAATCGTTGCAATGCATGGAAAGGAATTGTGAACTTGCAAATTGCATGCGGGGATGGTTACATTTTAGGTCGGTTAAGTGCTAAAGGACAGGTTAAATCATAAATGGTCTCATGGCATTTGCTCATGCATGGAGTTCTTTTATCGAAGTTTGTATTTAGGAAAGGATGCATTTTCATGTTAAAGCTTGAATTCAATGCATTAAACAAAGGGTTTATAGGCATAGTTCTTGATGAAAATCAACGTAGGGTTTATACAGGTAGCTCTAAATTGTCAATCATTATAGTTTAGGCAAGGAAAAGTAACGATCATTGTAGATCTTATAGCTGCATAGAAGGAAAAAGTCTAAGAATCGCATATTTGCATGGAAAGTTATATCTTGCAATTATTTACATCTTTTGGGAAAAGTATTTACATCTCTAAGGAAATATCACCTCTTGTTGCAAGACAATTAGATCAATTAGGTAAATCACTTGTAATGGTGTAACTCAAATGATGATCACCTCAATGCGCTAGGTAGAGCTAAGCCGCGATAAAATTCTACCTAGTATCGCACTCGAAAAATTGACTTAATATTTCCAACCTCAAAGGTCCTATCCACATTCACGGAATGTTTGGGTTAGTTAAACGCCCATGCAAGAACGATCTAGGGTTTTTACCCTAAGGATAAATTGACCAAATACTAGACTTCTGTATGAATTTTAGAAACCCTAAGGTCAAAACGACTATTGGTCTAGCAGGGTTAAGGTTTGGGTTGGGTCAAGAGGACTCCCAAACCCTACATCTTGACCAGAGTATTCTTGACCCTGGAATACCGTGTGATGGGAGAAATAATCCCACAAGTTAGGTGCGACGCTTGTCTCGTGCAACAAGTTGCAACATCGCATGGTTTTGTGTCTAAATCACAAAGTAGAATTGCCATTCCTTAGGACAAGGTTGGCGAGTTCTAAGTACAAGCCTAATTTTCTAGAGGATGAGTAGACATCCTGCTACATCACCCTTCTTTGAGGCTGATTTGCCAAGTTAGGGTAATTATGAATTGCCTAGCAAGCAATTGACCAATCAAGTTAGGGTGACGAGGTTGCCTAGGAATTATTGTCTTTAATTTAAGAAAACGTCAGGTGGAAACAATTTGGGTTAACTGGGTATAAACCCTAACCCAAGGAAAAAAGGGTAAACAAGCAATGAAACCCTGGGGATCTTGCCAAGTCGCAATTAATCCCAGATCGAATGCTAAATGTATTCGAAGAGAAGGATTCACACCTTAGCAGTTGGCCGTATAAACGACCACTCGAATGCTTGTGTTTGTACACTTAGGAGCACTGTTTGTAGTTCTTTGCTCAAGGAACTAAAGCTGGAAAAATAATTAATGCTTCAGGGTGAAGGCCTAGAGGGAGAGGCAGCATTAGTTACCCCCGACTGTCTGCCTGACCCTATCCAAGGGGGTTGTTAGCCATGCCGGATACGTGGACCGAACTCGTTGCAAGAGGTCTCTCCGTGGGTGCTACTTGGAGCAGGAGGACGCTTGGGTGCCAGGGGGGCTCTGGCCGTAAATCCCTTGCCTCCAAGTCCTACACAAGAGGCCGACGTGACTCGAGATTGGATCTCGAGGCCCACATACTAGTCTACGGGTGGAAACTTGGAATAGCAATCCCTGAGGATTGCTAGAATTGCCTTCGGGTGGATTATGAATTAGCCTACGAGCAGATTATGGATTAGCCTTCAGGCTGGATTATATGATGTATTCCAAAGACTGATAAATAAGATCAATTGTTGAAAAGGAACTTGTTTGACATTGTTTTTCTATGTCAGTGCTTAAGTTACCTGAAGGAACCAGTGATTAATTAGCTAATTAAGGAAGTTGTTTTTGCTTGTCAAACTAAATGTGGTAGGTAATTAGATAACTGAAGCAACCTGAGGAAAGTGAGGTGGATGTGACCATGGGTCCGTCCTACAGAAGGGTGGTCCCAGTTGGCCGAGAACTTTTCTCAATGGAATTGACAACAAGGTAACGAAGACCTAGAATCTAGAAAGCTAGATTCCCGATTTATATTGTTTTAGGGAAACAGAATGGGACTATGCCTTACGGGCTGAGAGGTCGAGCTTCGCATCCCTCTCGTTTTCCATTCTCCTTGAACCAAGTGCAGTATAAATCCACTTCGACCCTGATGTTTCTGCGTAAAGTAGTTCATTTGGGGTTCGAATCTAGTTATCTTCTAGGAACTTGACCATTAGGAAAACCCTGATTTAGGTCGGTCCTAAGTGGGAATGGCCGGAATGCTTCCGCTTCGTGGCAGACTTGGGAAGACCTAGATCGCAAACCCCGTGACATTCCATGGGAGTGCCAAGTGGCACTTTCTGGACTCTCTTCCCGATGGGTTGCTAAGACGTGTCCTACCAGCAAACAGGTGGACACGTTACAATTTTTCAAGTCCTACTTTTAATGAATGTCTTACTTTTGTGAATGAAAGAGAGCATTATGTTTATGTTTATCTTTAAAGGGCACTTTGTATGTTACAAATGTGAGATCACACATCTTGAGAGCTTAAATAATGAATATAAGCTATGTGGCTCTTAGGAGATTTGGATTTCACCTCTATCTTTTCTAGCATACTAACAAAAGATGATGTTGTATGGTGGTGGAAACATCAAGTAGGCTTAACTAGTATATACCTAGGAAATTTCCAAGTTTAATGTAAGAATACAAAGGTTTGAAGGAGTGGAGAGAGAACTTAGAATACAAGAGCCTTAAACATTATATGAAAATATGTTATCATGGCCAAAATTTATAATGTTATGGATTTGAAGATATTATAATATGAGTTTTTTCTTTTAAATATAGCATAATTTAAAGTGGCATGTATAAGTTTCATGAACTATGACCTTAAAAGAGTCACCACTAACTAGTTGTGGTTTAATAACTTGATCTAATACCATATAGAAATAAGTTTGGATAACCTATGATGTGATAGTTCTTTTTTTTGTGTAAACCAATAGACACAAGTATATTAAATAATTACTCACCCCATTTTCATTTTCTGTATGTATATGCATGATATATAAATATCTTTTGTTCAAAATTTCTATCTATCTTGACAATATATGGACAAGATGGATATTGGCTTTGGCCAAAATCAACTAGCTTCGCACTTTGACTAGCTAAATGAACTTTCATATCATAAAATAAAGATTTATATACCAAGCTAGAAGTTTATTATTTTTCTAAGACCAAAGATTTAACCTTTGATACTACAAGATATAGACCTTATACCGACGTTTAAAGCGACGAAAATACAAACAACAAAATTTGCCCCCGTCATCGCAAAAAGTATCGTTATTGACGACGCCATAGAAATGTCACTATTGGCGACGCAACCAGTAAATTTGCGATGCTCATAGTGAGGCCAATAGCAACACGAGCAGTAAATTTGCGATGTAAATAGCGACGGTAACAGGGGAAAAAAATTTGTGGCAGGGCAGCTGTGTGCTGTATAAGAGCCATACAAAATAGTTTCTGTACTACTGCATACAAAGCGCATGCAAACAAAAAGAATGTATACTGAAATCATAAAACTGATACATGAAATAAATACATGTTCGCATAAAATGCAATTGGTACAATCATGAAAGGATATCACTAATACATAGAAAATGTCTACATAGATCAGGCGACTAAAAACTAAAGGTGTGTGAGCTCCAAGGATCCAAGGGCGAGCTAGAAATCCTCGTCCCCCGGAAGCTCGTCCCGCCGCAAAGGAGCATCGAACGGATTCTGCAGAAAAAGAAACAACAATATATCAATCCGCCATACAATAATGCATTCAAATATCTCATGGTAACTACGGACAAGAAAGATGAGTGACTTACAGGGCCGCCGCGTCTATACAATCGGTCAATCAATGCATTGAGACCGTGCCTCTCTGCATATCGAGTCTCAAGGCCTTGCGGATTGCGATTTGTAATGGAGTGCTGCAAAGAAAACAAAATGCTAACTGTTAGAAACATGATTGTTAGTACAAAGAATATTTTTAAAAAACAAATAAGCGAAACAAAAGAGAAACTTACAAAGTCCTCCAAATATGTCCTGTGGCCGCCACTCCCAAGATGATGCACCACTCTGGCCTCGAGTCGTATCCTCGCCGCCTCCCGCTGCTGACTCCAACGTCCTGGCAAATCTGTAGCCTCCTCCCTCAGTCGGCGCCAGTCGTTTACATCTAACCACTCGGGCTTTGCAGCCCCACTCTTGATTGCCTTGCGTGCGTCGGATCGTCTATGTGACATGTATGCATGCATGCAATCCATCATCCAGCCCGTAGAGAATCTATCTACTACGGCTGGCACCGGAAACTCCTCGTCCAAGGATGCTACTATGTAGTCCTTGCTCCCCTCCGGTATGTTCTTCCAATGATCCAGGACGTTGTGTCGAAAAACTTGTTGGCACAACTCCCTCATGTGAGCCATCACCCTCCTCCCCTCATCATTCATGATGATGGCTCCTGACCTACTATCAACTAGGTATCCATAACCCCTAAGAGTCTGCCTAAGATGGGTCCTCTCCCATCTCCGTCCACGCTCCTAGGCATATCCAAGAGACCCCTGTACATCTGGTGTACCGACGGGGGTACTCTCACTCGAAGTGCCACTCAAAGGGGTGCCACCAAAGGGGGTGCCACCAAAAGGGGTGCCACTTGCTGACGGCTGCGCAAAAGCCGGAGTAACTGGAGTAGACGTCCCCACAAGTGTGACAAATCCTGGAGGTGACGCAGCTCCAGCTGAACGACGAGACGGAGACACCACGTCGGTGTCTCCACAGCAGCACCCCCTAATCCCGATGCAGTCCCTCCCTCTGGCCCAAGTCATGATTATCGAGATCGTCTGCTCGAAGCTGAAGCATCTGATCGCGCTAAAGCAGATCTAGCAGAGCGCCCTGACAAAAAACGAGACAGCTCTTGGTCTGTCATCTCTCTGAATCTCGCGAGCTAATCTGGAAACATGCGTGCCATCATGTCCTGAAACTCCTCATCGCTCATCCCTCGACTCATCCTGAAAATATCACCTGCACAGATAAAAAATGGTGTTAGAATAATCAATTTAAACTATACAAAGCACAGTAATATAAATCATTTTTGAAATATCCCTCTTAAAATGCATATCTTATGTACCTTTATGGAAGATCTAAACAACGAATTGAGTAATACAATTCTCCAAGAATGAAGTCTTCTATGGTCCCATATTAATCTCCTGACACAACTCTGCATATACTGGAAGGTCGATAGACATGTCACCACAAAAGAACAAGTCTGCCTCGTTCTCAAAAAATTCTTGGACTTCTGTATTTCCATCATTGTTAGCCGATGCGGGCTCCAAACTTGTGGTGGCCTCCACCCCTTGTAATATCGACCCCTCTATTTGCATATTTTCTTCATCTATGCCTGGATCATCGCTTTGATCATATACTCTCGCACTTCGAGGAGTTGAAGAACATACCACCATCGAGGTTGTCGGAGGTTTGGATAGAAGATTACCTGCTCACAAACACGTACAAAGCAAGTTCAAACCATTGTGACATAAACCATGTCGTATTACAATTAGCAAGCAAATGACTCTTTGCACTTGTTCACAATGGGTCGGCAACATAAAGGTGTCACACAAATCCGTCCATTTTTTTTCGGAATCTATTTCGAGAAATCCAGATGGACCTCGTCGAACTGTTGCTCCAGCTCCTCCAAGTACCACTTTGAACCACTACACATCGAATAGTATCATGGAGAAGCTACGGTAATCCATCGTAATAATACTTTGCAAGTTCCCAAAATACTCCATCTCATCCACAACCATGTTCGGATCCGTTGCTCGTCGCCAGCTCTCTTGCTCAAACCTTGCCATGACACCACAGTCCATTGTGGAGCACATTTTGTCAATACGCTCCACGTGAAAATGCCGTCCGCGCAACAACGCTGCACTATATATTTTGTACTGTACATTGAAACACTCAAATTAGATGTAACAAGCAAATTTAGATACGACATATTCTAAACCCCTCATCACCTTTGGACTACATCCCTTCGAGAACTCCCACTCCTCCATTGAGACCTCTATCCCTTCGCTGGATGCTGCGGTCAAGGCTCCATGCAACCATCGTGTTGACATAAACCGCGGCATCTCCTCCATGCCTTCAGGATATCGAATCAGTCGGTGACGCATACTGCATCGGAATTCAGCTCGCGCTTCCTCTCGATCTTGCCTTGCAATCTGGTACTTGGCGAGCCACATCTCCATGGAGGCATGGTGCAACATACAAAAGCGATTCACCTTCTCTTCCATTGAGGCATCCATTCTTTTTTCTACCCCATTTCCAACCACCACATCTCCAGTCAGTCTATCATCGTCCTTCAGCATCCATAGCATTTCATTGTCTGGTTCCACCGTTGGTAGCCATTGTGAGATATGCACTAACGCCTCTGACACCAACCAACCTTCTGCCATGCTACCTTCTGGACGAGCTCGTTGTCACACAAAGCCTTTGAGGGTTTTCATGAAGCATTCCAGGAAGAACATCCATCGCGTATGGACAGGTCCAGCAATCTCCACTTCGTCCACAAGATGCACAAGAAGGTGAACTTGTATCATGAGCATGCTAGTGGGCAGGTATTTCTCAAAGAGACAGACCGTCTCAACTACTCCCCGCCTTGCGGATTCAATAGAGGATGTCTTAATCTCTTTCTGTGAGATCCATTGCACCAAAGTCGACAACTTGTAAATGGCCCCGCGAATTTCTGGAGTAAGGCATCCTGCGATCGCGATCGGTAGGACAAACTACCACAAATGAGAAAGCATTATGAATAATGGCCACTTTTCAAATTGCAAAATGCCCACGCTAATTACAATCTATTCTGTTCACAAACCTGACATATCTTATGCCAATCATGGGATTTTAGCCCCGACAATTGGTCATCTTTAGAAAATGCGGACCTGAGAGAACACATCATACCCATCAGAGTGCCGATAGACTTGATTACTTGCTTCACAATGCGCTCTTCTTTGGTAGACAAAACCCAGGGAGCGCGAGGAAGCTGCACTCCCCCTTCAGCACTCGACTGCGGCCAAAGCGCCTCCATCTTACCTACCTCCTTCAAATCCATTCGTAACCCTATAGTGTCTCTCTTTCCTGTGATGTGCTCCCATAGCAAGCTGCCCACATTCTTGAAAATATGCATAGGATCCAACAAGTGGTTGACCTGTAAGTGGGTCCAATATGGCAACTCGTAGAAAACTGAGAACTGTCGCATTCCATTTGGATGTGATTCCGGGTTTACCATTTTCAGCTCATACCAGCTTGTAGCGTTCATACGTGCTAGAGGTCGTCCAAGAAAACCTTCCCTGAGTTCATGATCCTCCAGCAAGAAAGTGGTGTGTCCTTGATATACCATCTTCTTCATGGTTCGTGACCTTCGGGGGTCTAAGTGTGGTCCACACAATGGACATGCATGATAACCTGAGGTAACCAGACCTGTAAGGTGAGCCACGACCTAGTGAATACTTGATTGAATGAAATAAAATATAGATATTACCAGCGAGAACGGAGGTCTGTTCACTTGAGCACTCTCCCAATCCCGGAAAGTCGTGCATCATCCACATGAGAATGGCTCGAATGTTGGCTGACCGTCGACCATCGCGCCTGCTCATATCTTGCACAGTGACCCCCTCCTCCCACAAAATCTTAAGCTCATCGACTAATGGACGAAGATACACGTCCATATTTTTTACTTTCTAGCGGCCCGGGATGAGCAAGCGAAGTATGAGATGTCCTTTCTTCGTAGAAAGCCATGGAGGGACGTTGTAGTTGACAAGCACTATAGGCCACACACCGTAAGAAGTCAAGCGCAGACCGAATGGGTTCACACCATCCATGGCGAGACCGAGCCAAAGATTCCTTGGCTCTCGCGCAAAGCCTAGGAAGGCAGAGTCAATGTGGCTCCATGCGCGTGAATCCGCTGATATTCATTGAACTCCATCCGTGGACCTATTCTGCACATGCCACGTTGTCAAGCTTACCATGCCAGACGTACGAAACATGTGGTTTATGCGGGGGATGAGCAGAAAGTGTCTGAGAACTTTTTGAGGGATGGCTTCCCCTTGCAAGTCCTGTCAATACCTGTGAGCACCACACTTTGGACATGTCTCCATAGTCTCGTATTCATCTCGAAACAGTATGCAGTCGTTGATACATGCATGGATGTTATTGTAGTCCATGCCAAGCTTCCGTAAAACATGTCATGCATCATCACGAGACTCAGGCATGGTATTTGCAGGTGGTAATATATGATATTTCAATAACTTGAAAAAAAATCATAAAACACCTTGAAAAAGCACAAATGTTTGCAATAATACTGTTTTAAAAAAAATCAATGAAGCCTATGTGCAAGGTACCTGAATAACTCAGTCACACTCGTATCGCTCCAATCATATTTTGCTTGCACACTTAAGAGTGCAAGCAATGTCTTCAACCGAGATACTCGGCACCCATCATATAATCGTATGGATGCTTCCTCTCTAAGCGGGTCAGATATCTCAACATCCATGGGAATCAATGCATCGATCATTGCCTCCATCTCAGGCTCCAAGATTGTAGGTAGGTCGGGAAGGTTGTCTGTATCCTCTGGCATTGACGGTATAGATGGGCCTTGCGAGTGGTAGATTGGCTCCTGCAATCCATCCATCGCACGTCCACGAACTCTTCTAATTGGCCGCAAAGAGTGCACTCCCCCTTGGGTCGAGACATCACCCCCTGGATAGAAAATTTGCCAACAAGACCCAATCTTATTGTGTATGGTTTTCAATTAGCTTGCGAGTACAATGCATGATTAATATTAACTTCAAATTACCATTTGCTGAAAATCCGCAATTGCCTGATCAATGATCTCAGATTGAAACTCGCCAAATCGTCGTGCGTGTTCTATAGACAATCGACATTTTCGTCTAATTGCCAACTTGCATTGAGAGCAAGGACATGGGACACGCTGATTAAGATACGTCTCGCGGTCTTGAACAATAAGACCTTCTTCGTTTTCCATATTATCTACATTACAGCAAACGAAGCTTAAATGGATAGCTTTATGGAGATGTACGTCAAGTTGCAAGTTGACCATAAATCTTGCATTGTACATAGTAGTTGAGAGATTTTCCGATGTTATATCTCAGCCTTGTATCATGCTCTGTCCCGGTAGATAATTATTCGTTATTGTAAAAAACTGCACTAGAGGGCTTTGAGTATAAGTAATCCATTTTGAGCATCATTGAGGATCTCTTAGTCTAATAATAAATCAATCTCAACAAAAAGCATCTTAGAAATGTGGTTTTTTTGTCCTAGGATCGCGTGTTAAAATTAATGCCATCTATGAAATTTATCAACTATAGTAATAAAATTTATTTCAATCAATTCTACTCATAGTCATAAGACTTGAGAGAAAATATCATATACTCAATTTAAGGGATTCTTCTTCTATAACAATACTTTTGGGTTCATTTTGATGAAGTACCGTAATGACCATTAGCTAGGGTATCATTTTCTTTTAGTCCTTCCGTTGACTAGTTGGCATGATTTCTAATTTGTTATGCCTATAAAGTTAATACAAAAACAGTGAATTATGCATATCACAATTAGATCCCCTACTTGGACATTATGAAGGACATGACCAATTTTAAGCCATCTTAAAGAGTCACCAATGTACGTGGCCCATGGCAAAGCACATTGCATACCATTATTGATAAGTCTATTATCTTAAATTTCCTTCCCCTCCCTCTCCCTCTCTTTCTCTCCCTCTCTCTCCCTCTCCCTCTCTTTCTCTCTTTCTCTCTCATTTCCTCTCCTAAACAAGCAAAAAAGAAAGTGATTCAAACATTAAACAAGCAAGAGGGAGAGTGAGAGAGAGAATGCACTCTCTCTCCCTCTCCCTCTCCCTCACCCTCACCCTCACCCTCTCCCTCTCCCTCTCCCTCTCCCTCTCTTTCTCTCCCTCTCCCTCTCTCATTTCCTTCCCCTCCCTCTCCCTCTCCCTCTCCCTCTCCCTCTCTTTCTCTCCCTCTCTATCTCTCTTTCTCTCTCATTTCCTAAACAAGCAAAAAATAAAGTGATTTAAACATTAAACAAGCAAAAGGGAGAGGGAGAGAGACAATGCACTCTTCCTCTCTTTCTCTTTCTCTCCCTCTCTCATTTCCTTCCTCTCCCTCTCCCTCTCCCTCTCTTTCTCTCCCTCTCTTTCTCTCTCATTTCCTCTCCTAAACAAGCAAAAAATAAAGTGATTTAAACATTAAACAAGCAAAAGGGAGAGGGAGAGAGAGAATGCACTCTCCCTCCCTCTCCCTCTCTTTCTCTTTCTCTCCCTCTCTCATTTCCTTCCCCTCCCTCTCCCTCTCCCTCTCTTTCTCTTTCTCTTTCTCTTTCTCTTTCTCTCTCTCCCTCTCCCTCTCCCTCTCCCTCTCTTTCTCTCTTACTCTCTCGTTTCCTCTCCTAAACAAGCAAAAAAGAAAGTGATTTAAACATTAAACAAGCAAAAGGGAGAGGGAGAGAGAGAATGCACTCTCCCTCTCCCTCCCTCTCCCTCTCTTTCTCTTTCTCTCCCTCTCCCTCTCCCTCTCTTTCTCTTTCTCTTTCATTTCCTCTCCTAAACAAGCAAAAGAAAGAGAGAGGGAGACTCACCGATGAGATATGGCGAGCGTGGGGCGGCTCCTCTTTGCGATGAAGGCTCCTCCTCTCCTTCGCGAACAACGGCGACGGCGGCGGCGGCAAGTCTTCTTCCTCTCCTTCTCTCATGACGGTCGCTCTCTCCCTCGCTCTCGCTCTCAAAACTCACAATGGAGCAAATGCAAAATGAAAACTGCACTCGGTTTCGGCCACGTTTTTTCCCTACGGCCCGTCGCTATTTGCGTCGCTAGCGACGCTATTAGCAACGCAAATAGCGACGCCAATAGCGACGCCGCTATCCATCGTCGCTAATCGGCATCACTACTAGCTCAAATCCTTGTAGTGTGACCAATGGTTTGTGTTTCCCAAGAAATAGACATAAATTTTATTATTAATTAAGACTTATTTGTTAGCTAAGACATAAAGTACAAAATTAAACTTAAACCACTTTATAAGAAATTTCAACACAATTAGCTAATGTTATTGAAAGACTAAAAAACATTAAGTAGATTCTCTCATTGATATTGGTGGTGTTTAAAATCACCAAGGTAACTACATAAAACACTTTAAATTTTTAACAAGCATATATTTTATAGCCATGCAAAAGCCCTTAATGTAAGGGATATATTTACTATGGAAGTCAAAATTAGTCCATATAGAGTCACTGCCTTGTTGCATCATGTATATTGGAAAAATACAACTTTTGTAGATAGCTGCACTACCATTTATGAAATGTTTGTGATATCCTAACTCATGAGCAAGTTGCATTGCTTCCATATCTTTCAAAGTAGACACTAAAGGAATCTGTTTCAAACTTGTATAATTGTGAGTTGTTCAATGTAAGTGACAGACGACGTGAGACATTTGTTGAGTATGTTTGTATAATAGATGGTCATAAAGTATAAAATAGGTTTTAAACCACTTTATAAGAAATTTCAACACAATTAGCTAATGTTATTGAAAGAATAAAAAACATTGAGTAAATTCTCTCATTGATATTGGTGGTGTTTAGAAACACTAACTTTAAATTTCTAACAAGCATATATTTCATAGCCATGCAAAAGCCTTTAATGTAAGGGATATATTTATTATGAAAGTCAAAATTAGTCCATATAGAGTCACCGCCTTGTTACATCGTGTATATTAGAAAAATACAACTTTTGTAGATTTTGTATAAAACGTTTAGTTGCACTACCATTTATGAAATGTTTGTGATATCCTAACTCATGAACAAGTTGTATTGCTTCCACATCTTTCAAAGTAGAGAGTAAAGGAGTATGCTTCAACATGGATAATTGTGAGTTGTTTAATGTAAGAGAGAGATGACATGAGGCATTTGTTGAGGATGTTTGTATAATAGATGGTCTCTTGAAGCAAAAAGTAATTGAAGGTTGAACATATATATCATCTTTATCAATCATGGTCTCTTGCGATGTTGATGATGAAGATGAAATACCATCATTCTCTGCTCTAGTCCATTCATCAATGACAACCTTGAATTGAGCATACAGTTCATGTCCATATTGAACTAGAACATGTCCATATCGATCAAACTTGATGACTTCATGTGCATCATGGTATTTTCTTAAGCGAGTCAAGTATGGTAGAAGTTCTTTGATCAAGATAGAGTCTTCGTGATCAATATCAAATGTTTATGGATAAATGCAATTCTCAACAGGATTTAGATATCCTTTGTAAGGACTATCATCTATGAGAATAGTCTTGGTATGCTGACAAACATCTCCATATTGATCCCATAAATACTTCAGAGGCTTGAACATTGCTACTCCTATCTTATTTGGCCTATATATGATTTTGAGTCGATGTCTATGACATTGTTCTTGGCCCCAAATCATGAAGAAAGAATGCTTCCTTTTTGCATGGATCTCCAAGCACTTCATAATTTCCATGACATTCTTATGTAAAGTTGTTGACCAAACTCCCACTTGGAATCATGCAAATAAGGCTTCAAGAAAATCCATACATCATGGTCAAAGAACAAGCCATTGCTTTCCCATTTGAAAGCTTTGAAACTTTTTAGACTTAGCAAACCATCGTTGTAAAATAAGACCATTGAGATCAAGTATTACACATAATTGTGTTGCATTTCTTATCAAGGACACATCAATCACATCATTGTGCTCTACTGTTGTTGAATCTGTTAGATATCCAACTATAGATATCTTAGTTGAAGTTACAAAGAAGAAAAAGAGGCACATTAGATTAATTTACTTCCTCATCATTCTACTTAATGTTTGAGCTATAAACTGGCATAGAACACTAAAGCAATTTAACTTCACATTGACAAATACATACATAGGTACTACTTAATAAATGATGTCTTAAGAAAAGAGATATTTGACCATGTGAATAAATCTAAACAAGTGTAATATCATGAGGTGAAAAAAATATATATGATGATTTCTTTGAAGTAAAATCTATTCTAATAAAGTCATTTTTTCATACCCACTTTTTATCGCTAATTATAAGTATACTTGAGATACTAACAATAGATTCTTGTAATTAGTTGTAAAATTTATAATATTAATCATACTCAAATTCTAAAAAGGCCTTCAAAATGCCATGTACAAAGAAGGTGTTTATTAGTCCTAATTATTAAAAGAAAATTTAAACATGATACTTTTGACCATGTGACCAAAACTATGTCACATATAAGTGACACATGATAATTTAATTGAGATAAGTTATACTCTACTTGGATAAGTTTTTATGGTTTCTTCTTAAGGACTAACCATTCTATTTTTGAACTAGTTATATTCCATAGATATTTAAACTCATGAATTGTAACAAGAATTTTACCTTAATATTCCATATACACATCTCAAAAGATACATTGGAGTGAAATCTTTGTTGCAATATTTGATACTTAAGTAAAACTCCTTTGGGAGGTGCAATGAATCTTTTTTGGGGTGTGCAATATATTGTTGGCTCTCTTATCCTAAGGTACATGCATAGACATACACTAGTGATGTAGTAAAAGAGGCTATAAGAGATAAGAGATTTGACCATGTGGACAAATCTAACCAAAAATAACATGACAAGATCATTACACAACACATATAAGAGTTTAATTGAAGTAAGATCTAAAATAGACTTAAGTGAATTTTTCATAGCTAGCTCAAACTTTTCATTATGATAAGTATTCTTACACACTAGATTACAATTAAACAGTTATCCTTACAAAGGATGATAAATTTTAATGAGCTCTTTAATACTATTTTAGCAAAATATTTACTTAAATAGATTTTGTAAACCAAACATGCTTGGTACCTTTTGTAAAAAATTTAAAAACTAAAGGCATAGTTTCTTTAAGTAATATCACCGAAGAAAGAAAATATTGCAAATGCTAATGAAAGTAACTTCTCAAGAAAAAAATCAAAATTACATCAATCTGTCTTCCTTGATGAAAGGAGAAGGAATGGAGTTTAAACACCTGAAGTAGCCTTTAATTTCTCTTTCATAATTAGACTTGCTATATCTTAGCTTGATTCTTCTATGCCCTCGGGTGGTACTTCAAGAACTTGAACTTCAGTAGGAGGAACCTCTTAGGAGTTTGAATTTTATTTGGTACTCTCATGGACCCTCCACAATTGTGCTTCAACCTCTCTTTGCTCTTGAGTGTTGCAAACCACTGCAATTGTCTTCATATAATTTACCAATGCCACCTTAGATATAAGTCCACTTGCATATACATCAAATACAACAACCCCATGTGCTACATCTAGAACAACAACCCCAACGGTAATTGGATCTCTGTAAACATTATGTATAAGATCAAAGGTTTATAGATTGCATCCAACAACATATACACACCAAGGGGAAGTAGTGGAGGATTGAAGAGGATTTTGCTTTTTTTTCAATCACGACGTTCACAATATCTTTTGCTCCATTTGGTAGGGACCCTACATCAGCTCCACGTGTGAGCTTCTTTGATACCCAATCATTACAAATACCTAAAATATTTGTGTAAACTTCATCATTGATATTATAATCATCAACAAGCTTTTTGAAACTGAAGCATTGAAAAGAGTGACTAATTCCTCCTTTAGGACCCTATCTTGCTTGATTTGCTTAGCCCTTGTTTCCATGTCAATCATATCTTCCTTATCCCATTTGTTTCTAAGAAAAAGAATATGACCTTCATTAATCTCCTCTTTTAGTGTAAGGATGTCTCCATCATTTAAACCCATAAGGCAACGAAATGCAGCAGGAGAAGGTTTCCTTCCCTTTTTTCTCGAACTCTCCTCTTAGGATATAAGCTCACCTCTAGAGTATCTCTTCATGATTTTGATCCAATTATCAAATATTTCTTGGGAGCTAACAATCATATGGCAATCTCTAGATGCACAATTTTCTCCAACATATGCCACAAATCTCTGCAAAAAAAAAGATAAAAATAGTGAGCATAGAACAAAAGAAAGAGCATCACACTAATCTTCACAAAAAGAGAAGGTAAGCTTATATGTGATTACTTGCCATGGTACTCTTTGAGAGCTTGTCTTAGAAAGCCCTTGTTGGGGTTTTGGTGGAGAACCAAATGCTAGCCACTGATCTCTTAATTGTTGAAGTTGCTCAACATAAGGGGCATCTTTCATAACATTCTGTGATTCCATATTTGTCATTCGTGAAAGCTCAATGCACATTATTGTAGCATTTCTTGTGGTGTATAAATGCTTGGTTGCTAGACAACGTGTAGTATTATTCTGAATATATATCTTTGCTGCATGAATTGAGTAAAGCCCCGATATAATCCAATAACTATAAGTGTCCAACTTATTAGCATCCACCTCATCACAATGCATGGGTCTCTTCTCATTGTTGTCTTGTACAAAAAGCATAATATATGCTATTGTTGTTGGATTCATGGGATTCTTTATGAAAGACGTGGTTAGCTTCTCTACATAATCCCAACACTAATCCCAGCACAGTGACCTATAAGCATATAAAGGAGGTGCCTAATAATACCTATCAACGAGAATAGGAAATTGTGTTGTTGGACCAAATGGAAAGAATTTTTCAAACATGTGAAATCTTGGTTCTTCATTCTTTCCCTTCTTCTTAACTATCTTAAGAAAATCGAATGTTCTTTCTACTCCCTTGACCTCAAGAGAAATTATTGGCTTTGCATGTGTAACTTCTAGCATGGAAGGTAAAGTGGCATCATTCTCAATAGTGTTAGCAGCCATACTAACAACAAGAGCTTGTGACAAGGAACTTTGTTGAGGTGATTTTGACTTTGAGCTTGTGGGATTCGGTGAATTATTTTCTTCTTGAGGAGAAGGTGAAGATCTCAAGTCTATTTGTTTATCTTGGAGCTTCATTCTTTTGTTGGGGCGATCACCTTTTCTTGATAGGAAAAGTAGCTCACTATTTTGGACAGCTTAGAATGCTAATATAATGTCTTCTGTGCCCTTTACCTCCTCAAATAAGATCCATCCCATTGTTTTCAAAGAGTATTCTTCATCCTCTTTAATACGGGCAAAGTGAAATGACAAAGATTCAAGTTTGTATACTACATTTTTCCTCTTGATCTTAACAAGATAACATGGTATTCCCTCTTTCCCAGTACATCCATCTATTATCTTCTCTATGACACCATCTTGTTGAAAAAAATGCAATATCACTCTTTAGCGTAAATAAGAGAACATTGTCAACTATTTTTCCTTGACTATCATAAACATCCACATACCATGGATACACAAAATCACCACTAGCTCCATCAATGGTTTGGGTCTCCTTTTTGGATGTGCTATCTTTCTTTGCCATTGAATAGTTCTACAAAGAGAAAAAGTTGTCAGACAAAAGTGGATTTAAAAATATTCAAAATTCACAAAACCCAAAAAAATGTATAAGATTTCTAGGTTGAAAATTGAAAACACAACAACACAAGATTTTATGAAATACAAGACAAATGTACTCCAAAGGGACTCTTCCATAAAATGAAATATTGAAATTTGAGATTAAGTGTGGTATGAGATATCCAACCATAAATTTATGTGCTCATGTATCAAATCTCATGGATTATTCTGGCCCTAAGTTAGCATTAATTATGTTTCTCTTGCAAGAATCATATATTAAAAACTTTGCCATGGACTTCGGTGAGAAGATCAAATTCTATTAATAGTGAGACTTGACCATGGACTTAACCAAATGGTCAAGTGATAATGAAATATTGAGTGTGAGTGTGGTATGAGATATAGTGAAATATCATTGTGATTATGTAGAAAATGTCATGGATGATTTTGTCCCTAAGTTAACATAGGATTTCTTCTCCATGTAAGTTTCCTATGCAAGGATCATACTCTAGAAACTTTACTAAGATTTTTTGCCATGTGGTCAAATCCTATTTAATCAAAGAATGAGATTTATTCCAATATGAGATCCACCCATATATCAATGTGGTTATGTAGCAATCTCATGATCCCATTTGGCCCAAAGTTAACATTTTAATTAGTGCACATGTAAGTTTTCCTTGAAAGGAGCTATATTATAAAAACATTGTCATTGGTTTTAGCCATGTGGTCAAATCCTATTTAGTCATAAGACTTATATATAAGATTAGAAACTTTGCCATGGTTTTTTACCATATGGTTTTTGAAGGCTAGTTAAAGAGAGGATGCGGTTTATTGTGATATGAGATTCACATATAAACAAATATGGCTATGTAGCAAATCCCATAGATATCAATATAAGGTAATGTGAAAAACACTTGAAAGGTGTAGATTTGACCTCATGGTGAAACCTACAAGATAAGACGATTTCTATAAACTGATTTTAACCATATTGCCAAATCTAATTTCATAACCATATGAAGAAAGGGATTCATTTGTTGTAACATGTTGTGAAATTGGATTTGACTATATAGCCAAATATTGTTTTATAGTGGAATGAAAAAGTGGTCTCATGGTTTGCAAGAGGTATGAGATTAGATTTGATCATATGGCCGAACGAAACAAGAATGGGGGATTCTTGGATGCTAGCATTCATAAACAAAATGAAAGATTTGACCATATGGCCAATTTTTATTTTGTACTAGAATGGAAAAAGTTGCTAATTTATGGTAAAATGATATGATATTTATATATGAACATATAGATAGGAAGTTATAAAAATCTGAAATTAAAGAAATGGTTTATGAAAACAAAGTGGTTTGTTTGTTGCACGGCAAGTTTTGACCACAAGGCAAAACTTCCTATAAATATAGTAGGTAATCAAGGACTTTCAAGTAGAACATGGTCTTCCTTTTTAGAGATAATATAGAATATGTTTTTCTTAGAAGATTTTGCCATACAGCCAAATCTAGCATACCCAAAATTTGTGTGATCGAAAACCCACCATAGATTTAGTCTTAAATTTTCAAGATCAATTTCCAAAAAAGTGGTTTGTTTGTTGCAATACAAGATTTGACCACATGGCCAAATTATAGAAAGTAGGGAATACTAAGTAAAAACTAGCCTTTCCTTTTGGAAGTAAGTAAGAGTTGATAATATAAGAAAACATTTGACCAAATGGAAAAATATCATTCTTGTAGTAAAATGAACAAAGTGGTTGATTTGTTGCAAGATATTGTGATACTATAAGAGTCCTTATTTTGGCCAAGAGATAGCTTAAGGAGAAGATTTTGCCGCATGGTGAAATCTCATAGTATATTGGGAAAAATAACATAAATTACATCTTATATTATAAGAAAATATTTGACCTCATGGGCAAATCTCAGATTGTATTGAATAAAATAACAAAAAGTACTTATATTGTTAGAAAATTTTTTACCATATGGTCTAATCTATAGATTGATGAAATATTATGATATGTGTTGTTAGAAGATCAAATTACATCCTATGGAAAAATCATATTGAGTATTGGTAAGTATTGTATAGCCATATGCTTATTGCAAAATTATAAAGAATTTAACCATAATATCTCATGGTAATGCTTTTACTATGAAAATATAGTATAATGGAAAGTTCTATATAGTAAAGTATAATATGATGTATAAGAACTTGATAAAATGCTCTAATATTACTGAAGGATACAAGAAATATAAGGCTAGATTTAGCCTTGAGGCGAAACCTTAAGGTATATAGCATCACAGAATATAAAGAAAGGTTAGTATTTTGAAAGCACTCATTGATAAAAGCATTACACGAACCATTTATTTCATATTCACATCTAAGAGAGTTTTTTCAACATTACACAAATCATATATTTCATATTCACAGCAAAAAGAGTATTTTCAACAGTGCAAGAAATCATGTTTTTCATATTCACAACAAAGAAACTATCATTTGCAAGGTAGTGGACATCAAAAAAGACAGGTGCTCCAGGAGATCAATCAAGCAATCGAGAATAAGAAGAAGACATTGAATTCTCAAGAGTAAGTGCCTAATCTCATTGCTATAGAAATAAATATTACATTTAATTTTCATACATGATTCTTAAAAAATGTTTTTGGTGTTTGATCTTAATATTATTCAATACTAATCATACAAAAGAGTAGTAGTGTGATTTGTAGTAATTGTATGGATTGAAATTATCAAAATCAATGTAGTTTAACTCAAAATTAGAAATGAAGTAGGGAAGAGTTGAAAACATGTTGTAATTAGTAGAAGTCAGTAATGTGTGTTAATGTAACAAAAATCACCCATGAAGTAGAGCAGACACATTGTGGAGTGGCGATCATTCACTGCCCTATTGAATTGCTGAAGCCTTGGAGAAGATTTCTGATTTGAAGACGCAGATAGTTTTGGTCATAATACCCTGATTTGAACCAAAATTTCCACTACACAATCTATTTCAATTTGAGAAAATGAAACAGTGGAGAGTAGTCAAACAAGAGCACGACACCAAAGATTAGAGCCGCAAAACCTACAGTAAGAGAGGGGCGACAGGAGCAGAGATAAAAATACATAGGATCAGAGATGCAAAAACTGCAATTGTAAAAATGCAACAGAGAAAACACTTAGGTTAGAGATTTGTGTGGAAGAGAGAGGGAGAGGAAGAGAAACTCATTTTGAAAAACATCATGATTACTTGTAAAGACGGACCTCATAAAAGGGATCATTTAATGTATCATGCTATTTGAATAACCATAACTTGTTACGAAATACGAGTAGATTTAGATCTTATTTTTGTATTTATTTTTTAATTTTATTAAATATTTTAAGTCTTATTTTTTTCAAAAATCATGTAATGGCTATACCGTCACCCTTCTCTAGGGTCTACCAACAGCCCCTGGACCCCACCATTGGGGGCGTTGCTCCCAAACCCCTGTCGGGGGCGTTGCCCTTGGACCCCCACTATGGGCATTGCCCCCAAATCCCCACCAGGGGGCGTTGCTCCTTGGACGCCCTGTTGGGGACGTTGCCCCCAAACCCCCATTAGGGGCACTATCCCCAACCCCCTACTAGGGGTGTTGCCCGCAAACCCCCACCAAGGGGCGCTACCCCTCGAAACCCCCATTGGTAGCATTGCCCCCAAATCCTTACAAGGGGTGGTATCCCTCAAAACCCCCATTAAGAGCATTGCCCCCAAATCCTTACAAGGGGCGCTATCCCTAAACCCCAACTGGGGGCATTGCTCCCAAACCTCCACCGAGGAGGACGTTGCCCTCAAACTCTCACCAGGGGCATTTCTCCTAGACCCACTCCTTCCCCCTCGCCCCTCCTTAAGAACCCACCATTGGGATATTGCCCCTATTTCCATAGCTAGAGATTTTGCCTAAAATATACTCTCTATCCTACCCTGCTAGAGATTCTACTCTCGAACTATCAAGGCGGCTTCAAAATCCTCAATGATATTACACATTACATATTAGATACATTAAATATACATAATCTTACAAAATATGATTTAATATATTTTAATTATATTTATTAATTATTACTAAATTATATATATATATATATATATATATATATATATATATATATATATATCGATACCATATTTCATAATATGCACATAGTACGATATACTAATATAACATGATTTAGACTAAAATAGTATAACTTAAAAATAAAATGTAATATGATACATTTTACTATTATCAACAAGTAGGCAGTATAAGATTTATAAATATTTAACCATGATAAAAATTATCCTTCCTTCTCAAATAGCTTCTAATTGATGCTGAAATTTTCTCAATCTTTATAACTTTGTGTCATAGGGAATGAAATCTCCTATTCTTTAGAGGTCATTGTGGTTTCAACATTTAAGCACGAGGTCAAAGTTTCTTATAAAATATATTTATCCTTGTTGTCATGTGGAATACATGAAATAAAGATTTTGATCATTTGATCAAATATTTTCTAATGGAGATCACAGAGATTATTTATCATTGTCGACATACGATAAAGGCTTTGACCATTTGGCTAAATCTTGTTCTATGGACTTCACAAACAATCATTATCCTTGGTATCATCTAGATTACATACAATACATGTTTTGATCATATGGCTAAATCTTTTCTTGTGGACATCACAAAGAATTTTAATCCTAAGTCTTGTGTAAAATAGTTGCAATAGAGGTTTTAACCATCTAGCTAAATCTTTTTTCATAAAGATCACAATAAACTTTTATTCTTGTTGTATGTATTTTGCTTGAGGTTTTGACCATCTGGCTGAATATTTTTCTATGGAGACCACTATGAACTTTTATCCTTTTTGTCATGTGAAATACATACAACAAAGGTTTCAATCATTTAACTATGTTTTCTCCTATAATGGGGATCATAAATAATTTTTATATTTGCTATGGTATGGAATACATACAACATATTTTTGACCAAGTGGCTAAATCTTTTCCTATACACATTATAAATAATTTTAATCATTGTTCTCATGTTGAATAGATATAGTACAAGTTTTGAACATCTGCTATATCTTTTCCCAATGAGAACACACAAAGAATTTTTTGCTTACTCAAAGAGTAGCTAATAAAATAAAGTAAAACCAAGGGAAACTAAAAATAATAGAAAAAACTTTTCTTATTTACTTTAGGGCATAGTTCATGAGAAAGTTTATTTTTTGCCATATGGTCAAATCCATCCCCTTTCTGTATGATGTTTCCATTAATACTTTCTATTATGGAAGTTGGACTCATTCTATCTAATGTTTAAGTGCTTTTTTCATTTCAATGAAATTTGATACTTCATTGTATTTAGCAATTTCATTACTATTTTCCTCTTTCTGAGAGGTGACAATATACAAATGATAAAATCTCCATTTTCTCACTTGTACAGGTATCATGAATAACAAATTCTATTTTGGAGAAACTGTGAATTTGCTAGTTGATCATGAGATTGTTGTACTTGGTAGAGTGCATGCAATACTACATCCAAATGAGACATGCCATTGAGAAACACTTGAAGATGGATATATTTTAGTGGCTATTGATAAATGTTTAAATGTAGCAGCATATTTACCATTCCCAACAATTTATGCAATGAAGGTTCATGAAGCTATAGGTGGTTTTGCAAAATGGGGAAAGAAAGATGTGGTTGTTGTTTCAAACTCAATAACAATTCATGACGGAGGAGATGATTACGAATCAAACCATTTCCTATCTTCTCAGGATATTGATGTGCTTAGCATTCATGAAAGTTGGAGAGAACGTAGAGTGATGCTATGGACAGAAGGCAACACTCTATGTGTTGGGACAGGGGTTATATTATTGGCTTTTCCATATGGTGTGATAAACTTTGAATTGTTAGGAAAAGAGGATGTTGTTGTGGTGGTAGATAAAGCCCTTGATCAAACCACAGGGACATACATAGATGGCAACCTCCACTGTGTCACTTTGGAAGCATGGCCTATTAAACAAGTCACCTTTGATGATGGAACATTGCTGTTACAACAACAATCATACATGCAATTTGTCTCTACAAATGCTTGTGCCGAAAAAATGGAAGATACCAATGAAGATTATGTTTCTACAAAAAAAACAATTTTTGTTTAGAAGAGATCATATTGTATGGTCAATAGAAAGCCTCGAATTAGTGCCCCTAAAGGTGCAAACTTGAGGACTTCTATGAACTCCATTTCACAGGTTTCCATGATTGGTTGTTGCCAAGAAAAGTGTTGCCAATTTGCTGATAGAGAAGCAAAGCAACAATTACATAAATACTTTTGGGGATTGCAATTTGAAGACTGCACAAACTATGTTTATGACAAGTTTGAATCATCATGCAGGATTGATTACTTAGGAACAAGGAAGTACAACTTCATCTTCAATGGACAAGTGGTATGTGGAAGGGCATGGTATGAGATTCATGGAATCCCAAAGACATCTTTTTATAGGTACAAAATACAATTTGAGCATGGTGTGAGGAGAGCAATGCATGGAAACAAGGGGGCTATAAGAGCAGCTTGGGATAACACAGAGATGGGAAGAGCCATCCTTAGAGACTTTGTTAAGAAGAATGCAGATCAAATGCCACACAAGAGCAGAACAATGAAAGATGGATCAAGGGAGACACAATTGGTTATCCCAGATGTTTACAAGCAGGTAGATATATGGGCAGAAGTAAATACAACATTGAGTGGTATTAGATGTAAGCAAATGTCCTTGCCCACCTTCAATTGTATTTGGAACACAGAGTTCAAGCATGTAACCTTAGCAAAGACAAGTGAGTTCTCCAAATGTAGTATTTGCTCAAAGATCAAAGAGAATTTTGCAGCAACAAAGTGTCTTCAAGAGTGAAATGTGCTTCTAAAGAAGTGTCAATGTCACATGCTACAACAACAAAGTTGTCAGAACATATACTACAGTTGGCGCTTGGCCTCAGCATTAGATCCATATAAAAACTTGTGCATCATACATGATAAAATGGACGAAGCTATCCCTAGGTTAAGGCTTCGATCAAAAGAGACTAAAATATCTACTCAACTACCAGTTTCTTTAATAGGCATGATTACACATGGACATAGAGAAGGTAGATATGGACA
Source organism: Lygodium microphyllum (assembly GCF_053477565.2). NCBI lineage: Eukaryota > Viridiplantae > Streptophyta > Polypodiopsida > Schizaeales > Lygodiaceae > Lygodium > Lygodium microphyllum. Next base: position 21,946,126 of record NC_141147.1, on the reverse strand, counting down.
TTTCTCACTCAATCTATGGCCTCACGATCCTAACTTCATAATTGCCTCATTGACATTTTGCTTTAGGAACTTGGAGTGACTACACAATCGTGCAAATGGTGATCTACAAGTAGATGGAATGCCAAGATCAACCTCTGTGCTACTAAATGCCCTCAACTCAAAAAAAGCACTAGATCACCATCAAGGTGTTGCACAAAATAAATCATACATGGAAGATAATACACCACAAGATGGCCATCATCATTTCAAACGATTGCCAGAGAACTTACTACTTCAACTTGATAATTGCGGATCAGAAAAAAAAATCGCTATCTCTTTGCATATTTATCATTGCTTGTTGCACGAGGAGCATTCAAGATGATCCAGCTTGGGTTTCTCATGGTGGGTCATACACATGAAGACATCGATGCAATGTTCAGCAAATTTTCAAAGAAGCTAAGGATGAGCATGACCTTCACTTTTCCTCATCTTATGCAACATTTTCAATCATGCCAGATGATAAGTCATACACATTTCTTATTGACACATGTGTGTGACTTTAAGAGATACATTGAGGGATACTTGTGTGATTCCAAAGATACACTTGTTGGTCACTCAAAATCTCTTTAATTTTGGTTTTATATGCAAGGAGATACAACTGTCATGCAATACAAGATGCATCCAAAGTCCCCAGACTGGTTAGCAAGAGAAGGTGGCATTGAATTATGGAAGAGAGACCTTGGAGGAAAGCCTACTCTTCCAAAGGTTGTTCCAATGTTACTGCCCATGTTTGAGTACGTTAAGAATCATCAAGAAGTAGGAAGTGGAGTTAAAGATTATTTGAAGTATTGGGAAAGATGGTCAAATGTACAAGGATTTGAAGCAGAGTTCACAAAGTTTATAGCACCAATGATTGATTATTGGAAACATATGATCTACGCTCTTCAAACTCCAAATGTCTAAGAAGATTTACTTTTCATAGATTTTTGGCCAAGAACACAAAGTGATGTAACCAATATAGATGTAGATAATGCAGATGAGTTTATTGGATTGGAAAAGTTGAAAGATCACTATTGTGGTCCTCTGAGCAAACGACCCAAACATGTATTTGAACCAATGCTTTGATGTTAAGAAAGATGACTTTGTGCTTGTTAGACCTTCAGATCCAGTATATCCAATATAGCTTGGTGTTGCACAAAGTGAGGTCGATACAAATAGAAATTCCAAAAACTTCAACAAGGTACATATACAATATTGGGCACTAGTTTGTAGTCGTCAAAATGCTACAGATGCAGAGGTGAATTTTAATTATTGGGATAAATATTGGATGTGCAACAAAAAAGATCCTGAACAATGGGAAACAATAGATAGCATTGTCTTCTCTTGGATGAAGAAAGGTACAAAATCTCCCAAAATTTTTAAAATTCCCCTAAAGGTTGTATTGAAGGCCAAAGAAGGTCTACAAGAATCCATCGACTGAAGATTTTCCTTGAATATTTTCAAGGAGATTAAAACTAAGGTGTTTATTAACACCACCTTTTTGAGTTTTTTTCAATCTCTTGGAAAAAACCATAAGCAGTATTATGTTCAATTGCACCAAATTCCAAATTAATGAAATTCCCAAAATTCGTGAAATCCATTTTGATTTGGTTTTCCCATATTGATGGGAAACTCCCAAAATCCTGAATATGGAGTTCCATCTCTTGATGCTTCAATAATAAAGCCATTCATTCTCCAATAATAAACATCCTAGTACATAGGCTAAAGGGGCTAGTAGTTGAACAATTAAGAAACAATGGCTTCATCTCATGATTTGTAGCAAGAGACTATGCTTTCCCCCTCAACACATGATCATGAGATGAAAGCACATTGCCAAAACAAATTTTCACCTATGCGATTATCATTTAGTTAGTCAATTGGCCAAATTTTAAATTCATATATGTAAAACAATTTACCTTTTTATTGTAGATAATTAAAGGTGATTTAAAATCACACACGCTCCAATAATAATATAAGGGTTTGAATCCATGCCCATGCACAATCCACAATGATGTAATTAGTTGAGAAAAAATGCCTTCGATATATCAATGGTTATAGTATAGAATACTAATGCTAATAATGATGTTTGTTATAGGAAAAAAACAAGTGGTGGTAGGGCTTTACAACTTTGCCACCCTTCTAGCAACATTGGACTAACAACCAAGTCTTCCCATTATTATAGTTGAGTGTCCCAATTACTAAAATTTTAGAGACTACATTACTCGACACATTGCAAACACTTGAATAAAAGAAAATACAAGACACGTTGATAGAAATTTGTAGAATGTGTACATGTCGACCATTGTCAATAGCCAAAAATGTATGTACAATCATATTGTAGATAATGGGTAAATCAACCATAAGACACACACAAAATAAACATTAGTCAACATACAATATATAAGCCACATACAATGAACATCATTATCATCATCTCATAAGTGATGATGACCCAAAAAGAAACAACAGCATAAACATAAGGCCTCACATTATGAAGGGGAGAGGATAGAACACAATGAAAAAAATAAGGGAGTGCATGAGGTAGTTACACTCCAAAAATATCTAGCAAGGGACTGCAAGGCGGCTCATTGTAATGCAACAACTCCTCAAAAGGGTTTTGATAACACAATCAATCATTAATGCAAAGTTAGACTATACATTTGCTAGACTATCAAAACAGACATGTCCAACCAATGCGCCACACACATTAAACTTACCAATGAGAGTGGTCATACCATGCTACATTTCCTAATATTTTTTTTTGAGCCTACTGGATTGCCAATCTATAATGGAATATTGCACCAAAGAACATTTTAAAACACTATTAGAACCACATCAATACTATAAAGCAATATGGAAAAGAGTGAATGTCCAATATTAAAATAACTTGAGATTACAAAATCTTTCAAATAGATAGACCAACCACTAATGCTAATGTGATGCACAATTCTACCCTCCAACTAATCCTCTATCTTATTAATTGTGCATCACCTTAGCAATAGCAACCTAGTGGAACAATCCTAATAATATAAGCCTTATTGAATCCAAGAGTGTATGATGAAGTATATATAGAAATATCCTATGTAGCAGGTGTATCCTCATGAGTGTGACCTACAAATGGTCGAGCAAATCTAGGCATCCTAGGGAAGGTATTTCTTATGGGCATGGACAATGTAGATAACCCTAAAACGTTCTATCGATGAGAAGAGGTCATAACAACTATGTCCTCGTAGTATACCAAGGTAGAACATGATGATATTGAAAATGATAAAGAAATGAGGACTCTCTCTTTGAAACAAACCACTTGATTCGGAGACATATGTGCAAAAATGTCATCAAACTCCTCATCTATATGCTATTAACTCATGATGCCCCCACAATCAAGTGTGATGACTTGCACAAACAATAGAAATGTTAGTTAGTCCAATGTGTTGGAAAAGAGAAGCATAATAAAAATCATACATATATATATATTAGTGCAAAAGATAAAAACATGTAATGTAATGAAGTACCAACATGGGTGATAAACGAGGATTGTAATGAGACACTCTCATGAACAAAAACTCATATAGGGCTCTATAAATTCATCTTGGTATAGCTCTCGATATATACCAAAGGATCTATCAAAGATTTCCACAAGAAGAGGAGTTTACTTCATTCTTCTCAAATAATTATTGCATGCCTATCTCCTCCACTTGTTATGCTAGATGTCCTAAACCTATCTCTTACACTTATTGCAATCCCTTATTGCCCTTCACTTCTTGCATACCTTTCTTCTCTACTTGTTGCATACCCTCCTCCTCCATGTAGGGAACAATCCTTCCCTCATATAATCAAGTTGTCCAAGTCACTACACAGACAACATACAATTATAGAGGTTGTTATAGGTTACAATAAAATATTACCTGTGTTGTGGGATAGTCAAGAATCGATCGTCATCAAACAATTTTTGTAATCTTCATAGCTATTTTTGAAAAAAGGACTCCCACTTCCTCGCAATGTTTCAACAAGACAAACATGTCTCACACATCATTCCACTTCTTCTCAAATCCATCTCCATGAATCCAGATGGCCCTTAAGAAACAATGGTCCCCACTACTTTCAAAACAAATTTGAACCATTGAATATCAAATATGATGGTGAAAAACTTGGGATAGTCCACTAAAAGATTCCATCTCTACCACTTTGAATCTATGGCTTAGCATTAAGTTTCTTGTTTAAACTGTGCCATGATGCCACAACCCTATACTATGGATTCAAGACGAAGCCAGTTATCACTCATTGATGAAGAAAATAAGGATATAAGAGCATGCTTACCTTTCAACTATATCCCAAAAAGAACTCCCACTCCTCTTGTGTCACTATCTCACCTTCATGTGACAGTTCAAGTAATGGTTTATGTAGCAGCCTCGCAGCATGAACCACAGGAGTTCCTCTAGGACATCAAAGTATCAAATAGACCATTGGTGTGTACTATGTCAAAACTCTAACCTTGTTACCTCTTATTTAATTGTACCAGTCTTGTATCTAGTGAGCCACTTCTCCGTGGATGCATGGTGCAACATGCAAAAATGATTTACATCTTGCTTTATACTTCTATCCATCCTCTTCTTTATTCCATTTTCAATTGTCATGCCTCCAGTGTCTCTAATGAAGTGATAGCACACCTCAATATGTTTCATCTTTGCTTGGAAGACCAAATTCTTGGCTAGTTGGATAGCACTCATAGAATCCAAATCCAATGTAGAGACCCCATCAATAATACCAAGGTCAGCCTAACCAGAGAGCCTTCTTGTAAGCCCTAGTGGTTACAACATACTCGACCTCAATAGAAAAGAGATCAATGTATTTCTGCACCTTAAACATCCAGGAAACAACACCTCTAGCAAAGGTGAAGACATAGATATATGTGGACTTCCTAATGTCTACATGTCCTATATATTCAAAGTCAATGTACCCCACGACTCCTATATCTTGGCCACAATAACATATTCACATAGTTGTTGTGCCCTTCAGGTATCTCATGATACCATTGATGGCATCCCAATGCCATCTACTAGGTGTAGCCATATAGCATGCTACAACTCCCACTATAAATGTTATGTCAAGATGAGTGGCTATCATGGTATACATCAAATTACCCACGATGGGGGGTATAAGGGATCTTGGCCATCTCAGCCTTCTACTTATCAAACAGCGAACAATCCTAACTAACCTTCATATGAGAAGGTAAAGGATAGCCAATAGGCTTACTGTCTTGCATACGACATCGCTCAATGACTTTCTGGATATACTCCTTCTGTGATAGATAAAGGAGCCCCTTAGAGTGATTGCGTGTAGTGTACATCCCAAGGAAATTCAAGGCATATCCCATGTCCTTCATCTCAAAGCTCTTCTTGAGGTAAGTTTTCAAGGCATCTAGCTCATCATGAGCTCTCCTAGCATTGAGCATATCATCCACATAGAGTACCAAAAACATAAGGCTACCATCATGAGCCTTCTTTGTGTATAAACATGGATCCATAGCATTGTGTCTATATCCTTGTGAATGCATAAAAGTATCAAACTTGTAGTACCATTCTCTAGGTGCCTATTTAAGGCCATAGAGACTCTTTCTCAACCATGTGACATTACATTTTTGAACTATCGTCCATCCTCGATTCATCAAATCATCTCTCTCTCTCTCTCTCTCTCTCTCTCTCTCTCTCTCTCTCTCTCTCTCTCTCTCTCTCTCTCTCTCTCTCTCTCTCTCTCTCTCTCTCTCTCTCTCTCTCTCTCTCTCTCTCTCTCTCTCTCTCTCTCTCTCTCTCTCTCTCTCATATGTAGCCATATGATTAGGAACAAAGAGGAGAGAAATAGGAGAGAGAAAGAGAAAAATTGAATACTTTTATTTGTGACATAATTTCTCATACATTCTGGTGCATTGGAGAGTGAAGATTTGAGAGATCGCATGCCTCAAGATGGTCGATTGATGCGAAGATGCATGATTTTTTTTTAATAAAAAAAATAAGGGGTGTAAAAAAACACCCCTCCCCATCTCGATAGATTTTTGAGCTTTTTCTCTCTTTTAATCATGTTTACACATAAACCATTAAATTATCTAATTCAATTTCACATTTTCACATTTGTTTGAAAGTGGTTCCAACCTAAACAAAGGGGAAACGACCTCAAAATCACCATTTGACTGAATGGCAACTTTCTGGCATTGAAATCTATCACCTTGGCCTTTGTCATGTGCTTTCCAACTTCCGGATCTAGTAGCTACTTCATAACGCTAAACCTTGCGGCCATTAAATGGAGGTCAAATTGGCTCTGATCAATGAACAGACACTTACGTTAGATTCTTGGCATCAAAATGTATCTAGAAAAACTCTAGCTCCTTAGGTCCATGCTCGTTCTATTTTGCACCAAAAATGTCTCTTTTATGGGTCTTGAGCTATCTTTGCAGTTGGATTTCAACTTTAAAATCCACTCTCATTGGTGACCACGAGATAGGGCAACTCAGTCCGTCAAACCCATAAACTGATTTTCATATATAGAAACCATAAAGAGCATCAAGTTGCTACAAATAAAAATACACACCAGAGCACAAACACAACTCTCATCCTATCCCTTGACAAAATTAAGGCATGAATTCCACAAGGGATAGGCCAAGCATAGCCTGACAGAGATCTAGAGTTAGTCGCTAATATCCAACTGCTCCAACACAGAATGGCTTTAAAAAACTATCAAAGGAGTCATCCTAAATAGTGGTCTAACCTGCCTACCTGACATAGGACAACTAGAATAGGAACTCCTACTAGGCGAGAACTCCTATCCACAGATTTTTCATTTTTCCTTCAATAATTTATACTCAAACATGGTAAAAAGAAGGGAGCTGAGTGTATTGTGACCCAAGGAGAATATGACATCAATCTTAGGTCTTATCTTGGTATCCAAGAACCTACCAAGATCTCGCTGGTAATACTAAATATTTTTTCTTCTACTCACTTTTATTTTTACTCCAACCATCCTTATTTTTTAAAGAATAAATGCCACCCCTAGGAAGACAAGGCATTAGCATGGGTCACACAGTAACCTACCAAGCCTTCACAAGGCAATAATCATTTGCGCTAGGAACTTTTCTTTCTTTATTTTCTTATTTCAGGGGTTAGAATCCCTTTTTACGTACCTTTGTATCTTATATATTTAAGATATATCCATTATTTCTTATCTTTTATTCGGTAGGCTTCCCTAGCTACCTCACAACTAATAGGGAATCCTAAAAATTGCTACCTAGTAAGCTAGTAGAATAGGGTCACTAGGAGTACCCTCAACACAACTCTTAGAGCGCTCGACAATGTCTTTACAAGAGGCGGAAAAATGCTCAATTCTTCCCAAACACATCTAATCTAACCTTAGGCCTTCATCTTGAATATTAGTGCCCCATAAAAGAAAAATAACCCACATATGTAAGCACATACATCATAAAGGAAAATAACTTGTAAAGGAAGGACATCACTCGAACTTGGCCACAAAAAGCTTCTACATAGCAAGAGGCTTTCTGTAGGTGCTCTGACGATTTTTTTTAATGCATTACTTTTAAAATAAATCATTAACCACATCTGAACCAAACAAACAAATGGCTCTCTTAGCCTAACAATATAAATCATTTCACTACAAAATAAAGGGCCCTCTTAGCCTAACAAAATCAAACAATTCTCTGCACAAACAAAGGGCCCTCTTGGCTTAACAAAAGCAAATATACCATTGAACAGAATAGGAAGATAGTTATTCGCGCTACCTGACTCATACCCATACTAACCAATCGATAGCCAAAATAGGACATGTTAGCAAGCAATCCCCACAGTAGTCCTAGACTAATATTAGGAGGCAATTGTAAAAGCCTTTCAAGATCATAGTTAAGAAAGACATCTTCAACAAAGGCAAAATTGTCCAGGGAGTCTGCAAAGAAATTCCATTGTCAAGGGTGTCCAAGGTTGCATGATGGTACAACCTTAGAATGGGATCCCTCACACTATAGGTTCCATTCAATTGGTTGATCACTAATTGTGAGTCACCTTTCACCAATGACCGGTGAATACCACCATGTCCGATTCAGCCCCGTCAATAAGGCCTTGTATTCCACCATGTTATTCATAAAATCAATGTCTAAATACACTCCCATTTTTAGAACCACTCGATGATGGGGGTCTTTAATGACAACCCCAACGCTCTCATGCTTAGCAGATCCTCGAGAAGCTCCATCAAAATATAATGTATAAACCACGGCTTCATTGGTATAGCCTACCATGGCAATCACCGCACTCATACTTATGATAATCAAAGTCTAATCAAGAGAGGGGATATAAGACAAGGACAATCCCTCCTTCTTTATTAAACTCAATAGGGATGCTAGTAAGTGTTGAGGATCAAGCTCATGATCAGTATCACTGACATGAACGGCCTTATCTAGATAGGTGTCATCTTAGCTATCACTCTCCATGTGTGTTGTAATAACTCAGTCGGTCAAATTCAACCACAGTTAGTGGTATGGCCAGTTAGTGACCTAGTGTGTTTTTCAGTTATGTGTGATTGGACTTAAGTAAGCATTATAGGATAATGACAAGAAGAGAACAATGGGAGTTCACGACTCTCTATCACCTCCATTTCTTTGTCTCTCTCTCCCTCTGAATCTTAAACATGGTATCAAAGCTTAAAGCTTGAAGGCTTGGCAGTGGCATTGGCATCAACATTGCAAGAGAGCTGGAGCTTGAAGTCAGGAGCTACACTATGACCTGCAAAATTTTATGTGTTGGCAGCCCATTGGATCAGTTGGAATGTATGTTTCTTATGGTTTATCAATTTACAACCTATTGAGGCTTCCTGGAGGGTGTTCTCTGTTGCTTGAATGATCTCTGTTGCATGAGCATTGAGGGAAATAACAACAGCAAGGTAAAAAACGTGACCTGCACAGATTGTGCTAGTTTGCTGGTCATCTTCTCCTGCTCCAACTTAGACATTAGTAGCCATAAACACACTCTACTATTGATAAACAACTTGTTAGGGATTGAAGAAATCTTCATAGCATTGGTACCTTGGTTCTCAACTTATTTGTGGGATGGTCAAATCAAACATTGGCTAGAAAACAGAGCAGGTCTACTGTTACTTATATAGGGACAACATACATCTACCTCATTGGGGGCTATATTAACCTCTACTGATGTCTACTAATGCTTGGCAATGTGCATGCCTTTAGCCTCATGCATTTTGGCATGGCTTTGAAGAGTTCAACACTCAGATTTAAATGGTAATACCAGGCTAAAATCTATCTTAGATGCAGGTTGAAATCTGTCTTGGAATTTCTAGCACTAAAACAGGGCATTGTTTGATCAAGAAAGGCTTAAGAATGATCCAGACAATCATCCTAGATGCTTGGCAAGTGTTATAGCAACACTTATGTATACATGGTCATAATATTGGAGTATTAAATGCTCAGTTTTGGAGCTTATTTGCAGACTAGAAATAGTGAACTGGTTACTATCCTAAATTTTGAAACAATATACTTACAAGGTTGAAGTATCTATGACGCTTATTTACTACTGACAAATGATTGGATCATACCACTTGAGTAGTAGATGCTTTCTGGGATACTGTGAGTGCTGAAAGCCCAAAGTTTGGATTTATTTGTTGCTGGTTATACCATGGTGTTGACTAGTTATTGTTTGTAGGAAGGATACCTATCATCTTCACTTGACATACATACAATCTATTTTGACCAGTTGGACATGTATTAACTCCTGCATAGAGTGGCAACTATATGAGATGTTTTGGGGTTGTTTTGAGGTCTGAATACTCTTTTTTTAGTAGAGAAAACACTGTTGGTTATACACAAATTGTTGTCTGTCATTGATTGTCATGAACACCTACATGTCTACAATGCAGACATATATTGTCTATTTGGAATGCCACTACATCTAGATGTTTTGCCACTACCATAGAATGTTTTGAATTGATTTGAGCTTGGTTTATGCTTAATTGACTGTTGACTGTGTTTTTTTCATTGATGGAATACAGTTTACAACAAGTAGGTTGTCAAGAAATGGTACCTGAAGAACTACATGAAACTAGTCTTGAACTACATGAAATTGTTCTTGAATTGCAACAAGACTATTCTTGAACTGCAGAAAGTCTATTCCTAGACTGCAGGGAGTCCAGCACTTTTACATATTGCATATGGCATTGAATACCTTAATTGCAAATATGAAAAATGCTCAAGGCACTAACAATATCACTCAAATTGTGGGAGAAGCTTGATAACAAAAACTTTGCTCTATGGAAGTTCATGATGATTTTTTTTTTGATTGGCAGAGGCTATTGGGATTTATGCACGGGGGTTGAAGCTAAACCTGATTTGCCTGAATAGAATCCGACACAGGAACAATAGAGACCTCATCGATAGTGGTTGGAAAGAGCCAGTAAAGTACTGCATTGGTTTTCTTTGTGCATTTCTGATACAATGGCTATGCAGATTACTAGTTTTCCGTTCCCCAAAGGATGCTTGGAATGCACTCATGAAGAATTATGGTAATGTCACACATGCAAGGAAGATATAGTTGAAGTAGCAATTCAACATCATGTCTAGGAATGGCAGGAGAATTCAAGCATACACGATGGAAATAAAGACCATAGCTGACCAACTGGCTACTATTGGATCTCGGGTTTCAGATGATGATATGATTGCAGTGACAATGAATGGGTTAGGCAAGGAGTATAAGGAATTTGATATGTCCATTTATGTGAGATCAGAATCCCCTAATTGGGATGAGTTACTTGCACTGTTGCTACATGAAGAAGTGAATCTTGGCTTAAATACAGGTTTTAAGCACATCTCAAGGCAAAGACACTGTCTTTTACTCTAGTCAACGAGCTAGAGGTGGTAAAGCTTGTGGAGCTTTTCAGGGTCGAGGAGACACTCTAAATACAAATTGAAATCAGTAGCAAAATGCTTGGCACGGCTCAAATACGCAAGGACAACGAGGATCTAGAGCCTTTAGAGGCAAGGGGGAGATCACCTAGAGGCAGAGGTTGCTCCTAGCAATCACATGAGCAGTCTAATAGGGATAAAGACTATCATTATTGCAAAAGATATGGGCATATCATGAAGAATTTCCATAAAAAGAAAGCTAATATGAAGTCAAAAGGTAGGAAACATGGACATTATGCATCTTCCAGTGGTACTCAGGATGACCAGGGAGATCGACTATTTGCTATACAACATGTATCAAAGAATATGCCTAAGCAAGGCAGAGAAGAGAATGATACATAGACTCAGGAGTATCCACTCATATGACTCCTCATGGCAAATGGTTTGATGATTTAGTAGTAGGGTCTCATGGATTTGTATGTACTGGTGATGATGCACAGCATGATATTTAGTATACAGGTGTGGTTCCGTTACTCATGCCTGATGGCAGATAGAAGAGCCTATGTGATGTACTAAATGTACCTTCTATTACCAAGAATTTACTGTCAGTTGGACAAATGGCTGTGGACAAATGGCAGAACAGAATTTGCAAGTCATATTCAACAAGAATGGTTGTTTTATTGAAGAGTATGGCAATGGCTATAAATTGTTTGCCAAAGGCAAGAGATATGGAGAAATGTTTACCTTGGATGCATCTATCCCGGAATTGAAGGTAGCTATGTTTTCCCATGATAATGGAGTAGTTTTCGAGATGTAGAAATCTGGCACAAATGCATTGGTCACGTTAATGTACAGAAGCTAAAAAATATGCACTAGAAAGAGGTTATACTTGGCTTGCTGAAGGAAGAACTCATCCCACAACCCCCTTCCCCTCCACCTGAAGTACAGCAAGAGGTGGACACCTCTATGGAAAGAAAAGCAGAGCTTAAGAAGAAGGGACAATAGATGGTAGAGCAAGCACGAAGAAGATTGAATGCCCAATGAGAAGTAGTGCCAACATCACCTATCCCACCAAGCCAAAATGACTTCCCAAAAGCAAGCTTTAATGTTGAACTCATGATCTAGGAGCAAGAAGAGACTACTCGTGAGTCCTTCGACTTTAATTTCCGATTTTCTACCAACTTGTGCAAAGTACAATCAAGGTGGTGGAAGAGGTAATTAATGTCGAAAGTAGACTGGGAGACAAATGGATATTCGAGAGGGCACAAAACCCTATCTTATGGGGTATAGAGGACACATATTTTTGGTAGAACAAAGTTTTTGAAGTAGCCAGAGTAGTGAAGGGCTATGAATGCTGAACAATGCGGAGAAGGCACATTTTTTATGTAAACATGCATGCGTGGATGGCATTTTGTAATGCACTATCCTTCGAAACGAATAACCAGACTTTCATGCCACATCCAAGAAGGGTAGGAGTGGATTTTAATCCAAACATCCACGATAGATATGACTTTCCATGGATCTATAATGTGAATGCTACTAAACCCAAAGAAGCCCTGGTCTTCACGTAAGAGGATCTATACTACTCAATAGTTCACATTATAGATGGGGGGTGGGGGGGGAGGGGGGGGACAAGAAGAGAATTCAAAAAAAAAAGAGAAGGAAAAAGAAAAAGAAAAAGAAACCAAAAAACAAAGAAAAAAGAAAAGAAAAGAGGGAAATCACAAGAAAAAGCAATCAAATCACCTCACTACATGTAGGCCATAGCCACTGCACCTAGGGATTCTCAATTTAGGTGCGTTCGGTGGCTTCGGTTGGCCGGCTCCGTCCCTAATCCCCTAGCCCATTTTGATTCCCCATATCACGCTTAGAGCACATCAAGGGCAGGACATACCTAGGGAGGTCACACTCGCCCATGGTTAGTCGCCTATGGTTAGACCTATCTCCCTAAACCGCACCCACATCACCTCCCTTATGCACGAACTGGGTCCTCAAGTGTGGGACAACACCTAGGCTTCCTATGGCCAGATGGTATGGAAGCATGAGCACAATGGACCACACGGTAAGGTAGACACTCCCCCTAGGTAGTGCACTTCTTTTCTTTTTAGGTACAGACAAAGGCTGCAGAGACCACCAACTTCGGAGGCCCTGTCATCCACTCCAACCATTCTCCACCTCCACCACCTCAACATTTTGATCAGCTTCTCTCCAATGACTAATCCCCAAGAGGCCCCATCATCATCAACTCACCAACCACCCTTCAGATCACTAAGTCCTCATCAACACAGACACAGAAGTGCCATGGGACTGGCACTCATCTAGAAGGGGGTAATATTAACCCTAGTTCAAGGCGGAGAAAAAGAAGTCCAATAAAGTCTAACTCCAAATGTGAACACAAAGAAAGAAGCAGGAAGGGAAATAGCCAAAAGCTCAAGGGCAGCCTAAAAATCTAAGTTAAAGGCAAAATCACATTTTTTTAATGCAAGGCACCCCTAAAACATTTGTAAAAGTGCACCAGGCTCCCTCTTGTGCAAATTGTAAAGGGTAGACGAGCGTAGGTAAAGAGAAAGCACAACTATAAGGAAATGGGAAAAATGGACCTTGCCACAATGGCTAGTCATGTAAAAGGGATGGGTGCCCAAAGGGATAAAGGCTTTGTATATAAACTCTAAAGCGAACGAGAAGCTCATTCTTTGGTGTGTGGCTAAAGTGGACTCTTTTTCTTCCCTTCTTCTCTCCTTCTTGCTTGCTTGTGTATGCTTGAGAGAGAGTGTGTGAGAGTGTGAGGAAGTGAGTGTGTGAGGGTGAGGGATCTTGGAGAAGAAGCTCTCCATCATCTCCTCTCTTCTTCTTCTCTTCTCTTCTCTTCTATTCTATTCTCTTGTCTCATGTGCAACTATGGAGGATGGATCTTGGAGGTGGAGGCTTGAGGATACTTGAGCTCGCATCATGAATCGTAGAGCTACCGGCTTGCTTGAAGGAGGAGGCTACTCATTCAAGCATTAAGGTAAGCTCACTACACCCCAGTAGGATCGAAGGTGCATCAGCTAGGTGAGAGATAGCCATTTGTGCTTGCTTGAAATGATTGAAGCAATAAGTGGTCCATGGGTCTTGGTAGTTGAGCGTGAGCTCCCTCTACAAATTTTGATGATATTTCTTCAGAGAAGCTAAAAGTCTTTATTGATGACTTGGGGGGCAGCCATCGCAAGGGAGAGACACCTGATCATGGTTTTGCATTGCTCTCAAGCTAAGGAAATGCATCTTTGGAGTGCCCTATGGATTGCTATTGGGCCACGTGGTTAGCTCAGCTGGTATTGCGACTAATATTGAAAGATAAAGGTTATCGTCACTATGAGTTCGCTACGTACTCCTAAAGAAGTGCATAACTTTTTATTGTCAGTTGGGTATTATCAACGATTTATTAATGCATTGGTTGAGACAATATTGCCATTGATGAATCTATTAGCCTTTAACTGTTTGTTTGTTTGGAGTGATTTGTGTCAATTATCCTTTGAGGATGTGAAACAAGAATTTGTAAAAGCACCAATCCTGAAAGCATCTAAAAGGGGTGAGATACTTTATATATTTTCAGCAACTACAATATATAGTAACTATTATTTAGCATAGATTTGGGAAAAGTGGTACCATCCGATATTTGCAAGTCGCACAAATTGGAAGTGTCTGATATTAATTATATCTACATGGAGAAACTGTGCCTTGGGATGATCTTTGTAGTGAAGAAATTCAGGCACTACATATTCTTGTATAAAAATATAGTATTTTATATAAAGACAAAGGGATTGATGCTATTGTTGAATAAGTTATAGCCACCTGATCACCTATAGTGAAGTGGTTGATTACTTTGCAAGAGTTCAACTATGAAATTAGGAGTAAGCTACCAAAGTTATAGGGTATCATAAAATGTCTTGTGGATTTCGGGGAGGCGAAGGAAGTCTTGGCTGAAGGAAGTGACCTCGAGGGTCTATTCAAAATTAATATGGTCTCCATTCCATCTTAGTATGTTGCCATAATGCACTATCTATCCACAGGAGAGGTTACAGCCACTTTATCGATGGTGGTTGAAAAGAACAAAGTTAGATAGCAAGCCTTGAAATTTGCCTTGATCATCGTAGAAACACTATATCGGCAAGGGATCAATTATGTTTATTTTGGTAATGTATCATGCTTGATGAGGTTTTGTTTATCTTGGAAGAGTGTCATGACTCCACTTATGGAGGGCACTTTGCTAGACGGTTGATTGCACAAAAAGCTTTGAGAGATAGATATTGGTGACTGTCCATTTTTTAGGATGCATTTGTGTAAGACAAGTGATGTGATATATATTAGAGGCATCACAATAGGAAGAATAAGCACCCACTAACTCCTATTATAGCTATACTATCATTTAAGAAGTGAGGCATTGATTTCGTTGGATCTATACATCCTCCGTCAATTATACGAAATTATTATATCATTGTGGTGATAGACTATTTCATGAAGTGGTCTGAAGCTCGTGTTATAATGAAGGATAATGCTAAGGAAACAAGTAGTTTTATTTTGAAATAGATTGTTTATCTTTTTGGTCCACCTAAGGAGCTTCTGTCTGATCCCTGGGACACATTTTTTGAATAAAGTGATTGAAGCTTTGATGGAAGCTTTGAAGATTAAGCATAATAAGATGACACCTTCCAATTCCAAGCTAATGGACAAGTAGAGAGTACTAATGCAGCTTGTGGGGATTTTATCTAAGACTGTATCCGAAGGTAAGTGTGGTTGGAATAAAAAGTTGTATGTAGCTATTTGGACTTATAATATGACATTAAAAAGAGCTATATGTTACATCTACTTTAAATTATTATATGGGAAAGGGTGTGATTTACCTTTAGAGATTGATCTGCCTACAATAAGCTTCGCTCTAAACCATTCTTTGGGTGAAGAGAAAGCAAAGGCTCACTTCCCTTGCACATCTTGACAATATTTGGTTGCAAGCCTTGTTATATTAGGAAGTAGGGAAGAAGCAGATGAACAAAATTCATGGTCTTTGGGCTAATAAGTATAAATTTGCTAAGTGCCAATTGGTCCTATATTATGATACTCGTCGTGATCTCTTCTCAGGCAAGTTGGAATCCAAATGGGATGGTCCTTATAGGATTGTTCAGATAGGAAATAATGATTCTACAACCCTTTTATAGATTTATGAGGGTTAGAGCTTAAAATTAAAGTAAATTTCAATAAACTGAAGCCCTACTATGTATAAGGACTAACGTTGGACTTGGTGCCTTTGCAAGTCCTTTAGGAATCAGCTTAAATTTGTAGAGGATACCAATACTATTGGATGGGGAAAGTCATTCGTTATCTTGATCATTTATATTTAGACCAGCATTTACACCAAGGCGGCAAAGTAATTTAGTGGAGTAATGGTTATAACATTACTGAGTGACAAGATGGATCTTTCATGTGGGATATTAAAGTCCATTATCACCATTGTCATAGAATTTTTATTATTCAAGATTCAAAGGGAGAGAGAAACAAAGACATGGAGCTGTAATAGAGAGTCATGAACTCCCACATTCTCTTCGTCTCATTATTCCATAATGCTTACTTAAGTCTAGTCACACATAACTGAAAAACACACTAGGTCACTAACTGACCGTACTACTAACTGTCGTTGAGTCTGACCAACTCAATTATTACAACACAATGGAGAGTGACAGCTAAGACAACAGTTGTCTAGTTAAAGTCGGTCATGTCGATGATACTAATCACAAGCTTGATTCTCAACACTCCCCCTCAAGCTCAAGCTAACTACTGTATTCCAAGTAGCTCCTTGAAATGCACAAACTTCTCTTTACCAAGTGATTTGGTAAAGATATCTGCTACCTAGTCTTCTATCTTCACATGGAGTAGATCAATCTTTCCATCAAGTACCATCTCCTTGATAAAATGGTAATGAACTTCTATGTGCTTGGATCTAGCATGATAGACGGGGTTGCTAGTTAGTATCACACTATTGAGATTGTCACAATGTAATGTGACTTTGCTGTCCAACTGGATGCCTAAATCATGTAGCAGTTTCACAAGCATGCTGCTAAGGATGCACCCCTGTATTTTGCATTTGTACTAGATAAAGCAATAGTCGGTTGCTTCTTACTACTCTAGCTGATCATACTACTACCCAGGATGAAGGTATAACCACCCATTGACCTCCTATCATAGACATAACCAGCCCAATCAGCATCAGTATAACCTGTCAAGTTGAATGATTTTCCATGCTCATAAAATAGCCCATAATTAGCAGTGCCCTTCATATACTACATAATCCTCCTGACTGCATCTAAGTGTGGCTTACGAGGTTTCTGCATAAACTGGCTAATCAGTCCCACTACATAACTCAAGTCAGGATGGGTAATAGTAAGGTAGATCGGGATGCCCACCATCTGTTTGTACATAATGACATTCTCGATCAGTCCCAACATCAACTACAAGTTTGACATTCTGATCCATGGTGTTTCCATGGCTTTACACTCCATCATGCCATATTTCAACAACATATCACGAGCATACTATTTTTGCAATAGCCATATACCTTGACGCGTAAACACAACCTTAATCCCGAGAAAGTACTTCAGCTCACCAAGATCCTTGACTTTGAATTTAGCTTGTAACATTGCTTTAATTTCAGCAATCCCATGATTATCATCTCCAGTGATGATCAAAGCATCGACATAAACCACCAGAAAAACATAACCATGCTTTGTCTTCTTTGTAAATAGGTTGTGATCTGCATGACCTATTTGAAAACCAAGTTGCTACAAATAAGTTCTGATGCGAGCATTCCGTGCTCTCGGTGCCTGTTTCATCCCATACAAGGCCTTTTTCACCTTATACACATATGTCAGATAGTCAAGGTATACATAACCCTCAGGCTGCTCCATATACACCTCTTCAAGCAAGTCACCATTCAAGAATGCATTTTTGACATCCATCTGCCATAATTTCCAGCCCTTAGAAGCCACTAATGCAATGACTATTCTCACCGTTTCCATCTTGGCAACCGGGCTGAAAGTTTCCTCATAATCTAGGCCATACTACTATGCATATCCCTTTGTAACCAGCTAGGCTTTATACCTTTCCAATGAACCATCTGACTTGCATTTCACTTTATAAACCCATTTGCAGCCAATGGGTACTTGCATTTAGGCAAATGGACCAATTCCCATGTCTCATTTTCAGCCAATGATGCATATTCGTCATCCATGGTGGTGGCACACCAATTCTCATCTGTAATTGCCTCACCAAACTTCGTATGCTCTCTGTAGCTTGGCACTTTAGTTATATATGCATAATATCTAGTTGAATACCAAATGTATGTTAGCCTATCAACTAGTTTTCTTATCCTTTCAGACCTCCGTTGTGCACTCTGGGCTTGCCTCTCATGAGATAGCACATACCTTCTTTGCCTTGCACCAGGCATCATAATTGATGGTATTGCAGCAACAATGTAGGGAATGGCAGCCCCAAAATTCCTACTTACCCCACTTTTAATGCTGAAAGGAAATATGGTAGTTTTGGGACAGCACCACCCTCCAAAAGTGACCCAAAGTATGCTGAAAATAAGACAAGGAATGGCTTCAGTCCTAGCGGTCAAAGATTCATTCCTCCCAAAGTTGTCAAGGATAGAAAAGCCAAAGGCTTGTGCTTTAAATGTAGGGATAAGTACACGACTAATCATGCATCCAAATGCCCCTTCAAGAACGCCACTGTCAAGTTTAATAGCATATACATGTTGGAAGATAGTGACAAGCTGGAAGAGGACATGCGTGACAACTCTCCAATAATGACACTTGTTGAAAATGTTGAATATGAGGAGGATATTGATACCGATCAGTTTTATGACTCACCGGACGGGTTCCCTTTTGACCCCGGTGGCTGGCCCATTGATGACATGCTTGGGAATGACCATTGGCACCCCTCATTCACCACTATATCAGCTTGCTCGATCTCCATGGATGCATGGACTGGCTCTAGGAACCTGGACACCCTACGAGTGCATGGTAACATTGATGGAAAGAGTGTATACATCCTCATAAATAGTGGCAGCACTCACAATTTTGTGAATAAATCAACTCTTGACCGTTTGACATGTGTTTCCACTGAATTACAGCAACCTCTTCGATTTCAAGTGGCCAATGGAAATGAGGAAGTGAGCTCCCATGTATGCACACAAGTGTCTCTTATGCTGACTGAAAATTACACAGCAAAGGTGGACTTAATTACCCTTGATATGGGCCCCGTGGATGCTGTTTTGGGATGTGATTGGCTTCAGTAGTTGGGAAAAATCTCTATGGACTTCTCTCAGCTGTATATGGAGTTTGTAATGCATGGGCAGCTTGTAAACTTGGAGGGAATCAAAGAAAATGCAAATTTTCAGCTTATAACTGTCAAGATTGTGGGAGAGAAGGAAGGAGTCTCACTTGTAGCTTTCTTGCTTGCACAATGGGGGAATACACACAGAGGTGGAGGCTGAAAACAGTTTTCCTCTTCTTAGTTGTGTAAGCCAAAAAGAACTCAAGTACAAAGAAATAGAAGAACCCTATATATGGGTCTCAAACCAAACTCAACTAACTAAGGTGGCATACTAATTGAGCCACGAACTAGAGTAGATAAGGATAGCTATCATGTAGCTATTATTCATGGGCGGTGTACCAACCGCGTCTGCAACAACTGACAAGTCGGTGACATAAATACACAACGGTCACCCTAGCGTATCACGAGTGGAGCTCGATATCTCAACACTCCCCAATCCCAATTCCTGCACACCAAGCAGGTCTCTGAACTTGCGCAGCTTCTCTGCGCCTAATGCCTTCGTGAATATGTCAGCTACCTGATCCTCTGTGCTGACATAAACTAGATCAATAAGACCTAGTAAAACCCTCTCACGCACATAGTGATAATGCACCTCAATGTGCTTTGTTCTAGCATGATAGACTGGGATATTTGCCAAGTGTATACTACTCATGTTGTCACAATAAATGACAACTGGCCCATCTGTAACCTGATGCATATCATAAAGTAACTTATGCAACCAAGCTACCTCACATGCAGCCATTGCTGCATCCCTGTACTCAGCCTCTGTACTCGACAAGGCAACTGTAGGCTGTTTCTTGCTGCTCCAAGTGACTGCAGCACTCCCAAAAGAGAACACATATCCACTGGTAGATCGTCTATCAGAAATGCTACCAACCCAATCAGCATCAGTGTATCCATGCAACTGTATCTGAACCCCAGTCTCATAAAATAGTCCATACTGCAATGTGGACTTCACATACCTAAGTATGCGTCTAGCCGCATCCAAATGCGATTTCCTTGGAGCCTGCATAAACTGACTTACCAATCCAACAGCATAGCTCAAATCTGGCCTGGTAATAGTCATATAAATCAAACTTCCTACTATGTGTCTGTACATAGTAGGGTCTTCCAGAAGCTCACCTGCATCTGCGCTCAGCTTCACATTCTGGTCCAAAGGAACTGAAATAGGCTTACAGCCTGTCATCCCATATTTGGACAGCATGTCCAATCCATACTGCCTCTACAAGAGCTATATCCCACTTGGTGATCTAATCACCTCAATGCCCAAGAAATAACGCAGCTCTCCCAAATCCTTCATCTCAAACTTCTGCTTCAATAGCATTTTCACATGAAGGATATCTTCATCACTGTCACCTGTCATAATCAAATCATCAACATAAATGACAAGTAGCATAATATCTTTCTATGTTTTTCTCACATAAAGTGAGAAATCTGCCTTGGAAATCTGAAAGCCAATAGTGACAAGATACTGTCCTATCTTGTCAGACCATGCTCTAGGTGCTTGCTTCAAGCCATACAAAGCTTTCTTCAACCTGCAAACAAACTCAGGATGAACAGCATGCACATAACCTGGTGGTTGCTCCATATAGACCTCTTCTTGCAAATCACCATGCAAGAAGGCATTCTTTACATCCATCTGATGTAAAGACCATCCCTTTGATGCAGCCATAGCAATGATTGCTCTTACGGTTTCCATCCTTGCAACCGGACTGAATGTTTCTTCATAGTCAATGCCATATGTTTGTGCATACCCCTTGACTACTAATCTTGCCTTGTATCTGTTCACAGAACCATCTGCATTGTGCTTCACCTTATAAACCCACTTACAGCCAATTGCATTCTTACCTTTAGGCAAAGGTACCAATTCCCATGTAGCATTTGCTTCCAAGGCATCCATTTCTTCATCCATGGCTTTCTTCCATTTTTTTTTTCCCATGGCTTGCTCAAAAGAAGTGGGTTCTGGTTCCTGTATCACCTTGACCATATATGCATAGTGAATGGCTGTAAATCCATCATATTTCAGCCTATCCATAGGATACCTAACTCTGGTAGACCTGCGCAAAGTGGGTTCACTCCCAGGTGCTCTCAAAACATCCCTGGTCTTCCTTACTCCAGGTGTAACAATAGAAGGAATACCCAACTCATCATCAATGCTCTATTCTGAGCCACTGGATTCACCATCCACATAAGAGTGACCTGCATTCACATCAAACATGGGCTGATCAACCTTCTCTTTTCCTTTTCGTGATACCTGCATACCACTATCTGCATTGCTTTGAGAAGATTCTCCTGATCTCAATCTGCCTGTCCATGGCGAAGAATGTGAACCACTGCTAGAGGACGCTCCAAGTCCACTAATATTTTGTGACTGCTGCTGTGAATTCTGTGCAGCATTACCATTTTTTGCATCTACATCATCAATCGCATTTACTGGTTTATACCAGCTACTCATCTCATCAAAAACAACATCTTTGCTCACTGTAAACTTACGAATAGAAGGGTTATAGCATCTATACCCTTTTTGCTGCAGAGAGTAACCAATAAAGATGCACTTCTCAGCTTTTGGATCCAACTTGGATCTCAACTCATCTGGCACATGTATATAGGCAATGCAACCAAAAATTTTCAAATGAGAAATATCTGGTTTCCTACCAGTATACCTCTCCTCTAGAGTCATTCCATGTATTGCTGCAGTGGGAGTCTTGTTCATTATGTAGACTGCTGTAGCAACTGCTTCAGCCCAATAAAAATCTGGCAGGTCTTTTTCATTGAGCATGGCACGAGACACCTCTCCAATATGTCAGTTTTTTCTTTCTGCAATTCCATTTTGCTGTGGGTTATGACTGCATGAATATTGCTGCTTTATGCCATGCTCCTGCAAGAACCTTGCAAACTCATTTGAGAGGTACTCTCCCCCTCCATCTGACCTTAGGCATTTTATTTGCAGGCCTGTTTCTTTTTCAACCATAGCTTTAAGGGTTTTAAAATGCCCAAAAACTTCACTTTTCTTTTTCATAAAATACACCCAAACTTTTCTGCTATAGTCATCAATAAAACTGACAAAATAATGACAGCCTCCAAGAGATGCAGCTTTAGTAGTCCACACATCAGAGTGGATTAATTCCAATGGCTTCTCACTCTCTTGAACATGTCTAGGAAATGGTTTTCTTGCCTGTTTTCCAAACTGACAGGCTTCACATACCTTATGCATTTCTGCAACCTTGAATTTTGGCAATCCTGCAACAATATTTTGGGCCTGCATTGATTTAAGTCGCTGTACATTAACATGACCAATGCGTTTATGCCAGATATCAATATCTGCAACTACACCGGTTCCATGTGCAAACATTGCTGCACTCAATTCAGGCATGTCTGCATGCAATGTAAACATTCTGCCCTTCTTCTTTCCTTTTGCTATCAAGCGACCTTTATTTTTCATATCCTCAACAAAGCATCCATGAGGATTAAATCTGACCTGCAAGCCCTGCTCAACCATTTGACCAACGAAAACCAGATTCTTGGTGATATTCGGAACATGAAATACATTCGACAGGTATTTCTTTTTCCCATCCTTCATAGACAAAGGAATTTTTCCAATCTGCACAATAGGATGTACAGTATCATCACCAGTCTCCACAAATCCTGGTTTTTCCATTTTCCTTGCATCCTCCATCCATTCTACATGACCTGTCATGTAGTTTGATGCACTTGAGTCAACATACCATACATCATTGCTTTCTTCTGCACTTGTCACAGAATTGTTCATGTGCTGCACCATAAATAAATGCTCATTTCTGTCATCACCCTGTCTACTAGAAGATGCATAATTCCCTTGTTGCAGTTTTCCATTCATGATGTCATTCTGCTTTTTATAGCAGTCTTTAGCCATATGACCCATTTTACCACAGTAGTAGCATTCAACATTACTGTTTGCATTTTGGCCTCTTTGCCATCCACCACGACCTCTTTGGCTCCCCCTACCTCTAGAGTTACCATGTCCTCCTCCATAGGACTGGTTTTCTTGATTTTGCTGCATATTCTGATTTCTACCACGGCCTCCAAATCGGCCTCCTCTACCTCTGCCTCTACCTCTTCCAGCATTTGAGTAGAAGACAGCTTCTTTTGAAGTTCCTCCTGAAGAAGATGCACCACCATTTCTCTGCTCCTCAGAAATTAGAAGAGCAATCAACTCCTCAAAATCAAGAAATCTTTCACAAACTGAAATGGATGTCTGAAACTGTGCATAATCCTTTCCTAGACCATTCAAGGTCACAGAAACTAAATCATCATCTTCCACTGGCGACCCAATGGAAGCAAGTGCATCTGCAATCTTCTTCACCTTCATGTGGTAGTCGTTGATGCTCATATTTTCTCTTTGCACATTGTGCAACTCTTGCTTGAGCTGCATTTTCCTGGCTTGCGTATTTGTGCTATACATTTTTGACAAAGTATCCCATGCCTCCTTTGGTGTACTTGCATCTTGAATATGCACAATCATAGAGTCTGAAATGCTGATAGACAGCCAGTACATAACTTTCCTAGCTCTCTCATGCCATGCTTTAAATGCATGCATTTGCTGTTGATTGTGAACATCAGGAAGAACTGGTTCTTCTTCATTTCCTGCAACAAATTCCCAATATCCTTTTCCCATAAGGAAATTTGTCATTCTAAACTTCAGTGTCATTCTAAATTCGTCATGCTTGGAAGTTATTCTTGTCAAGCTTTTCAGTGACAATCTATGAAAGAGAATCAGACGCCATTACAGAACACTGCAAAAAATTCTGTCACTGCAAAAAACACAGCTTCACCCTCACAAGGGCAAATCTGCAAAACTAGCGAAAGTGGTATTTGACCACACAGTCACTTCCTAGTGACGATTTTGCATAAACAGGAACCAAGGATGATTCTGTAACTCCCAATGTCTCTGCACATAAGCATATGATGCAATTTCTGTGGTAACTTTTCACTGACATGTAGAATAGTGGTCGCACATCATAAAACTGGGCCTTTTCCTGAGTGCGTGCAGAAAACTTCCACCTCCAAAACAGGCCCCGAAATGGCCTCAAATAATAAAAAAAAGGTCGCCGAGGGCTAAAGCCCTCGCCCGCAGCATATACTGCCCTCTTGCTTCACCGCGAAGGGCGTCTCAACCTGAGACAATGCACTCTTGCAATTTCCGATTGTGCTACCTGCAGAGATCTGCTCCCAAAATAGAAAATGAAAGCAACAGTGCTCCTCTTACCAGAACACCGCGAGCTTGGCTTGCTTTCTTGAGCTCCTTACCGCGAACAAGGCTCTGATACCATGTCAAGATTGTGGGAGAGAAGATAGGAGTCTCACTTGTAGCTTTCTTGCTTGCACAATGGGGGAATACACACAGAGGTGGAGGCTAAAAACAATTTTCCTCTTCTTAGTTGTGTAAGCCAAAAAGAACTCAAGTACAAAGAAATAGAAGAACACTATATATGGGTCTCAAACCAAACTCAACTAACTAAGGTGGCATACTAACTGAGCCACGAACTAGAGTAGATAAGGATAGTTATCATGTAGCTATTATTCATGGGCGGTGTACCAACCGTGTCTGCAACAACTGACAAGTCGGTGACATAAATACACAACGGTCACCCTGGCGTATCACGAGTGGAGCTCGATATCTCAACAATAACAGCAAGACAACTCAAAAAAGAATTCAATAAACGCTCTCAAATATTTGTCTTGCATTTGCATAAGGATAATGATGACCAATACACCTTGGGGAAGCAAAATGCAACACTAAAAGCGCTTTTGGCTGAATATGAGGACCTATTTCAGCCCCCCCACTACCCTTCCCCCTCAGAGATCAGTGGATCACCTGATTGACTTGGAGCCCCATGCCAAGCCCATCAATAAACCCCCATATCGACTCTCTAAATGTGAGAGAGAGGAAGTAGCAAAGCAAGTCAAGGAGCTCACTGAGATGGGATTCATAGAGCCTAGCTCTTCCCCTTATGCCTCCCCGGTTCTATTGGTTAAGAAAAAGGATGGATCTTTCCGGTTATGCATTGACTACCATGATCTCAATAAGATCATCGTCAAAAATAGATACCCCATCCCTCGAATTGATGACTTGCTTGATGAACTCAAGGGAGCACGCTACTTCACCAAGATTGATTTGCGATCCGGTTACCACGAAATCAGAATGAGGGTGGGTGATGAAGTCAAAATAGCCTTTCGAACTGACCGTGGCTTGTACCATTTCCTTGTCATGCCATTTGGGCTCACTAATGCACCCACCACATTTCAGAGCTCAATGAACAAGATATTGCAGCCATGGCTTTTCCAGTTTGTGTTGCTATTCTTTGATGATATACTCATTTACAACAAGTCACTACATGAGTATCTGAAGCATGTCAGACAAATTTTTGATGTACTGAGAGAGCACTGGCTATTTGCCAAAGAAAGCAAGTGTGTCTTCATGCAAACAAAGGTTGAGTACTTAGGACAAATCGTTAGTGAAAAAGGCATCCAAGCTGATCCTAAGAAAGTGCAATGTGTCCGAGAGTGGCCCACCCCCACTACCACTACCTCCTTGTGTGGTTTTCTTGGCCTCTCCTCTTTTTATCAAAAATTTTTTCACCATTATTTCACAATTGCATCCCCGTTAACAGACAAGCTAAAAAAAGAGGCTTTCCTATGGGATGAATTGGCTGACCACAGTTTTCAGCACAGCTGAAAGAGTTGCTCACTTCAACCCCCATCCTTGTATGCCCCGACTTTTCAAAGGATTTTACCATCCAGTGTGATGCTAGTGGACGGGTTATTGGTGCAGTCTTGCTGCAGGAACACGGGGTAATAGCATTTGAGAGCCGAAAATTGGATGATAAAGAGAGAGAGTTGCATGTCTATGATCAGGAGATGTTGGCAGTCATTCATGCTATCAAAAAGTGGCATCACTACTTGTATGGCAGCAGATTTAAGGTGAAAAGTGAGCACCGTGTGCTCAAATACTTCTTGACTCAACCCAACCTCACTCCCAAACAACGTAGATGGGTGGCTACCCTACAAAACTATGACTTTGACATTACCCACACCCATGGCAAGGACAATGTAGTGGCTTATGCACTCTCTCGCATGTGGGCATGCAAGGTTTCATCCATCACTGAACTCCACCATGATTGGATTGAAGACCTCCAAGAGGCATACTTTCTTGATGCTGAATTCAGCCCTCTTTTCCAAAAATTACAGCAAGGTGTCATGGATGACAATTCCCAATATCAGCTCCACAATGGCCTCATTTGGATCCATGGCCGTATTGTGATTCCCCATGCCTCTCCCTTCACCCAAAGGATCCTTGAAGAGATGCATTCTTCACCGATTTGCTGGCCACTTAGGGGTCTTCAAAACATATGATCGAGTTTCAAAAAGCTTCCATTGGAAAGGCCTATGGCGGGATGTTAAAGACTTTGTGTCTAGATGTGTGCCTTGCCAACAAAATAAAGATAGCACTCTTAAACCAGGTGGATTGTTGCAGCCTTTACCTATCCCGAAGAAAAATGGACCCACATTACCGTGGATTTCATCACTGGTTTACCTACAACCAAGAAGGACTGGGATAGCATATATGTGGTAGTTGACCAGCTCACCAAAGCAGCCCATTTCATCCCTACAAAATCCTAGTTTATAGCATCCCAAGTTGCCACTCAGTTTATGGAGCATGTTTTTAAGTTACATGGCTTACCCCAAGTCATAGTACATGACCGGGACACCAAATTTATGAGTCAGTTTTGGCAGACAATTTTCAGCTCCATGGGGACCAAATTGGCTCCGTCCACAGCCTATCATTCCCAAACGGATGGGCAGACCGAGAGAGTCAATAAGTGGCTTGAAACTTATTTGCGACATTTTTTTCATGATGTGCAGAATTCTTGGGACGTATGGCTACACTTGGCTGAATTTTCTTACAACAACTCCACTCATTCAAGCATTGGAGTCTCTCCCTTCGAAGCATTGTATGGTTATCAGGTGTCCCTTCCTACCATGATCTTCAATGAAAAGCTCAACCCCCTTGGAAAAGAAGAGTTGGACCGCATGCAAGCTCTACTTCAACAATGCAAGGTAAACCTCAAAAGGGCTCAAGAGCACATGAAGCTTCATGCTGATGCAAAAAAAAGACCCATTAACTTTCAAGAGGGTGAATTGGTACTCCTCAAGGTCCCCAAGTCCCGTTATGACACACTAAAGGACGGTTCTTGCAACAAGTTGGCACACCGTTACTATGGGCCCTACAAGATCATTAAGAAGCTCGGGGACTTGGCTTATCGTCTCCAACTACCTCCCACCACTAAGATCCATGATGTCTTCCATGTGAGCCAATTGAAGCCTTTCATTGGCACTCCCAAAGATCATGTAGAGGAGCTACCACCCATAGATGAGGAGGGCCTTATTCAGTACATTCCTGAAGCGGTCGTTGGGCAATGTGAAAAGCAACTCCGCACCCGTTCCATACATGAATACCTGATCAAATGGCAAGGCCTACCAATAGAGGAAGCCTCTTGGCACCCAGCATCTATATTGGATGAATTTCCACGCCTCAAGGAGGCCGTATTGGCTGGAACTTAACCATGACACCTGTTTTGGGCTGCAGTCTACATCTGGACAGCCACCTGTTTTGTACCAGATTTGGTCCTGGTCCATTTTCAGCCCCATCCTCCATGCATCGGCTGAAAGTACACCTCGAGGGCTCCGTGCCAACACCTTGCTTGCCCCAATCGGAGTTTCCTAGTGGAAGTTATGGTTGTTTTTCTCCAGCCATACCATTTGGGATAGCACACTAGTAATTCCTGGACATCCCTTTATTTTGTACTAGTTTTGGTCCTGACCTGATTGCAGCCGTGCCCCACCCACATGGCTGAAAGTACATCTCATGGGCTTCGTAATGACACCTCAACTGTCCCATTCGGAGTTTCCCACACAAAGTTATGATTGATTTCCTACAGCACACCCTTACAGTCCATGACTACATCCCTTGTTTTTTAGGACAAAAACATTATGAGACGGGATGGTTTGTAATGAACGGGGATCACGAGAGCATGGCATGGGAACATACCAGTCACACTGATGGTATATAAGGTGTAAGAGGGTATTTTGAGGATCACAGAAATTATCGAAACTCTCTCTTCACCTTCTCAAGCTTCCATGGCTTCTTCTTCTTCTTCTTCCTCTTCTTCTTCCTCTCTCCCTCTTTCTCTCTCTTCTTCTCGCATTTCTCTCTCCTCTCCCCCTTCTTCCTCAGTCCTTCTCTCTCTCCTTCCCCTTAGTTAGGACAGTTAGGTCTCCTTCATTACACTCCCTTTCGTCTCATCTCTCTTGATGAAGAGCTATTCTCAAGATCAAGACAAAGAACTCAACTGGTAGAATTGCTTCAATTCTATAGGTCAACCTGAAGGGAGTCTGTCCTACAACTGTTTTATAGGTTGTTCGATAGGCCCATAAGGTTGCCATTAGGTTGTTATCCTAGTCACTGTGCACGGAGCAGAGATTACTTTAGTCAAGACATTCACTAAGATTTTATTAGTAGACTCGACCAGGCCATTCGCCTGAGGGTAGTATGGTGAGGATTTTCGATGGATGATCAAGAAGGTGGATAGGAGGTGAGCAATCACTTCATTGATGAAGTACGTGTCTTGATCACTAACCAGTTCAATGGGGTAGCTAAATCATGAGATCATGTGCTCCCATAGGAACTTAGCTATGGTCCTAGCATCGTTTTTCCCCGTGGCTCATGCTTCCCTCCATTTCATGAGATAATTGGTGTGGTAACAATGATGTACTTGGCGTGTCAGTATTATGTTGCATGACTAATAGGCCTAATGAAGTTAATCCCCCCACTTCTCGAATGGTTGTCTTGCAATGATTGGACTTAACTCCATTTTGTCATTTTGCGAATAGGTACCTTTGTTCATTGGCACTCATCACAATGCTTGACAAATCGTATTGTGTTGGAATTAGAGTAGGCCACCACATTTGAGACTACACCACCTTGCGGGCTGTCATGTCTTTGTTGAAATGTTCTCATGCAATCCCGTTGTGTGCCTCTGTAAGTACATCATGCATTTCATACTCGCACACACAGCTTTGTAGCAACCCATCTTGCCCTAGCCTATAAGTTGGCTTGCTATCAATTAATGGGGTTGTATTTTAAGGATGAGTCATCTAAGTCGGAATTTTTCAATGGGTCTTTTAGATACCCCGTGCTCAAGCACTTGGACTATACTTCCCAGCATGGTGTTAAGTCAGCTCTAAATAAATCTCTCTCGTGCTAGATAGGTTAAACAAATGCGCATCTAGTAATTTGTCTGCAATGCCCCCGTCCATAGCGACTTCTCCAATGGATATGCGAGACATATGATCAGTCATATAATGTTGCTTTCCTTTTTGTACAACCATAGAGAAGTGGAATTCTAAAAGTAAAAGTAGCCATCGAGCAATACGTCCTGTAATGCAAGGTTTATTAACTAGATAAAGCAAGGCTTGATGGTGGTCAACAAAGAAGGTAAAAGGCGTAGCCAAAAGATAATGCTGAAATTTCTTTACAGCAAACACCGTGGCTAAACCCTCTCTCTCTATCTTTGATTAGCTCATTTTTGTATCCACGAGTTGTTTGCTAGCAAAGCTCATTGGATAGTCTAGATTGTGTTCACCAGGCTAGCACAACACAACTCCCACGGTAAACTTGGAAGCGTCAATGAGAGCATGGAAGGTTATGGTCCAATCAGGGGCTCATAGGATCAGTGTTGTGGTTAGAGTCTTCTTCAATTCCTCGTATGTGTGCTAGCATTCCTCAATCCATTCGAATATTATTAGCAACTTGTATAGAGGTCTAGCAATCAATGCATAGTTCAATACAAATCTCTAATAATACCCCATATGGCCTAAGAAGCACTGAACTCCCTTGTAATCAGATGGTGGTGTAGATTGACAATAACCCTAACTTTCAAAAAGTCTATGGCAATGTTGTTCTTTGACACCACGTGCCCTAGGATGCATCCATGTTTACCCAAAACTAGCACACTAAGGGGTTCAACAAGATACAATAGACATCATTCAAAGATCTCTCGGAGCTTGTCTAGGTGTTCCTTCCACAATTAGAGTGAACACACAAATCATCAACAACGAATACTTCTAACTCTTTTTTAAGCATGTCTTTGAGTATGGCACACATGAGCCTTTGGAATGTGGCTGGTGTGTTTGTCAACCCAAAGGGCATGACTATGTAGGCAAAGATCCCCCACTCAGTGGTGAATGCAGACTTGTGCCTATTGTCAGGATGCACTTGTACCTAATTGTACCTTGAGAAGCCGTCTAGAAAATTGCAAGCCTCTTTACTAGCTACTCACTCGAGCATATGCTCAGTGTACGACAATGGATAATTGCCTCTCTTGGTAGCAACATTGACTTTCTTGTAGTTGATGCACACTCTGATCTTTCCATTTTTCTTCAATATGATCACTATGGGTGAGACCCAGTCCATGTTCTCAATCTTGTAAATGAATCTTGCTCTCAATAGTTTATCAATTTGTTCTTTAACAGCATGAGCGTGCTTTGGATTCGGAGGATACATCGAGGGACCAAACAATGACATCTATATACTCTCGTAAGAGAGCAATGAGACTGGCTTCCTCCTCCTCGGTCAAGTCATTGGCTATAAAGATAGGTTGAGGCATCTCCCCTTCCTTAGCTAGATTAACCTCCTTGAATTTGGCCCTTCTATTGGTTCACTCGCTTGCCCTTGTCGTTTGGCTCTTAGCAAGATCACTACCCTATCACCTTTCCTAAAATTTGTGAATCGTTTTGGGAGGTCTTGTGGCTTTCTTTGCTCCTCATCTTTTGCAGTTCCTTAAGTTGTTTCTTTCGTTTTTCCTTTAACCTTCGGGGCCTTAGGTGAACTGGTAAGTCTCCTTTGGTGATCTAGTCTTAGGCGATCGAGGTATTTTAGGATCACTATCTGAGCTTACTTTCGACTCAAAATCAAACTCTCCACCTTCTCTAAAAGAGGGGGTCTCTCTTGGTGGTCGTAGCTCAAAGGGTGAATCTGTCTCCTAAATAATGGTGCGGCACTCAGTTGGACCAGGCCTGCTTGCTTATAGCCAATTGCTCCTATATGCTCCAACCACGTGCGATCACATTCCACGCGCATGACTCCTCTCTCGATTCTAAAAGTGTTCTTCTTTTGAGGTTTGGAGTCTACCTATATTTGCTCAATTACATGTCTCTCAGTGTCGTATTCTATTGTATCGATCTCTCCTTTTCTCTCATCTCACTAAAGGAGTAGTAGTCCTCGTATTCATTGTTAAAACTATCCTCATCTGACTGCTTGTCATCTCCTAAGTCTTGATACGACGTTTCCTTTTCATTGGTGACTAAGGCCCAATTATACATTAAGTTCAAGTCATGTACCCTAGTCCACCACCACTTAGGTTCATCCAAGAGATCCTTGAGTGGCTTGAGATTGACTGCTGGGTTGGTAGCTAGCTTGTTTGTTAGATGCTCTAAGATCTCAAGGAGTTCTCACTTGTTGTTTGGTATGTAGGATATGACAAGGTCGAGTTGTCTATGCGAGCTCCTAACCATCATGTAGACTCGTACTTAGGGTGTGTCACTAGGCTTACCAATTGCCTTAGTGGCTTGCTCGTACTCCTCATTATCCGAGAATGGCAGATTGATCATGGCTAGCATGTGCATCCAATCTCACTCATCCTTAGGACAAGGGATATACTTAGTGAGAGCATCCCATATGATTTTCTAACTTGCGCATCACCCTTTAGCATGGTTGAGATGGCATCTAAGTCGACTAGCGTAGTCTTCCAAGTATCCACCATCTCTACCCTTATTGCTTTTGTTTTATTGCCTAGGAAGATTAGACCATTGCCCTAGTCTTCTATGACTTGTGTGCATTGCGCATCCAAGGTCAGTCTAACAGGATTTCGTAGTCCACTTCTTTCTTATGAAGTCTATGGAGAACTAGACTCCCACGATCTTCAATGGCCAATTCTTTAATACTCCAAATGGCTTTACTTTCATTCTGTTAGCCAGTGTGATATTAAATCTAGCATTCTCAATAAGCGGGTTACCCCAAGCCTGGTGGAGCCCCACAAAAAGAACACCAAGGAAATAGGGTTTCTAATGCAAGGAGATCTATCTTGTATCATCAACAACCATCTTTTTCATCTTTTATATGATCTCAACAAAGAAAACAATACCAAGAACAAGAAATCTTCACGCAGCTTCATAGAAACAATTCTCCCACTGCTTTAATTTAACAAAATCTATCATTCTCTTCATATTCTTCATAGAATTCATTAATAGACATTAAAAACACAAAATAATACTCCACTTTGAATGGAAAAATATAACATATGATTCATCTTCAAAGATCTCATGGCTTTCTCTCACGATCTCTCATAAATAGATACATTATTTTGCGTTGAATTGGTTATCTTTGATCTCTCTCTCTCTCTCTCTCTCTCTCTCTCTCTCTCTCTCTCTCTCTCTCTCTCTCTCTCTCTCTCTCTCTCTCTCTCTCTCTCTCAATCAATCAATAGTACATCATCTCCTTACTAAAATACTCAATAATTACTCATAATAATCCTTCTTTGGTTATGGATGTCCCTTCCAAAAGGTGTGTCTAATATGAAAGCTCACCAAAGCCACTACAGTGACTCTTCATAGCTTATCACTATCACTTCACTCCAATCTTCTTTTGAGTCTGCAAATAGCTGCTTCTTCCACTTCCTTGAGCTCTTTTGAAAATACATTCACCTATTTCCAAGGCTAGAAAAATTTCCCAAAGTCTCACATACATTCCATAGGAACACTTACAAAGTATACAAAACATAATAGAATAGGAACATAGGCTCTACAGAAACTCAATAGAGGGTTACAAAAGGCCAACAGAAAACATCAAAACCACATAACTCATACTAAAATCATTCCAAACTATCAAAAATCATTCAATGAGCTTTCAAACAACCTCGAACTTCATCAATCATTACTCCATGCTTTATACAGAAGATAAACAGAACAAAATAGAAGCTATTTGAACCAATCTGAACCTCAACAGAACCTATCAAAACATCACATAGCCTCATATCTCTACTGCAAAGTATCATGAGCTTCCAAAACATGATCAACCTCATCCAAAACACTCTTAAACACTTTGAAAACTATTAAACATCATTCAAAATCCATCAAAAATCAACTATTTAGCCCTCAAAAACAACAAAAATCAACAAAAAAAACCAAGTCATTTCAGCATTCAACATATCCTCACACTTAATAAGGGAGCGTCTTCGCGATCTAGAAAAAAGGGAATATAAGTTCATCAAAGAGCTCAACTTAATCTTCCTTAACATCTTCAATAAACCATCCAACCATGACTCCAACTTATAACCTGTATCTAATAAAGAATATTACAAAAGGAAAACCCTTTATCCATTAACATATCTTATAAACATAAGAAAATCATGACAAATTTGTAAAGGATATAAGAGGCTCTGTATCTTCACTTCTTAAGCTTTCCATCCACTATCACCATCACTGAAAATCTCTGAAAGTATATCTCTTGAACAAATCCAATATTCAACCACCACTAACTCATCACATATAGAAATTAACAGAACATAAACACGAAACAACCATCTGAATGGCACCTCCAAAAGAGAGATATATCATTATGAATTATGAAAGATACATCCAAAGATATCAATGAATATGATCCCTCTCAAAGGCTTGATGATTATGAAAACGATCCATGGATAAGGATTCATCTACAAAAGTTTTTGGAGGATTCTGGAAAAATTGAAGACAGCACATCTTTTTTCTAGTAAGACAAGGTATCTGCTAGGCAGACAAAGGGCATGAAAATATAGTACATCCAATTATTGGAAATAAATGTTCACATTGACATTCATGCATAACTTTGGAATGGCCTTTGGATCATTATGTGAATGCCTATGCATATATGCTAGGTACTAAGCAAAGTGAGCCGTCAATCTCACTGAATGATCTATAGATTGTGAATATTACTGAGCAAAATGGAGATAATTTTGATACACTTGACTGACAGTCATCCACTCCCTTGGAATTAATGGATAATTAATATGTGGTCTTGTAAGAGAATCAGTTGAGCTCCATCCTCTTCGTCTATGAATCTTCTGATCAAGCACTACATATCCACTAACCAACTAAGGGGACTGAGAAATAGAAGTGGTAGGAGATGGAAAAGGAACGGGTAAAAGAGGATGAAGAGATGGGTAGGAAAATTTATAAAATGAGGAATGAGCTAAAGAGGGATAAGCTAAGAATTTAGGCAAATCATTTAAGAAAGGTGTTAATTGATAGGTAGGAAAAGTAGAAGGAATATGTATAGATGGTGAAGGACAAGATGGAGATGGGAAAAAGACATGATCTTCAATGAAAGAAAAATAAGTAAAAAACAAAATTTAAGGGGCACCCTGAGGTTGAAAAAGGAGAGGTAAAATGATTGTTGAGTTGGACTTATAAATAAGATAAGCTAGGACCAGATGGACCTAAAGCAGATCGTCAATGGTAAGCATCAAAGAAAGATGAATCAAAGGGATGTTGTTTGGAAAGATAGGGTAAAAGATCCACCCTCTGTTGGTTAATGTCTTGCACATGAATAGAGGCTTTATTCTATCTTTGCTTCAGGATCACAAAATCAATCATTGTATGCCATGAAGTGTCAGGGCAATCAGCCACTTTGGAGGAATAACACTGAAACATTTCATCTATTAGCAACTCCAAATGTTTGACGTACAAGGAAACTTGTAAGACTGCATCCCCAACATACCAAGCTAGATCTTCATCGTTAGGAATCAACAAATCACCTCTTAAATACATATAAGATATTAGCATTGTATCTGAAGTCACAAAGTCTTCAAAAACCATTTGGACTACTTCAGTCTCAATAAGTCAAAAGACCAAGCTCTACTCCATCCATCTTCTAGAAGAGCTAGATCCATCGTTGAGAGCTTAATATAGAAGGCCAACTTTTGTAGCTAATAGTGCACAAAGAATGAGTGATCTGGAGGAACATACTCTTGGAACTACTCAAATGAAGACCATAATAAGTCCATAGCCTTTCCACTTTAGTCGGAAACAAAGGGCATAATGTGGCTTTTTGCTCGTTGAAGAACTACCAAGTCCGTAGGGGACAAAGAAGGAATTGGACGTATAGTAGGACTCTGTGAAGAAGAACATGAGTGAACCAATTGATCATTAAGTTGCTGAATTTTGATGCTGCTCTATTCTAGGGTGGTATTTGCTAATTTAAGCTCCTTTGTCTGGGCAACTATCAAAGCTTGAAGCTCTTGAGATCCCTTCAATAATATATCCCTCTTCTCAGTCACATTAACCACTTGGGTTTTAGTGTCAGTCAACTGAGTGTGCAAACTAGAAATTTTCATTTTCTCAACATCAATGATCTTTGTTTACTGCTCCATCTGAGTACAAAGATCATAAAACCCTTCATGAACATAAGCTAGCTCATCATTTGGTTTATTCAACTCTTCTTTATT
Source organism: Lygodium microphyllum (assembly GCF_053477565.2). Taxonomy (NCBI): domain Eukaryota; kingdom Viridiplantae; phylum Streptophyta; class Polypodiopsida; order Schizaeales; family Lygodiaceae; genus Lygodium; species Lygodium microphyllum. Next base: position 21,910,258 of record NC_141147.1, on the reverse strand, counting down.
CTATTGAACTTCATCAAAGCAAGAGGAATAGAGCTGCTAGATACATGCAGTCATCACTGAGAGCTCAATAGAACACTGGGTGTCTTGACATAGAAAGGGAATTGCATCTCCAACTCTACTAAGCATTGTACAGAAAGAATGGAAAACTCTAGAGTACCATCACGATGTGCTCTGAAAAGATTCAGTGTTGTGAGGAAAGCTAGTAGTTGACTCCTAGATTGAACATGAATGGAAACTGAAGGAACTAGGGCTGATTTAGTCACTCATTTAAGGCATTTCCTCTAAACTACCACAGGGGGAATAGGATCAATATCCTCAATGACAACATCAGTGTGTTCAGTAGGAGGAGGAGCTTCTAGTGGATCAACTATCAAGGTAGGAACTTCCTTCAGAGGGGCAACATATGCCAAGAAGACAGAAAGATAGGAACCAAATGTAACATTAGTTACATTACCCCTTATGGCTCTAACAAAGTGTTGATCCATGGAACATGTATGACATGACTACCACTCAGTTTTGGACTTGAAATTGTTGCTGGTTACTCATAGTTTATAGTTTTTAGACTGCATGTATGTACCCTGGTAGTGAGGTTACAGAAGCTTAAGCTGAAGCAAACACATGGCTTATGTATTGACAGTTATACCTACAGTTGAGACCACTTGTTTGTGGGTTTTTTTGGGGTGTCAGTGGGCTGAAACACCCTCCTTTTTTTTCTGCAATTTAGTGCAAAAAATTGTCATAAACTGTTACGGACTGAACTTGGTCAGTCATACTTATTGGTCTGCAGGGAGTCGACAGTCTATTGCATCATGGCTAATGCACAACCGCCTTCCAGCTAGATAAAATGAGAATGGTAGCCATGCAACAAAGGGAGATCGCAGATCTCAAACAAGAAATGAAGGCTAAGGATGATAGGGAGGAGCATTGGAGACAGCAACTTGAAAATGAAACACAAGAGCTAGTGAAAATGCAAAGAGAGCACAAGCTCCTGATAGTGCAATACCAGGAGCTCGCTACGAAATCTGCTCAGGTGGATGCACTTGTGGCTGAGCTGAATGCCAAAGATGAGGAGAGAAAACAAGACATAGAGCACCAAAAGGAGATTGAGCGCCTAACAAATCAACTAAACTCTGAAAAAGAAGAGCAAGAGAGGCTGGTCAGGGAGTTGGAGGACCAAGAGCAGAAACTCATGATACTAACCCTAAAGCAAGGAGAGAGCTTGGAATAAATGAACAAAAGAGCAGAGGAGTGGGCTGTCCACAATGAAAAGAGGGTGAAGACATTGGCGTGGCGCCTTGCTTTGGTAGAGAAGGAGAAAATCATTGCAGAGAGCAAGGTAGAAGCCGCCTAAGTGGCCTTCGGCACTCAACAGAAAGCCTTCCTTGACACCATCCGGGACACCACCCGCTTAGTGCAAGGAGAGTCGTTGGAGGTGATGTAAAGAAAGCTCGGCATCGCATGTAGAGCCTTATATGTTGGATTGCAGATGCCACCCCTACCTACGGAGGTTAGGCTGAGCTTGGGACAAGCAACAAAAATACCTATTGCTGGCCGGCCTAACCCCCCAGGAAATTGACGCCCTCAGATTCAAAGAGGAAGCACCATGGGGAGGAAGCAAAACTTGAAATCGACATGAACCGATTCAAGGAGGATGTAGTCCCACAACCCCCCTCGCCGCAATCTCAAGAGCCACCACAAGAGGACCCATCTGCGGAAAGAAAAGCCGCATCTAAGGAAAGACGCAGAAAGCTAGTAGAGGAAGCCAGGAAACAACTGAGAGCCAAACTAGTCGTGCTGCCATCCGCACCCCTCCCACCGTGCCCTGATGATCTCCCCGCGGGATTTCACGTAGAACTGGTGCTATGGGAGATATAAGAACAAGGAAAGGATCCATTCACCTTTAATTTTCTCCTACCCAACAGTCTGCGGAGGGTCTTCCCGCTCAAGGTGATGGAAGAGGTGATCACGATCGGTGGCCGGTTGGGGCAAAGATGGCTAAAAGAGTGAGAAAAAACCCCGACCTCTTGGGACACAAAAGCGGCTGATTACTGGCAGAACAAAGTTTTTGAAGTCCCACACACTGTACAGGGCTACAAAAGCCAACCCCTGTGGAGGAGGCAAGTATGCGACATCAGTATGCTCGCCTGGATGGCATTTTGTAATACCCTGCCATTCAAGCGGAACAACCCTACCTAGATGGCATACCCTCGAAGGGTAGGGGTGGATTTTGATGCCACCCTCCACGGGCGGTACGACTTCCCTATTATTTATAACTCTAATGTAGTATCCTTTGAGCATGCCCTTCTCTTTACCTCCAAAAGCCTAGATGATTCTATGACACGCTTTCTTGCGGATTTCTCCTCATGCCCTGACCCTGCCTTTGTAACAACCTGTAATTATCTTAGGTTACTTAAGCTACTCCTTAAGCAAGATCCGACTCCACAAGAGCGCGGCCTACCTCCCCTCTTCTTTGACCCTAATGCTATTGACAGCTGCGCCATGGCTCATCTTATGATGAGGGCTAGTCTCCTTCCCTCTTTTTGCCTAGCCCTCCTGGAAGATATGAATGACAGTCAATTCACTAAGTGCAATCACTCTTTCCTCTCCACCACTTCTCTTCATGTCCGCATGAATCTCAAAGATTACATGCAAAATCGCCAGTTTTTGAGCAAATCCATCTGACCCCCTTCCCCTCCTCATTTAGATGAAGACAATTAGGCATGGCTGTCATTCCATAATTTTTTTTTTTTAAAGAATAACATGAAAGGAAAGGCACACAAGCACTCACTTTTTGCAGAAGCACTTGAACACCACATAGAGCACTATCACTGTACCTAGGGGTTCTCAAGTTAGGTGTGCAGGGTGGCTTTGGTCGGCCAGCTCCGCTCCTAACCCCCTAGCCCTTTTTGCTTCTCCACTTCATACTTAGGGCACATCAAAGGCAGGACATACCTAGGGAGCTAACACTCGCCTATGGTTAAACCTGTCACCCTAAGCCACTTGCACCGCACCTCCCTTAACACAAATGGGGTCCTCAAGTGTGGGACATCACCTAGGCCTGCCTACAATTAGACCCACCTCCCCATTCCACTAGCATGAGCACACTGCACTAACACAGTAAGGTAGACACTCCCCTTAGGGAGAGCACTGCATCTTCTCCTTTCAGGCATCACGCAAGTGGCAAACCACCAACTTCGAAGGCCCCCTTCAACCACTCGCTATCCTTCTGGCTTCCCCGACAAACATCAGTTTTCACACGCACATGAATCTACATGTGGCCCTTCCCTTTACACCATCATTGCCCAAGTGCCTACCACCCTACAACAACACAGAAGTGCCATGGGACTAGCACCCATCTCAGAGGGGGGTAATGTTAACCCCAAGTCGAGATGGCGAAAAATGAAGGAAAAATCGAAAAAAGCATGGAAGAAGAGCAAAGACATCTAGGCGACCTCTAAAGGCTAAGCCGATACCAAAGGCGCGATTTTAAATGAAATGCATCTCAAAAAACTTGGGAAGCTCTTATAAAAGAGCGCCAAGCTTCTTCCTGTGCCAATTGTAAAATATTAGACGGGCATAGGCTAGAGACATAAGGATAGAAGAGGGAAATGGAAAAAGGACCTTGCCACAATGGCCAATCATGTAAAAAAGGGGATGGGTGCCCATGGGATTTTAGGGTTTATATATAAAGTTCAAAAAGTGAATGGAAACTCATTCTTTGGTGTGTGGCTAACAAGAGCCCTCTTCTTCTTGCTTGTGTGTGCTCTTGAGAGAGGGAGTGAGAGTGTGAGGGAGTGAGTGTGTGGGAGTGAGGGATCAAGAGGTTGAAGCTCTTCACCATCTCCTCTTCTCTTCTTCTCTTCTCTTCTCTTCTCTTTTCTCATGCGCGGGGCTATGGAGGATGGATCTTGGAGATGGAGGAGGCTTGAGGATGCTTGAGCTAGCATCAAGAATCGTGGAGCTACCGAGGTGTGCGAGGGAGGAGGCTACTCACATCGGCATCAAGGTAAGCTCACTACATTCGTAGGATTGACGGCACCTCGGCTAGGTGAGAGATAGCCATTAGAGCTCGCTTGAAATGCTTGAAGTAATAAGTGGTCCGTGGGTCTTGGAGGTTGAGCGAAGGCTCCCACAACAAGGCTTCATGGTCCATGTAGAATTTGAAGTACATCGACAATAGATAGTGTCAGAATTTCTCCAAGGCATAAAATATTGCTAGACACTCAAGCTCCGTCAGTGTCTAGTTTTGCTCTCTATTGGTTACTTTCTAGCTTGCATAATAGATAGGTTTTGATCTAGCTTAGAGGGATCCTTTTGGCATAAGACTGCACCTAGGCCTTCAATTGATGCATCATTGTGTACATGGAACTCCTTCATCCAATCAGGAGGCTGCAAGATGGGTCCTTCAATCAAACATTGCTTTAGGGTGTTGAATGCCTCGTCACAATTAGTGGTCTATATGAACTTTGCATCTTTTCTTAGGAGTTTATGCAATGGGTCTGCCTTTGTCGCAAAGTGTGCAATGAATCTTCTATAATAGCCCACATGGCCAAGGAATCCCTTCAATTATTTAAGATTGGTTGGGACTGTTAAGGTGACAATCTTCTCAATCTTGGCAGGATTTATTGCGATCCCTTGTGTAGAGACAATGTGGCCTAGAGAAACTCCTGATGAGATGCTAAAGATACATTTGTCGAGGGTTGAGAGAAATCCCATACTCTTGACATATGTCAAAGCACTGCTCTAGGTGTCCCCAATGCTCACAGATTAGGCTATAGACATAGAAGTCATCGAGGTACACCTCAATGAAGTCATGCAGATGGTTCTGGAAGGCAACCATCATCACTCTTTGAGTAGCAGGAGCGTTACAGAGCCCAAATGACATCACTCTGTGAGCATAGGTTTCCCATTCTATTGTGAAGGTCATTTTGGATGATCTTTTTTTGCAATTTGGACTTGATTGTATCCAGTGAATCCATCCAAGAGGGAATAGAGCACATGGCCTACCACTGTGTCCAACAATTGGTCTATGAAAGGGATAGGGAAATGATCCTTCTTCGTCTTGGAATTTAGCTTTCAAAAATCCACATATATTCGTAGTTTTCCATTCTTCTTGGGTACTACCACAATGGGTGAAACCCATTCATTGTTAGCCACCACTGGGTAAATAAACTCAGCTTCAAGTAGCTTCAGTAATTCGGCCTTCACTAGGGTATAATAATTTGGATTCATGCACCTCTATCTTTACCTCACAAGTTTGGCATCAAGTTCTAAGTCGATATGGTATTGGCATATTGTGGGATCAATCCCATTTAAATCTTTGTACGACCATGCAAACACATCTAAGTTCTCCTTTAGTAGGTCTCCCAAGACCAATAGTTCTTCTTCTAGAAGATTTAGACCCACCTTTAGGTGACATTCAATACCATCAGCATCCACAAATATCAATTGCTTTTCACCTTCCACTTCACGGATGAATGTCCCATAGACTACTTCTGGGTAGAGATTCGACTCCTTCACAGGGGTGGTCTCCTCTTCTGATAATTCAGTGGAATTGATGCCCTCTTTTAATGGAGTCTTAGCTCACTCTTTGGGAGGATGAAAGGGTATCATTACGGTTTTGAGTTTGGGTTGGGGATGAGTTACTTGACTCGAGGATTCATCTTCTAAGGATGCATCCAAGAGCGTCACATAACAGGAACCTTTTGCGTTCCGTTTAAACTACAAGGCAGGGGGTTATTGGCAAGGTGCATCATCATCATCTTCTCTTAGGAAGGGTAACTTTGGGTAACAAGAGCCACTGCTGAAGGAAAGCCTATTTTTCTTAATCCATTTCTTATAAAGGCTTTGATCATGACATGACTCATCAATCAATCCAAAGGATACCATAATCATTCTGTCGAACAGAAAGGGATCTTCTGCTTCTGAGGCTTGAGGAACTTCTTTCTCATCTTTACCTTCTACGAGTAGGATAGACTCTTCTAGCTCGCTTTCATAATCTTCGTCTACATTATCACTTTCATCCTTTTCACATTCTATTTTTGCCTCTATGGGAGCTCTGTAAGAGAAGAACAAGCTCTTTGTTATGTCCTCTACTTTTGCTTCTGTGTCTATCTCTGTCTCTGTCTCTGGCTCTACTTCTGTCTCTCTCTGGATCTGTCTCTGCGACTGCCATGTAATAGGGAGAACAATACATCCATGCTTCTATCTTGCTATCAGAGGTAATTTCAAAAGTCAATTCGAGTTCAGGCAGTAGGAGGTATTTACCCATTGACAAAGACTTTGCTTTCTTCGATAGTTGGCTTACAGTGCCCACTATCAAAAACTCTGCCTCTATTTTCTTGGGAAAGATCTGTTTGATGGCCTCTTTGTCTCCTAATGTACCATTTGTTACTTCATTGGAGGATTTTGTTATGACTTCAATGGACATAGATCCATTGCCTTTTTGCGATCCATACAGCTTCAATACTACTTTTTTGGGTCCTCTACCTAGGGTTAGGGTTCCTTTAAACCAATCCATCCTTGCTCTTACTTCAAAAAGCCAAGGTCTTCCCAACAGCAAAGGGTATGAAGTCCCATAGGAATTTGGTTTAACCACCAAATATGTCAACCAACAGTCTCTTCTTGCAAGGGTTGTCTTCACGTATAAGAGAAGAATGCCCAAAGGCTCAATTTTTATTTTTTTTGTATGGTTCTTCCTCAAACAACATGAACAGAAGGCTTCAGGAATGGTTGGTTTTAGGTACACTCAGTGGGGCTAAATGTCCCGCTTAATAGCACTTTCCACACCATGTATTAGAACACATCACATCCCTTCCAGCTCTCCTGCAGGAGTGGATATATTGGTGGTATTCACCTTTAGTGTATGTAGTTATTCTATAATTACATCCATAAGCTCTTTCTTGATACTTGTGACTGAGTTGGATAGGTACTCCTTTAGATTTTCACCTCTTGGAGTACTTGTAGTACGGTTTTGGGAAGCTTCTGTGATCACTGCATACATTGGTTGGGTTGATCCAAAGGGTTCTTTGTTCTAGTTCTGATTCAGAGCTCCTGTTAAGACTCGGGATTGTTGATTCCAATGGGTAGGATTCCACTGTTGTTGAGTCACCATTGGGAAAATTGTTTGAGGCCACTATTATTGTGGTTGAACCATCATTTGAGGCAATGTCGTCTACGGCCACTATGGATTAGGTGCATTGTATTACGACATTGTTTATCTCGAGGTAGGAATAGGGAACTATCCTAGGATTGCATTTGGTGGGTATACCATTCTTGGAATGGAAGGAGGTAAGACTCCTCTCCCTGAGGTAATTGACAACGTTGCTTCAACTTCATCATACAGTCTTGCACCTTTCACTGCAGCTTGCAGATTGACTGGTCTTCTCAATTCCACGAACTTGCGAACTTCTAGTTGTAGGCCTCTGAGGAAAATTCCCTTCTTGATGCCTTCATCCAAATGATGATTGATCCATCTCTTCAATATGGATTCTATTTGCGAGACATAAGCTTCTACTCTTTCTCTAGAGGAGTGACTTAGGTTCATGAACTCCTCTCACATCCACTCTTCAAAACCTTCACGCCTGAATTTAGTGAGGAAAGCTAGGTCATCCCATGTGCCAAAAGTTCTTGCTACTTGTGGGGGAGCTACTGAGCTCTACCCTGAGACCTACGAACCGCTTATTGATCAAGCGTTTCAAGCCAAGCTGCCATGGCTACCTCTCACATAGCCGATGCGCAATACCTACCTTGTGGGTGTAGTGAGCTTACCTTGATGCTTGATCAAGTTTCCTCCTCTCTCTCACACTCCGGTAGCTCCACGATCCTTGTGGCAAGCTTAAGCAACCTCAATCCCCCTCCATCAAGCTCCATCCTCCATAGCCGCACGAGATGAGAGAAGAGAAGAAGGGAGGGGAAGATGAAGAGAGAAGATGGGGAGCTTCTTCTCCATGATCCCTCACTCACACACACTCACTCCCTCACTCTCTCACACTCCCTCAATCCCTCACTCAAGCACGAGTAAGAAGGTAAGAAGCAAGAGAAGAATAAGAAGAAGCTTTAGCCACACCCAAGAATGAACTTCTCATTCACTTTTGAACTTTATATACATGCCCTAATTTTTGGGCAATCATCCCCACTTTTTACATGGCCGGCCATTAGCCTAGGCCCTCTTTTCCTATTTCCCACCATTCTAACTTATCCCATTTCCACTAATGCATACAATTGGCATGGGAGTGAGCCCGGCGCTCTTTTTACAAGGATTCGGGAGCGCCTTCATATTTAATGGCGCGCTTTTACTCTCTTTTTTTCTCGAGGCGACACCATCGTTCAAATTTTCAGAGTCTAACCTCCATCCAAGATGCCTTTTCCTTTCTTTGTCATGTGCCTTCTTGGTTGTCTCCTTCTTTCATTTCTCCCGCACTTCTGCTCCATTTTTCGTTCCTCTGTGCTGCAGTAAACATTACCCCCTTCTAGCAGAGTGTCAGTCCCATGGCACTGGGGTGGGGAGCAGCAGGGTAGTTGGGATTGGTGCTAAGTGGAAATGGTGGGTAAATGAGCACTGTCGAAAAGGCGGCGCTGAGATGAGAGATGGTGGGGTGTTGGTTCTTGGTGATTTGGAGAGGTTTCGGCTTGCTTTGATCTGCATGAAGATGCTCAGCCTTCTTTACACAGTTGGAATTTGTCATCGGCAATGACTACCAAAACCGAGGCTCCATTATCAGTTGAAGAACACATGGTGCCAAGATGTAGCCAATGGCGGCTCGACTGAGTTACGAACAGCCTGCAAGAGAAAGTTGTGCACTCCCTAAGGGGATATCTGTCTCACGGTGAGGTGTAAGTGCATGTGCAGTGGAACTAGGAGGTGGGTCAAGCCCTTGGTAATGTCTCACACTTGAGGACCCAGTTCGTGCGTTGTTGGAGGTGTAGTGCAGTGCAGAGCTTAGGGTGACAGGTCTGAAAGACTTGCCCTTGATGTGCCCTAAGCGTGGAGTGGGGAGAGGAGCTACAGGTGATCCCTAGGTGCCATGAGCAAAGTGTGTGCTTCTCTCTTTTTTTTTTGTGGAAGGCATTTGGCTAGTGCCGATCACCGTTAGTTGAAGCATGGGGAGGTCGCATGCATTGGGATAGAAAGGCACGGCTTTGGAGATATTCTTTAATTGCAACTCGGGCCTTCAGAGGTGTGGATGACAAAAAGGGGTGGTTACACCTTGTGAAGTGGGTGTCATTCATGTTTTCTAAGAGCTCCAAGCAAAAGGAGGGGAGGAGGGATGCCCTCATCATTAATCGAGTCATGGCTCTACTATTGATGCCTAGATTGATGTCAAAAAAGAGGGGGGGGAGGTGAGCTTCTTCAGCGGTAGGCTTTTGTAGTAATAGGAATTTGAGCAACCTAAGATAGTTGTAGGTGGTTAGGAAGGCAGGATCCGGGCAAGAGGAGAAGTCCACGAGGAAGGGGGTGATGGATGGAAGAATATCCTGTTGTCTAAAGACTAAGCATTCCTCGAGAGTTTGAGCATTTACATTATACATTTTAGGAAAGTCAAAATCCCCGTGGCACGGTCATAGTCCACTCCATGCCGGCGGGGGTAGGACATGTGGAAGGGGTCATTTCGCTCCTTAGGGAGTGAGCTGCAGAAGGCGTTCCAGGCATCAAAATTGGCGTCCCAAATCCTCCGCCGCCACTTTGGCTACGCCTGATAGCCTTGGACGGATTTGGGAATCCGATTCACCTTGTCTTGCCAATAGTCTGCAGGCTCCTGCCTCCATTGGGTCATAATTAGGCTCCTTTCTTCCACCCAACGGTTTGCTAGGTCATTGGCTGGCTCCTTGATTTTGGATAGGATACTGAGTGGCAGCACCCGGTCCAGCGAGCATGGGTAGGAGAAGGACATCTCAAAAGGCCTCGTCTGAAACTCCCAGTCACACCAGATGACCAATTCCTGCAGCCAATCAATGGGGTTGGGGTCCCTTCGTAGTGGTACTAGCTTGTCAGAGAATTGTCTTGGTGGCAGTGTGACCGGGCTCTACATTGTGCATCCTTTGCCAGCTCTGTCTCCTTCTTGTGGCTACCACAATGTGCTTTGGCATGTGGGCATCTTCAATCTCGTCTGGTGGGAGGTCTGGTAGAGGGGGACTGGGTGCTTTCCATAGTTCTTCATCGGCCTCTTGGTCTAAATCCGGGCCTTCCTTAGTATCTTGTTTAGCCACGGCTGGGATTGTTTGCAATGGTGGTATGGGCGGCTCCTACTCTTCGAATCCCGGGTCCTTAAGCTCAACAGTGGAGAGGCTGGTACTGTGCAGGTAGCTAAATTATTGTTCCTTGGTGAGTCCCGTGCTGGCGAGGAGCTCCCATTCCTATAGATCATACCTTAGCGCCCGAGTAGTCAATTCCAGTTTTCTTCTCACCCTTTCCACTGAATCATCGCCCTGTGCTTGGGTGACATGGAGCACGGTGCTGAGGAAGGCTTGCCTTTGTGCATGGGTGCATACATTGGCTGCTTCAACTCTAGATTCGGCAAGCACTCTCTCACACTCTGCCACCGCCAAGCGCTCCATTAATTGCCAGATTTTGTCAAAGTTATTTGCTTCCCAAGCGTTGACTCTTTCATCCATCTTCTGTCTTTCCTCTTCCATCACACTCGCCAGTGTGGTCATCATCTGTTGTTGTTCGTTGGTTAAAGCCCAGAGTTGATGCCACTCCCTGGACTTCCGAGCCAGCTACGCTTCGGCGATTTCCTTCGCTTGAGTTGCAATACTGAATTTATGCTTTGCCTCATTGATTTGTTCTGATCTCTCCTGTGCCAGCTGCCCATGGCTCTGGATTTCTACAAGGTTCAGTCTCTGTTGCATGAAGGCCATGGCCATGAGGGCCTCAGTGTCTTCATTGGCAACTTCCAATGCCCCTTGCAGCCGTTGTACCTCCTGTTGTTGTTCTTGCACTTCCGTGGTGAGGGTTGTGGACCGGCCCTGTGCCAGGAATTCTATCTCTTTCTAGCCTATTTTGCTCCTCGAGCTCATACTGAAGCTTTGCCATGGCATCCCCCTGCCCCTCACTCGGTTCACCTTCTTGAGTTACCGATAGGCCGTACCCCTCTAGTCTGGCCGTTCTTTGCTCTAGGTCGGCATACTGTTGCACCAGCAACTTTAAACTCTGTTGCTCGGCCACCAGGTTCTGTTCTTCATCCTCCAGCCTCTGTCGTAGGCGCTTCTCATTGTCCTGGGCCTCCTTCTTTTTTGCCTCCAGCTGGTCTTGTAACGCCTTGATCTCCCTTCGTCGGTTAGCCTCTTGCTTTGAAACTTCGAGCTTCAGGGCCGCCGAGGTTTCCCTTTCTTTCTCCAGCTCCAATAGGGCCACCTTCTTTTCCTCCTTTGCCGCCTCCAGCTGCGCTAAGAGCTCGGCCATGTAGGCATAGTAGTTTGCTCCCAGTGACAGGGGGATAGGAGCTGTGGTGGTAGATGTTTCGAGTTTTTGCCGTCTAGGGTCTTTCCTGGATTCAGCATCAGCGGTGGCAGGTCTTTTCGCACCAGGTTTTGGGACAATCTCTGCCACCTTACTGACGAGCATTTGCATCATGCTCATCAGTTGGGCAGTGTCTAGAGAAGGCGCGGGCTGTGGGGAATTTGGAGTGTCTATTGGCGTTGGCACGAAGGAGGGAGGCAGGGGATGTAACAGTGACTTTCCCTTGCCTACGGTCATCGGGACTGCCCTCACACTGCGACTCACTTTGGCTTCATGGTGAGGACCATAAGGGTTGATTTCTCCTGGTCTGTGAGCTTCTTCAACAGACCTGCGAGTGGCCTCAGCCAACTCAACCAGTTCCTTCATGCTCAGTTCTTAGGCTTCCTCTTCCGCCCTTCTCTGTCGTTCCTCTTCTGCCCTTTTTGACTCCTCTTTAACTCTTGCGAGTTCTTCCTCCTCCTCCTTCTGCAGTTGTTCTCCCAACCCACATGACTCTTTTCGAGCCCTCTTCACCTCGGCTCGCTCCCTTTTGCTCAGTGTCTTCGCCCTCTTTTGGCCCTTATTGTCCTTCGTTTGCGTTTGAGACCCGGCCTTTTGCGGGGGTGGTGCTTCAGGCTCCCCTACATCGCTAGCCGTCCTTTCACTTCAGACTTCCTCTTCTCAACGTGGTGAGTCTTGGTGCTCAATCTGCTATCCCTCCACGCCAGCACCCTTGACGGCCTCGTCAATGATTGCTATAAGTATACCTCCATACTTGATCATGGAGGCCTTGATGGCAGGCTTTTTCCTCGTGGATCGTGCGGTGGAGGCTGGGGATTCCCCACCGGCTGGCATTGTAGAGCTGGAGCTAGAAGGGCGGTTAAACTCTTTATAGTCTTCTGGACGAAACCGTTCCAGTCCAGCTCCTTTGGGACCCCTGCCACAATGCTTTCTAGTAGTGGTACACTAATCTTGTTCATGAGGGCATTGTACCTGTGGCTGGAGAAGAGAGAATGAATCATTTTAGCCTGCATCCTTGTCGCCGGGTCTGGAATGTCGGCTAGACTAATTCCATCGACTGTGTGTACATCTTTCTTTTTTACTCCCAGCATGGCGTATACGTCCCTTTTTGGGCGTCTTTCCTTTTTGGGCATGAGTCCCAGGGCTCTTTCGACAGTGGCGACATCAAGGGGCACCTGTACCACTCGTCTTTCTTGATTACCTTCCCTTATCATGACCGTGCTACAGCTTCGTTCTTCATTGAAATTTCTCAAGAACTCTACGCACATGCTGTAGTCGACAGCCTGCCCGACTTTCTCTACGTACTTTTGGAGGCTGCATTTGTTCACCAGCTCTCTTACAGCGGGCTCCTCCGAGATAGCCTCATCCAGGTTCATGATATGCTCGAAAGTAAATTGGCTGAATCCCCATGTTTCAATGCTGATTCCATATTTCATCATCTCTGATTCCGTAAATGGAAGTCTGCCCTGTCCTGCCATGGTATGTGCCTATTGTCATTATCCCAGTCAATGTTAGAGTTACGATTTGATTCATTCCTAGCATATACCAAGAAAAAACATGTGCGCCAGTTTACTGGGCAGATTTAAGGAGATGAAACTTTTTTAGAAATAATTAATGGCCAACTTCTTTTCCTCCTTGCTTCCTTTCCTCTTTTGAATTTAGTAGAGCGTTGTTAGCCTTCACCCTTTTGTTACCTCACTTGGTCAGTCCCTTGATCATCACTGGCTCTTCTTCCCTCTTTTCTAAGTGGCATAGGGGAGGGAAGGCTCGCATGGGCTGTGTGGGGGGGAGGCCTACTTGGCCATAAGCCAGGTATACAGGTTAGGGTTGTATTCAAACTGGGCATGGTGATCAAATTCGCCTGGTTGCAAGGAAGCTTGAGTGATGTAGGTTAAATCATCATGGAATATGTCTCCCGAGTTGAGGCGACTAGCAATGTGCAACTCCTCCTCTGTGAGGAATTGGTCGATGTATGGGTGGGCCAGTAGTAGCTGATCATCTAAGTGTAAGTTGTGTGTAATGGCCAGAACTCTGAATGAAAGAGGTGCCACGTACGTAGGGTCACGTTCAATTGTTTTGATTGCCCTCCTTTGCTCAGCATTAGTCATGATCCGGTGGCATTTTTTCTCCCATTGGAGTTGTAAGGCGTACCACAGTTTTCAGGAATGGAGAAGCAGAGCTGGCAAGCTGCACAAGCTCCTCAAGTTCACGTTCCGGCATAGAGCGAGCGGGCTTGCGGTATGAGGTAACTAGTCATCTGAGAACAACCTGTTTCTTTGAGATCTCTCCATTAGTGATTAGCTCGGCCACAATTTTGGGAAACTTGATGGTCATGAACTCGTAGTCCTCCCAAGTGCATGGCAACGAGCGAACATCGGAAGTGAGGGGTTCATCAAGAAGTCCTAGGTCAAGTCTCTCGTAGCTTCTAGTGAATGTAGTGAAGGTATCGTCCAACTCCTTGATACACGTCACTACGTCATTCCCACAGGTCTCAACGAGATCCTTGGCCGCTGACAGGAAGGATCATCTTTCGTATGAAGGTTTCAGACCCGCTGGTGGCGATGGAGCAGTTGGGCTAGACAGTAGTGACTCCCTTGGAGAGGTCATTAATGGAATTGTGCACTTTGGATCATTTGGAAACGCTGCGGCGAGCTCCCGTGCCCTAGGGAGCATGCTGCAATTCATTTGAGCGGGCATGGGGGTGTGCACCTCGTCTGACCTGGATGGTGCTGGATCATCCGGTTTGGGGCACTGAAGGTGCTGGGTGGCCTTAACTATCACCATTGTTGGTTTGACATTCCATGCGACTTGTGCTTTGCCCATGCCAGTCTGTCCAGCTGGAGTGGGACTGCCCAAAGTTGACTCTTTCAGGTGTCTGACCTTAGGCACCCATATCCAGGGTTTGCCCTCATAGTATCTCTGCACTCGCAGGAGATCTTTTGGCATCCATCGTGGCGTGGTGGTGCACCCATGTCGATGGCGCCTGGGCTGCCTGTTAGGCTGATAATTTTTGCATTTAGAAGCGTGTTTCTGTAGTCTAGCAGGAGGCAGCGCTCGCTATTTCGGCACCCATATATGCATGGGCTCCCTGACCATGTGGACGGCTTGAGTGGGTTTGCCTCTAGCGGTTGGGGTACGAGGTAAGGCATCCCTACCCTTTTCCTTAGGCTTGGCTGCGGGGATCTCCATCAGTGGCTCTGTAGTTGTAGAAGGCGCAAGATGGCCCTTGCTGAAAGGAGTTACTATACACACATTGCCCATGGTCAGGTGAATGCGGTCTAGGTTGTAGTCCACATTGCAACTTGTCTGCTTTTTGAAAGTGCGCCCTAGTAGTGATTTATCACCGGCCCCTTTAGTGTTTGGTAACACATAAAAGATGACTGGGATACTCCTAGACTCGACGGAGACAGCCGCTTGGCATTTCCCTAAGAGGGGGTAAGTGTTGCCCCCAAATGGCCTAAGTTTCGCATTTGTGGGCTGTAATTTGGGCTGGCCAATGCGTGTCCAATGGTCATGTGTCAAGACATTCTGGTCAGCCCCTTTGTCGATCAGAGCATCAAAAGAATATGTCCGCTCTGTGGTGACCGTGATTCGAAGGTAGGCGGGTGCCACTGCTTCTTCATTGTGATCGGTTAGTTCGATGATTGTGGCCATGCAGACAGCGACGGGGGGTTTGCACATTGATGGTTTGTGCAGCAGATGGGAAGGGGGATAGTACTTTTTCATGCAACTGCCATTGAAGAAGCCTATTCCTTCCCCTTCGAGTGTCTCCAACTTGACATTGCTCGTTCTGCTAATTGCACGCACCCGGAAAGGTCCCAACCCTCGAAATTTCATTTTCTATTTGTGCCCTTTCACTGAGTAGAGTAACATGAGGTCCCCGTGATCAAAGTTGCGCTGGTTGACGTGCTTGTCATACCACAGCTTTCGTCATGCCTTTTCGTAGATTAGAGTGTGGGTGGCTAAAAGCCGAGTTTCTGTGAGACGCTCTAGTTCCTCTAAGCAGTTAGTCCAAGCCTCTCTCCCTTCCCAACGCTCCTGTGCTACTATTCTCAAGCTAGGGACAAAAAATTCTAGAGGTAGAATGGCCTCCGTCCCGTAGGTCAACCCAAAGGGTGTTTGCCCGATAGTCATCTTATAAGCTATCTAATAAGCCCACAAGGCAACCATCAGCTTATTATCCCAGTTGCTTCGTGATGTGGATACTACCTTAGTAAGCATGTTAACTAGGATTGTATTTGTGGACTCCACTTGGCCATTTGCCTGCGGGTAGTAGGGGGAAGACCTTCTATGAATGATTAAAAAGGTTGAGAGCAGGTGGAATATTACTTCGTTAACGAAGTGTGCACCTTGATCACTCACTAGTTCAATTGGACACCCAAACCGTGAAAAGACCTGTTTCCATAGGAACTTCGCAGTGGTCCTAGCATCGTTCCATCCGGTGGCTCACGCCTCCGCCCACTTTGTCAGGTAGTCCATTGCCACAATGATGTAGCGCGCCTAGGAGTATTGAGCTGCTAGACTAATAGGTCCGATGAAGTCAATGCCCCATTTCTTGAAGGGCTGTCGAGCTATTATGGGGGTTAACTCCATCTTATCTTTGCGCATAGGTATCTTCGTCCTCTGGCATTCATCACAGTGTTTGACGAACTTAGTGGCGTCGCGGAATAGGGTGGGCCACCAGAGTTGGGATTGTAATACCTTACGGACAATCGTGTCCCCACTAAAATGCCCGCCAGCTATCCCACCGTGTGCCTCTCTCAATACATTGTGCATCTCATGCTCGCACACACATCTACGTAACAACCTCTCGTCCTGACTCAACCTATAGAGTTGACCAGCAATTAATTGGTATGGCTAGATTTTTAAGTTGAGTCTCCTTAGCCTGGCTTTCTCAATAGAGCTCTCTGGCAGGCCATTTTCTAACACTTGGACAGCATCGTCCGCCCAATAGGGTGTCAAATCAGCTCTAAACAAGTCCCCTTCGCTAAACAGGCCAAAGAGGTGCGCATTCGGTAAATCGTCAGGGATGCCTTGGCCAGCAGCTTCCCCGGTGGGTATGCGGGACATGTGATCCGCCATGTAGTGCTGCTTCCCTTTACGCACAATCACTGAGAAGTCAAACTCCAGCAGGAGAAGTAACCACCTTGCTATGCGGCCTGTGGCACATGGCTTGTTTACGAGATACAACAAGACTTGATGGTCCACGTAAAAGACGAAGAGTGTAGCCAACAGGTAATGCCTAAATTTCTTCACGGCGAACACCATGGCTAGCCCTTCCCTTTCTGTAGTGGAGTAGTTCATTTCTATTTCGGTGAGCTGCCTGCTAGCAAAGATCATGGGGTAATCAAGACTATGTTCACCAGGTTGGCATAGAACGGCTCCGATGGCAAATTTGGAGGCATCTATGTGTACATGGAATGCTACACTCCAGTTTGGGGCTCGTAAGATGGATGCAGTGGTGAGGGCCTTCTTTAACTATTCATACGTGCGTTGGCATTCCTCAATCCACTCGAATACAATCAGTAGCTTGTACAATGGTCTAGCAATCAGCGCATAGTTTAGTACAAAGCGTCAGTAGTATCCTGTGTGGCCTAAGAAACACTGGACGCCCTTGTAATTGGTGGGCGGTGGGAGATCGATAATGGCCCTGACTTTTGAAAACTCAGTGGCAATGCCATTCCGTGACACTACATGCCCTAGGATGCATCCGTGCTTCACCCAGAACTGGCACTTCAAGGGGTTCAGTGAGAGTTTGTATAATCAGCATCATTCGAAGACGGCTCCCAGCCTCTCTAAGTGTTTGTCCCAACTGGAGTGTATGCATAGGTCGTCCACAAACACCTCCATCTCGTATCGCAGCATATACTTGAAGATCGTGCACATCAATCGTTGGAAGGTTGCAGGAGCATTCATTAGCCCAAAGGGCATAACGATGTAGGCAAAGACACCCCACTCCGTGGTGAAGGCAGTCTTGTGCCTATCGTCAGGATGCACTTGCACTTAATTGTAGCCTAAGAATCCATCTAGAAAGTTGTAAGCTTATTTCCCTACTACTCTCTCCAGCATGTGCTTGGTATATGGCAAAAGGTAGTTGTCTCTCTTCGTAGCAGCATTCACCTTCTTGTAATTCACGCACACTCGAATCTTGTCGTTCTTTTTCATAACTGTCACTATGGGCGATACCCAATCTGTGTGCTCGATCTCATATATAAATCCCGCCTTCATGAGCTTATCAATCTCTTCCTTCACCGCATGAGCGTGTTTGGGATTCATAGGGTAAGGTCTCTGCTTCATTGGCACCGCTTCTGGGACCATGGGAATGTTATGGGTCACAACCTTAGGATCGACTCCTCTCAGTTCCTCCAAGGACCAGGTGAACACATCGACATACTCTCGCAGGAGAGCAACCAGCCTAGCCTCCTCCTCCTTGGTCAGGTTGTCAGCAATGAACATGTGTCATGGTTTCTTGCCCTCCTCTGCCAGGTCGACTTCCTTGACCCTGGTGGGTCCCTCAATTGGTTCCCTGGCTTGCCCTTATCTATTTGCTCCTAGCAAAACCACCACTCTATCACCCTTCTTAAACTTTGTGAAGCATTTGGGTAGGTCCTGTGGTTTCTTTTGCCTCTCTCCTTCTAAGTCTCTAGTTTGCTTCCTGGTCCCCTCCTTAATCCACTTGCGCCTTAAGTGGATTGGCAAGTCCCCTTTAGTGCATCTGACAATAGAGGGTTGGGGTATTTCAGGATCACTCTCTATACTGACTTCAGACTCCGAGTTAAACTCACATCCCTCGCTTGAGGAAGGGGTTTCGCCCGGGGGTCGTAGTTCAGAAGGTGACTCCGTCTTCAGTATTGGGACTACCAGCGATTGTGCCACCCCTGCCTGCTCATAGTCCATAGCTCCGACCTGCTCCAGCCAGGTCCTATCGCATTCCATCCGCACAACTTCTTTTCCATTCCAGCCTAGAGTCTACCTCAATCTGCTCGATTGCTCTCCCTTCAGTGTCATAATCTATCGTGCTAAACCCTTCCTCACTCTCATCCGTCTCAGGGCGACAGTGCTCATACTTCTCATCACCGGAATCTTGCCCCTCCGACTACTTGTCATCCCCTAAGTTTTTCTCTCTGATCTCCTCTTCGTTGGTGATTAAAGCTCAATTGTATGATAGGTTGAGATCGTGCACTTTGATCCATTCCCATTTAGGCCGAGCCAAGAGATCGCTTAGGGGCTTTAGATTAGCCGCTTTGCTGCCTTTCAATTCAGTGGTTAGGTACCCTACGATTCCCTGAAGCTCGAGCTTGTTCGTGGGGGTGTGGAACAGGACCGGTCTCCTTGGATCCTACAAGCTCCCCGCCATCATGCAAAGTGGCACAGTGGGCTCCTCTGCTGGCATGCTTGGTGACTTAGCCACTTGCTTATACAACTCTTCCTCATCTGAGAATGGCAGGTCAATGGTTGCCAAGACGTGCATCCAATCCCTCTCGTCTTCAAGGCAGGGAATATACTTGGTTAGCATCCCATAGTGCTTGCACGCCTGGGCATCGCCTTTTAGCATGGTCGAGATGGCATCGAGGTTGGCTATCTGGGGTAGTCTTCCATGTGTCCATCTCAACTCTCACCGCCTCCATCCTATTCCCCAAGAATATGAGGTTGTTTCCCCAGTCTTCAACCACTAGTGTATTCCTCATCCATGGTCGACCTAGCAGTATGTCATAGTCTACCCCCTTCATGACAATGAGGTTTACGGAAAACTGCACTCCTGCGATCTTCACTGGCCAGTTTTTTAAGACCCCGAGTGGTCTGACCTTCATTCCATTGGCCAATGTAACATTAAACCTAGATGCTTCCATAGGTGGGTTTCCCCAAGCCTATAGAACTGCGTGGCTCAAGACACTGACCCCTGCGCCGGTGTCCACAATTCCTTTCCGGGTTGCGTCCCCTAAGGCTAAGATAGATAGGACTGCATGCATCTCTGTGCCTTCCCAGAAAGCATTGATGTGCAGTGACCTTAGAGCCGAGTGCAGCGTTAGGCTTGGAATTTGCGTGATTGCATCCTGCTTGTGCAAGTCAGCGGCAGCATGCTCCCCCTTTCCCTCCACCCAGTGCCTCAATTCTCGCCACAATGGAGGGTGCTGCTGAAGCTGGTCTCCCAAATTAATGGTCACTGGGGTGGTTACTACGGTGGTGAGGAGGTGCTGGGTAGTTGGCTTTCTCCTCGGTCACCACTCTTCAGCCACATGTCATGGCTAGCTTGTTGATAAGCTTCTTCCTGGTCTTACCTTTGTGGCATCTCTCATGGTTTTAGTGCATTCCTCGATTGAGGCCGCGATGGCGAATCGGGCATGCTTGCACTTGAAAGGTCCTCCATCGGATCCTCCAATATGGGGTCTACATCTTTAAGGTGTTCTTGGGCATCCTTGACCCACTCCTTTACCTTGGCAATAGCCTCAAGTTGCCGACTGGGATGAGGGTATTCCCCCCCCTTGGCGCTACCTAGTTCTGCCATCTTGGGGGGGGGAGGTCTTTGCCTCGGCATCTGTGACCCCTCTTCCCGCCACTAAGGTTGTATCTTCCTCAGTCTTAAGAGTGATCCTAGCGTCTGCTCTCTTTCTCCTTCTCCTCTGGCTTTTCTTTCCCAGCGAGGCTGCGTCCAAGTTACTTGGCCCAGGCAGTGAGATGCTTGTTTGTCTTGTTTGCACTCGCGTCATGACATGCAGCGGGATGGGTGTGTCTTCTCCGCCAAAGGTCTCTATGCCAAATAGCCCCAAGGGCACAGAGGGCACGTTGGCCAAGCTGGCTGATGGTTTCTGCCTAGGGTAGGTCAGCCTTGTCCTAATTTGCATGTTTCCTTTCTGGGCAGCATGATGATATATGGCCTGGATGACCGCAAGTCCACCATGAGATTGGGTCCTGGCTTGGTCCTCCAAAGCCTCTACCTCTTCCTCTACCCAGCGCCATCACCGGCACTGGTCGATAGTCCATCAGGACTAGATTTCCTTTCTCGTCATAGGAGATGTATGGGTTTATGTAGCTTTCTTCTTCACTAGGTTCCTCCACATAATGAACAGGAGCGTCACTCGATGGTTGGGTTACGTAGGGTCCTGGTGGTCTGGGTATGCTTGTTGGGTTCATCTCTAGCCTAAGGATGACTGGTCTCGTGTCGTTTGGTGCTGGGAGTATCAGTTGAGCTCCCCTGCCAAGGAAGTTAGATGGCCTGTTGCCTAGGTAAGGAGGGTTGTATTGCTGCACATACGGAAACCTCTTGGGCAATCTGCAGCAGTGCAACGCGTCATGTCCGAACCTACCACAGTTTGAACACGGTCTAGATCTAGGATCTTAACACTCGGCTGGGAGGTGGTTTCCACCACAGTGTATACACTGCACGTGGGCTCGCGTAGGCTTCCTTATTTGTTCTTGCAAACGCACAAGCTCCATTCTCACCTGAGCTAGGTCCTAGCCTTAGTTGACTCCCTTTCCCTTATCCCATGCACTAGAGCTCTCTCTCTCACCCAACGTCATTGACCGCTCTGAGGCCCTCTCACCTGCACCACCCCGACTGGCATTCCTCATGCTTCGCTCCCTCAGCTGGTCGTCTATCCTTATTGCTTCATCAAAAACCCTAGCCATCACATCTCTGTGTAGTGTGGAGTTACTAGCCAATGCCTTGTAGAGTTCCTCACTATGGATTCCATTTATGAACACTATAGACACAGCCTTTTCGTTAGGTCACTCATTGGTCGGGATCTTCTTGAAGAGGCTACATACATGTGAGACGTAGTCTCTTACCTCCTCTTTTTCTCTCTGGCTGACATTCATCAAGCGGACGATGAGGTTGTCAGAGTATCCTACCTCAGAGAACCTCTTGATAAAGTGGTTCTTAAGATGGGCAAATTTCCCACGCTCGGCTGCATCCAGGCTGGTGTACCACACCCTCCCCTTGTCACCTAAGCACAGCCCAAAAGCTTGGGAGCATTGTGCAGGGTCTGTGAGGCCGTTTGCTTCACAAACCTATTCGAACTGCTCCACAAAGCTATATGGTTCGTTGCTAGGTTCGTACTTGTCCAGTTGTTTTGCCACTTTAGGGATCCTAGATTGCCCCTTTGCCCCTTGTGTGACCCCTAATCTTGAGAGTAAGGTTGTGGCTAAGGCTGCCACGCTTTGCTCAGCGGATGTGTTGTCCATGAGCCACCTGGCTATAAGTTCACTTAATGACAAGTCAGCCTCCACTGCTTGCCCGCTCTCTCTCCGCATTTGGTCCTGCCTTTGCTGCTCCAGCCAGGGCACACGCACCGGGCCTCATATATATCCACGTCCTGTTGGAGTTTCCTAGCCTTTTGCTCGTGGTTATAGGCAATCATACTCTCTAGCGCTCTTCTGATTGCCTTTCATTCCTCTTCTAGGGTCGCTACCACTTCCTCTATTGGCCTACCCCGAACTACCGTCCTGGCCAGCAAGTCATACTCGTTGACCAACTCCTGCAACATGACTGGGAATTCTCCCAAGTCCAGTCTGTCCTCTCTTGATCCGCCTTGGGATCCTGACATTGCTTCCACTTCTCATCTCACTGGGTCGTTGATCAACTTGAGTAGCTCTAATGGCGTTCGATTCTCTATGTTGCGGTCCGCTAGATCTTCATGTCCTCTCAGGGCCCTATAGATGGAGTTCCCTAATAGCCCGCTATGCCTTGCGATCCTCTCCTAGTAGTGGGTTCCTTGATATTATTATGTTTCCTATTAAGCTCCTTGTTACTAAAAATCATCATTAATCTTATCCACAACTTGTGCTTAGTGCTTTCTAGTGCTCAGTGTGGAAGCAGGCTTTTCCTTTCCTGGTAGTGCACCCTAGGTGATGAAATCGGAAGGTGAGATGAGGATGCACTAAATGCCTGATGCAGGCTCCACCCCACTGCTTCTGGTTGTGGCCGGATGTGGCTTTTGGTATAGGTCCTGGCCACTCTAAAGTCTTACAGAAAGACCCTATTGCATTCCCTATCCTGCTTCAAGGTTGGTTAGTTGGTTGGGCTGGTCGCCGAATGTTGCATCCAATCCCAATTATGTCAGCCCGGTGTCTAGCTATTTGGGGTGAATCTTCGATCACCTTGTCTGGTATCCAACTTCCAAGATCAAACTGGGTTCCCTGGGGGGGGTGGGGGTCAGAGACGTCACCAGGGCACCCTGGACTGTGGCCTAGGTGAATCACCTTCTATTCAAGCTCTAGTGCTCTGGTCCAATTCTAGGAATAGGAGGGGCTGGTCCGATTCTGGGAATCGGACGGGTGGGTCCAGTCTTACTTTGGTCCGGCTTCCCTTAGTCAAATGGGGGTGGTCCTGACCACTGTAATGGATTAAGTGGCTCAAGTTTAAGACTCGGACGCGTGGCTCGACTTGGTGGGCTAGTCCGATTCTGGGAATCAGATTCAACTGGTCCGATTATGGAAATCAGACGGTCCGACTCTTGCAATCAGACGGTCCGATGGACTGGTCCGACTGCGCGGTAGACAGCCCGCAAGTTGCGCACGAACAGCACCTTTAGGTCAATGCCTACTCTATCAAATCGTGCCTCACTTTCCAAATCAATGCGAGCAACAGAGGGAAATGTCTGGCATACCTCAAAGTGATGGGGCGCTCGATCGGTCAGCACTTCACGATCTCCCGCAGCTCTCTCTCTCTCTCTCGCTCTCTCCCGGGCTCCCAATCTCACAATCGTCTCAAAAAATAGGGTGTCAAATGTGGGCATCCTAGTCTGTTGTGCCCCTTATTACCTCCCTCAATCTGTTGTAAACTCAGAGACTAATCTCATACACTCCAACAGCTAGATGTCTGAATTTGCACCCCAACTTCCCTGTCTCCAGTAACAGCAGAACCCTTCTATTTCCTTCTTTTTCCTATCCTATCCTTAACCTATTGCAATAGAAAACAGAAACAGAAATAAAGATAGGTGGTCCTACTCTACATTCAGTAGCAAATCAAAATACTTACTTGCTCCAGGGATTAAAACCTCCTAATCCTCCTAACTATCTCAAGCACCGGTTCAGGCTGCAAACCCTACTGCAATGCTAGATACGATGCGCGTGGCACTCGAGGCTCGATTCCGTCTATCTCGACAACGGAACCAAAATGCGGGGGAGCTATGAAGCTCTACCCCGAGACCTACGGACCGCTTATTATTTATCAAGCATTTCAAGCGGAGTTGCCATGGCTACCTCTCACATAGCCGACACGCAATGCCTACCTTGTGGGTGTAGTGAGCTTACCTTGATGCTCGATCGAGTTCCCTCCTCTCTCTCATACTCCGGTAGCTCCACGATCCTTGTGGCAAGCTCAAGAAACCTCAATCCCCCTCCGTCAAGCTCCATCCTCCATAGCCGCGCGAGACAAGAGAAATCCTTTCTTTGTCCTGTGTCTTCTTGCTTGTCTCCTTCTTCCATTTCTCCCACACTTCTGCTCCATTTTTCATTCCTCTGTGCTGCAGTAAACACTACTTGTCTCTCATACCACTAAAATGCAACGCCTTTGAAAGTGACAGAGAATATTGCTAACCAATGCTTGAGGGTTCTGGCATTATTAGCCACATATGCTACTATAAACTCTGCTACATGAAGATTAGGATCTTTATTGTACTCTCCCTTAAAAATGGACAATAGGACTACATTTGGTGGCCTGTTCTCACATCAATATTTCCAGTGCAGATTTACTAGGAAGGGGACCTTGAGTTGCCATAGGGACTTCTATAAAGAGTGCTTTTAAGATGTCAAAGGAGGATTTGGTTGCTGCAAGCTCGTTCTCGGCCTTGATTTTTTCCTTCTCTCTCCTTTTGTACCTCTGGACTCGTTCTAGTGCTTGCCTCTTGATTGCGTCACTCATCAGGGGGTTAGCTCTATCCAATTGGTCTGTACTCAACAAAACAAAATCAGAAGGGGCTTCAGTCTCTAGAGGACTCTTTGGCCAATATCTCTTCTACTTCCTACTTTTCTACGTCTCTGAATTCGGCTTTCAAACCACTACAGAAGCAAGGTATTCCGTTTTGAATGTATCAAAACTCATTCTTCTAAGGATCGTTGTTGTGCCATCATCATAGTAATGCCACCTTCTAATGGTTTCTCTAGTGTATGTTGTGAAGAATACTCTATCTAACAATTTCCATTGGGTTGCTAATTAGACAAACAGGAGATTGTTACTACACCATGCATCCCACGTATCTTGTTATTGAGCATCCACGAACAAATGTCAACTCTTTTCTTTCTTGTTTTCGTAAACCTCTATTGACCATGACTCCTAAAGCTTTTTCACAATCTTCCACTTAATGATGTCTGGAAACTTCTCAATGAATGCAAAATCTTCCATGGATGGTCATTCTCTCTGTTTATGTGCTTCAGTTTGCTCCCAAGATGCACATCTCTGTTGCTTCAATAGAGAAGAGGAAATAGTCCATCACATAGAGCCTGCATCATGATGGTGATATGTTTCCGCCATTGTTAGATGAACTTCTTGTGGAAAGTGGATTTGGCAATGAGAATCTCCAATTCTTCAGTGATAGAAGGAACTTTGCAAACATCCATTGAATTTTTATTTTCTTGGCAATGTCATTTTCTTCATTTTCAACCTCTTCTAATGCTTGTTGATGGCAGTGTTCCCCGGCCAGCTACGCATAAAAAACATTGAGTCCCAAAAGAAACATAAGGAAATAGGATTTCTACTACAAGAAAATCTATCTTATATCATCAACAACCATCTTTTTCATCTTTTATATGATCTCAACAAAGAAAACAAATACCAAGAATAAGAAATCTTCATGCAACTTCATAGAAACAATTCTCCCATGGCTTTAACTTTAATAAAATCCATCATTCTCTTCATATTCTTCATAGAATTCATTGATATACATAGAAAATACAAAAGAATACTCCACTTTGAATGGAAAAATATCACATATGATTCATCTTCAAAGATCTCATGGCTTTCTCTCACAATCTCTCATAAATAGATACATTGTTTTGCATAGAATTGGCTCTCTCTCTCTCTCTCTCTCTCTCTCTCTCTCTCTCTCTCTCTCTCTCTCTCTCTCTCTCAATCAATATACATCATCTCCTTACTATAAATCTCAATAATTACTCATAATAATCCTTCTTTGGTCATTAATGCCCCTTCCAAAAGATGTATCTGATATAAAAGGTCACCAAAGCCACTACAATGACTCTTCATAGCTCATCGTTGTCACTTTACTCCACTCTTCTTTTGAGTCTTCAAAAATTGTTTATTTCACTTACTTGAGATTTTTTGAACTTACATTCACCTCTTTCCTAGGATAGAAAACTTTTCCAAAGGTTCACATACATTCCACAAAACACTTATAGAGGCATATCGAATAAAACACGAATAGAAATAGAGGCTCTATAGAAGCTCAACAGAGGGTTATAGAAGGTCAGTAGAGAACATCAAAACCACATAACTCATACTAAAATCATTCCAAACTATCAAAACCATTCAATGAGCTTTCAAATAATCTCAAACTTTATCAATCATTACTCCATGCTTCATACAAAAGATAAATAGAACAAAACAAAAGCTATCAAAACCAATCAAAACCTCAACAGAACCTATAAAAAACATCACAAAGCCTCATATCTATATTAAAAAATATAATGAGCTTTCAAAATATGATCAAACTCATCCAAAACACTCTCACAAACACTTCCAAAACTATAAACATCATTCAAAATCCATCAAAAATAAACTATTCAACCCTAAAAAATAACAAAAACCAACAAAGAAAACCAAGTCATTTCAACATTCAACACTTGGAGCACTGCGTAGCTAAGCACACTGACTCCTACCCCCATGTTTACGATTCCCTTTCTCTCGTAGTATCGCCTAGAGCTAGGACCCGTAAGACTGCATGCATTTTGGTCCCTTACCAGAAAGCATTAACGTGCAAGGACTTGGGCACTGAGTGTAATGTCAAACTCGGTATTTGCATCATAGCATCATGCTTGTGTAAGTTAGTAGTAACTTGCTCTATCTATCCTTCTACTCTTTGCTCTAGTTCTTGCCATAGCATCGAATGCTGCCTAAGCAGGTCTCCTAAGTTTAGAGTCACTGGAGTGGTTACTAGCATTGTGAGGAGATTGCTAACTGCTTGCTTCTCTCCTAATTTTGTGTTTGCTGGTCAATGGCCTTGGCTAATTTACTAGTCCATAGTGTTTAAACTCCATCTAAGCATTGCACTGCTTGTGGTGCAGTTGCGTCTCTTGATTTTGGTCGTGGAGGTAAAACTAGTGTGCTTACACTTGAGAGATCATCGATCTCGTCCGGCTCAATGTTTCCTTTAGGTGTTTCTGGGATTCTTTCACCCACTCCTCCACTTTTTCTATGGATTTTTTGGGTTGGGGTACTCTCCTACCTTAGGGCACCCCTTCTCAGCAATCTTTGAAGCGGATGTCTCTGCCTCTGCGGCGTCAATGACCTTCTTTCCAATAGGCAGTGTTGTGGCACTCTTGGCTTTAAGTGTGACATTTGCATCGGTTTTCTTTTTTCTTCGTCCGTGACTCTTCTTTTTTATTGAGGTTGTGTCTAATTTGCTAGGCCCTGGCAGTGCTATGCAAGCCTGCTTTGTTTGCACTTAGATCATGACATGCAATAGGATGGGCGTGGCCTCACCGGCTAGTGTTTTGACAGCGAACAACCCCAATGGGACTGATGGCACGATTGCCAAGCTAGTGGATGGCTTTTGTTTAAGGCAATCAGCAAAGAGATGTGTGATTCCACACTTAGTGCATCTAAGATCAGCCTTGTCTCGATTAACTTGTTCCCTTTCAGGGCAACATGAGGAGATGTGTCCTGGGTGACCACAAGTCTAACATGAGATTCGACTTTTGGGTTTGCCCTCCTAAGCCTCTACCTCTACCTCTACCTCTACCTCTACCTAGTGCCATCACTGGTATTAATCGATAATCCATGAGGATTGTATTGCCCTCTTCATCATACAAGAGGTAAGAATTCACATAGGGCTCGTCGTCATTCGGCTTCTCCACATAGTGGACTAGAGTGCTGCTCAATGAATGGGCTATGAAATGTCCAGGTGGCCAGGGTATTCCTATGGGATTTATCTCCATCCTACGAAGGGTTGTTTTAGCATCATTAGGTGTCCGGAGAGCCAATGGGGATCCCCTCTCAAAGAAATTTGGCGGCCTATTCCCTAGGTAAGGCTGGTTGTAAGGTTGCGAGCATGGGAGTCTCCTTGCCATCTGCAATGCATAGCATCATAGCCAAACCTACCGCAATTGGCGCATGGTCAAGACCTAGGGTCATAACACTCAACTCGCAAGTAGTTTTTGCCACAATACACGCATTGGACATGTGTGTACGTAGGTCTCCTCATCATCTCTTGTAGTCTCGCTAGCTCCATCTTCATTTCTGCTAGCTCTTGGCTTTGGTCATTACTCTTTCCCTTAACTTGGCTACTGATGTGGTTGCCCTTTCTAAGGTTCTAGAGCTAGCCTCATCTTGGTTTGAGCTCCTAGAGCTCCTCTCCTTGAGTTGGTCATCCACTCGAATGGCCTCTTTAAAGACCCTAGTCAGAACATCTCACTACAAGCTTGGGTTGCATGCCAAGGCCATGTAGAGCTCTTCACGACATATTCCATTGATAAAGATGTCGGACACCGATCTCTCAGTGGGTCATTCATTTGTCAGGATTCTCTTAAAGAGACTCTGCATGTGGGTAATGTAGTTCTGTATGTACTCCTTACCTTTCTGCTTTATGTTCATCAACCGCACTATCAGATTGTCTGAGTACCTAGTCTCCGAGAATCTCTTAATAAAGAGATTCTTGAGATTAATAAAATTATTGCACTCTGTGGTGTCTAAGCTCATGTACCAGGTCCTACCCTTATCCCCTATGCATAAACCAAAAGCTTGCAAGTACTGAGCGATATTAGTGAGGCCGTTGGCCTCACAGGCCTGCTTGAATTATTCCACGAAACTATACGGATCGTCATTTGGATTGTACTTATCTAACTGCTTAGCAACAATAAGGATTTTTTATTGGCTCTTAGAGCCGTGGGTGACTCCTAATTCTATGAGCAATGAAGTTGCTAGTGATGCTACGCTTTGCTCTGCCGATGTACCCAATAATCGATTCATGAGAAGCTCACTTAGCATAAGGTCTCCCTCTAGCGCTCTCTCTTTCTGCGCATCAGGTATCCTACTCAATTTCTGTTTGCTAAGGCTAACACACTCGTTGGATCTCTTGCATTTCTACATTTTGTCGTAAGCTTCTCGCTTGATGTTCCTAATTATATGCCACTATGCCTTGCAAAGCTTTCTGCGCTAGTTTTCTCTCCTCTTTTTGAGGTCCACTAAGATATCCTCGAATGGCCTACCGTGGTGGTCCATCCAGGTTTGTAAATCGTACTTGGTTACCATTTATTGGACTTCATCCTAAAAATCCCCCAAATCAAGCTCTTCATTGCATTTGTGGTTCGAGTTGGTCTTTGCCATGTCTGCGGTCTCTTGCTCCACCAGGTTGTCGATGAGGTTGATCAAGTCAGGTAGATCCACTTCCCCAATGATGTTGATCCTTGATGTGTTTGATTCTTGTATCATGTCTTCCTCTTGGTCCTACAACTTGGGTTTCTCGATTACCCATCTAAGTCTTAGGGTCTTCTCCTATTGGAGGGTTCATTCAATTTCTTAAGTCTAAGTGAGTTTCTTGTTATTTACAGATAATCCTCAATTTACCGTCACTCTATGTGTGTGTGTGTGTGTGCGCGCGCGCGCGCTCTTTTTCATACACTATGCGAAATCAAGCTTTCAGCTTTTTTTCAAGTGCACTTTAAGTGTCAAAAAACAATGTGGGGTGCAATGCAAAATGGTAAATGCAGCTTCAACACTCCCGTCTATATTATTAGCCTAATAGGGCTTTAAGCTCGGTCGCTGACACTCTCACTGGTCTCTAGGGTCTGTGTTGTATCCTTTCACTCAGTCAAGGTCTAATTCAGGGTCTATGGCTCGTTTGGTGCTCTTAGCGGAGTGGACAACTACCAAGTTGGCTAGTGTCATTGTTAGATCTGCAATTCACTAGTTCTCTCATTTCTTGCACCAAAAAGGTATTCTATTCGTATGTATCACTCTCAAGGGTTTGTCCAACTATAAGAAAAGAAAGAAGAGAATCAAAATTAAAAGAGAGGGAAATAATAAGAAAAAGTAAATAGCTTCACATTGGCCACAGTCACTACACCTAGGAGTTCTCAAGCTAGGCGCGTCCGGTGGCCTCGGTCAACGGGCCAGCTCCATGTCTAAACCCCTAGCCGCTCTTTTGATTCCCCACATCATGCATAGGGAACATCAAGGATAGGACATACCTAGGGAGGTCGCACTCGCCAGTGGTTAGACATGTCCCCCCACCGCACCTCCCTTATGCACAAACTGGATTCTCAAGTGTGGAACAACATCTAGGCTCAACCCAACTCCCAATTCCAATAGCACAAGCACAATGCACCACATGGTAAGGTAGACACTCCCCATAGGTAGCGTACTTCTTCTCTTTTCGGGTAAAGACAAATGCTGCAAACCACCGATATCAGAGACCCCACCATCCACTCTACATACCCTCGGCCTCCAACAATGCAACCATTTTCCAAAGCTTCTCACCTAGTGCCAATCCACACAAGGCCCCACCATCAGCTCGAGAACCACCCTTCAAAGAACCAAGCCCTCACTCATCAATAAAGACCCACAAGTGCCATGGGACTAGCACTCATCTAGAGGAGGGGGATAATGCTAACCCCAGTTCAAGACAGAGAAAAAAGAAGCCAAGAATGCTAATGCAACGGAAGAAGCAGGATGGAGAATAGCCAAAAGCACAAGGTTGGCCTCAAAAATCAAGTAAAAGACAAAGATGCATTTTTAAATGCAAGGCGGCGCCCCTAAAACTTTTGTAAAAGAGCACCAAGCTCCCTCCTGTGCAAATTGTAAAAGGTAGACGAGTATAGGTAAAGAGATAGGGAGAATAGAAGGGAATGGAAAAAGCCAACCTTGCCACAATGGCCAGTCATGTAAAAAGGGGGATGGGTGCCCAAGGGATTTAGAGCATGTATAAAAGCCAAAAAGTGAATAGAGAAGCTCATTCTTTGGTGTGTGGCAAAGTGGACTCCTCTTCTTCTCTTCTCCTCCTTACTTGCTTGGGTGTGCTTGAGAGAGGGAGTGTGAGAGTGTGAGGGTGAGGGATCTTGGAGGTAAAGATCTCCATCATCTCCTCTCTTCTTCTCTTCTATTGTCTCTTGTGCGGCTATGGAGGATGAAGCTTGGAGGTGGAGGCTTGAGGATGCTTAAGCTTGCATCTTGAATCATGGAGCTACCGCCGATGTGCTTGAGGGAGGAGGCAACTCATTTAGGCATCAAGGCTCAATACACCCCATCGATAGGATCGAAGGTGCGTCGGCTAGGTGAGAGATAGCCACCATATGTGTTCTCTTGAAATACTTGAAACAATAAGCAATCCGTGGATCTTAGCAGTTGCTACAATTATGACTGAAGTCACATACTTCATCACATATAAACACTTGAAGTGCACAAGGAAAGATAGAAAGATTGATTTGGTACAAATCCACTCCACCACTCATGTGTCCCTAGCCTGTGTAACATTGCAAACTGACTTGTATGACAAGGAACACACTAACAGGATCTAATTAAGGAATGAACCCACTAATTGGTTGGAGAAAATCTCGAGAAGTCAAATATAACCTAAGAACCAGAACTTGAAACAAAAACTAAGAATTGACACGATTAGGGACGCATCTTTACCCAATTTGATCGACACCCTAGTTGCTAATTCCCAGTTGATATTCAGTAAATGGTCGACGTGCGAACCAAAATGGTGCATCATGGTAGACCAGCCGAGAAGATCATAGCCGATCTCAAAGAAGAGAGAAGTTTGGCAAGAAAAGTGATGCAAGGCATAGCCACCTACAACCAAGAGTAGTGAGCTTAAAATTTGAGACAAGATATAGAAATGCACAAGGTCCAATGTGTCTTAGCTCTCGCCAATAGAAGTAGGGTAGGACCAAATGCTAAGAGGGAGAGAGTACTAGAGAGACTGAGCAAGCTTCTCATGAAGCGACTCTTACGCAATACAATTACATAGCATAATGGAGTAGCCCTAGCAACTACATTGCTAACAGGACTAGGAATCATGCCAAACTCTAAGAGCTAGAAAAAAATGATTGCGGCTGCCAAGCAACTCAAGTATCAGTCCGATAATGACCCGTACAGCTTCGTGGAGTAGTTCGAGCAAGTATGCAAGGCAAACGGCCTCATAGACCTTGCTCAACGAGCATAAGCTTTTGGACTTTTCTTGGGAGACAGAGAATGGATGTAGTTTACTAGCCTAAACAATGGAGAACAACATAATAATTTTAATAACCTCAAGAGTCTCTTCATCAAGAGGTTCTCCGAAGCGAGATTCTCTGAACACCCATTGCGTGATGGACTTATAGTTACCAGGGCATATCTCATCTCGCTGCCTCGAAAAGGAGCAAGCCAATCAAGACAAAGCCGACATGAGATGTCCAGAGTATGGGATCAGACACTTGTACACTGATGAGTGCCTAGGCAAAAACCTTCCACTAGTTCAACAATCGTGCCATTTGTATCCTTGGGGCTATTCGGAGTTGAGACACTTGATAGTGAGGCCACCCTGATTCAGTTGAACGTCATGACGTGAGCACAAACGAAGCAGTCTAGTATCTCATTACCTGAACCTAGCAACATTGACATAGCTTCACTAGGAAAGAAGAGCCATAAAAGGAGAAAGAGGGCTGAGATAAAGATAATCCTTAAGACAAATACTGCCACCACATTACCCAAGGGAAAAAAAGTCATGGATGCAAAAGTGGAAATATTTGCTCCTAAGATGGCAAAAAAGGGGAGTGCCAAGATTGGGGAGTATCTCAACCTGAGTCACCAATTGGAAGTAGTGGATAAGGTCAAGGAGTGGATGAGGAAAGGCCAAGAGTAGCTAAAAGATGTTGAATCCATCATAAAAGATGAGATCGGTGAGCTCTCTAGTATGAGCACACCAGTCTCACCAATGTGGTTAAGATCAAGAGACGCATTCACACCCCATGTAGCACTGCATATAGACGAAGCCTAGACACAATGGGCAGGTGCATCGTGATCGAGATCACTAGCAAACGAGTGTAGAGTCTAAGAGAAAGCAAGTGATGGGCAACATGCTCATCACGGCATCGATATCAACCCTTGTAACTCTACCTCTGGGAGAGCTTCTTAGGTAGAATCCAACTCTATAGCAAATGTTAAAGTAGTGGGTTCTTTTTGGGAAGGCATAGAGATGCATGCGGTCTTACTTGTCAATGCATTAGGAGATGCTATATGAAAAGAAATTGTAAGTATAGGAGTGGGAGTTTGTGTGCTCAACCATACGGTACTACAGACTTGGGGTAACCCACTTGTGGAGATGGCTAGGTTCAATATCACGCTAGCTAACAAAATGAAGGAGAGACCATTTGGAGTACTAAAAGACTGGCCCTTGAAGATAGTTGGAGTCTAGTTCTCAATGAACTTCATAGTTGTGAAGGGAGTGGACTATGACATCTTGCTAGGTCGCCGACCTTAGATGCGAGGCAGTGCACGAGTGATAGAAGACTAGGGCAATGTTCTAATATTCTTAGGCAACAAATCAAAAGCTATAAGGGTCGAGATGGACACTTGAAAAACCATGCCAGTCAACCTAGATGCCATCTTTGCTATCTTGAAAGGAGACTCACAAGTCAGCAATTCCTACGGGCCACTAACAAAGTATATCCCTTGCCTTGAGGGGACGAGCGAGATTAGATGCATGTGCTAGCCACCATTGACCTGCCATTCTCTGATGATGAGGAGGATTATAAGCAGGTTCCCAAAGCAGCTAGTGAGTCCCACAAAGTCACACCATCTCAGCTTTGCCAAAGAGTAGAATCCCATCATCAATATCACTTTGCATGATGGCTTGGGTACAGTACCTAGTCAACACGGTGCAACAGCTTGGCCCAGCACTAGGTGGAGGAGGCCCAATACTAGGGACAAAGAGGCCTGCCCGTTGTGGATGTAGAATCTAGAAAAGACCCAAACAAGGCCAGAGTTAGAAAAGAGGAGAATAGATTATGTTGGAGGAGAACTTTTCAATACTCTTGCAATAGAACAAGGAGATGCAAGAATACCTCATGTAGCTAAAGAAAATTGGAGATGAGCTCACCAAGGAGTTGGAAAGAGTGAGGACCCAAGCCTATGCAGAGTTCTGTAGGGAGAAACAACACAAGGAATAGCTGCTTAAGGAACTTCACAAGGCTAAGGGGCACAGAAATATGAGATGTCGACAAAAGGATGACAAAGGTGGAAAACCAACTCCATGTGGCCCTCCTAAAGCAAGAATGACTAGCAAAGCAACTGAGCCGCCTCAAACAATAGAAAGAGGAGATGCTCCAAATCGGAAAGGAGTAGGAACAAATGGAAATGATGTTGTCTCAACGCAGAATCAGGGCATAGAAAGGATGGAGAAAAGGCCAGGACTTGGGAAGAAAAAACCGTTGGAAGACTCAAAGACCTTGCCGAACACTTGCCTTGGAAAAAAGTGAAAAAATTATGGCACTGGCAATGGAGGCGGGTTTAGAAGTCCAATAGCAAGCCTTCTTAAATACAATCTTGCATGTGACCCAAGCCGATGGCAAGGAGACAGTAGAAGGGCTAAGAAGAAAGCTAGAAATTACAAGGAGAGCCCTGAGATACACTCTCTATGAAAAGGTACCAAAAAGATAGCACTAGCCTAAGCACAGAGCAACAATGACAATACTTGAGGCAAGTTGGGCTCTTGACAATGAAGCTAGAAGAATTAGAATTTGGAAAGCTAGAACAACAATCTCAACCATCCACTACAGCCCCAATAGAACCGCCAAGAGAAGAAGGGCCATACTTTGAGTGAGGCCAAGACAAAGAAGAGCAGCCACATGAGCTGAGCCCACCATAGCAGATGCACACACAAACAAAAGAGCAAGATGAGGAAGCTGCCCCTAAGAGAGTTGTGAAAAGAAAAAACAAGTAGAGAGAGTTGGTGGAGCTAGCACAAAGGAGACTTCAAGCAAATCCATAACAAGTTCCTGAGTTTAGATCCCGCAAAGAGAGGAATACTATCTTGTAAAATGGGCCTAGGAACTGGTCATCTAGGAGCGTGGGAGAACAAATGCTAGCCATTCAAATTCTCCTTCCATCACCCTCACTCCTTAGATGAGGTCTTGTCTCTAAGAATGGTGGAGCAGGTGATGATGCGGAACAGATGGACAAAGGAAAGAGCAAGACACTAGTCTCTAGACTCTTAATTAAGGCTGATTGACAACTGAAAGACTACAAACTAATTTTTGTATTTTTTTAAATGACTGTCATTTTTAATGATTTTCAAAATACCTCTCTCTATGCTGAGGTAAAATTTCTTACAACGCTTAAACTTGATTCCAAATCTCCCCTAATGCATAAATGCAATTTTGATGTCCAACTGATATACATTTCAACCATTATGAGATGCTGATACACAAATGCTACGAATAGTTGTCATATGGCAAGTGGGAGCAAAGGTCTCATCAAAAGCAATGTTCTTCTACCAACCATAACCCTTCGCCCCACAATTATAGCTTTGTAGTGCTCAATACTATCATCTAGCTTGTGCTTGAACTTGTAAACCCACTCTACGTTAATGGCTTTCTTTCCAAGAGACAAATCACATAAGAACACAATACCATTTTTAGTAATAGCATTATGCTTAGATGGCAAAGTAAAGATTGAACATCATCTTTCACAAAGACAATAATATGGATGACCAAGATACACTTACTTTATATATGTTATCTTATAACCTTTGTTTTCATTAATTGTAATCAACAAAATGCATTTCACAACCTTGCCATCTAATTTCTTACGTTGTTGCACTAGTACTAATACACAAGCCAAGCAAACAAAAACACATAGATGAGTAACACATGGCTTTTTATTACACCAAGTCTCATATACAGAGTGAAAGACTTCACCTTAGTGGGATACATGTTAAGTACATCACATGCACATAAAATAGAATCAAGCTAAAAACTATGTGATAAAGCTTAACTCTTAATTATACATTGTATATCTCCATGAGAGATAATGTGTTTTCTGGATGCCTCAAGAGTAGATAATGCAAACACCATATCAAATCTTTACACGTGCAATAAAGTAAAAATTTTCAAATGACCAAAATGTGCGTGTTAAAGTCTTGCGTCTAAAACAACGTGTGAATTTATAATTGTACATACCATGTCTTCCATACATTTACCATAATTATTGAGCTTGTATATCCCAAAAATAGTGAAATAGATGTAATAATTGTATTGCCAAAAGAGAGATCATGAATTATACATATGTCATCAACAAACTTCCCAATCAAGCCAATCTTGGCAAGTGCAAAAACTGACAACAAATTCTTCTTGATCTCTAGTATATACAAAGTATATGTAAGTATGAAAGTATTACTATTAAAAGCAATCAACACAATTTTGCCAACTCCTTTAATAGAATAAGAGAAGTTATTGGCACATGTGATAGTATTGCTCTTAGGAGCAAGCTCATATGCTTAGTAGCAACACTATCAAAGCACTATATATTTAAATCCATATCACATGCAAGAATCATGTAAAGAGGGGTTATTACTACATTGATTACTCAATGCACACTCTATATCCTACACAACATTTGCAGATTGTAACTTAGGAGAGGCATTTGCAACATGCATACTAGCCTCTTGTTTATAAGCATCTTTCACAGTTTGTTTAGGATAGTCTTTAATGACATGATATTTTACCTTACAATACGTACAATAGATTTTATTCTCATTTTCTTGTCATTCTTATCAGTCTTCTTTGTTTGAATAACATTTGCATATTTTTGCTTATTGGTAGAAAATGTAGTTTTTCCTTTACTCTTCTGACTAGCCACAAAAGCTTGATTTGTAACACATGGACATGTTTTGTCGAGATTGTTTTCTTGTAGTAAAATAGAAACTAATTGATCAAATGATAAAGCACTCAATTTGTCTTTCATCATCAAATGAAGAGTACATGCAAAGCTCGAATAAAAATCAGGAAGATAATTGAGAACAATCTACATAAGTGAATTGTTTGGAAAAATCTCATCTACAACAATTAAGTACTTCTTAATATCTTTTGTATTTGTCAAAAAATTGTCCATGGAGTGACCTTCATAAATATGTTTACTCTATTTGTTTACTCAACTAAGCAATATAGGCCTCATTTCTTCCTTGTTATAAATATATAAGTATATTCCAAAAACCTTTAATTGCATTACATGAGCAAATATGTGAGATAATCGTACATTTAACAAACAATGCAATCAAAGCATGATCCTTTGTGTCTCTACCATCCTAATGAATCTGCTCATGAGTAGGTGGTGGTGGTGCTCTAATATTAACTAGAGCAGAGCTAGAACCTTCAACATCCTCAATGCCACTTGTTTCTATTGTTTTTGTTACACTTCCAACTTCCAAAACACCAGCAATGAGTCTTTCAACTCCATACACCATGTTCCAAAGGCCCTTTTCAACCACTACATGAGGCATCATATAAGCCCATAGTGGATGGATGGTTCTATCCAACTTGTCCTTAATAGCCAACATATAGAATACATCACTATTGCTAGCCATGGTCATTGACTATACTTGATGCAAAAATTGCATGTGCATGTACTAAGGAAAATATGCTCAAAATCAACTTGTTCTATGTAGCACAACACAAAAGAGCATGTAAGGACTCTTAGTTGTAGAATTGGTTGTTGTTGAATTTTTTGCACAAAGAAACAATATAGCCTACATAGTACTAGCAACAGTGCAAATGAAGATTGAAATGAACCTGAATAAAAAATCTAACAATGACAAGCCCCAATGGGTTTTCCCATAGTATTTTTTAGTCTATGAACACTTGTCAACTTTTGTCTCAATTTGAGGAATTTAAGAGAAGGGTGTTGATGAATCTTCCCAAAAGGTGAAGCCACTTTGATACCAATCGTTAGATTTAGGGTTGCAAGAATGCACATATGCAACTTGGAGAAGAGGAAGCTTAAGAGAGCACAACTCAAAGTATATTGAGAGATATAAATAGAGAAAATTTACAAGACTAAACCCTAAAATGATTAGGCATATGTAAAGGTTAGGTGAAAAAGACCTCCTACAAAGGGAAATAAGTGCCTTGGTAATCCCAAGTGTGTTCACACGTATCACTATCAAAATACAATAAAATGTCACTTAAAAAATTAGCGACAAATGGAAAAATAGAGAAGCAATAGTGAAACCTTGCCTAATGCTCCGCGTAATGACAAGACTGTCAAAGTCATAACCATTGATAAAGGTAGTTATAGATGTATTAGTAAATAAGGCTCTCACCACTTAACAAGTCACAGCTCCAAATCTTGATTTTTGTATTACTACCAAAGTAATTTTCCAACAAATTCTTTCATAGGCCTTCTCCAAATCCATATTAAGCAAAAGAATCTCCTCATTACTAACAAGGCTATAGTTAATTCCCAGTGTCATATTTAGAATAGCATCATGGATATGCCTCCCATGAATAAATATTGATTTCTACGAGCCGGTTTGCCGCAAGTCATGCTTAATCCTTGTAGCCATAGCTTCTGCCATTATTTAATATGGCACATTCAACATTGTTAGAGGCTGTGATGACTAGGTAGCCGTCTTTCTACTGACTTAGGAATTAGCTTGATGAAACCTTCATTGGCAATGCCATAGAGCTAGAGGCTCTAAAGTAATTAAGGACAATATACCAGTTGTCAAAACATGTATCCCATATACCCAAAAAGAAATCTAGACGGAAGCTATCTAATCTAGGAGCTCTAGCCTTTTCTATGGCTTTGCTTACCACCAAGAGCTTGTTTGTAGTAAAATGAACACCCCAAGAAGAGGGCCACAACAAGTCCCACCTAACCTTGCATGTGCTTAAGAAATTTCCTAACTCTCTTAGGCCACTTATCTTCTCATTCAAATGGATTACTCACAATGGTAGAGAGGTGTTTTTTGAACACCCTAGAAATACCCTCATCGTCAAAGTACTTCCTACTTTCCTCATCCTCAAATATGAGCAAAGCCTCATTTTTCTACTTCCTCTAAGATCATTTAAAAAAAATGATGTCAAGGCTTCTTCCATAAGCAAAAAGTTAGTTTTCAATTGTATCTTAGTACTTGCAACTCTATAAAGTTTCCTAGTCCTAATAAAACCTTTAGTGTTTTGCAAGATATAAAGAAGAGTAGTATTATTAGTTGAGCAAAGTCAAGCAAAGTACACCTAATGTCTAAAGAGGCCCATGTGGCATCATTTGAAAAGTAAAATGATCAATTTGAGCATCCCTCTATCAGTAATTCGTCTGGCTATTATGCAAGATAATTCTCTTGGATGAATCATTAGGGATTATGGATACAACATCAATCAGCTTCAAATTATCACATGGGGCATTCCAAACCTCTTTGTCCTCTTCAATCATATTACGCAACCCATGAGAGCAATCACTAGAATCAATGTCATATTCCAATCTCCAAATAGAATAGTGCATTCACCTAACACTTGTAATTTAACCCACTTCCACATATTGGCTTGCATGCACAAAACATTGGGCACATAAAATATGGCAATCCATTGACTTGTCGCACATGATCATTGTGAGACTAATAACAAGGCTTGAGCTATCTTTAGTGATGAGGATACATCTCAAAATTTTCCTCAACAGTAATATACCCTAGTATAAAAGCTTGGAAAGTAGAGATAATCAAGTACACTAATATCCCTAATATTGTTGCCCCCAAGCTTAATCTCCGGTATCCCTAATATCTCCTAAATGGCTTGCTAGTCCTTAGAGCATAGCCCTCCAACATTCTAAGTAGAAGAGAAATTCTATATGAGACTCTTTCATAATCAATTTATTATGTATTGCCAATGCCAACAAGAGGTGTAGAGATGTTGGCCAACGTTTTAGTGCCCCTTGTTAGTTTCTTAATGGACACTTTATTGATTTTGGATTTGTCTCCTTGCATACAACATACCTTTTGATTCTCCTGACCACCTCCTCTATCAAACTTAGCTTGTTTCTCCTTATTAGGATCAATAGGTTACACTCTACTAATATTGCCACAATTATCGACAACTATCTTTCTCAGAGCTGCTTGAGCCCATATGAGAGTTCTTAGTGTCCATTGCCATCGATTTGACAAGTGCCTCCTTACTCTTCCTAACTTGCATGTTCCCAAAGACATCCTTGATTCCATTTTGGAAATTATTATCTTCAAGGATTTTGCCCCTCTCAATAGGGATCGATTCAAAAGCACCACCTTTCTGGACCTCTTGAGATCAAGACATAGCAAAATGACTAGATTGGCAATATATAGCAAACATTAGAAAAATCAGAGAAGCACACTTTGCAAGGTAGGTCGAGGCATCTTTTATCATGGATGCCAAGCACATCTAAGGGCTCAACCTTCTTGTCCCACAATATGCAAGCCCTTGTTTCAACTTTAGGATTAGAAGTAAGTGAGGGAGCCTACAATACTTTCCTCAATATAATGGCAATAGCCCTAACCTCTGCCTCAAACACTATATTCAAATTTGTAAGTGAAAGCCAATCAGAGCATTCATAGAGAAAGACATCTCCAAGAGAAAAAGGGGTTGCCCAAGGGAGGTAGTGCACCAAGTTCCCATGGATATCGACCAAACAAGATAAGGTTTAGTTCCTCTCAACTTGAGAGCCAACCAAGACCTAGTAGAAACCCTTACCCACAAATTTACAATAAAGAAATTTTGTGCCAAGCTCAATAATATTGAGAAACCATTTTGAAAAATCCTCATTCTCAAGGATTTGACCCATAAGATATGTAAAGACATAAAGAAGCAAGGGCATAATGCCTTTAATAGATAGCTTATTGGAATGTGTGGCAATTACCTTACACAAAATAAGGCTTTCCTTCTAATACACATCAAGAGCCACATCCTATAGCTTCAAAATTATGAATGTGCCTTATTGTCACGCTTTAACAACTTGATTCTTACTAACATTCTTTTTCGAATGCACAATTTACACCGAAAGCATTGGATTGCACAAATGCTTTATATGGCATTGGAAGATATATATGCAATAAAGATATTGTTGTGTAAAAAGCCATTCCAACTCTATTACACCTAGTGAAAATATCTAAATTTTCATTTTCTTTTGTTTCTTGGGCTACCCAAACCACAAAAAGGGGGAGGGGGGATTTAAAGTTAGCTTTAAAATTTACATTATATGAATTGGTAGCTGATATAAAGAGATATTGAATAAGCCTAATATCAATTTTTGACTTTGTCAATAATATGTTTAGCTTATAGATATATTTTGGTAGTTTCCAAGGTAATATTACTCTTGTGATCCATTAATATGACTCATTTTAGCATCTAATTGATCAACACCTAAGTAAGATTCCTAAAACAGCTCTTTCTTGTCACATTAATGTGTTGTGTTGCTTTAAGGCTTAAGGACCCCTAGCGAGATCGACGATGGCATACCTAAACAACACATAAGGGGATCCGCTTGTTACTCCTAGCAACCCAATATTGTTTCACTCAAAATGACGTCTTGACACAAATCGATTAAGCCTTGTGGACAGGGTGGAGTGCGGGGGGAGGGGGAGAGGGAGAGGGAGAGGGAGAGAGAGAGAAGGTGAGC
The DNA here is from genome assembly GCF_053477565.2 of Lygodium microphyllum. Classification (NCBI taxonomy): domain Eukaryota; kingdom Viridiplantae; phylum Streptophyta; class Polypodiopsida; order Schizaeales; family Lygodiaceae; genus Lygodium; species Lygodium microphyllum. Next base: position 21,869,009 of record NC_141147.1, on the reverse strand, counting down.
AAAGCATGAATGGCGAATGATGCATTCGTGTGCACGTCCTTCGATTAAACCATACAAACATCTCATCACAGAGATGCCCCAACAGTATAGCAAAGCTGCTGGTCACGATGAGTCTTGGAACTCGACGCCTCTCCAATGCCCAAATTCTTACCCAGATGCCTTCTGGAGATGCATGCAAAAGTAGTGTCATGACAGTTTGGCCATTGCAAACACAACTCCTGCGAATAGTCCTGATTCGAAGAAAGAACAAGTGAGATTAAAGCAAGGCAGCGATCCTTGTCTCCTCTAAAGGTTCCAGAGCAAGAAGCAAAGGGCATCACATAGCTTTGAAACATACCCAGCAGGATGCTACAAAGGTTTGTGGTACTGGTTGGAGCTTTGAAAAGGACAACCCCCAGGATTGAAAGTGGGACTTTGTTTAAAGAGCCCACCAAGCTGGAAGGAGTACAAGAGCTTCATTCTGTCAGTCAGGAAGTCATAACCATTCATGTGACAGCAAGTCTTCAAATAATCAGGAAACTGACAATACAATGAAAATAGAACTAATTGCCATTTTCTAAAACCATTAACTCTAAAAGACTCGTATCAAGCTTTCTGGCCTGATTGATTACCTTGTTTTCACTTTTTTTCCCAATTTTTAAGACCAAAATATTCGTGTCGAGCCTTCTGGCGTGCCTCATATGGCTTTAGGAGTCTACTGGTAATTTTGACTTTGATTAACTAGCTGCTGCTCTGACATGGTGTCTATTGACATGGCATCTGAGGCACCTCGCTCTGGTCCTGCAAGGAACCCAAGTGAAGTCCTCAGACACCTGCCTAGTGTGTCACACAACCATAAAGCCATAAGATCTGTACTCATTGATGAGACAACTAAAGATCTCCATCACTCACTACTACAAAAGCCCCGAATTTGTACTCATGCGTGTGTAAGTACACCCCTACGTCATGTGCAAACTCCACATCTAGAAGCTCATCAAACTCTGGGAAGGGCAACCTGATCCCTCAGATATTTATGGACCTGTCTGTCCAGGAATTTGGGCAAAAATTAAGGACCATATCAGAAATTTCAGAGAAACTGGAGGGGGCAAGGGGTATTTTGGTAACTTTGGGTTTTAAGGGGTATTTTGCAAATTTTCAGAGCGGTATTTGGTAAATTTTTTCTGGTACGCAGTAAATTAATTGGTATGAACAGAAACATTTGCAGCGATGTCCACAAAAGTGCATGTCAGAGCTAAGGCTCTCAAGCTCACAAAACAGGCATCTCTGGGACCTTAACAAGCCCCTTTGTACTACAAGGTATGGTTTAGACAGTTGATAAGGGAGCCCTCATGGATCTAATCTTGATAGATGGGCCGCTCTCTGGGCAGAAGATTTTGTAAAAGGAGTTGCAGGTTGCTCAAGCTGTTATCCACGCTTGGCAGCAATTATTGAGTAATGCTGTTTGGTCTAGAGCTCAAGAGAGGCAGGGCGACCCATCACAAAGGCAAATCAAGTGGATCTTCAGACTAGCCCATGATCTGCTGTTTAGCCCATTAGAGGAGGATGCTGGGATGGTTTAAAGATTAGCTAAAAAGGGTATTATCCGCTGGTCTAATGTTTGGAATCAAAGAGGGGAATCCTTGATGGCAATGGAGTGCATCTCACAGGAGCATGGACTCACTGAAAGAGTAGTGGCTTCGGCAGATCCTGAACAGGAAAGAGGATTGGCCAATGGCCACAAGAGTTTTAGAAGGTAACATCACCAAATGTCTGACAACGCAAATTGGTAAGCCCTTGTGGAAATGCAACAAGAGGAAAGACTACTTCTTGAAGGATCAGGACCACTTCCTCAAGTGTGCTGAGTCTCAGAAGAAATGTTTCCCCAAAACCAAGCTTAGACATGGAACAGAAGGGTTAGAGTTACTTGGAGGGCCACCCCCTCACATAGACTCAAACTCATGCTGTGGAAGGTCACTATGAACAAACTACCAACAAAATACAGGTTGGGAAAAGCGATGAGGCTCTCATCACTTTGTGTGTTGTGCAAAAGAGAGGAGAATGTCAACCAATGAAAGACAGGCTGGGGAAACCGATGAGGCTCTCTCCGCTTCATGTTTTCTGCAAGAGAGAGGAGGAGAAAGTCTATCACCTCTTCTGGCAGTGTAAAGTAGTCAATGGAATTTGGAGGCTAGCCCAAAAGTGGGTTAGGCTAGCTGGCTTTGAAGATGATCAACCAGAAGTTACTGCTCTTTGGAGACCATAGTTGCCTTCGTACATGGTACGGACTGGTTCGTACGGTACGAACCGTACGGTACGTATCCGTACGAATTCGTTTGAGATTTTAGGCCTATTTCGGCCATGTCGCCTGCGTCGCTTGGATCCCGCGTCCCACGTTTTTTGCGCCTCCACTTTTACTCTCGTGCTTGCGTGGCACTTTTTGGGGGGTGGGAAGCCTTGGATACCTCACCCCATCCCCTTTTCCAGCCATGCACTCCCCTCCCTAGCCCTCTTTGGATTCCTTCCTAGCTGGCAGCCCTCTCTTTGACCGTTGACCCCTCTTTGACTGTTTGAACTTTGACCCTTCTCTCATTTACAAAAGGTGCTCCTCTCCTCCATGCTTCCATACCAATTCAGCAAGCACTTGTGACTTACCATTCTCATCTTCCTCTCTTGGATCTCGTCGCTCGATTTTTGAATGGATGTGTGATTTGTCATTCTTGAATCTCACCTCCCATCTCCTCTTTCCCGCTCCCTATCGAAGCATTTGCCATTCTCAAATCTCATCCCATCCCCTCTATCCCGCACCCTATCAAAGCGTTTGCCATTCTCATCTCCCATCCCCTCTCTCTCACTCTTGCTCTTTCAACTTTACCCTAACCCTCGGGCCTCTCAAGTCTCCCTCTCAACTTTCAAGAGTCGATACTCAAGCATCTCTCTCTCTCTCTCTCTCTCTCTCTCGGGCCTCTTTATCCGTCATTAGCACCATGACTTGTGAGAAGCACGAGGCCTTCAATTTGCATGCAATCCATGTGGAGAGGGACACAAAGAAGTCCAACTCCCACCATTGGACATGCAAGTATTGCGGGAAGCACTATACAAGTGGTGCAACTTGGCTTCTCCAACATCTTTCCAAGATGGAGGGGCAAGTTGCTCCATGCAAGGAGATCCCTCAAGACATTGCGGAGGAGATTCTCGCCAAGATGAGAGGGGGATCCACAAGAGGAGGAGGAAGTGGCTTATCGGTACCAACTTCTATGCCTACTAACAAGGAAGCATCCAATGCAGGCGTATCTTCAACCGATGTGAGAGAGGCCTCTACCATTGGTGGTGGGGGCTCCACATCTGCATCCGGCTTTGGTAAAAGACAAAGAGTGGAGGCTCATACGATGCCAGAGAGACAATCGTCTCTCTCTCAAGCTCCCGGTCATGTGCGTGGATCGGTTGCCTTTCTTAGAGAAAGGCAACGGAATTTAGAGAGCATCATAAACCTGCAATCCCTTGTGATCCACTGCCCTCCATGATTGACATACAACAATCGAGTTGGGCCGCCATCCAAAATTCTCCTACATGACAATTATGCCAGGAAAAAGGAGGTTTTTTCACATTATTAAAGATTAGGGCTGGGTGTTGAGCTAAAAATGCATTACAAACTGATTAGCTCTTTTAAACAGCCCCAAAACATGTAATTACAGAAACTTTCATTAAAAAAGAAACACATTGCAAGAGAGTTTGTGTGTCCCATAAGCCAAACCCTAATTTGGGAGGATCCACTCATCTGTAAATAGATAGGTTGCGCACCATTCACAGCCCATCCCATTCTAGCAGGTCATCTTCATTGTTTGCAGATTTCAGCCATTAGCCGGCACCCTCCTTCCATCATGCACCTTCTCCACCTGCTGACGCGGTGATCCACAGCTGACATCCATCAGCCTGGTAACCTATTCAGACTGCATTTCACTCCAATTTACTGCCGCCTTCTTCTCCAGTTGTGGCCAAGGTCATCTACCAGCAGCTGCCTTCATCCAGGGTGTCCTACAATTTTGCATTTGCTGCCCCAACCTGCTGCCTTCATTCGACACCTGTCTCAAATGATCAGTTTTGAGTACTTTTTGGGTGGTACACTCCTACCTTCAGTCAAATACAACCTCCAATTGTTGCGTGTCCCTATCCCCCCTCCTTCAGCTACACATGCGGCTACCATGCCCATGCCCAATCAACCCATACCCACTATTGGATCCACTATGCACACATCCTATATGCATGGTGGACACTCTAGGGTTAATTCCCAAGTGTTCTCCACTCCCCACCCTACCCCTATTATTCCTCCCTCAGCCCTACCAAGAATGCCTTCACAAAGAAAACTCGTTTTAATAGGTCGAATTCTACCACTTAGTCCCAACCTAATGCAACAAATGCTTGAATCTCAGGGTCCTTAGGACCTCATAGTCGGTTTAGAGCCTATGCCAAACCCTCGACTAGCCCACCCTAACTACATTTGTCAATGGAGAGCTCATAATGCTACAACAAATGTCGAGTTAATGTAGGGATTATTTCCTAAGTTCCATTCCCACTTACAGTACTTTTTCCTAGCATCCAATCATCAGTCATCTCATTGACCGTTATGTGGTGGAGATTGGTCCATGGTTAAGAGGGGATTCCTACCCTTGGTATTTCATAGGTTTGGCATTTATCTTTGACTTTGGCCTTCCTTCCCTATTGTACCTACCCTTTGCATTGCATGATCATCATCATCTTTGTAAAAGGATACTTGAGAAAGTGAACAATTTCCCCACTAGGAACACTGTACAAGTGGCACCTTGTTGTATGTGCATTCTCATCATGTAGCATTACTCCTTGCATCTCATTGTGCAAAGCACCCTTGAGTGGATCTCTGAGCTGTATCCACTAATGGTTCTTTTACCACCTTACAACATTTCTCCTTACTTCTTCACTCCTTTACCTCTTCACCCTTTTTCCTAATCACCACCATACACTGGTGGTTGGAATAGCTTGTCTGTTTTGGTGATGTGGTGGATCTAACCATCCCTTTTCATTCTCCCCCAGAGCACAACTACTTGTTGACATGACAGATATTTTTCAAAATCATTCATCAAAACAAAAAAAAGTTCAATATGGTTTCATCCGTCTTTGTAGGTCTTGGTAGATCATTGGGCAACCTACAAGCACTATTTATTCAATGACTTGGCTTTGCTCAAGTGATCACTTAGGCTCCCTTGGGAAGATAACCATTGCCTTTGTAGTCTTGGTAGGCCATTGGCAACCAGGTACACCCTTTGTTGGATCCCTGGCTACTTTGGGGTGTGATGCCTTGGAGTAAAATGGGCTTCAGCTTTTCTTACAATCCCTAATTTATTCTAGTTTTGGGCATGAGAGAGGTTGTGGAGCTAAAAATGCATTACAACCCTATTAGCTCTTTTAAACGGCCCCAAAACATGTAATTACTAAAACTTTCATTAAAAAACAAATGTGTTCCTAGAGAATTTCTATTTTCCATAAGCCAAACCCTAATTTGAAAAATTTACTTATCAATAAATAGATAGGCTGTCCAACATTGAGCTCATCTCGTTCTTGCAAGTCATCTTCCTTGTCTACAAATTTCAGCCATCAACTGACACCCTCCTTTCATCAGGCGCTATTGCTACCTTGGTGATACACAATTGACACCCATCAACTTGATGACCTATTCATATTGTATTTTGCTCCAGTTTGCTGTCGCCTTCTTCTCCAGCTATTGCCAAGGTCATCTACCAACTCTCACCTTTATCCAAGAGGTGTCCTATAGATTAAGTTTGCTGCCCCAACCAGTTTCCTTCATCCAACACCTATCTTTGCAGCTGATCAGGCTGCCCTGCATCAGCACACCCTTATCTAGCTTTTGTCACCAGACTATTCTCAGCCTTGATGATGAGTTTCCAGCACTTTTCAAGTGGTGCATTTTTGCATTCACCAAGGTATAGCCTCCAAAATGCTGCATTGGGGTTACCAGCTTGCTACCCTTCATTCTCAGCCTTATTTCAGCTCCCATTGGTGGTTATAGCACTCTAAGATCTGTCTCAAGTGGACTTCACTCCTAGTATTCTCATTTCTCTACCTTTGAGCATCTTGTACACTCTTTCAATCATTTAAACCATTGATCCATTCACTTCAGAGTTCTCTTTCTTCTCTATTTTTGTTTGTGTGTTTTGTATTTTTGCATTATCATGTGAGTTATTGTGTTTCAGTCCTGTTTGTACATTCTATGTTTTCTCAGTGCAAACCCTAGCATATCTTCACACCAAGTCAATTAGAACTTCAACTCGGGTGAAATCTTTCGTGTTGAGCTAAAAATGCATTAACTTCACTTAACAACCCCAAAGCATGCTTAATTAAGGAAGAAACCTTGTTTATTTAAAAAGAAATGCGTTCCTAGAAAGTGTCTATATCCCATGAGCACAAATCCACTTGGGAGGGCCCAAACTTTCTATAAATAGGTATGCTACCTTCCATTCAATCCTAATCTCATTTTTGCAGGTTTAAGGTGTTTTCAACTTGCTGCATACACCCCGTTCGCGGAGGACATCACAGTCCAAGCTGTCCATTGCAGTCTTCACTCATCTGGTGTCTATTTCCAGCTCTCCATCATTAGTTTGCTGCTATTTTCAGCTAGGCGACTGTTGCTGTCCGTCATCTAGCTGTTGTATATCCTACCATGTTAGAATATAGCTGCGTTTGCACGCCCCGACTGCCATCCTACAGATTTTCTCTCTCCTCTCAATTGTCATTGCAGATTTTCTTTCTTCTCAACCTGTCATTGCTGTTTTCTCTCCTCCTAGTTGCGTTCTCTGTTTTCTCTCTTCTCCTAGCTGTGTTTAATGTTTTCTCTCCCCTCACATGTGTTTTTAGTCTTTTCTCTCCTGCACTGCTGTTTGCATCAGATTTAGCCTTCCTTGGCTGCATTTTCTAGTGTTTGACATCCGGAGGCTGCCTTGCTACAATTTAGGATTCATTTAGAGTATGACACACTCTCCAACTCATTACTCCTGCCGTGACTCTTGAGATAAAGGAATTCGAGATACAATATTCATTTACTGCATAGTGTGTTTGTTGCATGAGCATTCTATATTCAATAGTCATATCACTTCATTCATTCTATGTATTCATTGTCTTTGAGTTAGCCTAAACCTAATTGTGTTCTTCTATTAGTTTGTGCTTTGTTGTATGGTATTATTTGTGTTTCTGTGTTAGGGTATTTTCTTCACATGGTATTAGAGCCAAGTTCTCTGAGAGAAACCTAGGCCTTGATTTGAAAGCTCTATACAAGAAGCAGGAACAATAGAAGAGTAGATGACTTCAAACACTATTTTTGCACCACTTCTCACATCTGAGCTAAAACCATCGAGGAACAAGTCAAAGTGGGCCTCATAGCTTGCTTCACAAGCTCTCGATATGGCCAGATAAACATTGGACTACCATGTAGTTCCACGATCTTACGAGACCACTACAAGCTGAGTATGATCCCATTTTGATGCATAGAGACCAACAGTAGATAGAAGGTAAGTTTGAATTTCACCCTTTAGATTCGGTATACTGATCTACTGACCATGCAAGAAGGGCAGAATCTCCACTTAGGACTGGCCATCCGCAAGTGAAAACTGGCATAGAGTACACTCCATTGCCTTCATACTTATTCTCTCCGGTGCTAGGTATGTCTACCATTTTAGATTATGTTAATGAAGATTCCTCTTCTTCTATTGGTATGGATGATTTTCATCATGAAGGACGTATGCAAAACAATTTTTGGTTTATGAGCAATAAGAAAGACAAATATTTCTTTATGAACTCAAGCCTAGGTAAGCAGTTGAAATAAGAAACTGTGAGTACTCCTTCCCCTTCTTTTCCTTCAAACAATTTTGTTTTCAAAGGTCAAAATGAAATAGGTGCATCTTCATCATCATCATTTCAATTTAATGCGTTTAATGAATTAAAAAAACCCACATTATTTTCCACATCTACACCTATCACAAATCCATTTAATCTCCCTCCCATCTCACCCTCTTATTCCATTGCCTCATCCTTTCAGCCTCCATTAAGTGCACCGAATGTTGCATCTCGTATAGAATCACATGTGTTTTCATTCACCACATCGAGGGGTTCTTCAAACTTAGGCATAGTTGTCAGGACCTCATCTCTTCCTTAGTCAGCTATCTTTCTTCACACACTTTCGGAATCATTGTAGCCTGGGTATTCCCCCTAGTCTTTCCTCAGTGTGGATTAGTTGGTGCCATAGTTTGCCTCCATGGCACTACCTAATGGACCCTCTCATCATTATGCCGTGTCCTAACTGACATTTGGATAGGGCTTACGTGTCCCAGTGCCTCCACCTTCACCGGCACCTTATGGAAACATTCATGCTCCAGCGCCTCCACATCAATCGGTACTCATTGGACACTCAACCTATTTCTGCCTACCCACCTCTTCCCCCTTCTTTTTATCAAACACATCCACCACCACCACCTTATGGAAACATTCATGCTCCAGCGCCTCCACATCAATCGGTACTCATTGGACACTCAACCTATTTTTGCCTACCCACCTCTTTCTCCTTCTTTTTATCAAACACATCCACCACCACCACCATCTTATCCTCCACATCCATCTTACCCCACATTCTCGACACCTCATGGTTCTACCTCATCTTCTGCCAAGCATGCATTCAACGACAAGACTCGTTTTAATGGGTCAAACTTTAGAACTTGGTCAAACTTGATGGGACATGTCCTTGACTCATAGAACCTATGGAATCTTGTGCAAGGATTGAAACCCCAACCTGATCCTGCACTTGTTCCATATGAGGTTGTCCACTCATGGAAGGCTAGTAATGTCTCTGCTATTGTTGAGCTAATGCAAGGCTTATTGCCTAATTTTCTCTCTTAGCTTCAGCATTTTGACTTCGCGTCAGAGCGATGGGCACACTGATTGACCACTATGTGGCTCGGGATAGGACCCGTCGAATAAATCTTGACCATGAGCTTCAGAACTTTAAAATCTCTGAGATAGATGACCTGAAAGTCAAGTTGGTTGAGTATCAATGTCTCCTTGCAGAATTCTCCACTACAGGGACTTCTAAGTCCTTTGCCGATCAGGTCAACATTGTTTCTTAACAAGCTACCGCATAAATACTGCAATTTTGTGTAGCAAGTGGTTTCTTTGCCCAATTTACCCACGTTCTACGAATTTAAGTGTTAGCTATTACGTTATATGCATGGTTGTTCGATCAGTTTCATATGCAACATCCCTCAAACGAGGCCACGGCTACAGTACCAGGAGTTGTTGCTGAGGCAACCTTGTTGCTCATTCTCAGAAGGGGCAACAAGGGAAGGGTAAACAAAATCAAAATTAAAAACAAGTAGGAGAATCACAAGGAAACTCCTAGTCTCAACTCAAACTCAGATGGCAAAATGTATCTAAGAAGAATAGGTATTGTCAACATTATCAAAAGATTGGCCATTTTGACAATGAGTGTCGATCAAAGGTTAGAGGCACAACACCAAAACCCAAGTCGCAGACCCTGCCCCTTAGTCGAGCAACCCCCATCAAGGGAGGCAAGGTGATGGCAAGGGGTAGTGGAAAGGTCAAAATCACACTACCATTGGTCAGCCATCTCAATCGACAACGTTCTCAACTCCAGAGGGCTTGTTTGACTAGTCTATAGAGACCCACATTGTCTCTATAGAGATATCCGATGCGAGTCTCGTCCACTTTTGTGAGTTGCCTTATAACGAGGTTATCGTAGAGGCCCACTCGTCATAGCTTAGTACATCCGCACCTGTTTGCATTGTGGACAATGGAACTACACATCGCATGACTTCTATAGAGGACATCTTCTGTAACCAAGCCCCTCAGGCTGAAGGTTGCATAAGTTTTGCCACTGACAAGGATTTGGATTTGGCTTTGTTAGACAATGTATGCCATGTCCCTCAGCTTAGGGTAAACTTGTTATCTGTTCAGCAATGCCGATTGAGGCGAGTAGTTTTCTTTACAACGATTAGAGTGATTGCTTGCGATGAGGCATAGCCTAATGGCCTATACCACATGGCCCATTTTCTTTCCAAGCCAACAACCGAGGGCTCCGTGTTCCATTGCTTCTAGCATTAGCCACATCTCAAGAGCCTACAAACAATAAATGTCTTTGGCATTTCTGCCTAGTGCATCTTGGCTATGACTCTCTTTATGAGTTATCTCGCTGTGAGATGGTTAAGGGCCTTCCTCGCCTGAAGCTAGCTCGAGATGTCTGTAAAGTATGTTAGCTCGAGAAGCAACACCGTATCCCATTTCCTCAGCAGTCTACATATAGAGTTGAGGCGCCTCTTAGATTGATTCACATTGATCTTTGTGGGCCCACATCCACTGCTACCTTGAAAGGCACGTTGTATTTCTTTTTGATAGTGGATGATCATTTGAGATACATTTGGGTGTACTTCCTCAAGCATAAGTCTAATTCTTTCATATATTTCTTTGCTTGGATATTGGTGGTTTATAATCGAACGTTATATTGGTTGCATGAGGAGTGATAGCGGTGGTGAGTTCATCTCCCGCGAGTTTTCTGAGTTTCTACAGCCGCATGGCATCTCTCGCCAGCTCACCTCTACCAACCTCCCCTCTTAAAATGGAGTCGTAGAGCGTAGGAGCTAGACAATCATGGAAATGGCACGCAAGCAACTTCTTTGGTTAATTCATACTAGGCCAGATTTAGCTTACTCAGTCAACATTCTCAGTCAATATTTTATAACATCTAGGTTGTCACATTGGATTCCATGTCTTCGTGTGTTGCGTTATTTACAGTGTACTTATTCTTATGGTCTCACTTATGGTCTTGGTTTATGTTTGTAGGGGTACATTCATTCTGATTGGGCAAGAGATCTTGACACCCGACGTTCCCATGGTGGCTACCTCTTCACCTTGGGCACGACTCCCATTTCTTGGTCTAGCCATAAGCAAGAGACGGTGACGGCTTCCACGGCTGAGGCCGAGTATAGGGCTCTCTTTGATGGCACCACCAAGGCCATCTACTTGAGGAGCTTATTGGTGGCACTTCACTTCCCTTGTGACTCTCCCATTGTTGTCTACTACAAAAACTGGAGTACCATTGCTCTTGCGGGCAATCCGATCATCACACCAGGGATGCGGCATGTAGGAGTCCACTTTCACTTTTCGAGAGAGCAGGTTGAGCTAGGCACTATTTGCCTAGAGTTTGTGCCTTCATTAAACAATTTTGCTGACATTTTAGCCAAAGTGGTCAACAGGCCAGTTCTTCAATACCTTCTACCTAAGATCGGCTTGGGTATACCCTCCCCTATTTCTTCAAATTGATGGGGAGAGAGTGCTTCCCTCTTGCTTTCCCTTCCAGTGGTTTGAGAGGGGGTGGCTGCTTCTCATAATAGTGACAATGATTATGCTTACAATTTTTAGATATTGTACTTATGGACATTTGTAACTTCATCCGCACTGGTAGGATGATATGATTGTAAAAGGGCACTTGGGCAAGTGAACAATTCTCCTACAAGGGCATTGTCCAAGTGGCACTCTTGCATTGAATTTTGTGTGAGCATGACATTTTGCATCTCCCTTTGCATTATCTCATGCATGGGCATTGTGTTCATATAAATCTGTGCGCATTTATGCCTTTTTGGTCTTTTGGAGTGGTCGACTCTGGATCCATCATATTGTTAATAGACTAGTTAGCTCATGGTTGAGTCTGGACTTGTGGTTCCGTAGGCTAGGCATAGAGACATTTTAGACATTTTATTTGTCAGTGTTTATTGAGGTTGGGGCATTATTTGCAGCCAGTCGGCCATCATTCAATGTTGGCCGACTAGTCATATTTTAGGTATTTATTTGTCCTATATATTGTCTGGCTCCCTCCATCATTCATTCATCACTTGACAATGTTTGGGGAGAGGGAGCAGGTGCCAATGCCTCCACAGCCGGTGACTCACATTGCTTCTGTATTGTCTCATGTTTTGGTATATGGATTTCATTTCCCAAGCATACATCTGATTTTTCATCTGTATTGTGTTCTCTCTTTCTTTTCTTTTGTCTTGTGTTCAGCAGTTTATTTCAGCACATGTTTATGCTTCCATTGCTACATCACTTTTGACATGGTATCAGATTTCAGGATTTGTGTTTCTGCTATGTTTTATCGCTGATTTTAGGACTGATTTCACCCTCTGTTGCCCTGGCGACTGCTGTCAACCTGATTGTGACCAGTTTTTGGCTTCCATACTCTGTGTTTTGATCAACATCTGCATCGCCTGCCTGTCCAACACCTCTTGCTGCCTGTGTTTTCATCATCAGGCTGCTGGCGACAATTCCCTACACCTGTTTATGCAGTGTGCAGCCTGTGTTTTGCTGTATTCAGTACTATTTTGGGCTGGGCGTCTAGTAGAACATGCCGTTTTTGCTGTTCTTGGCAGATTTGAACTGATTTTTTGACTTTGTGTAGTAGCTTTGGGCTGATTTTGGTCAGATTTTGGGTTACATTGTATGTAAACTCTTGCTTTTTGCAATCTGTGCTCATGGTTTGGCTATGTTCCCTTTCCAAATCCATTCTTTTCTCTAGTCTTTTCTAAATCCTCTACAGATGGCTCCTCCCTACACATCCAGTGATGATACGCTACATGTAGATTCTAATGAAGCTCTTGCAACTTCCGAGAGGGGTTCAAAGATGAAGAAGTCGAAGGCCCATTGTTCCCACTGTGGCAAGAAAGGTCATTTAAGGAAGGACTGCAAAGAGTTAGCGGCTTCCAGGAAGAAAAAGGAGCCATAGATGAAGTGTGATGTGGACTCCTCCGACGAGTCATTATCTACCTTAGCTTTTGACTCAGCTTCTCCGGCCAAGGCGAAGTCCAAGGCACAGAAGGGATCCTCTTCTTTGGATCATGGGAAGGGCTTCGTGGCCCCTTTCTCAACTACTTTCTAGTGGTGGCGATAAGGTCATTCCTCACGACTCTCTAGTGCCAAAGAGGGAGTGTGAGAGGATGGTGAGATGGGGCAGCCCTGCCTCATCTATATTTCTATACAAATGCACAGGATCCAGAGAGGGACATCCCTGATGCATTGACCGGAGTCTGGCAGGTACAAATCCTAGAGCTAGGATTGACATCCAGGTTCATGATGGGCTAGTTACTTGATAGAGAGCGGGTGGCTTTCGTCTGGAGCTCACATGAGGGGACACTTTGGCGGTTTGCTGGCCAAAGACGGGGAATCCATGGTTATTTATGCGCTCCGACATTGGTGACAGGATGGTCACATGTGCTACTTCAGCGGCATTGTTGACAGATATTAAGAGCTGCTATGATCTTCTCTTATCTTTAGGAGCTGGTACGATCGACATCCACATTAGGTTCTCTCCAAGGCACCTTGGTGGTGGCTTGCGTACCCACTCCTTGGGTATCCATGGTTCTACTTTGGTGGACATTGTTGTATGTACTAGGATGCGACCTTATCATTGTATATTGTATTGTATCAGATCACCCATGATCTTGTTAGCAGTCATGTTTGTCATGCCTTGTCATCTCCTGCCTGTGAGCCTCAGTCTGAGTCAGACGAGGACATTAGGAGCTCTGACATGTCTGTCATGTGTTATGATGGGGGAGGCTAGTCACTCTCGACTGGCTGTCTTAGGATGTGTATTTCTTTTTGGCCTCTTTTAGTGGGCAGCCACTGGCTGCCCGGCCACTTTTTGGTCACTGTTGTGGGGCGCCCATTTTAGGGCACTTTTAGGGTTTGCGCCCATTTTAGGGTTAGGGTTAGGGTTTGTCCGTTGCCTATTTATTGGCAGCCCCCCTCCCCATTTCATCAGTTGTCTTCTTGCAGATTCCGACACTCCTCCTCCCCCGTGGTGGTGCTGCCATCGTCATCAGCCTGATCTGGGTGCCCTCACTGACACTGTGGGTTGCGTGCAGGGACTGATCAGTCCATTTCAATGTATTCAGCATTCATTTCAGTCAGTGCAGATTTTCTTCCTTCATTCTCTGCTTTCTCTCTCCTCTCCTCCGTGTTCGTATTCTTCTTCCGTTGCGCACTCTCACATGGTATCATCGCCAAACTGAGAGCACGGAGGTCTTCATCGATTGGAGAGAGACCACACCTATCATCTGTTGCTGCCCCCCTTCTCTCCAACAGCCAGGCGGCCCTTCCAGGTGGTCTGTATATTTGCGTTTGCTGCATCAGCCCCTTCCAGAGGCTGCCACGTCATCAACCAGCCCCTGTCTCCTTGCGTTTTCAGCTGGGCGGCCTTCTCTTCAGCTGGGCGACTCCACTACAGGCTGCGTTTTGCATCCAAGGTGGTCGTTTTCCCTCCTGGCGGCTTCTCTCCAGCTGGCGCTTCTCTTCTTGGCTGCGTTTTGGTGCTTGGCAACTTTCCCTCCGGATTTTGTGCCCTACACAGCTGCGTTTTCACCTCCTGGTGATAGGCGACCTGATTTCCTGGAGTTTGGTGGTTCTTCTGGTGGTTGGTGACCCTTCTGGTGGTCATTCTTCGGCATTGGCACAGTTTTCTTTGGTGTTTGGTGTTTTGCAGATTTAGAAGATGTCTTATTATCAGTTTATAGGTTTTGATGACTCAGATGACGAGCTTTTGTCTCAACATTCATTTGAACGAAGGCGTGATTTCTATCGCGAGGATCGTCATATGGAGTCTATTCCTCGTTCCCGTCCCCCTTCTATTCATGTATCTCGGCGATCCCCTTCCAGTGGGCCGACGATGCAGCCTTTGGTACCCCCTGTACAGGTACCCGTACTTCCTCAGCTGCCCAAAGAGGATCGGTTGGATGGCTCCAACTTTTCTCTATGGTCCTGCAAGGTGGAGTGTATCTTGGACTCCTTCAATCTTTGGGAGCTTGTTTCTGTTCCTATTCCCCGGCCTAAGGTGGATCCCGCAGATGGGATATCCATGGATCGTGCAGCCTTATGGGATCGGCTCAATTCTAGAGCCCGATCTTTCCTCTTTCTGAGTTTGCAGGATTCTGTCCTTGTTCATGTTCACAGGTTGAAGACTGCAGCGGACGTGTGGAGAAAGATCGCGTCTCTCTATCAACAGAAGACGTTTGCCCACCGGATATCTCTTGAAAAGAAGTTGCAGATGCTCGCTATTGATGATAGTCCTTCCATGAAGGACCACATCAACAGATTACAGGATATGAGGGATGAGCTTACATCCCTCGGTCGGACGATATCTTCTGAAGACATGGCTATGATTCTTTTGACTCAGCTGCCATCGCCTCGGTTTGATGTCTTCTACACCAGCCTTCTTACATCGAGGACCCGTGAGAAGCTTCTATGGGAAGAGCTATCCCCGCTTGTCTTGGAGCATGATGAGCGACTTAGAGAGGTCAGTGCTAGTGGATCCGACTCCACTCGAGCCTTTGTTGCAGGTTCGGGAGGACAGAAGAAGAAGAAGAAGTCAAAGGCTAAGAAGAAGGACAGCTCTTAAGGCTCTGACTCAGATTCAGAGCGACCGAAGTGCCCACACTGTGGAAAAGGGACACATCCAGAGGAGAAATGTTGGAAGAAGTATCCTCACCTTCGTCCAGGAGCGAAGGGTGGATCTACATCGGAGCCTTCTTCTACCTCTACACCAGCTGTTACCCATGAGTCAGTGTTCCTTCATATCCATGCTTTGGTGGAGGATCCTTCTTCCGTGGCTGCAGTGTCTTCTGCGCAGCCTTGGTTAGTGGACAGTGGTGCTTCGAGTCATATGACTCCCCGAGGTGATTTGTTACAGGATCTCCGTCCATCAGAGGGTTTAGTCACTGTTGGTGACATTTTATCGGTGCCTATTAGTGGTGTTGGCACATTGCCTTTGTTTACCGACCGACCTTCGAGCTCCTTTTCCCAGGCCCTACATGTTCCGGATTTGGGCCTTCCCCTCCACTCAATTTATGGCCTTACGAGGCTTGGCACACGAGTGATCTTCACCGAGCATGCCGTTGTTATTGAGGATTCTCTTACAGGAGCTGTCTTATCTACAGGTTGGCAGGAGAGCGGGCTTTACAGGCTCCATTTCCCTTCTTTGATGCAGGGTCCTCCGAGGCAGTCTATTGCTACACCCGTTCCCGCTTGTACACCTTTTATTCCACAGGTTTCTTCCCATCCCCCACCTTCTCCTCCGGTGGTTCCCTCGTACCCCCCATCCGTTTCAGAGGGGGACAATCTCGGTGATGCGGCTGTGGATTCCCTGGCCCCTAGTGTTTTAGAGGGGGCTTTCCAGGATCGTGAGGAGCTCCTTCAGCAGAGCAGTCTACTTCGACGGACTTCATTGACATTGGCATTCCTCTTGCCATCCCCGGATCTATTTCCTCTTTGGCCTTCAGCCACATCCAGGATCTGAGAGGGGGTGTTAGCAGTCATGTTTGTCATGCCTTGTCATCTCCTGCCTGTGAGCCTCAGTCTGAGTCAGACGAGGACATTAGGAGCTCTGACATGTCTGTCATGTGTTATGATGGGGGAGGCTAGTCACTCTCGACTGGCTGTCTTAGGATGTGTATTTCTTTTTGGCCTCTTTTAGTGGGCAGCCACTGGCTGCCCGGCCACTTTTTGGTCATTGTTGTGGGGCGCCCATTTTAGGGCACTTTTAGGGTTTGCGCCCATTTTAGGGTTTGCGCCCATTTTAGGGTTAGGGTTAGGGTTTGTCCGTTGCCTATTTATTGGCAGCCCCCCTCCCCATTTCATCAGTTGTCTTCTTGCAGATTTCGACACTCCTCCCCCGTGGTGGTGCTGCCATCGTCATCAGCCTGATCTGGGTGCCCTCACTGACGCTGTGGGTTGTGTGCAGGGACTGATCAGTCCATTTCAGTGTATTCAGCATTCATTTCAGTCAGTGCAGATTTTCTTCCTTCATTCTTTGCTTTCTCTCTCCTCTCCTCCGTGTTCATGTTCTTCTTCCGTTGCGCACTCTCACAGATCTGAGAGAGGGTGTTAGCAAATTAGTCAGCTCATGGTTGAGTCTGGACTTGTGGTTTAGCAGGCTGGGTACAGAGGCATTTTAGACATTTTATTTGTTAGTGTTTATTGAGGTTTGGGCATTATTTGCAGCCAGTTGCCCAGTATTTAATGCTGGCCGACCAATCATATTTTAGGCATTTATTTGTCCCATATATTGTCTAGCTCCCTCCTCCACCATTCATTCATCACTTGACAGTGTTTGGGGAGAGGGGGCAAGTATCAGTGCCTCTGCAGCCGGTGATTCATATTGCTTCTGTAGTGTTTCATGTTTTGATATATGGATTCCATTTCCCGAGCATACATCTGAGTTCTCATCTATATTGTGTTTTCTCTTTCTTTTCTTTTGTCTTGTGTTCAGCAGTTTATTTCAGCACATGTTTATGCTTCCATTGCTGTACCACTTCTAACATATATTCGTGGCATTGCACATGGCAGTCTCCAAGGCAATTCTCCCTAGCTTGCTTGTCTTGCTTGCTTCACATCTTTGCTATATTTGTGTGACCCACACCTTAGTCATTTTTCTTATTCACCAACACCTAATAATGGTAGGGATAGTATGGTTGTTTTGTGAAGGTCTTGGGTCTGACCATCCCTTATCACTCTCCCATTTGGGGCATGGATACTCAATAGGACAACCCTGATTTGAAACCCTCAATGTTAAATCTATCAAAACTACAAAGCCCTTTTTTTAAAACAAATCCATAGCTGATTCCATCTGACTTTGTAGGACTTGATAAACCACTGGGCAGTCGACATGCACCCTTTATCCAATGCCCTAGCTGTTAGCAGTCATGTTTGTCATGCCTTGTCATCTCCTGCCTGTGAGCCTCAGTCTGAGTCAGACGAGGACATTAGAAGCTCTGACATGTCTGTCATGTGTTATGATGGGGGAGGCTAGTCACTCTTGACTGGCTGTCTTAGGATGTGTATTTCTTTTTGGCCCCTTTTAGTGGGCAGCCATTGGCTGCCCGGCCACTTTTTGGTCACTGTTGTGGGGCGCCCATTTTAGGGCATTTTTAGGGTTTGCGCCCATTTTAGGGTTAGGGTTAGGGTTTGTCCTTTGCCTATTTATATGCAGCCCCCCTCCCCACTTGATCACTTGTCTTCTTGCAGATTCCGACACTCCTCCTCCGTGGTGGTGCTGCCATCATCATCAGCCTAATCTGGTACCCTCACTGACGCTGTGGGCTGCGTGCAGGGACTGATTAGTCCATTTCAGTGTATTCAGCATTCATTTCAGTTAGTGCAGATTTCTCTTCCTTATTTTTTGCTTTCTCTCTCTCTCTCTCCCTCCGTGTTCGTATTCCCTCTTCCGCAGCGCACTCTCACACTAGCCTCTTTGGGGTGATCACTTGGGCTCCCTTGGTAAGATAACCATCGCCTCTATAGTCTTAGTAGGCCATTGGGCAGCTGACGCGCACCCTTTGTCCGAAGCTTTGGCTGCTTTGGGGTGGAACGCCTTGGGGTAAAAGATAAAAAAACAAAAAAGAGCCTTGGCTAGCCTACTTCTCATGGCACCGTTGTTGGGCCTCAGAGAGGGTGTTGAGCTAAAAATGCATTAGCTTCACTTAAACAGCCCTGAAACATGCTTAATTAAGAAAGAAACCTTGTTTATTTTTAAAAAAATATGTTCCTAGAGAGTGTCCGTATCCCATAAGCACAAATCCACTTGGGAGGGCCCAAACTTTCTATGAATAGGTATATTGCCCTCCATTCAACCCTAATCTCGTTATTGTAGGTTTCAAGTGTTTTTAGCTTGCTGCCTACACCCCATTCGTGGAGGACATTGCAGTCTAAGGTGTCCATTGCAGTCCTACTCATCTGGCGTGTATTTCCAGCCCTTCGTCTCATCAGTTTGCTATTGTTTCTAGCCAAGCAACTACTCTTGTCCATCATCCAGTTGTCGTACACCTTGCGACGTCAGTATATTGCTGCATTTACAGGCCCCAGCTTTGCCGCTCTACAGATTTTCTCTCTCCTCTCAGTTGTCACTGCAGATTTTTTCTCTCCTCAGCCTATCACTGCTGTTTTTTCTCTCCTTCCAGCCGAGTTCACTGTTTTCTCTCTTCTTAGCTTGTCGTTGCTATTTTCTCTCTCACCTACGTTTTTAGTCTTTCTCTCTCCTTGCCTGCGTTTTTAGTATTTTCCTCTCTTTGCACTACCGTTTGAATTAAATCCAGCCTTCCTTGGCTGCATTTGCTGGTGTTCAATATCCTAAGGTTGCCTTGCTGCAATTCGAGATCCATTCGGAGTACTACACTCTCTCTAGCTCATTACCCCTGCCGTGATCCTTGAGATACAGGAGTTCAAGGTATAGTATTCATTCACTGCATAGTATGTTTGTTGCATGAGCATTGTATATTCAATAGTCATATCACTTCATTCATTCTCTGTGTTCATTGTCTTTGAGTTATCCTAATCCTAATTGTGTTCTTCTATTAGTTTGTGCTTTGTCATACAGTGTCATTTGTGTTTCTGTGTTAGGGTATTTTCTTCACATTCCCAATCACCCCTCTTCTCTATCAATAAATTTCTTGATCCATGCGACTTGTGACCCTCCTAGATTGTCATGCGTCAATTCCCCACTAGGATTGTGTTAACATTATCCAACCTTAACATTAGCTCCAACATAATCTTGCCCTTTTTGACGACACGTTCCAACCATAGATAGAAAAGCTTTTAGTGTGGCTTGATTGATTTTCAAGAATGAAGATATTGCACTGCCATTCACTCTCCACTAGCATATGCATGACCTAAATTTATCATTGATTAGGAGCATGGTATCTTATGTCCCTTGACTGTAGTAATCCTCATACACCACATATCTTTGGGATGCAAGCTTCTCAGCTTCTTCTAGACTTAGTTTTATTTCTTGCAGAGCCACCACGTGTCAAAAGATGACGTACTAGCAAGACAGTAGGGTTTGCAGGGAGAAACACGGAGTGAACTCGGCAAACATGGAGAAGAGAAGAGAAGAGAAGAGAGAAGAAACTCTGATGAATGGAGTGATGAAGTTGTGAATCATGGAGTGAATGTGATACAAAGGGTGCCGTATCACAAGGAAGATGATGAAGACAGCCATGAACCACGAACCGCAATGTCCTCTTGAAGGGGTGTGAGGGCAGTGGAGAGGCTGGAGAGAAGAGGTGACAGACTGAATGAATCAACCGTAAAGAATGAGTGAGAGAGTGGCCTATAAATAGGCATAGTCAGTCTAGGATGGTGCCTCTTTTTGGGGTTGCAAACCCTAAACACAAATCCTAAACGCAAAATGCAGAAACGCAAAAGCACAAATTGTGGGTGAAGGGTTTTTGAACATCTCTTAGGCCCAAAAAGGGGAACAAGAGAAGAGTGAGGTGGAGATGCAATGCTACATGCTGAAGAATGCTCATGCAGCAAGTGCCACTTGGACAGTGTCCTTCGTGGAAAAATTGTTCACTTGCCCAAGAGCCCTAGTATGAAGATGATGAAAACACAATGCATAGGAGGAACATCAGACTTTGTGTGGTGTCGAGAACCATAAGGATATGCCCGTACTCAATCTTGGGAGGTGACTCCATGCTGACCCAGTGACCAAGGCAAGAAGAGAAGAGGGAGAAGTAGATGTAGAGGATCCCTAAGATCCAAGATTTCCATCGGAAAGGTAACCTGCGCAGGAAAGAACAGTAGATAGAGTGAACTAGAAAACTCGAAACTCAACCTCGGGAGAGAAGCCACTAGCTCCATGCATCCATGCTGGAAGGAATACGAAGGCCTCTTCACCAAGTTGCGGCTGAACCTCCGAGGTCCTGATCTAGGTGATACCTAAAGATCCTAGGTATCAGTAGAAGAGATGATTGGTCGAAGACAACCACCCCAATAAAGTAGAGGATAGGTGAAAAACTTCATGTGGAGTAGGTTTCCCCTCTGAGATGGGAGGTGGAGGGGCTCCTGTTGAAGTCGAAAAAGAAGTAGATGCCCCCTTTGAGGGCAAAGAAATAACATCCCCCTCTAAATCCCCTCTGAAGTAGATAGGGAATCCAAAAACTCATGGATCACAGACTCCGAAATGTCTGATGACGAAGGAAGTGCCGCGGATCGTGTCAAAGAAGGTATCTGGGGTGCCAAAGAGCTCCCAGAGGTAGCCTCTCGAACCTGAGTAGTCGAGGGTGGGGAAGGGTGGGGCTCAGAATGAGCAAGAGGTGGGCAACAATCACTCTCTCAGTGGAGCGGACTGGGTAGTTGAAGAAGAGAAAGGAGTCAAGCAGCCACTGTCTCGAAAGTGGGTGGGGGAAACCTCCACGTAGTGGGGTGGTCTCCAGGAGGCCTTATCGCCTTGTAAGGTCTTAGAGCCTCCATGTGCTCGAAAGGACCTAGTGCGCGTTGGGTGCGGCTTATTGCCTTGAGCATAATACCCTGATAGCCGATGCAGAACGATCTCTGTGGCCCATAAAGGAGAGCTGGTACAAGGAGTGCTTGGTGGAAGTCGGATATACTCCGGAGAGGTGGGGAGCAAAGGTCGATGTCGACAGTCTTCGATGGGATGACCGTTCGTGCCACAGTAGAAGCACTGTAAAGAAAACTGCTAGGGTTTGCATTGAGGACACATAGAGTGTACGACCACGACATAAACACAAAGAGACAGCCACAAACACAGAGGGCAAAACTCAAACCCTAAACTAAAACTCAAAACTCAAACATAGAAACTCAGACACAAACAAAAGAAGGGAGAGAGAGAACCCAACTTTGAAGTGAATGAATGCTGTAAATGAATGTAAGAGTGTGCAGTGCGCTCAAGGGTAGAGCAATGTCGGAGTGTAACATCCACCGAAGACAGATCCCAAGTGTGTGACCACCAGTCGGAGTGTGAAGAGAGAGTAAACTACAAAACACTAACACCAGGGGCTGCCAGAGATAGAGGCGACAACTGCAGAGTGGCAAGATGACACCAGGCGGCTCTAGAAGGATGCAAACGCAGATTGTAGGATATCGCCTGATGTTGGAGATGCTAGCGATGGCAGTTGGAGGCCAAACACAGCCTGGGAGACGGCACCTGACAGTGGCTGACAACTAGAAGAAGGCACTAGGGCACTGCAAGGTTGGAGGGAGAGGTGGCAGCAGTTGCAAGGGCCGGACAATCACGTGGACGTAGACTATGTAAAGAAAAATACCCTAACACAGAAACATAAACAGAAACCGTACGACAAAGCACAGACTGATAAAAAGAACATAGTTAGGGTTAGGGTTAGAGTAACTTAGAGACAATGAACACAGTGAATAAATGAAATGATATAACTACTAATAATACGATGCTCATGCAACAAACACACTATGCAGTGAATGAATACTGAACCTCGAACTCCTGTATCTCTAGGATCAGGGCAGGCGTAATGAGTTGGAGAGTGTGTCATACTCCGAACGGATCCAGAATCGCAGCAAGGTAGTATCCTGATGTCGAACACCAGCAAATGCAGCAGTGAGAAGCTGGATCTGATGTAGACAATAGTGAGGAGAGAGAAAGACTAAAAACGGAGCGTGCAGGAGAGAGAAAGACTAAAAACGTAGGCAAGACAGCCTGCATGAGAGAAAGACTAAAAACGGAGCTTGCAGAAGAGAGAAAGACTGAAAATGCAAACAAGACAGCCTACAGGAGAGAGAAAGACTGGAGCGACTGCAGACAGGAGAGAGAAAACTATTAGGGCGGCAGCTAGAGTTTGCAAATGCAGCAGTTTGCTGGTGTGGCAGGCTGTACGACAGCAGTGCAGATGAACAACAGTCAGTTACCAGGCAGAAACAGCAGCAATCAGCGCATGGAGGGTTGAAAACAGGTACCAGACTGTAGGAAATAGTGATGGACAGCAAGGGCTGAGATATCCTTCGTGACCGGGGTGTGGACAGCAAGCTGGTAACATCTAAAACCTACAAAAACGAGATTGTGAAAGAGTGGAGGGGTGGCTGTCAATTTATAGAAAATTAGGATTCTAGATCCTCTCCCACTTAACTTTCTCGATCCGCTTCCCATTTTAGGGTTTTGGCTAAAATAAGCCTAAAATAAGCATGTTTTGGGGCTGTTTAAGTGGCTAAGTGCATTTCTTAGCACAATATTTCCTCTTAGGCCCAAAATAGGGCGAGAAAAGTAAGCGAGCCTAAATTTTGATTTACCTCGAGGCGTCCCACCCCAAAGTAGCCAAGGCGTCGGACAAAAGGTGCACGTCGGTTGCTTAGTGGCCTACCAAGACTATAGAGACGATGAATATCTTATCAAGGGAGCCCAATTGATCACCCTAGAGAGGTCAAGGCATTGGACTAAGGGTGCTCGTCGGTTGCCCAAGGGCCTACCAAGGCCTACAAAGGCGGATGGAATCAACAATGAACTTGTTTGTTTTGTTTTGTTTTGTTTTTTTTATAGTTTTTATAAAAGTGTTTTGAAAACACATAAGTAATATAGGGGCAGCGGCCGATTAAGTGACAGATAGGAAAAGATAAAGAGAGTTTTAAACCCAAGTTATTCACAAAACTAGCAAGCTAATCCCTCGCACTGACGAGGATAAGTGCCTAAGGATGATAAAAGTGAGTGTATGTGCCAATCATGTATTGAATATGTGAGAGGTAAAAAAAACGGTGGGCTTAGCAAGACAAGCAAAGCAAGCAAGCAAGCAAGGGTAGGGAAACTGCCTTTAGGAGAACTGCCATGTGTTACGCTACGAATATGGTGGATCCTAGAGTCGACCACTCCAAAAGACCAAAAAGGGATAAATACGCACAGATGCATGTTGACATGAACAGAATGCCAATGCATAGGGTAATGCAAAGGGAGATGCAAGATGTCATGCTCATGCAATATGCTATGCAACGATGCCACTGGGACAGTGCCCTCACAAGGGAAGTGTTCACTTGTCCAAGTGCCCTTTTACAATTAGGTCATCATGATAGTGCGGATGAAGTTACAAATGTCCATAATACAATACAAAAGAATAAGTAAATGTAATGTCTAAAAAACTGTAAGCATCGTCACTGTCACGATCAAGAGTAGGAGCCGTCCCCTCTCAAACTGGAAGGGAAAGCAAGAGGAAAGCACCCTCTCCCCGTCAAGCTGAAGAAGTAGGGGAGGGTGTACCCAAGCTGATCTTGGGTAGCAGGTACTAAAGAACCGTCCGGTTGACCGCTTTGGTCAAGATATCTGCAATATTATCTGATGAAGGCACAAACTCTAGGCGAATAATGCCTAGCTCAACCTGCTCTCTGGAAAAATGGAAGTGGACTCCCACATGCCGTGTCCATGGTGTGATGATCGGATTGTCCACAAGGGCAATGTCACTCTGGGTGTCGCAGTAGACAACTGGGAGAGAGTCACATGGAAAATGAAGCGCTGCTAGTAAACTCCTCAGATAGATGGCCTCGGTGGTGCCATCGAAGAGAGCCCGGTACTCAGCCTCGGCCGTGGAAGCCGCCACCGTCTCTTGCTTACGGCTGGACCAAGAAATGGGAGCCGTACCCAAGGTAAAGAGGTAGCCGCCATGGGAACGCCGGGTGTCAGGATCTCCTGCCCAATCAGAATCAGTGTACCCCTGCAAACATAAACTAGAACCATATGTCAAGCCATAAGAAAAAGTACACCGCAAATAACGCAACACACGAAGACATGCAATCCAATGTGACATCCTTGGTGTTGTGAAATATTGACTAAGTATGCTAACTGAGTAAGCTAAATCTGACCTAGTGTGAATTAACTAAATAAGTTTTCCTACAACAGAATGATAGGTGTGTGCATCGAAGGACTGTCCTAGGGTATCCTTCGACAAGTGGACAGTAGGATCAATAGGCATGGCCACTGGCCGTGTCTGATCTGAAGTGTACTGTTCCACAAGCTAAAGTGCGTACTTCTGTTGTGACACAAAAATACATTCTCCAAAACGAACTACCTCCATCTCCAAAAAATAAGACAACAAACCAAGGTCTGTCATTTCAAATGTAGCTTTAAGCTTAGCCTTAATTTCCGCTATGGCAACAAAATCTGAACCTGTGATGAGTAAGTCATCAACATATAGGAGGATATAGCTAACCCCTCTGGAGTGGATCGAACATATAAGTTCAGGTCATAAGGGGTAGAATGGTATCCATGAGTCTGTAAGAACTCACCCATTCTATGGAACCAAGACCGCGACGCTTGCTTCAGCCCATAAAGAGCTTTCTGCAAGCGGAATACCGTATCCCTAGGGTTCCCTGAGGGAAAGCCCGGTGGCTGTTTCACATAGACTTCCTTCTCCAAGTATCCATTCAAGAAGGGGCTCTTGACATCCATCTGATGTATCGGCGAACCGTGGTGAGCGGCGAGCTTGAGTAGCAACCGAAAGGAAGTCAACCGTGCAGTAGGAGCAAAGGTCTCTTCATAATCAATGCCGTGCTTTTGTCGAAACCCTTGCACTACAAGGCGAGCCTTGTACTTATCTAAAGTCCCATCAACTTTTAGCTTTGTCCGAAAATCCTACTTTGTCTCGATAACTTTCTTGTGGCTCAGACGATTCACCAATATCCAAGTCTCATTTCGGTCAATACTCTCTAGCTCCCTTTCCATGGCCTTGCCATTGAGGGTGTTGAAGAGCCTCCTGCCAGGTATTCGGCTCAGAATGCGCTATGTAATCAGCTGTAAACAGTGATGCAAATGATGCTTCAGGAGCAAGCCGGGCAGATCTTCTAGGTCCCTTCGGAGTGGAATCTGGTGGTAGGATCCCGGAATCCTGTATGGTCTGCTGGTATCAGTGAGGTAACGGGTCTTGTGAAGGGGGCTTGGGAGGTGAAGAAACTACGGGAATGTCAGGAGCGGGAAGTAGACCAGGCTCATCAGGCATGATCTCTGATGATGTGGAAGAAGGAAGCGAATCGAAATCCGGTGCAGAAGACTGCATAATATCCCTCTCGTCAAAGACAACATCCCGCCTAACGATCACCTTGTTTGTCCGAGGATCGAACAAACGATAGGCTTTCGCTTCAGAGGAATATCCCACAAAAACAAGAAGATCAACTCGGGGAGTAAGCTTACCTATCTTGTCATCAGGTGTGTGTGTGCGCACGACATCCGAAGACTCTGAAATGGGAAATAACAAGCCGAGAGCCAAAAAATGCCTCATTTGAGATCTTCTGAGGAAGAGCCGTAGTTGGGCACCGGTTGAGGATGTACACCGAAGTATTAACAACCTCGACCCAAAGATGCTCAGGAATCTCTGCTGCGAACAGCATAGAGCATGCCATTTCCATAACTGTGCAGTTCCTACGCTCTACGACTCCATTCTCAGAGGGGGAGTTGGTAGAGGTGAGCTGGCGAGAAATGCCATGTTTCTGTAGAAACTCGGAAAACTCGTGGGAGATAAACTCACCACCGCTATCACTCTTCATGCACCCAACACGATGACCAATCTGGTTATGAACCAGCAGCACCCAAGCAGAAAAATGTGTGAAAGCATCTAACTTATGCTTGAGGAAGTACACCCACATGTATCGAGAATGATCATCCACTATCAAAAGGAAGTACAGCGTGCCGTTCAAAGCGGTAGTGGATGTCGGTCCACAAAGATCAACGTGAATCAATCTAAGAGGGTCCTCAGCTCTATGTGTAGACTGCTGAGAAAATGGGGTACGGTGTTGCTTCTCGAGCTGATAGGCTTTATAGACATCTCGAGCTAGCTTCAAGCGTGAAAGACCCTCAACCAGCTCACGGCGTGACAACTCATAAAGTGAGTCATAACCGAGATACCCTAAGCGAAAATACCACAGACGCTCATTGTGCGTAGGCTCCCGAGATATGGCTAAGGCCTGGAAGCTATGAAACACGAAACCTTCGGCAGTCGGCTCGGTCAGAAAGTGTGTCATGTGGTATAGGCCATTAGGCTGTGCCTCACCACGAGCAATCACTAAACCAGTTAGAGAGTCAAGGACCTTGACTGTGGTCGCTGTAAAGAAAACTGCTCGCCCCAACCAAAGCTACTGAACAAATGACAAGTTCATCCCAAGCTGAGGGACATGACCGAAGCCAGATCCGGACCCTTGTCAGTGGCAAAATTGATGCAACCTTGAGCTTGAATCTTGACCGAGGAGTTGTTTCCTACACGGATCCGCCCGGTTGCAAGGGCTCGGGCACAGAAAATGTCCTCTATAGGAATCATGTGATGTGTAGCTCCACTGTCCACAATCCAAACTGGAGCTGAAGTGCTCGGCTGTGACGAGTGGGCCTCTGCAGTAACTTCGTCGGGAGACAACTCACAGATGTGGACGCGACTCGCATCTGATGTCTCTATGGAGATGATATGGGCCTCTGCAGACCAGTCAGACAAGCCCTCTAGAGTTGAGAATGTTGTCGACTGAGATGACTCTGCAGCTGACCTTTAAACTGCCCCTTGCCATCACCCTGCCTCCCTTGCTGGGGGTTGCCCGACTGAGGGGCGGGGGTGTGAGACTAAGGTTTTGGTGCTGTGCCTCGTGCCTTTGATCGACACTCGTCGTCAAAATGGCCAGCCTTTTGACAATGTTGACAATACCTATTCTTTTTAGTTACATTCTGCCACCCAGGTTTGAGTTGTGACTGGGTGTTTCCTTGAGAATCCCCAGATTGATTTAGCTTTTGAGTTTGATTTTGATTTTGAATGGAGGTTTGGTTTGGTTTGCCCTTCCCTTCTTGCCCTTTCTGAGAATGAGCAAGAAGAGCCCCGTCTGAAGAGGAATTCATATGAAACTAATCGAACAACCGTGCGTAACGCAACAGCTGGCACTCAAATTCATAGAATGTAGGCATGGTAGGATTTGAAATTATTCCTTCCACAAAATTGAAGTATTTCTTGGGGAATTGATTTAGGAACAATGTGACCTGATCGTTAGAGGGCTTGGAAGTCCCCATAGTGGAGAATTCAGTGAGGAGATGCCGATACTCAACTTGACTTTCAAGTCATCTCGGTGAGTGATTTTGAAAAGCTGAAGCTCATGGTCAAGATTAATACGACGGGTCCTATCTCGAGCCGCATAGCGGTCAGCCAAGTGTGCCCATCGCTCTGACGCTAAGTTAAAATGCTGAAGCTGAGAATGAATTTCTGGCAATAAGCCTTGCATCAACTCGACAATAGTGGAGGCATTACTAGTCTTCCATGAGCGGACGACCTCGTATGGAACAAATGCAGGATCAGGTTCAGGTTGGGGTTCCAACCCCTGCACTAGATCCCATAGGTTCTGTGAATCAAGGACATGTCTCATCAAATTTGACCAAGTAGTAAAGTTTGACTTGTTAAAACGAGTCTTGTCATTAAATGCATTCTTGGCAGAAGATGAGCTAGAATCATGAGGTGTCGGGTGGGTGGAGTAAGATGATGGTGGGAAAGATGGCGGAGGTGAGAGTGTCTAATAAGAGTAAGGAGGGGAAAGAGGTGGGTAGACAGAAGTAGGCTGTGAGTGTCCAATGAGTGCCGATTGATGCGGAGGCACTGGAACATGAATGTTTCCATAAGGTGCCAGTGTAGGTGGAGGCACTGGGACACAATAGCCTTGTCCAAAGTAAGGCTGGGACACAACATTATGACCAGAAGGTCCACTAGGCAATGCCATGGAGGCAAACTGTGGAGGCAATTGATCCACACTTGGGAGAGACTGAGTGGGATACCCAAGTTGCAATGATCCCGAAAGTGTGTATGAGGTAGGTGGAACACCACCCGACTGAGGGAGGGATAAGGTCTTAAAGGATGTGCCTATGTTTCCATAACCCCCCCTGTGATATGCGGTGCGACATGAGGTGTTTGAAATGAAAATGTAAATGGTGTAAATGGAAGTGGTAAAGCAGTAGAAGAATATGGTGGAATGGGTGGGTTTTGAAAGTGAGGTGTATGAGGTACAGATTCTTTTTGTTCATTTTTATCATTTAAAGATTGAAAATGAAAGTGTGAAGATGTTGATATGCCATGTAATGAAGTGAAAGGAACACCAAATTCATTTTGATTATGTGAAGTAGACGGAAAAGAAGGAAGGACAGAAGAAGACTTACTTGGCTTTTTCTTATAATCCCCGCGACGTGTGTTAACATACAAGAATTGGTTCTCTAGAGGACATTTTCTGTAGTCAACAGATTGGACTCTTTCTTTCACATGATCTCTACTAGTATATTGCAAAACAGAAGAGGTAAAAGAAGGCACAAAAGACGAATCAAAAATACCTTGCACCGGAGAGGATGGAAGAGTCTGAAAATACTCCGGATCTTGCTCTCCAAGAGGGGGGCCCATCCCTGATGGAGGTCTCTACGGCCCTGCAACATCATCAGACTTACGCGCAACATCTGAAGAGGGAAATCCATGCATACCTTCATTTAGAAGCTTTTCTTGAAGGGCAATCCTTCAGTCAAGCTCCTCAATCTTCTTTTGTCGATAGGCTATGATCGGTTTATATTCCATAGAGGTCAGCTTACCTATCTTTTCTTCCATGTACTCAGATGTTTCTCCCACCATGTCGGAACTTTGTGGAGCAAGCTGATCGGCCCAGTCTCACTCGGTTCTCGGCATAGGCTGATCTGGAGACTGAATCAGTGTTGATGTATGCAAAGTTATTTGAACCTACTGTTGTTCTTGCTTCTTGCAAAGAGCTTTCAGATCAAAGGCCTAGGTTTCTCAGAGAGTACCAGGCTCTGATACTATGTAAAGAAAATTACCCTAACATAGAAACATAAACAGAAACCGTACGACAAAGCACAGACTGATAAAAAGAACACAGTTAGGGTTAGGGTTAGAGTAACTCAGAGACAATGAACACAGTGAATAAATGAAATGATATGACTACTAATAATACGTTGCTCATGCAGCAAACACACTACGCAGTGAATTCAAACTCCTGTATCTCTAGGATCAGGGCAGGGATAATGAGTTGGAGAGTGTGTCGTACTTTGAATGGATCCCGAATCGCAGCAAGGAAGCCTCCGGATGTCGAACACCAGTAAATGCAGCAGTGAGAAGCTGGATCTGATGCAGACAGCAGTGAGGAGAGAGAAATACTAAAAACGGAGCTTGCAGGAGAGAGAAATACTAAAAACGCACGTAGGACAGCCTGCATGAGAGCGAAAGGCTAAAAACGGAGCCTGCAGGAGAGAAATACTGAAAACGTAGGCATGACAGCCTGTAGGAGAGAAAGACTATAGCGACTGCAAACAGGAGAGAGAAAACTGTTAGGGCGGCAGCTGGAGCCTACAAACGCAGCAGTTTGCTGGCGTGGAAGGCTATACGACAGCAGTGCAGATGAACAACAGTCAGTCGCCAGGCAGAAACAGCAATCAGCGTGTAGAGAGCTGGAAACAGACGCCAGACTGTAGGAAACAATGATGGACAGCAAGGGCTGAGATGTCCTCTGTGACCGGGGTGTGGGCAGCAAGCTGGTAACACAATGCCTGCAAAAACAAGATTGTGAAAGAGTAGAGGGCTGGCTGCTAAATTATAGAAAATTAGGATTCTAGATCCTCTCCCACTTAACTTTCTCGATCCACTCCCCGTTTTAGGGTTTTGGCTAAAATAAGCCTAAAATAAGCATGTTTTGGGGTTGTTTAAGTGGCTAAGTGCATTTCTTACACAAGAGATTGATGGCTGAAATCTGCATTGGAGAATGTGAAATGTGCACAGACGGAATGAAACTGAATGGGGGCAACTTGTCTATTTATAGATGTGGAAAGATGCCCCAAAATTTAAGGTTTTTAGGAGGTCACAAAAACTCTCTTGGACCACTCCCCTTTTTAGGGTTTTTCATTAATTAAGTGTGTTTTGGGGCTGTTTAAGAATGCTAATAAGCTGAAAAGCATGTTTTAGCTCAACACCCCCTCTCAGGCCCAAAATTGAGCTGAAAGGTTAGGCCAACCATTGTGATGTTTACTTATCCCAAGGCATCCCATCCCAAAGCAACCAGGGCATCGAACAAAGAGTGCACGTCGGTTGCTCAATGGCCTACCAAGACTACAGAGACAATGGTTATCTTACCAAGGAAATCCAAGTAGTCACCCCAAAGAGGACATGGCATCGGTCAAAGGGTGCACGTCGGCTGCCTAGTGGCCTACCAAGCCCTATAAATGTGGATGGAACCACATTTATAGGTAAATGTGTTTTGTTTTTTTTTTTTTTGAATAAGTGAGGTAAATTTTATGGGATACGGCCGATTGAGTAATAATGACCCAGAAGACGAGAGTAGAGAGAGCACACCCAACACATCAACAAACAATACAAGCTAACCCATCCACTTAGGGTATCGATGATGAGGAAAAATAGGTGATGAGGTATCCATGTTATGAAGGAGGATGGTGGTGGGGTAGCAATAGCCGCCGGTGGAAATAGCTTAGGATCCGCTCAAGTGGTGCTCTACACAATGAGATGCAAAGTATGCTACATGCTGAAGAATGCTCATGCAGTAGGTGCCACTTGGACGGTGTCCCTCATAGGGAAATTGTTCACTTGCCCAAGCGCCCTAGTACAAAGATGATGAAATCATGCAATGCAAAGGGTAAGGTACAATAGGGGGGGGGAGAAGCCGATATCGAAGACAAAGTGCTGAAGCCTGTAGAATACCAAGAAGGGTAGGAACCCCCTCTCAACCTGGATGTAGATGCAGAAAAAGGAAGAGAAGCCTGATGTCAGTCTTTGGTGTCGAGAACCATAAGGAATGAAAGAAGAGGAAGTGGATGAAGCACCCCGCTAGAAGAGCAAGGTAGAAGTCACCGCCATGATAACATCGAGAGAGATGCTGCACGATCTGCTTTGGGAGGGGAAACCGCCATGCTGGAATAAGAGCAAGCATTCCTAAGATGATGAAACCATGAAAGGAACGGTGCGCATCCCCATGTCTCTAGCCCAGATAGGACCAAAGCAATCTGCAAGTTAGCCCTACACTAAAAGACAAAAACATGCAAAAGAGATGAGAATCTGCAAACACAGAGGTTAGTGGTAAGATACTCCAAAGTAAAACATAATAGAAAGAAAATCTAACTCAAAAGAAATGCAATGAATGTGTATGTGTGTGAGTAAATGCAGCGGAAGATAAAAGAATGGAAAAGCTAAGGACAAGGAATCCTATGGGTCCGACTCTAAGAGTGTGAAAAATGAATGCTAGATTGATCTAGGGTATCCGAAAGGACCTAGAAACATGCTAGTCTAAGAAGATGGTCACCATTGCGTATGTCCTGTAGCAAGGCTCTGCCAAGGGAACGCTTGACGAGGTGGGGTGGAAGGTGAGATAGATGTATCAAGTACAACGAGATCAGAACCTACAGACCAATCAGCCAGTCCCTCGGGGGTAGTGAAAGAGATGGGCTGGTGAAGCTATATGCAAGCCACATGTCCAGTAGCAGCAACAGGTACTGAAGGAGCATATGAAGCAAGAGCAGAAGGTATAGCCCCACTGGACTGTGCAGTCGCAACGGTCTACAGAGGCTTTTTAGGTGGAAGACTTTAGGCCTTGGATCGATACTCCTCGTCCACATGGCTTGCTCTCTAGCAGTGTGTGCAAAACTGATTTTTCTTAGGGAGTTGCTACCAAATAGGTCTAGATTCTTTGGTTCCATTTGAGGAAGAGAAGTCACCCTTTGATTGGCTTGCCTGCGCATCTTGCGAGTTTTTGCCACTGGTGGTTTTCCCTCTCGAAGAAGAGGCAACCAACCCCCTCTGCTCTAAATAAGGTTGTGATGAGAATTTCTTGTGGACTTGATCATGCAGCCTTGCATAACGCAAGAACTGGCACTCAAACTCGTAGAAGGTTAGCAATCGAGATTGAGAGATGATGTGTTGAATAAAATTAAAGTATTTTTCTGGCAACTTATTTAAGAAGAATGTAACTTGATCGTCATCTAACTTTGGAGAGCCAGTAATGGCGAAAGGCGAACTCGGCAAGTAACTGCCTAAATTCAGCCAGCTTGACTTTCAGATCATCCCCTTTCTTAATAGAGAACTCTTGAAGCTCAAAGTCAAGATTGATGCGTCGAGTACGATCACGAGCCGCATAGCGGTTGAGAAGGTGACTCCAACGCTCTGACGCGAGAGGAAAGTGGTGCAACTGAGAGTGAAACTCAGGAAGCAATCCCTATATCAACTCAATATTGGCTGTGGCATTGCGGACTCTCCATTGACGGATGTAGTCAAGCTGAGCTAGTTGAGGGTCCGACATAGGCTCTAGACCAATGACAAGGTCCCAAAGACCCTGAGACTCTAGCACTTGTTGCATGAAATTATACCAATTGGTGAAATTTGACCTGTTAAAACGTTTCTTATCCGTGAAGGCATTCTTGGCCGTTGCAACAGGAGTGGTAGTGCTCGGAGATGGATAGTATGAAAAAGTGTAGTATGGGTAGGATGGGGAAGTGGAGTACACTTGGGAATGGGCCCCAGAGTGCCCACTAGGCATGCGGGTAGTGTGCAAGGTGGATCCATAGGTAGGGATGGGTTGACTAGGCATGGGCATGGCAGCCACATGAAGAATCCAAGGAGGGGGAATGGGAACACCAGGAGCGGAAGATGGAAATCCTTGCATAGGTGTAAGCCAAGGAAAGTGTGAAGATACACCATAAGCGGAGGATGGAAACTCCTGCGTATGAGTGATCATGTGAGATGTGAAGCTGGGGATAGTGAGGGGGATGCCCATCACAGTCGACCCAGCAGTTATAGGTGTGCTCATTTGTTGAAAGGTGAGAGGCACTGTGTTAAAGGGTGGCATTCCCCCTAAGGAAGTACCATGGTGCAAAGAGATAGAGAAAGGGGTGGAGAACGAAAAGGTGCTAGGAACGAAGATGGAAGATCCAACCCCTAGGGTGTGTGATGGAGATGTGGAGTGTAATCCAAGGTTTTGGAAAGATGATGAGAGGTGATCAAGGTGTGATATAGAAGAGGGTGGGATAGAAGGGAAGTGAGAAGTGTGTGTGATATGCTAAAATGAAACAGAAGCTGTAGATGTACCTGAATTTCGTCTACTTCGTGAGCCCCCTCTATTGAAGTTCACATAGGCAAAGCCATCCGGATCCTGTACCTCAAAAGAAGAAACATGCGAGGGTTTTGATTCATGCAACACAAAAGAATTGTACAAACCTGACATTGGATCTGGCTGAGATGATGAAGATGGATCACCAGTTCTGAATGCCGTATGTCCTCCATGATCAGAGAGGTGGCCAGCCTCACCAACCGGTTCGGATGTGGTAGCAAAATTGGTAGGAGGGGTGTAAACATCACCGTATAGTACTCCTCAAAGTCCTCTGTCATGTTAGTGAAATCTGATGAAGGTGGAGTGTCGTCCTTCTCACCGAGTCCTTAATGCTATCTCAGGGCCTCCAATGATGGAGAAGCCTGATAAGACATCATAGGAATTGGAGAAGAAGGTGTTTGGGACACTGTGATTCGGTTACAAGTCGTATTGTGTGCCTCGCACAAAGACTAGCTCTCCACAATATCCGCAAGATACTCTTTACAAGAGCGTCGGCTCTGATACCATGTGAAGAAAACTGCTAGGGTTTGCATTGAGGACACATAGAGTGTACGACCATGATAAAAACGCAAAGAGACGGACAGACACAGAGGGTAAAACTCAAACCCTAAATATAAAACTCAAAACTTAAACACAGAAACTCAAACACAAACAAAAGAAGGGAGAGACAGAACACAACTCTGAAGTGAATGAATATAAGAGTGTACAGTGTGCTCAAGGGCATAGCAATGTCAGAGTGTGACGTCCAACAAAGACGGATCCCACATGTGTGACCACCAGTCGAAGTGTGAAGAGAGAGGAAACTGCAAAACACTGATACCAGGGGCTGCCAAAGATAGAGGCGACAGCTATAGAGTGGCGAGATGACACTAGGCAGCTCCAGAAGGATGCAAACGCAGGCTGTAAGATGTTGCTTGATGTTGAAGATGCTGGCAATGGTAGCTAGAGACCAAACGCAGCCTAGGAGATGGCGCCTGATAGTGGGCGATAACTGGAAGAAGGCACCAGGGCATTGCGAGGTTGGAGGGAGAGGTGGCAGTAGTCGCGAGGGTTGGACAACCACGTGGAGATAGACTGATGGCTAAAATCTGCACTGGAGAGTGTGAAACCTGCACAGACGAAATGAGGCTGAATGGGGGCAGCTTGTCTATTTATAGATGTGGAAGGGCACCCCAAAAATTAGGGTTTTTGGGAGGCCACTGAAACTCTCTCGGACTGCTCCCCTTTTTAGGGTTTTTCAAAATTAAGTGTATTTTGGGGCTGTTTAAGAATGCTAATCAGTTGAAAAGCGTGTTTTAGCTCAACAACACCCAGTAGTCTGGTCATCTGTTGGTAAAGAAGCCTATTGGAGTGCGCGGGTAGCGGAAGCGTGAAGATTTGCAGCAGAGGAAGTGAGCAGGTGAGTGAGAGTGAGAGTGACGAGCTGATTTAGGTGTACCAACAATGTGTTGGTACACAAAGAATAAAATGTATTTATACTTAGGGCCTGTAAGGGTGCATTCACATGTACAACATAACAATACACGTGTAAAATACACGGAGGTGAATAAAGGACCTTTACATCCCAACAACCTCCCACTTAAAGGTCCAGAGTGAACCTTTAACCAACTCCCACTAGTCGTATGCAATGCTCATGCTGAGCCTTGCCTAGACTATTAGTGAGAACATCTGCAGGGTTGTCCTGTGTTTTGATCTTGGTCAATGTGATTAAACCATCTTCCAGAATCTGTCTGATAAAGTGATATCGCACATCAATATGCTTTGTGCGTGAATGATACATGGCATTCTTAGCCAGATACACAGCACTCTGGCTATCACATTCCAACACTGGAGTACTCATAGACATGCCGAGATCCTCTGCGAGTCTGCTCAACCATATAGCTTCCTTAGACGCTTTAGTAGCTGATATGTATTCAGCTTCAGTAGTACTCAATGCTACGATGTTCTGCAACCTGGAGCACCAAGAGACGGCCCCTCCAGCAACTGTAAAGACATACCCGCTAGTGGACCTGCGAGTGTCTAAGTCACCTGCCATGTCTGCATCACAATAACCCTGCAGATTAAGTGCACCCTGCCCATAGCAAATACACTTTCTTTGTGTACCCTTCAGATATCTAAGAATACACTTGATAGCCTCCCAATGTGGTTTGCTAGGATTTGACATAAACCTGCTGACAACTCCCACCGCATGAGCAATGTCTGGACGAGTAGCCACCATAGCATACATAAGAGAGCCACAAGCTGATGCATAAGGGACTCCCTTCATAGCATTGGCTTCCATGTCATCTTTTGGGCTGTTGGCTTTACTAAGCTTAAGGTATGGAGGTAAGGGTACTCCGAGAGGCTTAGCTTCAGCCATGTTAAATCTGTCCAGTACTTTTTCAATGTACTTTTCTTGAGATAAGAACAACAATTTCTGCGTTCTATCCCTACGAATCCTCATGCCCAATATATGCTCTGCATTCTCCAAATCTTTCATGGAAAAAGCTGATTTCAGCTGATCTTTGAGGGCATCCAAGCTAGTCTTTCTCTTCCCAGCTAGCAACATATCATCCACATATAAAACAAGTATGATAGGGCTGCCATCTGTATCCCTTTTCATATACAAACAATGATCTGCATGGCTGCGTGTAAACCCATGAGAGAGCATAAAAGTGTCAAACTTTTTGTACCACTGCCGTGGTGCTTGTTTCAGCCCATATAAGCTGCGTTTTAGTTTACATACCAACTGCTCTTTTCCAGGAACTACAAAACCCTCGGGCTGTTTCATGTAGATCTCCTCATCAATGTCACCATGCAGAAAAGCTGTTTTCACATCCATTTGGTACAGCTCTAAATCCAATACAACAGTGAGAGCAAAAAGCACGCGTAGTGTGGTCATCTTCATGACAGGTGAGAAGACCTCCTGGAAGTCAATCCCTTCCTTCTGTGCATACCCTTTGGCAACCAATCTTGCCTTGTACTTGGGTTTCCCATCAACTGTCTTTACTTTGTAAACCCATTTGTTTGGAAGAGGCTTTCTTCCTTTGGGCAACGACACAAGATCCCAAGTATCATTAGCATACAGAGATTTAATCTCTTCCTGCATAGCTAGCTCCCACTTATTGCTGAATTTGCATGACTTAGCCTCTTTATATGTCAGAGGCTCACCCTCATCAGTAAGTATCACATAATGCAAAGAGGGGTCATACCTATGTGGCTGCCTTCTTAGGCATGTAGACCTGCGTACCCAATGATCTACATTCTCAGGAATCGGATATACATCTGGAGGCATGTTATTTTCAGCATTTATTGGCTGCTGTAAGCCATTTTCAGCATGCTGTTCATGCTGTACAGCACCTTCATTTTCATTTCCAGCACCTGCATTCTCATAATCAGCAAGTCTATCTTGCTGTCCATGACCTCCCTGTGCTTCTATTTGCTGTCCATCATCATCTGGCTCAAAGATAACCGGCTGATCATTAGTTTCAGCCTGTGGTATAGCACCATGAGGCTCATCATTTGAAGTAATAGGTGGCTGCGAATTCTGAAATTTGACATTTTTCATGTCTTCATTAGAGGCTAAAGTACTTTTCAGCAACTTTGCCTCATTAAACACAACATTACGGCTGCGAACAATTTTCTTGGACTGAGGTAGCCACACTCTATAGCCAAATTCACCCTCATCACCATAGCCCATGAAAATGCCTTTGGTGGATTTTGGGTCAAGTTTATTCCTCAGCTCATCTCTAACATGCACAAAAGCATCACAGCCAAATATTCGTAAATGGTCATATGAGGCCGGTTTGCCAGACCAAACCTCCTTAGGGATGCCATTATTTAAGGACCTGTTTGGAGAGCGGTTGCAAATGTGAACCGCGGTTTTAAGTGCCTCTCCCCAAAATTCAT
The DNA here is from genome assembly GCF_053477565.2 of Lygodium microphyllum. Classification (NCBI taxonomy): domain Eukaryota; kingdom Viridiplantae; phylum Streptophyta; class Polypodiopsida; order Schizaeales; family Lygodiaceae; genus Lygodium; species Lygodium microphyllum. The sequence goes on along the minus strand of NC_141147.1, from coordinate 21,831,194 downwards.
GAGGGAGATTAGCAGTGGACAGCATGCACCGCACTCTCTCACATAGAGTCCTATTGTATCTTTTAGCCACACCATTTGAAGAAGGGCTGTAAGGGGCTGTAAGCTCCCTCTTGATCCCATGCAAGTCACAAAAGGACTTAAATTCATTAGACGTGAACTCACCCCCATTATCAGTTCTCAAGCATTTCAACTTTCTACCTGTCTGAGTGGTCACAAATGCATGAAAAGTTTTAAAAACAGCAAACACTTCACTTTTCTTTTTCAACAAATAAACCCAAATCTTCTTGGAACAATCATCAATAAAAGAGGCAAAGTATGCAGCACCACCCAACGATTTCAAAGGCATGCTACATACATCAGAATGCACTAAGTCCAATACATTTGACTTACGGGAGGCACCAGAGTAAAAGGAATTTTTCATTTGCTTTCCAAACTGACAGTCATTACAAAAATCAAGTTTAGAGCATTTTTTATCAACCCTCTTCAAAGAGGTAAGGACATCAAGACCTTTCTGGCTCATATGGCCTAATCTCTTATGCCATAACTCCAAATGACAGCCAATTTCAGCAACTGCAAGAAACTTGCCATTCAAAGCTTTACAGTGCAGACAATACAGAGTGCCCTTCTTGGTTCCTTTAGCAATCAGCATGGAACCCCTTTTTAATTTCCACAAATCACCACCAAACAGTGTGGTGTAACCATGCAAGTCAAGCTGTCCAACAGATAGTAAACTCTTCTTGATGCCAGGTACATATTTGACATCTTTCAACACAAGTTTTTGCCCATTATCCAAAGACAAGTGTATGGTGCCAATCCCATCAATGCTGCAAGCATGATTATTTCCAAGGTAAACCTTGCCATAACAGCCTGCATCAAAAGTAGCAAAACACTCCAAGCATGGAATCACATGGAAAGAGGCACCAGAGTCTACAATCCAAGTCTGAGTGACACCATCATCAACTGACAAAAGTGCATCAATCACATCAGCCTTGGTGATCTGCATATCCTGCATGTGACATACAAGGGCATCATAATCCACTGCACATAATACATCAGCCTCTGCATCTGAGAGCTCCTCTATGACAACACTGGAGGCCACATTGGCCTTTACCTGCCTCAGATGCATCTGTTTTTTTTTTTCTTCTTTTTGTCTCCTGCATTCTTCTTTCTCTCTTGTTCCTTCTTGTAATACCTGCAATCAGGCTTCTTGTGGCCCTTCCGACCACTAGCATGTAACATCACTCTTTTCTTTTCCTTTCCTCTTGCTCCTGCTTCTCTGTCCAGCGTTTGCATTTTTCTTTTCAGCCCTGCCTCTAACATTATAAGCTGAGTTGCTGCCTTCTCCACTAGACTTACGTCTAAATTCTTCATTCAAGATCGAACCCCTCACACCATCGTATGTGAGATTGGGGTTATTACTGAGAGAAACAACCAAAGTCTCCCAAGAGTCAGGCAATGTCATGATCAAAAAGATCGCCCTCAACTTATCATCAAAATCCAAACTTGCATCCTTGAGCTGATTTAAAATGCCAGTAAAAGCACTCAAGTGCTCAGCTGCAGGCTTGGACTCATCCAGCCGCATATTCACCAACTTGCGCATTAAATGCACCTGATTAACAGGTGTGGTGATCTCATAAGTAGTTTTCAACTTCTCCCATATTGCATGACCAGTGTCTAAACCCTTAATGTCTGTCAAAATGTCATCAGTGACACCCATCTTTATATAAGCCACAGCCCTTTTATTGACTTTGGCCCAATCCGCCTCAGACATTTGTGCGGGTTTATCCATTTGCAAAGCATCCTCACAATCCTTTAAAAACGATCTTTCCAAAGATCAAAGCCCTGGCCATCAAATTGCTTGATTTCCATCAAACTTTTAATGTCAGAACTAGAAGAAGTTGCAGCCATTTTATCACAAGTACAAGTGTAAAAGCACTGAACTGCAAGAGCACAAGCTAAATCAGCAAATACACTGCTGTTCTTGCATAACCAGCAATAATCCTTTGCTGTTTTGACATAAACCAGCCACTGCACAGGCAAATAATGCAGAAATTTATCAAATTCTGCACAAAATCCCAAATTTCCAGGTCCAAATGTGCGCAAATGTCAGCCAAACTGACTCAGCTGAGCAAAATTACATCAATACATGAAAAGCCCTAATTTTTCTTGGTCCAATGCCAAGAAATTTTACTCGGATGAGCAAAATTTCAACAAATTTGGAAAAATCCCCAAATTAATTGAGGTCAATGCGCACAATGTCTGCAATTTCTGACACAGATGCCATTGTCAAGCATAAACAACATCAAATCTGGGAAAAGCCCCAAATTTCCAGGCTCAAATTTGCACAAATTTGAAAACTGTGCTTCCACGCGTGAACCCCCGTCAGTAAGGGGCTGCTTGCAGGAAATTTTTAAAAAATGAAGGAAAAATGCTTGAAAAAAGTGACGAATCTGCTGCCGTTGACCTGAAACTGCCGCCTGATGCCACGGAAACTGTCGCCAGCCTGTCGCCTGATCAAACACGACCTGTCTTGCTGTCGCCTGATGAAAAACGACCTGTCCTGCTGCGGCCTGATCAAAAAACGACCTGTCCCTGCCTGCCAGGTCAAAAACGACCTGTTGCCTGTCAAAAACGACCTGTCCTGCTGCCGCTAGGTCAAAAAACGACCTGTCCCTGCCTGCCAGGTCAAAAAACGACCTGTGTATCTCGCGCGAGCGAACACTGAAGATGTCTCGCACGGACTCCAAGGAGTGCGAGCACCTTAACCTCAGCTCTGATACCAGTTGTTGGAGTGCGCAGGTAGCGGAAGCGTGAAGATTTGCAGCAGAGGAAGTGAGCAGGTGAGTGAGAGTAAGAGTGACGAGCTGATTTATGTGTACCAACAATGTGTTGGTACATAAAGAATAAAATGTATTTATACTTAGGGCCGGTAAGGGTGCATTCACATGTACAACATAACAATACACGTGTAAAATACACGGAGGTGAATAAAGGACCTTTACATCCCAACAAAGCCATGGATACGAGTGTGCCTTGCTGAAGAAGGAAGAGGTCAGCCACCATGAACCACGAACCGCAATGTCTGCCTCAAGGGGTGTGAGGGCAGTGTGAAGCACGAACCGCAATGTCCGTCTCAAGGGGTGAAAGGGCAGTGGAAGGGCTGGAAGTGAGCTGCCAGTGGGAGGATGCGACCAGCAATAAGAGATTGCAACTAGTAGAAAAACACAAGTGAGGAGAGAAAGACTAAAAACGAAGGAAAAACTAGTAGCAACAGTCAATATGCTGAAATCAGCTCCGAACAGTGTGTGATAAGCTGGAAACAGGTGCCAAACTGTTGTAGACAGCAATGACCAGCTTGGACCGCAATGTCCTCCGCATCCGTGGTGTGGGCAGCAAGCTGAAATACTGAAATCTGCAAAAACGAGATTGTTTTCTGAATGGAGAGTGATCAGCAACAGTCGCTTTGCTGTAAACAGTTGCAAACTGTAGGTGGAAGGCTGGAAACAGGCGCCAAATTGTAGATGACAGCAAGGGACAGTTGAGACTGTGATGTCCTCCGCGAAAGGGGTGTGGGCAGCAAGCTGCAAACACCTAAAACTTGCAAAAACGAGATTTTCATTTCTCATAGACATAGCTCTCACCATCTAAAAAATTCTTCCTCTCCTAAAGAGCTCTCAATTCTTTTGTTAGTCTGCATTCACCTACTATAGAGGTTTCATCTTAGCTTCTCTTTCAGGGTTTCCGCAACTACTTTTGGCTTTATCCTTCTCGAGCACAAAATTTTTCCTCTTCCTTTGAAGGCACTTGTGATTGGTTCGATTCCTTTCTTTTTCCTTTTCCTCCTTACCAAATTGCAGGCTTGTCTTAGTTCTTGAAGCATCCTCATTGTCCCTCTTTGGAAAGTCCTCGGTGTAGTGGCCCTTTTCTTTGCAAATAAAACAAGTGTTCAGGAAAGAAGACAATTAAGGACCAACTACAACAAGCACTAACTACAGCAAGCATAAAGTGTAAGAAACTGAAAATGCAAATGTTACCACTTAATCTTGGACAATGGACACGCTATTGGCTCCAAAATCGGGGCCTCTTGTAGTATTTCTTTAACTTGTATTGCTAAAGATTGAAGTACACTCAGATACAACTTAATCTCCTTCAATCTTCAATACATCTCTCTGTCCATAACAACCAGTAGGCCTTCAAACCAATTTGCCCCTTAGTTTGCTTGGGGATTGGTCTTCAATCTGCTCCTTGGATGACAAATTCTACCCCAAACTTAAAGTTGATTGGTCGGCCTCTTCAAATTCTCTAAAATCCCCAAATTTCAACTGCTCAATTTCAAGTACTAGGCCCCAATTTCTAAGCAATCTTCCCATGGTGGTTGGTAAACCCTAATTTATGCTATCAATTTGGGTTTAGCGGGAAAAATTCTTCAATTGCACCCTCTTGGGACTGAATTTGCGCCTCAGATCTCTTGAGGGAAGCTATGAATTGGCTAAGAGAATAGAGAGGAAGCTGGAGAGAGAGAAATTTCAAAGTTTCATTGCCAAAATTGGCTGAAATCTAATGCTACCATACTGCGAATGGATAATTGACTGCTACCCACTGTCAACAAGAGTCCCACATACAATCACTTGCCCTTGTAGACCCCAAATTTCTGTCACCTACCTAGAGGCAACCTACAAGGGTTGTCACCTACCTCTAATGGCCTCTTGATCAGCTAGGGGCAGCTCTCTCCCAACCTCCACAATGCTTGAATGAGACTTCAGCAACCTCTAATAGTATTTCCCTCACTTGCATGGGCCAGTTTTGCTAACTGGCTACCTTTTCAATGCATTTTTCAGTAATTTCCAGACCAATTAAATTAATTTTCATAATACTAATTTCAAAAGTTAATTTATAAATTCTTGATCAAAAAATAATTTCACCAACTAATAATTAAATTGGCTAGGCCAATTTGTTATGCAAGTATTCCTAAGCATTTTTAGCCCTTAAACTAGCATTCATTCATTAGATAATGCCTAGTTTCTAATGTCACCACTGACATTAATGGCTAATAAAATTATCTAGGCCAAAATCTGTCACCAAGTACTACCTAATACCTCTCAAGTACAACTTATTACAACTTTTGCCTTTAACACCCCACTGACATCTCAAGGTCCTTGGCCCGTCATTTAAAATAACTAACTTGCTCATCATATGTGCACCTCACATTTGAACATTTGATTAATACTTAATTGAATGATAAGCAAAGCATCAAAATTTCACATCATCATGATACCACCACCAGTTCAATGCAATAGTATCAAAAAGTTCAAGGACTTTAGGTTGTGACTTCTCTCTATTCCAAAGGATGCAAACTCTACTCTTTAATTTGAGTGCTCCATTGGGGGTAGCAATTGCTAGGGTGTACGAGACTCTACCCAATGCTTCTGCCAAGATAGTTACCTCTCCATCCAAGATAGGCAGGCCTGAGAATGATCCCCAGATGGGATATTCATGCTACATGTTTTCAAGAGAGAAGTTGGCACTCTAGGGCATGGAGTATACGAAGTTTCCCTTGTAACCCACCACCGATCCAAGGATCCAATCTCTTTCTGCTTGGGATGAAATTAGGACCAAGAAGAATCCCTTACCACAACAAAATGGGACTGAACCAAAGCAGATTTGCTGCCAAAGTTATGGCCAAACCATCTAGAGAACTCTTCTTCCAATGGAGGCTTATCCATAAAATACATGTACAGACTGCACAAGGCAATCACATACCTTCTCCTATTGCAAGTGCCAAGACAAAAAGGATGAAGTGGGAGCTTGAAGCTGTTAGAGAGATCACAGCCAGGCAGGTTTCAGCCTGGTGCAGTCCAGTCGGACTGCTGCAGTCGGACCAGCAGCAGTCGGACTGCCACGTGGCAGTCCGACTGCCTGCAGCGGATTTATTCCAGGCTGCGCCCTATTTTGGCGCCCCGTTCTAGGTGGTTTTTCGCCTATTTATTGCCGACGTTTCCAGCAGTCTACACATTCTTCTCTGTCGCAGATTATAGACCGGTGCCGTGCAGATTTCTGTCTCTGTTCGCAGATTTCAGACAGCAAACAGTGCAGACTGCAGCAAACTTCGAGGTGGACAGCAGGTCGCATCGTCGAGGTGGAGACATCCAGTCCAGCGCACTGCGCCCGTGTATATCTTTGTATTCAGCATTCTTTATACAGCAGATCTTCATTGTACACTGTCTCTTTCTCTCCCTTTTCTCTCTGCGTTCTCTCTCTCTCAGTCCTACGCTTCCGCACCGCTGCACTCTGACATGGTATCAGAGCAGTGTTTGAGGGCTGACTGAGCACAGAATCAACCTGAAAAGGAGTTTCCATCGCGACACAAATTTGCGTTTTTTGCGTTTAAGGGCAGACAGGAGGGCTGCGCCTTGGAACAAGGCTGAAACGAGTGTGGGCGCACAAGAAAGGAGTACAGGTGGTGGATTTGCTGCTGTTTACTGCTGTTTGACGCGGAGAAAGTTTGAGTTTTCAACCTAAAAGTGCAGGTTTTGCTTTTTCATCGCCTCCGGCGGGTGAAGAAGCTTCGGGACGCAGAAGAGCCTTAGCAGGCTGAGTTTACCCAGTCAGAGGGGGCTGCTTTTGCGTTTGAGAAGGCATTGCAGGTGAAGATGTCTACAGAGATGGACTTGGAGTTCCAGGCGATTATGGACCGGAAGGTGCCTGTCCTACTGGCTCTTCCTACAGATCAGAAGCTCGACGGCGACAACTACCGCATCTGGCGCGTTATGATGTTGGCCATCCTTGAGTCCTATGATTTGGCGGAGTTGGTACAGGAGGATATTGACCGGCCTTCGGTAAGAGATGAGTCCAAACTCTCTTCCGATGCTCGTGCGGAGTTGGCCAGGGCCCAGTCTCATTGGGACAAACTGAATGCCGGAATTCGATCCTTTCTCTTTCTATCATGCACTACAGCCGTGATCGCTCACATCGAGCACTTGACGGTGGCTCGTGAGATATGGCTGGAGCTTGATCAAATGTACAATCGGATGACCCTAATGAAGAGGGTTTCTTTGGAGGTACAGATGCGGACCTTGTCCGTCAATAAGTCTTCTTCGCTAAGGGAACACATTAACAAGCTAAGGCAGCTACAGATGCAGGTTCAGAATGCGGGGAAGCCGATTTCCTCCGAAGACATGGCGATCACACTATTGTCCCAGTTGCCGCCACGATTCGGTACATTTTACTCTGCCCTTATTGCTTCGGGGCGAGAGTCTACTCTTCGGTGGGAAGAGTTGGTTCCTATGGTCTTGGACCAAGAGGAACAGTTAAAGGGACAGAATGCTTCCAAGACGGAGGCGTTGACAGGTCAAGCCTCTCAGAAGAAGGGGAAGGACCAAAAGAAGAAGAAGGGGGATAACAAGTCCAAGAAGGACAAGGAGAAGGACAAGGACAAAGACTCCACATGTCATATTTGTGGAAAGACTGGCCATTGGAAGAAGGATTGCCCTGACAAAGACTCGAAGGACACCAAGAAGAAGGAAACCAAGGATTCTGGAGCGGTGGCTACACCTTCATCAGTTGCATTTCTACATCTAGTTGTCATTGAGGACGCTTCACCGAATGCTTCTGATGCTGCGATGACGGCTCCCCAAGCTCGAGAGTGGATTGTTGATAGTGGTGCCTCACGGCACATGACTCCTTCATCAGATGGTGTTGCCCAGCTGCGCCCTTCACGTGGGCAGGTTCTCATTGGAGACAGCTCTTCAGTTTCTATTGCAGGTCGGGGTAAGATGCAGCTTATTCCGGATGGACGAGGTGGCACCCATACCTCAGAGGTTTTGCATGTACCAGGATTAGGGTACCATCTCCTTTCAGTTCATAAGATTTGCTCCCTTGGTCTTTTGGTGGAGTTTGACAGTTCTACTGTGCGAGTCCTTGATCGTGAATCGAGGAAGGTTCTATCATCTGGATATGAGGAGAACGGCATTTACAAGCTGAAGTCTTCCACTGCCCTCTCTACTCTTCTTCTTACCTCACAGTCATAGTCTGAATTATGGCATGCTCGGTTTGGTCAACTGAACTATGACTATCTTCGGAGGGCGTCACGCGGACAGCTTGTTCGCGGGTTGCCGGATATAGTGGTGAGCCAGCAGCCATGTGTCTCCTGCATACGAGGGAAGCAGCATAGAGATGCCATTCCCCACACCGCTTCGCGGCGGTCTACTTCACCGATGGAGTTAGTATCTACGGATCTGTGCGGCCCTATGAGGAATGAGTCCCTGCGTGGGAGCTCGTACTTCATGCTGATCGTGGATGACTATAGCAGGATGACATGGGCCTATTTTTTGGCACTAAAGTCAGAAGCCTTCTCGCACTTCAAGGATTGGCTTCTCTTTGAGGAGAACCGATCAGGCCGGAAGTTGAAGAAGAGTTTGCCAATACCCATACTCCTCAAGAAAATGGTATTCTAGAACGGAAGAGCCGCAGTGTGATCGAGATGGCGCGCACCATGATGGAGCACCGACAGACCCCTCAGGTTCTGTGGGCCGAGGCTGTGGCTACTGCAGTCCACATCCTTAATCGATCCCCTATTTCGGCCGTGGAAGGGATGACTCCATTTGAGGCTTATTTTGGGACGAAGCCAGATGTTTCTTACTTTCGGGTCTTTGGGTGTGATGCCTATGTTCACATTCCCAAGGCTCACCGTGACAAATTTGAAGCGGCTTCCCGCAAACAGGTATTTGTTGGCTACAGCTCCCAGTCCCAAGGCTACCGACTGTATGATCCCGTCAAGCGGGATGTATATACTAGCCGTGATGTGCGGTTTGTGGAGGTTCCGGCTTCTTCAACGGGTGAGGAGCACCCCATTCTTGGAGATCCAGGGGAGAGTTTGGCTCCTTCTACAGTTCCACTGGAGCCTGTGCCGTTTGATTATGATTCTGTTTCTGACACAGAGTCTACTGCTCCACCGGACCCTTCTGAGGAGTTACCCCCGGTGGACATTCCAGAGTTTTCTACTGATGGAGAACGACGAGGGGAGGTTCGGCCTCCTCCTTGCTGGGCCCGTGACACACTCCGTGATTCAGGGATCGAGGGGGTTCCTGAGGAGTGGGGACCGCAGGATGGTCCGCGGCGGTCACGGAGGCACCAGGCGCATTCTTCGGAGCTTGTTTGCTCCAATTATTGTTTGATGTCCCGAGTTATGCAGGATCGAGAGCCCACCTCCGTGAAGGAGGCTTTACAGTCCGCCCCATGGAAGAAAGCTATGGAAGCTGAGTTGGAGGCTATTGAGAGGAATGACACTTGGTCACTTGTGCCACGCCCCCCGAAGAAGAAGGTGATTGGAGTCAAGTGGGTCTTCAAGACCAAATATCTCAGTGATGGTACTTTGGATAAGCACAAGGCTCGCCTTGTTGCTAAGGGTTTTGCCCAGCGCCCAGGGATTGACTGTCATGACACCTTTGCCCCTACAGCTCATATGGCAACCATTAGAGCTGTTCTTGCTTTGGCTGGCCATAGGAGATGGCCTGTTTATCAGCTGGATGTGAAGTCGGCCTTCCTGAATGGTGATTTGAAGGAGGAGATCTACGTTGAGCAGCCTCCTGGCTTTGGTTCTTCAGATGGGAAAGTCTACAGGTTGAAGAAGGCCCTGTATGGTCTCAAGCAGACCCCGCGAGCTTGGAACGAGAAGATTGATTCGTTCCTCCAGACTCAGTTGGGATATCGGCGGTCCAAGGCCGATCCGCAGCTGTATGTTCACACTTCCAAGGATGGTTGTGTGCTGTTTGTATTATATGTTGATGATTTGATTGTCACAGGTGATGATGCACAGCAGGTCCAGGAGACAAAGTCAGCTTTACATCGGATGTTCGAGATGACGGATTTGGGGCTACTCCATTTCTTTTTAGGCCATGAGATTTATCAGTCTCAGAGGGGGATCTTTCTCTCCCAACAGAGATATGTACAGGAGCTCTTGGTGACTTTTGAGATGGAAGATTGTCGGGCCCTCTCTACTCCTATGGATCCGAACTGGAAGGCCACTTCCCACTCAGCTTCTCCTTTGGCGGATGCTTTCCGCTATCGACAGTTGATAGGGTCCTTGATTTGGCTTCTCAACACGAGGGTTGATCTATGTTTTGCTGTTGGGCTCTTGGCAGGGTTCATGAGTGAACCTAAGACGGTGCATTGGCAGGCTGCTCAGAGGATACTTCGGTATCTGAGGGGGACGTCTGATTCGGGGATTCATTACCCCGCAGGGACAGATGGGTCAGATCTTGTACTTGCAGGTTGGAGCGACTCGGATTGGGCCGGTGACGTGGACCACAGGCGGTCTACAACAGGTTACTGCTTTACTTTGGGTGCAGGTGTTATTTCATGGAGTAGCAAGAAGCAGCCCACGGTTGTCAGATGGGAGAGGATCGAGGTGCAGCTGAAGTGCAGTAGACAGTGTGAGAGTGAGAGACAGAGTTGAGCACGACACCCAATGCAATAGTACTGAATAGAGTGTAAGCTGAAAGTACAAATGATAACCCTTATACCTTAGAGTTATAAGGGGCTGTTCACACCCGAACACAGTAAGTGCCCGTAAGTGTGCACCACAAGCACATACAAAATAGTACACATAATCTGGGGGAAAAAACCTCTCCTACCAAGAGTAAAAAGTGTCCCAGTGTCCTAGTGATCACCCGCACACTCCCATATGAGCGTAGGCGTAAGTAAGGCGTGTGAGATACCCAACAAACCCCCCTGGAGTGAAGAGTGATCAAGTGTACAAGGATCATCCGCCACCAAAGGGCGTCAAATTCAAAGCATCGCGAAATGCTTCAAATTTGTCTCGTGGAAGAGCTTTGGTGAAGATGTCTGCCACATTGCTGGTGGTAGGACAGTAGACAAGGCTGATATCACCTGCATGTAGCCTCTCTCTGACAAAGTGGTAGTGAATCTCTATGTGTTTCGTGCGAGCATGAAACACAGGGTTCCGTGCCACTGCAATGGCACTCTGACTGTCAGTATATAAAGGAGTAGGCTCCGTAACAGATACATCCAAATCAGCAAGTAAGCGTCTAAGCCATACGCACTCAACTGCAGTAGTGAAGGCTGCCTTGTACTCAGCTTCACATGACGACGTGGCAACAGTGGATTGTTTCTTGCTAAGCCAAGAAATGCATGACGAGCCAAGAAAGAAACAATTGCCACTAGTGGAGTGACGAGTATCAAAATCACCAGCCCAATCAGAGTCACTGTAAGCATGTAACTGCAGTGGTCCCCCCTTGGCATAAAGCAATCCAAGAGCTCTAGTACCCTGCAAGTAACGAAACACACGCTTCACAGCTTGCCAATGCGACATACGAGGCTGATGCATGTACCTGCTCAAAACTGAAACGGCAAACTGTATGTCTGGCCGAGTGTGGCATAGATAGATGAGACATCCCACTGCTGGAGCATAAGTATGGATATCAAACAAATCACTGTCATCATGTAATGACAGTTTGAGCCCAGGTTCCATGGGTGTACAAACTGGCTTGCAATCCTGTAAGCCAAACTTCTCAAGAAGTTGCCCAATGTACCTTGACTGACATAATCCAATGCCTCTAGCATCATGTACAAACTGGATGCCCAAGTAATAGTGCAAAATACCCAAGTCAGACATGTCAAAAGTTTGCTGTAAATTATTTTTGAATGCTGAAATCTGATCAGCACGTGTTCCAGTGAGCAAAAGGTCGTCTACATATAGACACAAAATCAGCATGGATCCCCCCTCTTTATGTACATAAAGGGTAGACTCAGATGGGCTATTTACAAACCCCTGACTAAGCAAGAAAGCATCTATCTTTGCGTACCAAGCTCGTGGAGCTTGTTTCAAACCATATAGAGCTTTTTTCAGCTTGCAAACTAAATTTTCTGAGCCTTCAACTGCAAAACCAATGGGCTGCTGTACATACACTTCTTCCTGAAGTTCCCCATGTAAGAATGCAGTCTTTATATCCAGCTGATGCACTTTCCAACCAAAATGTGCAGCCAAGGCAATCATAGACCGAATGGTCGTCATACGGGAGGTAGGAGCAAAGGTCTCCTCATAGTCAATGCCCTTTTTCTGTGCGTAGCCTTTAGCTACCAGCCGTGCCTTGTACTTATCTATGGATCCATCTGCATTCCTTTTCAATTTGTAGACCCATTTCGTACCAATGGCACGCTTGCCAACTGGCAAAGACACCAAATCCCAAGTATGATTCTTATGAATAGAATCCAATTCAGCTTGCATGGCTGCCATCCAATGCACACTATGTCGTGCATCCTCAAAACATTCAGGCTCCTCATTATCATGAGTACATGCTGCCATAACAAACTCCATGGAATGTGCTGAATCATGCAGTCGAGTTTGCCTTCGAGTACGACCAGCCAAGGGTGTTTCCAAATGACTATCTCTCATAGTCTGCGTGTACCATCTAGGCACCTGTCTTGCTTCCTGACTGTGTACAAGTTCCTGCTGAATTTCAGTTTCAGCAATGTGCTGATTTACTGCATGTTCCATAGGAGCAGCTGGCTGAACATTAGGTTCATTTGCTGAAGTACCAGCTGAATCACCAAATGTGATGGGCAGCAGCCCTTCAAAGACATCACGGGCAGCCTGATATGTATCAAAACCAGCCAAGGATAATTCTGATTTTTCATCAAATACAACATCCCTGCTGACAAAAACCTTCTTGGTCACGGGATCATAGAGTCTGTAGCCTTTGCTTTCGCTGCTATATCCCATAAAGATGCATTTTACAGCCTTGTTGTCCAACTTCTTTCGAAGTACTTGTGGAATATGGGCATATGCAAGACACCCAAAAGTACGGAAGTGGCCAACAGAAGGTTTGCGGCTGTGCCAAGCCTCAAAAGGTGTGACGGTTTTCAAGGCCTTGGTAGGGCATCTGTTCAAAATGTGGCAAGCGCACATGACGGCTTCCATCCAAAAACTATGAGGCAAACTCTTTGCCTTCAGCATACATCTGGCCATCTCCATGAGTGACCGATTTTTCCTCTCTGCTACCCCATTCTGCTGTGGAGTATATGCAGTAGTGTACTGATGGATAATGCCCTTCTGCTGCAAATAAGAATTCAGCATAGAGGACATGTATTCCCCCCCTCGGTCCGAACGGAGAGTCTTAATCTTGCAACCAGACTGAGTTTCCACAAGTGCACTGAAAGCCAAAAATGCATCATACACTTCTGACTTCTTTTTCAAGCAGTAGACCCAGCACAAACGTGTAAAGTCATCAATAAATGTTACAAAATAGTAACAACCACCCAATGACTGTGTCTGCATGGGCCCACAAACATCCGAATGCACAAGCTGCAATCTGGCTGTTGCTCTAAAAGCAACATCACGGGGAAAAGAGAAACGATGCATTTTGCCCAAAATGCAACCCTCGCATAAATGCTCAGGAGGTCTCTCCAAGAGAGGTAATCCATCCAACATCTGAGTACGCTGTAATAGCATCAAGCTGCCATAGTTTACATGCCCCAAACGAGCATGCCATAACTCTGCCTCTAACATAGCAGGAGTAAGAGTGGATGTCAAATATGCAGACTGATCTACCGAAAGAGCATCCAACTCATATAACCCATGACACAAAGAACCTGTCAAGACCAATGTCATGTGTTCCTTGTCACGGACCATGCAACGGTCATCATCAAAGGTGACCTGCAAACCACAACGTGCCATAGAAGAAATGGAAAGCAGATTCTTCTTAATGCCAGGCACATACAAAGCATCTTGTAGGCGGAGAATAGAGCCATCAATGGCTGTAAGCTGAATCTCCCCAATACCACGAACAGGGTATGATGCATTATTAGCACACTGAACAGACTTCCCAACGGGAGGTGCACCAAGAGAAGCAAACAAATCTCTACGAGATGTGATATGCCGTGAAGCACCACTGTCAAAGAACCAAGTGTCAGCATCTTCTGTAGAGCTAAATGCTCTATCAGCCCAAGAGACATCATAACTGCAAGTGTAAAAACAATAGTCCCTGTCTGCAACAAAGGACGCGGACTCACTAGCAGTGGAAGGAGCTGCAGAAACAGACATCCCTGACTCCTTCTTCTTCTCTTTGGCGATGCGCTTCCTGCACTCAGTGATGTAGTGGCCAGGCTTCTTGCAGTAATGGCATTTTCCTTTCTTGGCTTGCGTGCCCCCCTGTTTCTGACTTGTCTGTGAAGTGTTACTACTACCAGAACTCTGCGAAGCATTTTTCCCTTGGCTGTTTTTACCCTTCTGCCTTGACATAAAAGCCTGCTCAGAGGCTATACCATCCACACCACTGTTCCGTCTAGTTTGTTCCTCCTCTAGAAGCAAACTGACAAGCTGAATGAAAGTGATGGGCTCTTTCGAAATCCTCATAGTGAGGTTCAAGGCAGTATGAAAAGCCAAGTAAGAGGGAGGCAGTGAATTCAATGTCGTAGAAATCAGCTGCGCATCTGAGTAGTATTCATCCACATTCATGAGTTGCTCCCGCAAGTCCTGAATTTTGTTGAGATGATCCTGCATAGAATCACCCTCATTCATCTTTAGAGTCTCTAGCTCTTTCTTCAAGAAAGAGATGCGAGTCTCATTCTTTCCTGCAAACATCTGCTCCAATATCAACCAAGCTTCTTGTGAAGAAGCTGCTGAACGAATATGAGGAATGATAGAACGCTGAACTGCCAATGCAATCAGCGACATAGCCTGTGCATCCCGTGTATCCCAAGTTTTCTGAGCTGCAGTTCTTGGGGGAAGTGGCTGCGGCTGAGGTGGAGGGGGCTGAGGTTGCCCTCTTGCACGTCCTCCTGGAGGAGGAGTAGCGGGAGCCACAACTCCCGGTCGTGCTTCCTCTCCACTGACATAATCCCACAAATTTTTTGCCACTAATACATTCTTCATCATGAAAGACCAAAGGGAATAATTGTTCCCATCCAATCGGTCTTCCTTGGACACATAGGTGAATACATCTCCTCCCTGATTTGCCATTATTTCCCAAAAGGCAATAGAGCAATGTCAATGCAGTACGGGCTGGAAATCTGCAAATTTCCAGAAATTGCAGCAAACACAAGTCTGCAATTAATGTGCAAAGGGTACTCTTTCAAAAAACTGTCACTGATGCACGCTTCCCAAGGTGCAATTAGTGCTCAGCAGCACTAAAACATCAAAAGCCCCAAAATTTTGCCAAAATCTCTGTCAAAAACAGTCGTTCTGTGACTGTATCAGCAGTTTAAATGCATCTGTCCTCCAAATACACAAAAGCCCCAAAATTTTCTGCCCAAAATTTCTGTCACAAATGTCTGTTACAAAAGCCCCAAAATGTGCATTCAATGTGTCACAGACAGACACAGCACGTTTCCCAATGCTGAAAACTGAACCTGCTGTTCAGCACGTTTCCCAATGCTGAACCTAAACCTGTTGCACGAACTCCTGTGTAAAAGAAAAGTGCAGAATGTTACCTCTGTGTGTTGACGACGGGCACGATTCCCGAGGTAATGACTGCTGGGTACAGTCGGACTGACGCACAGGTACAGGCGTGCAGGTCCAGTGACACGCGCAGGCAGGACTGGGCGCGCGCTGGGCAGAGGAGGCGGCACCCAGGACTGGGTGGTGGAGACAGGTGGCGCGCTGGCAGCTGGAGCTGACGGCACAGGCTAGCTCAGCGCAGGGAGGCTGCGCAGGCAGACTGACAGGCGAAGGGGCACTCTGGGCAGACACAGGGCAGAGGACTCGCTGGGCAGAGGTGGCAGCACGCAGGTACAGGTGGCGCGCTGATTGTTGGAGCTGCACGCTGGGCAGAGGAGTCGTCTGGTGCTGCGCGCTGACGGACTGACAGGCGCAGGCAGGACTGGGCAGGAACAGGCGGCTGGGGCAGAACTGGCGGGGGCTGCAGACTGCAGACAGAAGACTGCTCTGAGCTGAGCTCTGATACCAAATGTCAGATGGGAGAGGATCGAGGTGCAGCTGAAGTGCAGTAGACAGTGTGAGAGTGAGAGACAGAGTTGAGCACGACACCCAATGCAATAGTACTGAATAGAGTGTAAGCTGAAAGTACAAATGATAACCCTTATAACTCTAAGGTATAAGGGGCTGTTCACACCCGAACACAGTAAGTGCCCGTAAGTGTGCACCACAAGCACATACAAAATAGTACACATAATCTGGGGGAAAAAACCTCTCCTACCGAGAGTAAAAAGTGCCCCAGTGTCCTAGTGATCACCCGCACACTCCCATATGAGCGTAGGCGTAAGTAAGGCGTGTGAGATACCCAACAACGGTAGCCCTTTCGTCTATTGAGGCGGAGTATCGGGCCGCATCTTCCACCACATGCGAGGTTGTGTGGCTTCGGAGATTGTTGGAGGAGCTTGGGTGCCCCCAGACTCGTCCTACATTGCTGCGATGTGACAATGAGAGTTGCATTGCCTTGGCAAGAAATCCTGTTTTTCATGCCCGGACGAAGCACATTGAGATCCAGTACCACTTCATCCGAGAAAAGCTTCTGGATGAGACCATCACTGTGGAGTATTGCAAGACGGAGGATAATCTTGCGGATTTGTTTACGAAGGCGCTTCCTCAGGCTCTACTTCGGCAACATTCCAGATCCCTCAGGCTTCAGCCCTGCCCAGGCTCTGAGAGGGGGTGTTAGAGAGATCACAGCCAGGCAGGTTTCAGCCTGGTGCAGTCCAGTCGGACTGCTGCAGTCGGACCAGCAGCAGTCGGACTGCCACGTGGCAGTCCGACTGCCTGCAGCGGATTTATTCCAGGCTGCGCCCTATTTTGGCGCCCCGTTCTAGGTGGTTTTTCGCCTATTTATTGCCGACGTTTCCAGCAGTCTACACATTCTTCTCTGTCGCAGATTATAGACCGGTGCCGTGCAGATTTCTGTCTCTGTTCGCAGATTTCAGACAGCAAACAGTGCAGACTGCAGCAAACTTCGAGGTGGACAGCAGGTCGCATCGTCGAGGTGGAGACATCCAGTCCAGCGCACTGCGCCCGTGTATATCTTTGTATTCAGCATTCTTTATACAGCAGATCTTCATTGTACACTGTCTCTTTCTCTCCCTTTTCTCTCTGCGTTCTCTCTCTCTCAGTCCTACGCTTCCGCACCGCTGCACTCTGACAGAAGCACATGTACAGACTGCACAAGGCAATCACATACCTTCTCCTATTGCAAGTGCCAAGAAAAAGGATGAAGTAGGAGCTTGAAGCACATGGTTGGCATCTCCGAAATCTGCCTTCTTTGCCTCATTGTGATGCTTTTGGTCATCGCGCAATAGATTCTCCATTTCTACCCATGTCTGCTTCATTGTGTAATTCTGTGAGCTTCTGATTGTTGCTTGGAGAAGGGGTGCCATGTGTCAGCTTCCGGTGTGAGGTGCCATAAATTGTCTCAACGGTCCCTTTAAAGCCCATAACTGCACCTTCTCACTGCCGCCTCCAGTCCTTTTGGTTGACCAATGGATTTTGAACTTTTGTATTTGGTAAATCTGCCTGTGGTAGACTAGCTCACCTATGACTAAATAATAATGGATTCTCCATTCTCATGAACAAACAATAGTTGAGGCTCTGTTTTGGTAAAGCCCATTTTATCCAACACTGCCTCCAGGTATCATGTGTTTCTTACATTTCTCTGAAGAAACAACTCACACGAAGATCCCACCATCAGTACCAATAAGAAGTTACATCAGCCATAATTTTGGTCGTGCCTAACTGTGTGCCCATTATACTACTTTTCCTCATGTTCATCAGTCCTTGGACCCCATGCTCTTGTTCAGGGGAACATTTTGTCAGCTCAAGGATGCACCTAGCCCTCACTTTGGTTTCCTGCAATAAAACTCTTTCTTGAGTCTGGTTCATCCTTAGACTCACCCAGAATGCCTCAATTCATTGCTTCTGAAGGGTTTCAACTAACAGGTTAAACTGAATCCTTTTTTTAATGAAACCCTAGCATGTTGCAACTATGTTATTAGCAGTTTCAGTCTGACAATGCTGAGTAAGCAACATTGTCTTTATTAAATAGTACACGATGGAGGTCTCCACATGATAGAGGAAATTTATATTTTTCTTGAGATGACAACATCCTCGTTTTTCTACATGTCCTTCTAGAATCATGTCCTGACTCTATATAACAAGTCCGGCCACTTTTCTGCATCTGCTCTGTTTCTCCTTTAAGGTAGGTTAGTGCATATTTATGAAATGCATGCATATTCTTCCATTGTTCTATTATGTCCACACTCTAAGCTTCAAAGGATCCTTAAAGGGCATGCACGATTATTACCTTGAATTAACCTTTTGGTTATGGCATAGTCAGTAAAGCCACTTGATACTTTATTTCCTAATTAGATTCAAACGACCCATTTGAACATTTGATGCCAACAAATACTGCTTTGTTTAAGGAAAAAGTGTGATATTGTCAAAGTTAAATTCAGGAACAAACCCCAAACAATTGTGCTTGTACACACACCTGTATGTAGTTGGAGTTGTCTCGTGTAAGAACCACATAGATGTAAAACTTATAGCAAGCCCAAAAAATCCACTGAGTGTTGCCACTATCCAAAACATTGGTAGCCTCATGAGTGGACTGGTTGACATGCCAAAAAGAAAAAGAAGAAATTCAATTTAAAGCATACCATCCCAAAACAATCTTTAGATATCACCTAGCATAAAGTCTGATCCCTCATTTATTTACTGCAGTTTTGTTAGTGACACAGAAATTGTAATATTATAAGCTCTTATAGAAGCATATAATATGAACAGATAAAATGTTGAAGTAACATCTATTTTCTTTTTCGTTGAAGGCTGTCCACAAGTTTTATCTAACAAAAACTACTAATCAAATCAATTGGATAGGAAGGCAGCAAACAGAATAGGAGCAAACAAGTAGAATTTGATGCATCTCCAACTGACAGCCCAGAGGTAAGGCTTGAATCATGACTCTTGAAGGATTTGTGGACACCTTAATTTTCCTCACATGCAATTCTTCTGGCTTTGACCCATCTTCACAAGTTATTACTGTGCAGTTTGCTCCATCCACCTATTGAGGTGCTGGCAGTGCTTATTTTGTGCCTTGATCCATGCAGCTCTATTACGGCTGGTCAGGGCTATCCCACCATGGATCTACAAAATGTGCACATGAGGAAGCATGTAATGGGACAGCACTAGACAAAGGCATGATGAAAACAATTGTATAGATATGAGTCATGTGACAAATGGCAACATAAATGAAGGCATTGATGAGAGAGGAAACTCACCCAAGAGGGATGAGGAACAAGGGCCAAGGCCAAAACAACCAAAATAATAATGGGGCTAGAGCTTGCTATGTATAGGCATACACATGTATGAGATGTGAGAAATAGCTCATCATAGATTTATTTCCTGCCTTGTGGCCAAAAAATCTAGTCCTTGTCAGATATTTGGACTGCTGTAGTTGGGCCGTTTGTATACCCCTCTGACGGGTTCTTTGTCAAGGCAAAATTTCCCACTCCCACACAGCTGCATATGAATATATTTTTCCACTTTCTCAAATTTTTGGGCTGTTGGCATAAGTGGGTCATCTGTAATGCATTCATTTTTGTTTCGGCCTCTGGTGTCCAATGACATATTTCTAGGCTTAAGTAAGAGTCTTCTACATTGGCAGCTAGATCTCGTTCAATAGGGTTGTATCCCGGGAAGAAATACCTTTTGGACAGTAAAATGTGTCCACTGTACAGCAGCAAATACCTGCTGTAAATGAACCTGCAAATGCACAAAATAATACTAGAAATGATCAGCCAGCTATTGCCCATATTAATGAGCCACTGGATGTGCAGCAACAGCCAGGACAACAAGTTGTTAATGTTGATTTGCAGGCTGAAATGCCAGGACAGCAAGCTAAAAATGGAAGTTTGCAGGCTCAACCAGCAAACAATGATCATTGGGTTAGGAGATCGTCTAGGGCTACTAGACAACCTGATAGGTTTGTTCCTGGTGCAAACAATGTAGTCGATTATGCCATGTTTACAAACTTTGGTGAACTGTCTTGCTTCAAGGAAGCAAGGGATAGACAGGACAATAAGAAATGGTATAAAGCCATGATGTCAGAGATGGAATCTCTTCAGAAAAATGGCACTTGGGACCTGGTGCAGTTGCCTAAAGGGTAGAAAACCCTTCCATGCAAATGAGTTTACAAGATAAAGGTCACTTCTGGTTCCTCGCCAAAGTACAAAGCACGTTGGTTGTGAAGGGGTACAAGCAAGAACATGGAATTGACTTTGATGAGATCTTCTCTCCTGTAGTCAAGATGACTATATTGAGATGCATTTTGGACTTGGTTGTAGCTGAAGATATGGAGCTCATACAAATGGATGTAAAGATTATATTCTTACATGGTGATCTGCATGAAGACATATATACGGAGTAGCCTAAAGGGTTTGTGGCACAAGGGAAAGAGAATATGATATGTAAACTCAAAAGGAGTTTGTATGGGCTAAAACAAGCACCAAGAGAATGGTATCATAAGTTTGATACGTTTATCCAATCTCAAGGTTTTCATAGAAGTCAAGTGGATCACTGCTTGTACACCAAGAAGGCAGCAGATGGCAGCCTGATTATCTTGGTTCTGTATGTTGATGACATGCTGATTGCTGGCAGGGATACTCATGCCTTGGACTCACTGAACCAAAGTCTTAATTGGCAGCTTTGACATTCAGGATCTTGGTGATGTAAATCACATTCTTGGCATGCAAATACTCAGAGATAGGTCAAAAGAATTACTCTGTCTATTTAGCAGGAGTATATCTCCAAGGTTTTGCAACGTTTCAATATGGAGGGGACGAAAACAATTAGGGTTCCATTGCCTCCATTTGTGAAACTCAATACAAAGGACAGCCTTACATTTGATGATGAGAAGGCTGAAATGGCCAAGATACCATATGCTTTAGCTGTTGGCAGTTTGATGTATACTATGGTTGCTACACGTCTTGATTTTGCATTTGCAGTGGGAGTGGTTAGCAGATACATGGCAAACCTTGGTAAAAAGCATTGTGAAGCAATGAAAGGTATCATGAGATACCTCAAAGACAAAGGATTTATGCATTTGCTTTGAAAAGCAGAAGGCATCTATCGTTGGCTTTACGGATGCAAACTATGCTGGTCATGCGGATTGCAGAAAGTCCACTTTTGGGTATGTGTTTACTGTCACAGGAGGAGCAGTCTCTTGGATCTCCAGGCTACAAAAGTGTGTTGCATTGTCTACTCCAGAGGCAGAGTATGTGGCTGCCACCGAGGCATACAAGGAGGCTTTATAGCTTTCACGTCTGGTAGGAGAGCTTGGCATTACAGAGTTACCTGTTTTCCATTGTGATAGCTAGAGTGCTATCATGTTGGCACAGAATCCTGTCTTTCATGCAAAGACGAAGCATATACAAGTGAAGTATCACTTCATTAGAGATGTACTTGACAACAAGAGTATTGAGCTTGTCAAAGTGCATACAGATGATAATCCTGCAGACCTTCTCACGAAGGGTCTTCCAGCAGAGCAGTTTGCTCATTGCTAACAGATGATGGGAGTTGGATAGATATATGTATTTCAGCTTTGTGCATACCTAGACTTAGCTAATTCTTTTCTCCTCTTAAGGCACATTGCCTTTAGGTGGGAGGTTGTTGGGAATAAAGGGCCATCGTGCCTTTTATACGTGCACGGGTGTGAACACACCCTTAGTACATTTGTACTTTCATATATATATATAAACCTAAAGAGGTACACTCGTCATTGTACCCACAAGTAGTGCTCATTCTCCTCTCTACTCTGCACTCTGTCTTACACAATGGCACATCTGGAAGGCATACTATCAGGAGGTTTTTGGCGAGGAGTGCCTTTCAGTACAAGCGACTTTGGCAAAGCTTTGGACTTTCATCATCCACTCCCTTTGCGACTGGTGGGACCAA
Source organism: Lygodium microphyllum (assembly GCF_053477565.2). Classification (NCBI taxonomy): domain Eukaryota; kingdom Viridiplantae; phylum Streptophyta; class Polypodiopsida; order Schizaeales; family Lygodiaceae; genus Lygodium; species Lygodium microphyllum. The sequence continues at coordinate 21,809,281 of NC_141147.1, read as the reverse complement.
GTGCAGGGCGAGTCTTGAGCTCATCAGGAGCTTCGAGCGGCCAAGACCTGTTCTTCATGATGCAGGCAGGCAGCCCCAGATGGCGATACACCCCCCCCCCTCCATGGCTTCTTGCCCCTATCCCTTCCAAACTGCCTTGAGAGGCTTGTATACATGATGTATTTGTGACTTTGCATCAGCTGCAACTAGTCTATTGAGCATGAGTACTCCGATGTAATCAGCTTTTTGAGTAATATAATTAGCCACATTTAACTTTTTTTTTAAAAAGACATGAGAATGCTCCTTTTCCATGACTTTTATATTCCTCATGTGATTTGATATAATATAACTATCCATTATTGTGAGAGATGGGAAAGATCGAAGTGCAGAGAGTGTGAGAGTGAAGACACATCTCCCAATGCAATAATCAAAGAGTAATGTGCAATTACAAAGTACAACTCTACCTTAGAGTTGTTAATATGCGTTCACACCCGAAAGATGTAAAACACGATAAGTGGCCGGACTGTGTAACATAAGCACATAAAATAAAGAAGAATATAACTGGGGGGAAAAACCTCTCGTAAGGAAAGTAAAAAATGCCCTAGTGTCCTACCGAGGATCACCAACACTCCTTTGTGTGCATAGGCGTGAGTCAAACTTAACAAACCCCCTTGGAGTGAAGAGTGATCAGCATACAAGGATCATCCACCAAAGGAGATCAAAATTAAAGCATTGCGGAATGCTTCAAATTTGTCACAAGAAAGAGCTTTGGTAAAGATGTCTGCCACATTACTAGTGGTAGGACAATAGACAAGGCTGATATCTCCTTTATGCTTTCTCTCAAGTGATCAAAGCTGATATCTTGAGGACCAAGACAGTGAGAACATGGATCCACCCACCACTCCTAAGTTTGAGGATGGAGTTCCACTAGAGTCACTTCTTGTATCTCTCTAATGATGGATTCACTATTCAGCCAGCATACATGGACACCCATCTCTCCCACAATATATGGGCTGCTATCGGACATATTGGTATCTCCTCTCATAGGCTATAGATGGAGAAAGGTAGATGGATAGATACTTTAGCAAAGGATAGGACTTGCCAACTTTGTGGCTGAGAGCCTAAGACAGAGGAGTATTACATATGCACATGTACAAGATACTATGACATACAAGGACGGTACCATTGCCTCATTCGTGATGGTTTTGGAGCTCTTCGTCATATCATGGAGTATGAGGACCAAAGATGCCTAGATCTTTTCCTCTTGGAGCTCCAAAAGTGCCGCACAACACTACTGTGGGACAGGATGCCAGAAAGCTCACCTAGAGAGATCCACATAGAGAGCAATGACAAACTTTTTTCACAAATCCAACCCTATTGACACTACTAGCCTTGCAGAGACAGAGCCATCTTGCCAAACACCTCCCATTACACGCCATGGAGTCACATTGGATAGAGCCATTTCACTTCATCGAGCACATCATCCTTGTCTACGAGGACCACATCCGAGGTGGCCACACCACAGTTAGATCAGAGCCATTATCATGAGACACAAAAGACTCACCACCACCAGGCATATCAATGGATCAATTAGGGACCACATCATAGTCGAAATCACGTGCAGACCTTGAGATCAGCTACACCCTATAGTCTCCACCACTTTTTCCCTTTTTGTCTGCTGTCAGATTTGGGTTTCCTTTTCTTTCTATTGCTGGGACAACACTAGACATGGTTCTACTCTAGCATAGTCCCATCGTAAAGTTATTCTTTGCATTATTTCAGAGGCCACTTACTTATTTTAATGTTATCTTCACCTCACTGTTGAGATGACATTAGACATGGATGTACTTTGGATTTTCTCTCATAGGCCACATTGGACTTATGTAGATGTCTCTCTCTTTTTTTTTCCGTAAATAGATGTCTCTCTCTCTCTCTCTCTCTCTCTCATATGAAACTCTTAGGCAAAGCTTATGTATCAATCTTTTGGTTATGGCTCATGTAATACATAATACAAAAGTTAGAAGATGCCCTTTTCAAGAGGTCAACGATGCTCATTCATCGATTGACACTACCTAGAAGTGCTATTATTAGACTGGAATGCAAAATAAGAAAGTCCTTTGTATTCAGGATTTGCTGGTTCTGAGTGCTGAGATCATTAGTGGAATATGGACATTTTCAAGGCCACTGGAAACTGCATCGAGACAAATCTGCATCTATGAAAGAAAAAATAGAACAACTTAAATTTTCTCTCTTGTACTTTTGTTTGAAATAACTTGGCATCCATTTGACAAAATTAGGTCCTAATATATTGGACATGTTGCACCCACCCCTTGTGAATCTATGAAAATACATGCCCTTGAAATTTCTTTGCTTTTAAAAGAGGATTATGCTATTCTTTTGCCTTTTCCAATCCTTGGCCATGTCTGTGGTGTTCGTTCACATTTAGTGAATACTGTCAAAGACTTGGAACAAGAGTAGGGAACTTACGAATGAGTAAGGTATTGGATTTCATTGAATGTGAAAGCCAGTATAATACCAAGAGGCAACGATAATGAATTGTTGAGTAAAACCATTGAGTACTCGTTAAGATCTCCAGACTTGGTTGCTTTTTTGGCTACATCCATAACTTTCCGAAGTGTCAACTGTGTATATGTATGCAGGTACGAAACATAAGCACTTTGACAGCACAAGAAACCCAATCTTCTCAATTAAGATGAAACAGATAGATGGATTTAGAAATTTTACCGAGTAAGCGGCAGTCAGGATGCAGTTCAGAACTTGGCATGCATAGCCAGTGTAATGGAATGAAAGATCAGTAAAGCCTCCACATATTGCAGACAACACCTGGTGTATGCATATGGACATGAACTCACATCAATGCTGCATTATGATTATTGCTATGCTTATTTAAGCAACATTGAAAATAGAAAACTTACATGGATCATACAATTTTTCTTCAGTTGTATGGAAGGCACTTATGTAAATGCACTCCTTGGTAAGTTTACTTCAGCTTGGGTGTAAGTTCAAAGGCACATCTCACTTGATGTACATGAAAGAATACTTATGATAGCTCAAAGGATTCAAGCACAGGATTTTGTCCTTTGATCTTGATGTATGAGCTCTAGATATAAATGATAATCATAAAACTACAATAGATAATGTGCAGCATGCTCAAGATTAGCCAATCAAGTGGTCTGTAATGCCAAGCCATGTGGGACTTGGAGTGGAAGAAGGTGCCAGAATTCCAAATACAAAGATGGGCATCTTTCCTCCTCCTCACATGCTTAGTGCCACCTGGTAATCTCTCCCATCTCGTGGTGTGTGAACAATCTCTATCTAGATCCAAGAGAGAGTCTTGCAGATCTATGGCAAGACTACATCTAACAGTCCAGATGAACCACGCAATAATATGAGCATTTGGCTCCCATTTGTGACAATGTCCCACTCACATTCCATCTACAAGAAGTCTAAAGTGGGAATCAAGTTTGAGTAATGACCAGAAATGAGAAAGAACTAGTTTCCTTTTAAGTCCCTAGTATCCGCAAGCCAGGCCTCTGTCCATGACCCTATGTACTATTCCCCAAGTCACAATCAGCATCTCTATTGTGCAACAAAAAACTATCCTAAGGGCTCTCCTCAACACCTCCTGAGCCTTGGGGCAATCCCGCAAGTAGTGTCTTTGTGTCTCCTCTAGTTCTCCATATCTCACACGAGCTATTGGGAGCCTGCCATGATGAACCCATGTGCTAACTACTAAGATTCTGTGTGCTCCTAACCATACGAGTGAACTCTTCCTAGGTCTGAAGCTGTTCATCCAATCTCCAAAAGTCAGCCAGAAAAGGGAAAGAAATGCCATGTCAATACCAATCTTGGGTGGCAGCTAGCACCACTTTCACCCTGTTCATTTGGAACCTCCTCCTCAGTTTCGTCCATGTTGATTGGCTGACATGGTTGACATGGCATAAAGAAGGCATGGCAGCATTATGATAAAGTGTTGTCAAGGCAAGGCACCATTGTTGGCATTGTAGCAATAAGGCTAACATGCCAGCTATTGTGAGGAATTTTGACAATTTGTAATGATTGCACTGAGCCAAAGCACCTTCGTTGATCTTTTAACTCCTCCTGAATATATGAGTGCCACTTGGACAACTTCTATCATTGCATATCCAATGTAGACTCATGTGCAGGCCAAACATATTCTAGTAAGTTGCATTTGCATCACTTGCTAACACTTGTTCATACCTTGTGATCTGCCTTCTCATTTATTAGTTAAGTTGACAACACTTGCCTTCCACCCTGACTGCATCAATGATGTGACCATATTTGCACACCAGCTCCCCACTTTGCCAAAGCGTTACTTGTCATTGAAACATAAGCTGGAGATGTCTTTGTTCAGATGAAGTGCATATTTCATTGGTTTTCATAAAAGATTCCATTTCCTGGCCATAATATCATCTATTCTAGCTAAACTTAAAAACTACCACAAAATAATTAATAAGTAGGCAGACAGAAACAAAAACCGCTAAAATACAACAATGTTACTTATACTAGGAGGCTGATAGTTACCAATGGCAGATCCAAGTCATGCCACCAGAGGTCCTATAGATGGGTCTTCTTTAACAACAGCAACAAAGGAAACACACCATCCTGGCAACAAGGGAAGTCACATCCCTTGCATTTATGAATTCCTAAAAAGAATTGTGACACCTCTCACCGTACATCATGCGAAGCACTCCAAGGACAAACTTAGTGTGTTTTCATTTGTGTAAGACTAATCAATTTTGTTTCTTCTAGTTAATATATCTTTTCCCATTATGGTGTGCATGTTTCATAAAAACTTGAAAAGACTTATCAATTCTGTTTCTTCTAATTAGTATACTTTTTCCCATTATAACATGCATTTTATAAAAACTTACTTCTGCTAAAAAGAGAGCTGTGTATTTTGAGCATCAACAGGACAAAAAAGTAAGTGTTATAGACTTCCCTATAGATACTTCTTCACACACAAATACCCTCCTGGCTCCTCAAATTGATTTCACCAGCTGCACAGAGCAGCCCAAAGTACAATCAGCATCAGAAAGGATGAGCTTTGCTCCTTCCTCTAGTGCCATGGATGCCGTGAACCAACGACAATAAAATGCAGATAGCATTAGAGTCCTGCATCTTCAGGCAACTGTAACTGATGTGATTTGCAAAATCTCCAATTGCAGTGATCAGCATCCAAAAAGACGAAGCTTGAGAATAACCATTCCCTGTTACAATGTACAGTAAAAACATGGAATTTGACTCTTTGTGATGATTTTATATTCCGTAAGGAAGTGGTACCATTCAATGCTGTCTCAACTTGTCCCTCACCTCTATGTTCTTCTCCCCATAGCCTCAACAGCCAGCCATTTGGATTTTTAGCTACAGCTGCTGCCATAAACTGCAGCCTTTCATGACCATTATATGCCTCCTACCATTTTTTTTACTATCATTTTTTTGGTTCTCTAATCCTGCTCTCTCACTGCTAGAAAGATCCTTATTCAACAGTCTAATCTGCTTCTTCTGGGACTTTTCTATCCTCCCATCACTTCTCTTCAGGCATATGCCTCAACAGTTCCACCACTCCTCATTGTGTTTTAAAGCATCACCTCCACCTTCCAGTCTTCCCTAAACCATTAGAGTTCAAGCAAAGAACAGAATAAATTCAGCAAGAGCAACAAACTTCTATGCTACCAAAAAATCAGTTATACTGTTTTCAACTACTCACCATTAAAACCAAAGACATCCAAACTTGACAACAATGCCTCCTGCCGAAAAGATAAACTTCACCCACTGCAGTCAGGATATTTGATGTGTTCTTTAGAATAGTGGCCATAGCAATACTCATATACCTTAAACTGCCATGGAAAGATTTCTTTCAGTATCATGAATCAATTTTCAGCATTCTAAAAGGTTTATGTTTAGTGACTAGCATAAGCAGCTATCATGCATTGAACTGACAAAAAGAACTCTAGAAGAAAGTCATCCAGTAACCTTAATATGCTGGAGAGCAGCATGCCAACAAAAATCAAGTTCACAGGAAACCAAATCTTTACAAGTTTCAAGCTCAATCTCTCAGTTGAAATAGCCCCACAACCTCTCAGCATACAGACAACCAATACGCTCACGAGATTCTGCATGTGACAAATCAAAGAATAAAACAACAGCATCATGACATTAAAAACCAGAACTTTCACCATTGATCACTCAGTGACAACATATGATGCACCTGATAAAGCATGAGGGATATTCCAGCTTCCAAGTTGTATCCTGATAAAATGAGTTTGTTAAGCAAAACCATGCTGCACGAACAAAAACAGTAGGCCATCCCAGAAATGACTGCATTCCTTTTTGCCTGTGTGGTTGAAGTTCCTTTGGCTTGTATGTCAACAGGATCACGCTTGATTTGCATATCCACAAGATCTTCCTTTTTTGTTGTTTCTAATGGATTTGCATCTTCCATTTCTAGAGGGTTAACATGGAGTATTAAGACAAGGTAAGTAGATAGTAAGCAAACTGAAAAACACAGTCCTGAATAAATGAACATTCTTCTTATAAAGTTGCAGCAGTTTTTAAATGGGATTCACAATGCAATCTTGTCTTGAGCAATCAACGATCTATAGCACCAGGAGTTTTTTTATGAACGTTGTGAACATCGTCTAGATGAAGTATTGCCAATCTGGAGTATCTATGACATGAGAGATCCCATAATCTGTGCCAAAAGGTCACTACCTTGAAGAGTGTCTTTGCAACTATAAGTGCTGCCTCTAGCACTCCTCTAACAATGGGATATGTGGTGGTGGGCTTACTCCTAATTGTGCGTGCTATCATCATGATTAGCGACCTTTCCATGCTATCCTGACCATCATAAATAATCTCTCTTTGCTCTGGTTTGATCAATGGGTGAACTGAGACACCTGTGGTACGAGCTGCAGCCCCATACCTCTGCTCCATATAGTAGTGTATGTGTGATTAGAGTGTCAAACAACCATAGTTTGGTGCAAGGCTCTTGGAACTATATGTGAGCACATTGACTCTCGAGTGCCTCCAATGCTGCATAGACTCATGCCAAATGTGCCTCTGATGCCAGTGTCAATGTAAATTGTGGGCTGGAGAAGGTGAATCCTAGATAAACATATTCCCTCACATGCTCTGCTATGTCTCATCCTAGTGTGAACTGGTACATAGATCTAGTCACCCATGCTATTGAAGTATTGAAGACCATAGTTTTGTTCTTTCCAAGGTTTACTGTAAGGTCTTTGTCTCTACAATAGACATGAAAAGCATCTAGGTGGCGTTGCAATTTCTCTGGTGAATCCGAAATGAGAACAATGTCATTTGCATACAATAATGTCAGTATCAACACACCTACAATAATAAGAACAATGTCATTTTCATACAATAATATTGGTATCAACATGCCTACTAGGCTGGCTCTAGCTTCTCCTCCTTGGTCAATGTAATTAGTCACTTCATCTATATATAAACCAAACAATGTGTGAAAGCAGGCATCCTTGTTTCACTCTTGTGGTAATGTCAATCCTCTCTCATAGCCTCCCAAGTGCTTGTACATGACCTGTCACACTCTCATATAATGCATAGATATCCCATTGTATACCTTTTGGTACTCTAATATCTTGCAGTCTCCACATAATGCGTGCATGAGACATTGTATCAAAAGGGTTGTAGAAATCCACAAAGGAGCAATAGATCCTCTTGCCTGGAGCTCGAGCCTCCTCGATAATGGCTTTGAGTGTGAGGATATGGTCCATTGTCTTATATTTGCATTTGAAACTTGACTGTCCTTGTGTTCTCTTGCCTTGTATCTCAACCCACTTACTAAGTTCATGTTCCAATATAGATCCATATATCTTGGCCAAAGTATATCCGATCATGATAGTCATGTAGTTGCTAGGGATCAAAGGATCACCACTCTTAAAGAGTGGAAATATAGTATTTTCTGACCAGCTCGTAGGGAAGCCCTCGCATTTTTCTTGAACATATGTGCTAGTATGTCGCAAGCATGTGAGAAATGTTTTGCCACTAGCCTATTCTCATTCTGTGCCCTCCCATTTTGTAATCTATAAATTGCATCCCTAACCATTTTCCCGGTGAAAAAAGATCAATGTGTTGACCTACAAGCCTGCGGGGGCTACATAGGCAGCTATTGTGGCAGATCATATAGCTATCTTCCATAGTCAAGCCAAGCATCTGGTGATGTAATTTGTATGTGGGGTTGTCATTTATGAAACATCTTCCATGCATTCTTGCTATTCAGTCCCAAAAATAAGTGATATATCTTTGCTTCTGCTTTTGCCAAGTAGTCTCGCTTCCTTTTTTGCACAGGATGTTTGAAGAATGTCCTTTCTTGACGATGTGTCGGAGTGCCTAGCTCCACTTTTCTTTGTAAGCTAGCCCAAGAGACTTTGTATTCATAATCATACTACCTTTTTTGGGAAGCAATAGAGAGTGTAGGTCTACATCGGGGCAGGGTGTGTGGGAATGCATACATGGATGATCTATGTATGGCTTTTGCTAAGTCCCTTGTACATTCCTCAACGATTTGCTCAAGTCGAATGTATATAAACTATTTTGTAGAGAGCCATTGTAGACGTGTGAGGTGTCTTCCACAAAATGGTATTTGGGATGTTTAGAGAGGTGCAGTATTCCATGTTTCATGTCCTTCGAGCACGAAAGTCAAAATAGCATGATCTGCTGGGCCAATTCGTCTCTTAAATACCTTAAAGTTTTGTATCATAGTCACTAGGGATGGGGGACAGAGATGGGGATGGGGGGAATGGGAGGATGGAGGAGAATAGGGAATGGGGGATGCAGGACCAAGACAGGGATGGGGACGTAAAAGTTATATGTTTTCTAGACATAATTGAAATACTCTATAAAGAGTCTAAACAAATACAATAGCTTGACTCAAAAACCTTCTAAAGTACCTCATGAAAGTTTAAAACAATATATGGGCCATGAAGGTTGAAACATGAATGAATAATGAATACTCAAATTGAAGGGTAGAAGTAATAATTGTCAATGCCAAATGGCGACTAAGAAATGTTGTATGGCTTAAAGACTAAGATCCAACAATAAACATTGAATAATGAGTACTCAGATTTAAGACTATAAGAAACAATACAAACTGAGAAATGTAGTAAAAGTTAAAACAAAGGAACCATAAATGCCATATGAATGAAGACTAAAGTCCAACAGTAACCACTAAATAATGAGTCCTTAGATTAAAGACTGCAAGAAAGAGTATGAGTACAAAGCCTATGTCACGTGGCGTCTAGTGCGTCTTGTCCCACATGTCCCCCCCATCTCGTGACGCATCCCCTTGTGATGGACCACTGCATGGAAACGCACTCTTTTTGGGATGCATTGGAGATTGGTCCCGCGTTTCGGGACGGGTTCCCTATGTTCTGGGCTCGCGTTCCCTAAGTCCCTTGTGACTATGTTTTGGATGTTTGGTATCAATGCTAGTGAGCTTATTAAGTAATCTATAGTGCATGCCCCTCCTTTGTGATTCCAACATCTCAAAGTGTTAGATCCTGGCCATTGTGATAGACCATGAAAAATGGCTAGTTTGTGTGCACTTCCCAAAGCCAATAGATGTGTCCCATAGGTACTCACTTCTTTATCCTGGGCTCTCTTGTGTAGGTGTATTTCATCTATGTTAGCCTCTTTGAACATGGCATTATCATGCATATAAAAGTCACTTTGTCTATCTCTAGTGTGTGCATTGAAATCTCTCACTAATAATATGTCCCCAAAGCTGGCATATCTCATAATATCCTTGTAGAGTACATTAAATGGAGGTCCATCTTGTGTGGCATAGGCTGAGTTTATAGGAGGAAAATAGCATATTGCAATGGGTATATTCGGTAGTCTTCTTGCGTGTATCATAATCCATAAGTATTGTGCATCATCATCTCTCTTCATTACCTGCACCATTCCTTTGAGGTCTTCTTGGTATAGTATGACCACACCTTTAGAACCCTTAGTGCTTCCTGGTTTTCTAGCTGCTAGATGAAATGCACACTCCCATATGTATCCCTGCATGTTTGGCAGCTAGCTACCTTTACATTGGTGTGTCTCTATCTACATGGCTATGTCCATGTTTCAGAAGCTATCTTCAAAGTAACTAGCATCCAAGCAATTCCATATTGACATCCAAAGTGCCTCATAGGTCTCATACCATCATGCAGTCCTATAAGTGATGTTGGCCTGTCCATCCCTATAAACAATCCATTCTTCCTCTTTCTGGGCTTCTAATACTTTGGGCATGTGTTGTTTGTGATATGCTATCTATGCTAGGGTAAGATCCTCATCCAAATAAATCTTCTCACCTTTGAGGGCTCTCCTCTTTTATATATATGTATATATATGTATGTATGCACACACACACACACACACACACACATGTATGTATGTATGTATGTGGTGTGTGTGTATGTATGTGGTGTGTATCTATATGTATGTATGTATACACTATATATATGTGTGCATGTGTACACACACACACACACACGGCTGGTATTGTTGCAACAGTTGACATGCTAGTATTAGTCAGTAGGAGACCCTCGAGGAGCTGGTAACATACCTAGAAAAGACTACAATTATAGGTGATAGTGGATTTGGGGTTGTTTCAGCTAGGCATTATAATATTTAGGGTGTTTCATTAGTGGAGACAACTTTCATGGCTGTCTAGATAAGGCAAGAGCTAAGTCTCTCCATTTTCTTGCAATGGAAGTTTGAATTTTCCCTCTCTTCAGCATTCTATCTCATCCTCCAGCCATTTGTCAAGTTACTTCAGCAAAATCCAGCCATTTGAGTCATCAAAGGAGGAGAGTTTGGTTAATCTCTACTATAAGCCCTAATTTACAGCATAAATTAGGGTTTGAATTGAGGGCCTAAGACTTGAATTCCAATAGCTGAAATTGAAGAATTTCAAGAAGGTTCAAGAGGCTGGCCAGTCCATATTAGATTTGGGGCTTGATTTGTCTTTCAAGGAGCAAGGTGAAGGCAAATTTGTGAGTAAAACAAGGAACAAATTGGTTTGAAAACTTGCTGTCTTGACAGCAAGAGGTAGTTGGATTAGTGTAGGAGACCACAGGATCTCAGATGTACTCCATCGATTTGCGATAAAAGTCAAAGAAATACTGCAAGGGGTACCAGTTTTGGGCCATCAGGCTGTCCATTGTCTAAGATTAAAGTAGTGAAGTGGGCATTTCAATTTATGTGATTTATTTACTTGTGGTAATTATTGTTAAATTAGGTTATTACCATCTTCGAGAAGGAAGATTGGTTTCAAATCTGTGCCCCTAGGGAGAATAAAGGAATAGTCAAACCCAAGATGAAAGTGACCTTCCTTCTCAGAGAGGGTGGTAATGATCTGATAATCAACAGTTACAACAAGCATAAAATTTGTTGGGGGTAAAGGCACCTGTGCCTATGCCGACCTGTATTTATTTCACACACCATGACTGCACACCTATGCACTGCAGGTGGCGGGTGTTCATTACTGTCACTTTATTCTTTATTCTTTCAGTGACCGTTGAATAAGGAAAGGCCGGTCACACATTATGATTGTTGAAGTTTCCACATGCAATCTCTCTCTCTCTCTCTCCATCCATCCGCTATAGTGCTTGCTTTCGCTTGTGTACTTCCACTTAGGCTTTACCTTTCAATTGGTATTAGAGCTAACCATTTGAGAAGCTTCTTTATCCTTTGCTTTAGCTTGGATTCAAAGCTTTAACTCCAGGTTTCATGGCAGCCATTGTTTCTTCCTCTCGAGGTATGCATTGAGTTTTTTCTTCTCCCGGCTTGTTTGAGCTTGCTCCAGGGCTTGCCTAAGTGTTGTTGAGTGCTTATTGAGCTGAGGAGTAGCCATTCTATCTATTTTGAGTGGATATAGAGTATGTTGCAAAAGTCATGTATAGTTATGGCAGCTTGATAACACTTTCGTATTTTGGCCATAACTTTTGCATACAATATCAGATTTAGATATTCTATAGCTAGAAATGTAGAGTGCGATGAGAACTATAGATGTAAGCACTCACAAAGTTGATTTTGTGTGGTTTTCACTTCTCTGTTTCACATAGAAGAGAACAATTCTGGTTTGGATAGTAAATACTGGGCTCTATTATGCATGTTTAATGTCTCGACTCTCAATGATGCTATTTTGGTGGCTGGATCTTATGATTATGCTTGAAAGTGCTAGTTGGATTGTTTAGAGCTTGATTAGCTCAATTTTGTAGAATTTCATCGTTGTAATAACAGTTTGGGCAGCAAGCTATTATTAGTAACTTTATGCCTATTGAGTCTTGATGCTATTCAGGTATACCACTTACATGCATCGATGTCTAGCATTGATACTTGTATTGGGATATGATTATGGATGGCTTTGGCACTTGGATTTGAGCTACATTTGATGTACTTGGGCTTTTGGTCAGTTGCTTTGAGCTTCTGTGCTTACTCACTTATGGGTATTAAAGCTTCATTGGACACTTATGCTCGTGGATGTATTTGTGATGCGCTTGGGCTTCCCGGATGCTTTGATGTATATGTCTTGACCTTTGCTTGCACACTTTATATTTCGGATTCGCTTCTAGTTGGAGACACTTGCACTTGACAAAGCTTGGTTGTTTGAGACAATAGGACTCTTGAGTCATGTATATGCTCTCCTATATACTATTGGCTGCAGTTACTCCTACTTCTCAGTTGATTTGATTCCATATGCTTTGGACACCAACACTTATCTCTATCAGCAGTTTGTCAGTGATGTATATGATTCTGGGATGTATGATTCACTGACACTTTGAGTTTGTGATAGTCTTTGGTATTGGTGGTCTATGCTTAGTCATTGCTAGTTGCATTCTTTGTATCACGGTTGCTACTTGGATATCGTTGGTAGTGGAAGCTTTCTTTCTTGGCTATTTGCCTACAGTCAGATTGACATCATAGTTGAGAGAAACGTTGCAATGGAAACGAAAACGAGAATGGGAACATCAATTTTCAAAAGGGGCAAAATGGAAACAGGAATGCCATGTCATCAAGGGGATATAAGGGTGCATGTTGCATAATATCCTTCTTAAAAATATTTTAAGATGTATATACTAGAAAGCTTTATTTATCATTACTACAAGTTGAAGCTTGGAAGATAGAGAATGAAAATACCATTTGGAATTAATAATGGAGGTAGGATCAAACTTACAAAAGATCAAAGATCTAAAGGCTGCATTTAAATATGAAGGACAAAATGGAAAATACAAATTTTATAACAAGTACAAGTGCTGAGAAAATAAAATATCAAATATTTGTCTCATCTAGAATTTCTTCCTCTTCATCATCTCATTGTCTTGATTCTCTTCGTTGGCATCCTCCTCTTTTTCCACCAACTTTTGAAGTGTGGAGTTCCAACCTCGCATAACCTTAGCATTAGCTTGGAGTTGCCTTCCGTTATGCTAAAACTCTGGATCAAGAATATAAGCAACACAATGAAGTGCTAAGGAGTATTGGTTCCATCTGCTTACAACAAGCTTCTCAATTTCTTGTTTCTTACATGGAGCAAGGTCAAGAGCATGGATATTCTCAATGAGACAATCCATTGCTTCCTGCACCTTACCGATGTGTGGCACATCACTATCTACTTTCTATAGGAGATTAACTATATGCAAGCATAGAAGAAGCAATTGCTTTGCTTCTTCCCAAAACACATATTGGGTCATAGTTATATAGCACAACTAACCTAATGATATTTTTGAAGTAGGCCAAGTTCCCAAGGTGGAATGGCAACCATTTTCTTTAGAGCTGGCCTCATATTGTAAAGGCAATGAACCATAAGAAAATTGTAAGCAAACCTACTCTTAGAATACTTCAGTATCTCATTTTTAGCATTTCTCTGTACAAGGCTAGAGAGAAGTGATGGTGGGTAACAAAAGAGATTATTTCCTTGCCTGTAATGATAGTGCTCTTGATCCATGCTAGTGCTTCAATGTCTTTCAATAAATTATTAAGACAATGGGCCATACATGGACTCCATGTAATGTGGAGATATTGTTGCTCCAATAGAGCACATGCAGTCCTATTTGTTGCCTTCCCATCTGAGACAATGGGCCATACATGGATTCCATGTAATGTGGAGATATTGTTGCTCCAATAGAGCACATGCAGTCCTATTTGTTGCCTCCCCATCTGAGACAAACTAAATTACATTTTTCAGCCCCACATATTCAACTACCTCTACCTGTATCTTGCATAAGACGAGCTCTTTTGTTGAGTGCCACACTTCGTTGCTTTATGTAGAGAGTCTTGCCACAACATGAAGCAAGGACACCTTCCAAGGAGTTGCCACACATACTAGACCAACCATCACCAATGAGACTTATCCCATAGTTATCCCATTGTTGCTTGATTGGTGTGATGGTGGCCTTTATGCTGGTCACTTCTTCCAGAAGTTTCTCACGTAAAGCATCATAGGTAGGAGGTTAATAAGATAGGCCAAATTGTGCAATTTCAGAAATCATCTTCTTCAAGAAAGGAGATCATGCCACAGTGAAGGGAATTCCACATGAGTTAAAAAAGGGTGCTTCTACTTAAGCTTTCCTTTGTGGATGCCATGCAGTGAACAAATTACTTGTTTTGCTCAAGGGTTGGATGATGTACTTGGTGTGCTACTACTTGTGCCAGTTGTAGGAAAAGTGGCTGTTTGATTGGCACCACACTCATGGGCTTGACTTCCACTAGGAGCAATTGTAGCTGAAGGCATTGATGCTTGGATGACATGAGTGTTCTTTGGAGGTCTAGTTTCCGAATACATCTTCACATCCCTTGCCATGTGAGCACAATGCTTTGGGGGTATCTTGTTACTCACAACCTTTGATACTATGGCCAAGAACATTAAGGAGATGTGCCATCACTCGATCAACACCTCCACCTTGTTTGATGCCACAAAATCGACACTCAAAATGCCTTGATCCACTTGCCTTGCTACTGTATGATCCCATCACACTAACTTGTTGCCACCAATAATCGGCTTGGGTCATTTCTCTCTCTTTGGGTTTTTTCTTCCATGGTTTGAGGCCTCATTATGAGGTAAAAAGGGGAGAAATTGTGTGTGTGTGTGGAGAGAGAGAGAGAGAGAGAGATTAACGTCTACATAAGGCCAATGTGGCCTATGAGACAAAATCCAGAGTACATCCATGTCTAATGTCATCTCATCAGTAAGGTAAAGATAACATTACAAATAAGTGGGTGGCCTATGAAACAATACTGAAAATAACTATATGATGGGGCTATACTAGGGTTGAACCATGTGTAGTGTTATTCCATCAATAGAAAAGAAAAGGAAAGGAAAGGAAAGGAGAACTAGATCTGATAGAACCATGTACAAAAGTGTGGTGGGGACTATGGGTTGTAGATGATCTCAAGATCTGCACATGATCTCAGCTATGATGCGGTCCCTAGCTGCTTCACTGATATGCCTCGTGGTGAGTCTACGGTGTCTCGTGATAATGGCTCTAATCCGACTGTGGTGTGGCCTCCTCGGACGTGGTCCTAGTAGACGGGGTCGTCGTGCTCGATGAAGGGAAGTGGCTCTATCCAATGTGACACCACGGTGTTGCCTGTAAGGTGTCTGTAGAAGAAGTCTGTCACTGCTCTCTGTGTATGTCCCTCTGGGTGAGCTGGCCTCCTGTCTCGTAGTAGTACAGTTCGGCGCCTCTCGAGCTCCAGGAGGAAAAGACCTAGGCATCTCTGGTCCTCGTACTCCATGACACGACAAAGGGGTCCAAATCCATCACGGAAGAGGCAGTGGCACCGTCCTCGTATGTCATAGTATATTGTGCATCTGTATATGTAGTGCTCCTCCGTCTCAAGCTCTCGACCACAGAGCTGGCAAGTCCTATCCTCTACTAGGGTATTTGTCCATCTGCCTAGTAGCAGAGGGAGAGAAGAACTATTGATTTTCACATATGGCTATTTGGATGAGCCTAGATGGTTTGGATATTGACCGCCACCTTCCACCTTTTGACTACAACCTTGACTACCCTACACTTTTCCTAAGCCAATCAAAGCTAAACCATGTGATTATAGTTGATATCTTGAGGAATGAGACAATGAGGACATGGATCCATATACCACTCCCTCTAGGATGGAGAATGGAGTTCTACCAAAGTCACTTCTTGTGTCTTTCTGATGATGAATTCACTATTCGGCTAGCATACATGGACACCCATCTCTCCCACAGCATACAAGCGGCTATCGAGCAAATTCATACGTTCTCTAATAGGCTATAGATGGAGATGTGTAGATGGAGAGATTCTCTAGTAGAGGGTAGGACTTGCTAGCTTTGTGGCCGAGAACCTGAGACAGAGGAGCATTACATATGTAGATATACAATATACTATGGGATACAAGGATAGTATACTATGGAATACAAGGACAGTATTACTACCTCTTCTATGAGTTTTGGCCTCTTCATCGTGTCATGGAGTATGAGGACCAAAGATGCCTAGGTCTTTTCCTCCTGGAGCTCCAAGGGTGCCGCACAGCATTACTACGAGATAAGAGGTCAACTCACCCAAAGGGACCCACATAAAGAGCAATGATTGACTTTTTTCACAATCCCAATACTACTGACACTAGTGGCCTTGCAGAGAGAGAGCCACCCTACCAGACACCTCCCATTCCACACTGGAGTTACATTGGATAGAGCCATTTGTCATGAGAACATGTATTTTTGAAACCTCACTAAACATGTGGATTAATTTTTAATCACATGGTTAAGTAAATGTTGCATATGTGAGGTGTAATTGGGGTTAGAGTAAATTTACAAGCCTGGGACCCAAGGAAATCACAGGATGTCAAAGGAAAAAGTTGCTATAAGTTATGCGGCACAGGTACTTGGTGGTATCTAGTGCCAGTTGTTGACCTAGGTCATTCATTTAGCCATAAGCGTCAATTGGTGACACTAGAGAAGTGGCATTTAATGGTACCTAACGCCAATCTGATGGTCAAAGATGGTACAGAGACACTCTGAAATGGAAGATGCCTAGCCAATTTAATTATTGGCCAGCCAGATTATTTTTTAGGGCACCGAAATAATTATTAGATTAATTTTCAATATTTAAAGACTGAAAATCAATATTTAATTATGGATAATGCTAAAAAAACCATTTGGAAAGACTACCACTTGTCAAAAATGCCCATGCAAGTCTGAAAAACGTCTTTAGAGGCTAAAGAGAGGCATTTTTAGTGCATTCAACCTGCAAGAGAGAGGGAAGAGATGTTGTTGGCCTAATTTGCAGCCATTGGGAGACCTTCTGAGGCAAGCAAGGACAAGAGAAGACCAACCAACAGTAGGTGACAGCATCTACAAGCTGTTGAGACAGGGCAGCAGCAGTAAATGACTAATTTTCTTTAATTCTTTGCATCTACAAGCTGCTAAGATAAGGCAGCAGCAGTAAATGACTAATTTTCTTCAATTCTTCGCAAAGAAATTTTGAATTTTCTCTCTCCTCAACATTCTCTCTGATCTCCCACCCTTTCTACAACCTTGCTCTCCAAAGATTGCAGCATTGAGATCACCAGAGGCTAAGAAATTTCAGATTTCTCTGCTCTATAAACCCTAATCTACAGTAGAAATTAGGGTGTAACAGCAGCCTCAGGAAGCGTGCCAGAAATTGGAAGCTCCAAGACTTAAAGCTGTTTTTAGCCTAATCAAGTGGAGGGATCAGCAAATAATTGAATTTGGGGCATTTTCCATCTCCATCAAAGCGGATGAAGGCCAATTGATTGCCGGAATCAAGAGGCAAAACAGATTAAAGACTTACTAGTCATTTTGAAAAGCAAGGGGACTTGGAATACCGAAAGGGATTGGGAGAATCCCATTGTACATCAACTTCTTCTTCAATTAAGTTAAATAAATACCGAAAGGGGCGCCAGTTTTGGGGCCAACAAGGCGTCCAATGTCCAAGATTAAATAGTAAAGTGTACTTTTCAGTTTTGTGAATTTGTTAATTGCTATAAATAGTGCTTAATCAAGTTATTTACCACCCTATCCGAGGAGGAAGGCTGGTTACACCATTTCACTTCGAGCATGACGACCCTATCTACCAAGACCACGTCCAAGGAGGCTGCACCATAGTCGGATCAAAGACATTATCACGAGATAGCGAAGACTCAATACCAGACATATTTGTATTCAGCATCTTTTGTAGTTCAGTGCAAATTTTATTCTTCCATTCTCTTCTTTCATTGCAATCTTTCTCTTTCCTTCTCTCTCCATGGTCATGTTTCCTCTTCCATTGCACACTCTCACAGCTGGGGATTAACAGTAGCGAGAGTATAGTGGACAGGACATAACAATTGTCCCACATGAACCCACTCTAAAGCATAGGTTAAAGCACATGGTAACCCCATCCGTCAAAACCCAAAGCCAAAATGAACGAATGAGACCAGCATGGGTATAAACAGAAGATGGAAAAGACAGAAGAGTAAACGTTAGCCAAAGTCAGCTCCATTGGAGATTGTACAACTGCTTGCTCGAATAATCAGTTTTCAAAGATACAAGTAGGTGGTATTCAGATGAGTTCGATGATGGAGAAGAATTGCCTACTTCAATCACTTGCATAAGCAAATCTGACCACCAAGGAACCAGAAAGATCAATGGCTTTCCTGGCATTTTATCACTTGAACACCTTATTCAAGCCAATGCACTAATGAAACTAGCCCCATTAGACTCATCTCATACACATGCTCATAACACTATACCCAACCAAACAAAATTTTGTGGATTCCTCAGACCTCACAAGAAAACACAGCTTTCAAGAACACTTTTGCAAGACCCTTAGATGCATGAAGGCGCATCCATACAACAAGAAGTATTTCCCCATGGTTGGATTGTAGTCTAAAGTCTATCCCCAATACTCCACCAAGCTTGAAACAGTCCCAAAGCCTTGCTGATGACTTATTGAGGAACTTAAGAGGGGGAATTTGCTGTATTTGCAAAGGTCTCATGTGATGAGAATAGGATATGCTAGACGAGAGGCCCTTCTTGTTGATTCGAGATAGAATCAAAGTGCAAGCCGCATCATTAACATAGCCACACAAATTTTCGAAGCATAAAGAGAGAGATAGAGCAGCACTTGTGATGTATTGCACGGGGAGATGTTTGAGCTTGGCATCTCAGCGATGTTATGAATGGCATGGAGACACGATTTGGCCTTGTTGATGGTCATTTTATACGTCTTTCTGGCCAGTTACACACACACACACACACTCTCTCTCTCTCTCTCTCTCTCTCTCTCTCTCTCTCTCTCTCTCTCTCTCTCTATTTATTTATTTATTTATCCCAAAGCCCCTATTTTCCTGTGAAAATCGATCAAACAGGCATACCTTAATTCAACATGCAGTGGCATAGTCACACGCACGAGCAGGAAGGGCGTCCCTTCTCTGCACAGATAACCAGCGTCTAGCCTTGTTCAAAGGATCATCTGTCATATCATCTTCTCCCTGTGATAGAAGTGTCGGCCATGGCCACGATAATATCGTCCAAAGCCTCGCTTTTCTTGCTCGCCCGAGGCCATGTTTATCCAAAATGAATCAGAGGGTTCCAGCACGAGCATGCAGAAGGACCAGAAAGCATACAGCTGATTCCACTGTCCCCTGTCCTCGTTCTGATAAAAAGGTGGCGACGACACGCCATAAGGTACCTTTCAATGACCGCGATAAAGACAAAAGCCTAAGGCCCCGATTTACCATGATAAGGGAGAAACCTCACGCCCCAATTCATCATTTTTCTCACAACTTTACCCCTCACAGAACATTAGGACGAAATAGCAAAATGTTTGTTTCTCTCGACATGAAAGTATCCGAATTGGCGATTCAACCATTTTATCCTCGAAAAATCATCTTGAGAAGCTCGAAATTTTCTAAAACATAGAAGATATAAATAAGGAAGTCAAATTGTGATTACTTTATCGGGCACTACCAGCGGGGTCAAAACTACTTTTGGAGGCAAGAAAGTTTCCCACCCGAAGGTCCTTATTCAAGTCTTACTCTGATAATGGAGAGGGTAATAGGATTGAAACCATCAACTACTACTACACTTCAAAGACTTAGTAGAGAACTCCTGCAAACGGTATGGGACTGTGGAGACAAAATAGAAGAAAGTCAAGAGGGTGGTCGTTGGATTGAGCTTGGACCAATCAGGGAAGCCACTGAAAGGAGGTGGAGGGCCTCACCTCCAAGTATGAAATATTAAATTGTTTACCAAGGAGTAGTAGTTCAATTGGTGGGATGATTGTGTGAGAAATCTGCGGTCACAAGTTCAAATCTTGGATTGAACAGCTAAGTAGTGTCGTACCCTTAGGGGTGCAAAGATTGTGATGTAGCCTAATCATAATCCTTTCAAAATTGATGCATTAAAAAAAGAATTTAAAATTGAAGGTCCAATTTTTGCCTCCCGATTTGAACCCACAAAATAGTTACAAGGTGAAACCAATTCAATGGCATTGAAGGAGCAATTGTTTCACATGATTTACAAATGTTGAATAAGAAAGCTTATCAAACTTACTACATTCATATATGCCAATGTTGTGTCATGTTATAAGGGAAAATCACTTTCTCAATTCCCTTACCCTATTTCACATATGCTCCCTAGCATTGGTAGAGATACTTAGCAAGACAGCAAACTAATATTAAATATCAAGGGAGAATACCATATGCATGAAGAATAGTTTATATTTGATTATGAATCGCAACTCAAAGTACTTCATGACCGAGCAAAACATGAGCTTTTTTGTAAATAGTGTCAAGTTGACATCTTCAAGCTTTTTCCTTTTACCACACAAAGAAGCAAAAAGACAATATCACAAAGTGTGCAAATTACAAACAAAGGTGTCCATTACTTGTGCCTCTAAGTCCATTTCTAAATGCATCTTACATCACAATATAGGATTTAAATTAGTTAAACAACATATATTATATAGTTTTGCATGGAAAGACTAATGAACAGCATTCAACAACAAGTTGCTTACTAGTTTAGCCTTTATGAAATAGCATATATCAAATGGCACTTGTCATGTTATACTACACAACCTAACATTAAAGAGTTGAAGCTTTATTTATCTCATAGTCTCCAAAAACTCTAATGATTTTTCATATGCCTTCATGAGTTGGCCTTAATTTTTTTCATAAATTTTTGATAGATGTGTAGAAGGATATTTCTTATTACATTGAATAAGAATCATTAGGGCATGTGCTAGCAACTTGCCAAAGGTAGTACTAGACTAGGAAAGTGATTTCATGATTGTCCTAAGAAGAATTGGGCTATTTTTGTTCTTCCAATTCTTGTCCAAGTGGAATAGCAGATGGAAGAAACATGACTGTCAAATATAGGACTAAGGATATCCAAATCTTGTTGATGGTCCAGTCTTTGAAGTAATTTAACAAGCTCTTGTGAGTAGAGAATTTGCTCAAAATTTGAGGCCATATTGGGGCCTATAAACTCATGTGGACACTTTTTGAATATCATCCTATGACACAAAAAAGTACATCCAAAAAGAAAACTTATCTTATTCACCTCTAATTGAAAAGGTGAATCCATAAAGGATAAACCGATCTATTAATCAATAAGCAACATTGCATTAGGGCTAAAAATGCTTCAAAAAATGTACTTTTGTTACTCGTGGGATTAAGAAAAGTGCCAAAGAGAGTTTGCCACATGTGCAAGAATATGGTATATTTGTCTCCTCCTTTTTGGAGATAGTAGAGTCTACTTTGTGATTCTCTCCTCCTTTTTAGCCAAAATCTCCAAAGTTTGATATATTTTTGGTAGTCCCAAATTCTTATTTACTTACAAAATTTGACAAAGGACATGATAAAGATGTTATAAAGTTAATAATGACTTTTTTGAAAATTGAGAGCTTTTTGGCACCCAATATATTTTCATTAGTCTTCTTAATATTCATTTTTAGTTCATTCGCCTTTCTCGGTGAGCTTCTTTCTTTACTCATTTGCATTTCTCGGTGAGTTTCTTTCTCTGTGAATTCAATCTAAGTATGGCATCTAGAAGGCACTCTTCTCATCTAGTGAATTCCTGCATTGTCTATAGCTAAGGAGCTAACGGAAATTGGGAGCCAAAAACCTTTTGTATAAACAATTGGGTTACCACAATGCTTTGCAAGGGCTCTCACAAAGGTGAAAAGAAGAAAACAAGAGGATATAAAACATCACTGGAAGGACGTATGATTGCTTTTAAAATTACACACGAAGGGTGGTTTACATGGCTAAGGATATGCACTTGCCTCCAAACGAATGTGTTTCCTAGCAATAGACACATTATAAGTCTTGAATTAATAGCATATGTGATATTTTTTTCATTTAAGCAAGCACTAATATCGAATTCTTGGTTGTAGATATATTTCTATCAACAAGTATTGAATAGCAACTTATGAAGAGCTTAAGTGGAATCTTCCATGCGATTCATAAGGCATTTGTAGACATTATCTATGCTAATGAGACCGTGGGTTCCTTTAGTGAGAGAAGGGTTTTTATATATTATGCACAATATGTGGTTCTCTCTAGAGAAGGTACATATGGACATATCAAAGATTTGTCATTGCCAAGTCTTTCATCTCTAAATTGGGAGATTCCTGATGATGAGGCAACGATGCATGGTTTTAAATTCAAAATATATTGAGATATTCAAAGTCTATGATAGCTGGAAGGATCTCAAGAAGAATATGCCTATCATGGTTTATGCCCTTGTATATATTTGTGACCTACTTCAAAATAGCAAATTTACAAAGGACAAAGGTATCTTGGCTAAGTAGAAATTTTGCAAAAAATGAACTAGACAACATTATAGGAAGGCTTTGGAAATCTAGAGAGTATGACCATAGCGGCGATACCATGAGATGTATTGTATGCCCTCGGTCCTTATCTTTGTGTTATAACATCGCACGGCAAACTCTTGCTTTGACAGTCAAACTAAGCATTTGGATTCCCTTGGATTTTGATACAAATTGCATGCCTTTCAAACTTAAGGTGCAAGTTATAGCACATGAATAAAAAAAGAAGGTAAATGTCACTTCCAATTGGAGTCTTAAGGATGTAAGGGATACCTTGGAGCTGCTAGATAGTATATCCCCTGGATATAAGTTCAAAGTCAATGGTAAAACAATTGGAAAAAGAGTTGAACACTCTTTCTCTTGTATGAGTTACTTGCCTCTCACAATTGTAAGTTTTGAGCCATAAATATGAAAATATTTATTACAATTACATAGGATAAAAAGCTTTCATTGAATCAAGAGTTACAAAATTGAACTGAAAATATACAAGGATGTAAAATAACAATGGAGATTCCTCTTAGTTTCTGTTTACATCTATTTATCTTCTTTTGGCACTATAACTTCTTCATCACTTTCTACAAAGATCTCTAGTCTCAAAAAATAATGGCTTTTTTCTTTGGTTGCTGGAAGAATTTGACTTTGATAGGGGCCCTTTTCTCTTTAGGCTAAAGAGGAGATGGATGAGACTCCATAGGAGTAAGTGTTGGCATTCCTTTCTTTTCACCTTACTAGTCTTTCCAGATGACTTGCCCTTTCCCTTACTCTTAGTTGAATATTTTTGTGAAGGGGAGTCGGGATCAACTGGTGTAATTACCCTATTCAAAATCACTCAATAGATCTCTCCCTTATCCACCACATGTATGAATCAGGGTAATCTTGGCACTCTGAGAAAAAATGTAACAAGTTGGAAAACTCAAGAAAGGGTTCCTAAAAAAATCAACAATATGAAAAATACTTACATTCACCCCATCTTTCTTGAGTATCTTTGAATCTATTGTCTTATAAACATTTCAAATCACTCTCTATCCACAAGTATACATATCACTTCGCAAGGATACTTCTTGTTGGAGAAAGCTATATGGTTTTTTAGGATCAGCAATATCCTCATATGTGGTGTTCAAAAAGATAGCCACAAGCCTACCAGCATTGCAAATGGAAACATGTTACTAAAATAGACAATCAAATAAAATAAACAATTAACCAATATTCTATTCAATGTATATTTTTGCTTGGCCATGGATACCACTAAGAGAATTCATGAGGATAATTTCTTTGGTGTCTATATCAATATATATGAGGCTCCAATGTCCTTTGCAAAGTGAAATGTTAGTAAGTAATAAATACAACAAAGAAGTATAAATTAATCCTTTTGTAAAATTGCATATCTTTTTATGTAAGGAAAAAAAATGATATTTTACGATTGAATCAAACGTTTTGAAAAATATTTCTATATTTGAAATAGATCTCGAAAACAATTCCATTGATAATAGTGGATCAACAATAAATATACTTTTAGAGATTTCTTGGTTGAGAGAAGAAATTGTGTCCTAAAACCAATAGCGAAAACAAAGGAGTGTTATTTGCAATGAATAGCACCATCATTCTATATGCTAAAAATTTTGAGAGTTAAAATGCCTTACCATACACAGTAAAAGACTATAGAATCTGACAATTGAATATCTATTTAACAAAAGCATAGACTTGTTCTCATGAGATATACTAAGATAGTCCTCTTTCTCAGAAATGCAAGAAACATTGACAACCATTTGCTCATTCATCTCACCCACTCTCTTATAATTGACAACGTCAAGGATAGCAATTTTCCTCTTGCAAACTTTATCCTCGGATTCTATAACCTCTTGTGGTTTTTCTTATTGGACAAACTCTTGTTGGGATGCTGTTGGGTATAGATGTATTACCTCCGCGATCTTTGGCCCTTTCACTCTCCTAGAAATTTTTGGTAGAACATTAAGGATCTCAAAGGCTTTTTTATTAG
Source organism: Lygodium microphyllum (assembly GCF_053477565.2). NCBI lineage: Eukaryota > Viridiplantae > Streptophyta > Polypodiopsida > Schizaeales > Lygodiaceae > Lygodium > Lygodium microphyllum. The sequence continues at coordinate 21,784,420 of NC_141147.1, read as the reverse complement.
TAGTGGGCAAGGGCCTTAATACCTTGTCAAACCTATATCTAATTTTGTTGACTATACTAAACTATTTGTTCATTAAGGTCACCCTATGAGTATGAGGAGCAACAACAATGTAAGCATCATTCATAAATTCAATAACAAAGTCTTCAACTACCTCCTAAAGACAAAGAAAGGCTACCCGCTACCATTTCTTTTGCATGCCAGTTTCAATGGTGGTGGACACCCTTCATAATCTATCAGAAATGTCCTTGATAATTCTAATAAAAGCTATCTTTGGAATGACATGTTATGAGCTCTCTGTGCCTTCCTTATCTCACTAAAACACTTCTAAACATAATAAAATCTAGACCTTAACTTCCTCCTGGACTTGTAAGGCTCTCCTCCATGAGCAGAAGGAGGGTCCAGGTTGCTCTATTTGCTGAATAGGTCCTCTAGGGGATGTTGGAAACTTGGCAGTTGTAGGAGAGGACTGTCCAGCAAGATCACAAGGTTGGTTATCAGCAACATGGAGCTTGCCACTAATGGCCTTGCCTCTTCCTCATTATCCTTGCAGTCTATATAGACCTTCCTTGCTATATGCTTTGTCCTTGCCATCACATGCTAGAAAATGACAGGTAAACCAATCAAAAAATACAAACCACACAAGGTAAGATACAACGCGAGACGAGAGGATCGGGATATGATGAAAGACATATTCGCACCGTATCATGCACTACAGAGGTGCAAATCAAGGACTGCAGATATAGTACGGTGCGAGAGGAGGGAACCGTGATCCTACAAAAGACCTATTTGCACCATATCGTAGACTGTAGATACGATGCAAGAGGAGGGAACCGTGATCTTGCTACAAAGGACCTATTCGTGTTGTATTGTGGACTATAGATACACCACAAGAGTCGATGACATTGTGACATGGTTCAAGACCTGTTCCTACTGTATCGTGAAAAAGCAAATGCAAGAAAGACGCAATCCTCATTATTCTTATCTTTGGACTGGTTTCTCTTGCTTGATATCGTAGAAAGACTCAATATAATCGTTGTAGAAGGTGGTCTCACTTTGTATCTTGAGGAACCAATATAGCACGATGGTGGAGAAGCGTCAGCACTGCAAGAGGTATCCTTGCTCTGTATCATTTACCAGTTAAACAAGCACGCGCAAAGGCAAAGCAAATACGATGTGAAAGGCAAGAGAGGCAATCTAGGAGGGGTTGTTGTTCACGTCATATTGTGGATGTCTAAAATGAGCCACGTAAGGCAAGATCGGTCTTTTATACTTGTATGGCATGTGACATGTGGCACAGTATTATTAGGATTTTCCATAGGCATCCACGTGGCTGTCCATGTGGAAAATCCTTCTCGTTGTCTCTAAATACATGTTACAAGGCATATTTGACATTTTCACCAAAATTTTCACTCGAATTGTTTTAGACCTCTTAAGTTATTTCCAAGTTCCTTGTGTTGTTTTTGGATGCAATTTCATTTCAGGTGTTTTGAAAATCATGATACGAAGTGAGAAGTGTTGTTTGTCAGGCGATCGAGTTTGTTTTTGCACCATATTAGCATTTAACGATACAAAGCAAGCATGCCTTCTCCTCCATGTGGTCGTCTTTGTCTATTCACGTCATATCATGCATCCTTCGATGTCTGAACCAAAAGATTTTCTAGGCTCCCAAGATGTGGTTGCTCCAAAGAGGAAAATAAGAAGATTGTCTTCAAGCTCAAGGGGCTCTAGTTGTCCTGTCTTTTCTCTTGAAATTCCCAGTGCTTCTTCTCCTTGCTCAGCAGAGCAAGTGTGGAAATGCCTAGGAAGTATCCAGGCAAAGGTAAGTCACCACTGAGGGTTCTTGGATTGTCTCAGATCAGAAAGGTTTCTCCCTCAAAAAGGCTCCTCGACTGTCTTCTTCAGAATGGCATGGAGTTATCTTACTATGGAACTGCAAAGGATATTTTCAACCCTTACTAGGATATCGATCATGTCTTGAATTCTTGCAAAAAATAATTTGTGGAGGAATTTTCTAAGTTTGAAAGTCTTGCATTTCATGTGGTTGAAAAGGATGCAAAGGAATATATGTTCATATACCTATTGGGAGCTTACCTTCAAAGAAGGTACTGTTCACAAGGAAGTGTGCATCTCATTCTTTTGACAAGTCATGCACCAAATTTGTTTTGTTCTGCTCATTCTAGTAAATGCAGACTTATGTCAAAAGAAGTTGCATTCATTGTGTATAATCTTGTTAAATATTCTGTCAAATCTTATGATGAACAACAAATGGAGGAACCAAAATGTTACAGCTTCTACCATTTGGATGAGGTGGCAAATGAGAAGGATGTAGAGGAATGTCTAGACCTCTAGCAAGAAGCATATATTGATGGCAAACTAGATGTTGCCCAATTCAAAGCTGAGACCATAATTGAAGAAAACCATGTAAATGTAGATATTATATGTGACTCCTCTTCTTTCTATATTGTTCCTTCTCTTCCAACTTTCCCTATTAAGAACGAGGAATACATACTACTATCAGACATCCAAAGGCTCTTCAATCTTAGGGAGAATTATTGTTTAGCAATCACTACATGGAGGCTTCTGATGCTGCAAATGGCATTGTTGATGTCGAAAATGAATCGAAAGAAGATTTACTTAACCTGGACACTGAAATTACAGATGACAAGTTTATTGATGCAAGGGATGCCATTTCTCTTTGTTTCAACAAGGCGCAAAGGATGCTGAGAAAAGCTTTAGAAAGACATCGAGGTGTCTTCAAACCTCCATCCTTAGAAATGTAAGTCATGGTGTGTTTGCAACATTTGTTGTTATTCCATACATCTCTCTCCAATGCTCCCAATTAATGCTCATATGTTTTCTTGTATGGTTTCCTAAAAAGCCTCTGGCTTTTGAGCCTCCCATTGAGACATCAACCACGACATCTCTTGTCTTACTTGAAAGTGTTGGATATTTTCTTAAGTGAGCTTGATCTCCATGAAAACCCATTTTGGAGAGTAATGCCTCACGTTTGTCAATACACTCATCCAATAAAGACAAGGGCTTAATCAAGTATGCATAGTTGAGATGCAACCTGAGAAGTTTGCCAATAATTCTAATCTCTACATACAAAGTATATATATGAACATTTTCAAGAAGAATTGAAAGAATAGGATCCCATATATATTTTTTATTTTTATATTTAATAATTTCTATAGAGTCTCTAGTTGGGGCTCTTCTTGTAGGGCACAAGTTGCTCCAATCTTTAGACCCAACACTTTCCATGCAATAAATACAAAGATATTTTGCATTTGCCCCATTATATATTCCATGCATACATTTGATAGTTTTAAAGTCAATGCTCATGTGCCATTCCACATTAAAATTATCAACCCCATCAACCACCAACATTTCTCCTTCACTTTGAGACTTAATAATGTTTGGAATACCTATATGAGCGAACAAACATTTCAGTGTTTGATGATTTTCAATTGGTACCTGAGAGCTACACCAACCCACCAAATCTCTATCTTAGATTGGAAGTTATGCACTAGTGCTTGACTCCCACCATTGCTATAGTCTTATACCCTATTCATGATGCAAATGCTAACTCTTTTCATCTTTTAACCTTTTTGAATTTGTGTTCATCTAACATTAAGGCAAACTTCAAAACACTGTGACATTCGTCTAATGTGAGTTTATACATGTGAACCATTGAAATTTGCACTCGTCTTAGATCAACCCATATATTTTTTAATGCATTATATTCAAAACTAGATTTTCTTTTTGCCTATGGCATAGACACTTCAATATGAATTTATTCTCCAAAACATGTGGAATCTTACGATTCATAGTAGTCCTTGCAATTGATACTGTAAGGGCTTGAGGCAACCTAAATGCAATTATTCTATTACATTTAAATTTTTAAAATGCAAGTTAAAAATATTTTTTTGATAAGAGCCATAAGGTTAGAAGATGCACTAATTAAAATGTGCATTAGGGATAGGGTTTAGACCATGTGCAGTACATGCAACCTAAGATGACCCCATCCTTGGTCCATGGAAATGGATAGGATGCCCATGAGGGTGAGAAACCCTTTTAAAAATGTATCAAAACGATGAGATCTAATGGAAAAGGCTATTCATGTGTATGTAAATTTGAGCTTCTTATCTTCTTACTGCTTTATTGCCTCATTGTGTGACAATGTGGGATAGGAAGAGAGTGAGAGTGTATGAGACTGAAGGACAAGGAGTGAAGTTCAACCATTCTTCTCCTCTTCTTCCCTATTCCCACATGGTGGGTAGTGAGTTGAGTGTGATTTTGTGAGGTTGAGAGTGTGAGGGATGTGTAAAGCTTTCTTTCTTCTCTACTTCTCCTTTATCTCTTTGTTAACGATTCCTCTCCATCGTGTGTACAAGAATGGATGCAAGTAAGGTAAGTATTCTCATTGCACCCAAGCATGGAATCATTCCATGGTTTGAAATGGTAGATTGTGGCTCATTGTTAGGATTCATATGTAAGTTGGCTAGGTGAGAGATAGCCATGTGACTAGGTGTGTTGTTTCACTCACAAGAGCTAAGTATCTTGTGATGTTAATATATGACTTCTCACGATCTAAAGTCTTCTCCTTAGAAAGAAATCAAAAGTCTTCTCACTTCCTTAAAAAAGGTTTTGATTCTTCTTAAAGTTTCAACAGTATAAGGAAGCAATGGAGAATAAATATAAGCTATGTGTCAAGGCCTTAAGGATTGAAAATGAACGAAAGTACACAATAACTATTGCAAAACTTTCGACATTCATCAAGAGCTTACAATTCCTTATCATCCACAATAGAACAATGTAATGGAAAGAAAAAATAGAACACTACTAAATATGGCAAGACAAATCTTGTCAACGGCATGACTTGGTGAAGACTTTTGGAAGGAGCTATATCCAATGCTCCTTAACTTGAAAAGCATGTAGCATTCTACTTATCTTTATCACCACATACTAAATGAATTATGGTTCGACCACCCACTTGATATCTCTAATCTCAGGATAGTCGGGTGCATTACTTTTCTCATCAACACCAACCACAAAACCAAGTTTGCATCTAGAGCCACTTAATTAAATTTTCTGGAACATATGGAGCCTTATGGTCCCAATGCATATAGATTTTTTGACCCAATAAATAAAATATAATCTATTATACATGTAATATTTCATGAATTAAACATATTATCTAGTTCATGACAATCCACATATTCTCACTCTCTCACCCTATTTCTAGTACCACTCTTGGAACCTTCTAGATGGATGAAAACATGCTATAGTGTACCCATTTAGTAGTGTTTTGGCAAAAAAAGTAAGGTTTCTAAACACACTTATAATGCTAAAAATGATGGTAAATAGAAGTTCCAAGCTCGGGCCAAAATAATCGAAGTCTAGATTTTGTATATGCATGGTATTTTGTGTCACCTCCCTTCTTACCGCATTTGTGCCCTAGTGTTACTATGGCATAATCCACATTCTCACTTTACTCATCCTAGGCATGAAAACCTTCATCCCTCCCTCATTTACCCCTCTCTATTCCACTTTGCCCCTCTTTGTCTCTCTCCCTTTTGCATGAGACCCCCTCTCTTTGCCTTTCCACCTCCCTCGACCCCTTCCCTCTTTAACTCTCCTCCTAGCACTCGTATTCTTTATCTCATTTACATATATCTAGAGATATTCAGAAAATGCGAACTAAGCCATACATGTTCACTGGATTGTGAGGTGGATATTCAAAGTGCTTTGATAGAACCAATAGTGGTATTTCATTGTCTATAGCTCATTACTTCCTCAACATTAATAGTAATTTTGATGGAGAAGAACAATAAAAAGTTCATGGTAGGATTTTACGATATTCAAAACTACAAGGAATTGTGAAGAAGATAGTGTTCCCTAACCAAACAATCTCGAAGAGGCAATTGTACAGAATATCAAGACATCACTAAGCACGGTCAAAGGTGTGGAAAGTACATGTATGTTAGTTGCAAAGAGAGCAATCCTTTACACGGTTGCTAACAAAGGCAATATAGTGATAGGAGTGTTTTTAAAGCCCTTGGTATCCAACCAAGGGATTTGAAGAAACATCATGCTAATGCGCAAGCTAGGAAGTTCAAATGGGTAGGAGAACATTGCAAACATAGGATCGATTGTCTAAGTGAAGAGGTTGTTCACTCTATCATTAAATTTTGGACAAGCAACACAAGGGTGTCTCTAAACAAGAATAATGTCTACATGCATGGAACAAGTCAAAACAACTATAGGTCTTCTCCTTGTTGCCATTACCTCGACCTTACTGAGATATGTCTATATCAAATGTTATTACCTTAATAGTATAGCTTACCTTTGCCTTATTTTCTGCGATGAATTATCCAAGATAAAGGGTTTTTAGAAAGATTTGTTGAAAGCTTGAAGCCCTTTTTTGTTAGAAGGCTTAAGGAGAGAAACACTTGCTTTTATGTTTACCATACAAGAATCAATTTTATGCGGCTTGCAGTGACATCCATGAGGATAGACACAAAAACATTACATGGAGTTATATGTGATTGCTTATGTATGGTTTGAAGGCCAAATGCAAGGGAAAAGTGCAGTGCCCATGCATCCACCTTTTCTTTAGTGCAAAAATTATGGAGGTCAGTAGTATGCCCAAATGAATCATCAATTGAGTTGTACAAGCTTGCATGCTTGTTATGAGCATGTAAGAATTATCCAAACCCTTTATTTTGTCCTCACAAGCTCAATGTAGCAAATCAAGAACTAGTAAAGTGGAAGACTTTTGAGTATGTCATAGAAGACATACGAGAAGGTCAAATGAGGAAACATATAAAACAACTCTACAAGGAGACACTCCGCAAAGACATTATCCCAGTGTTTCTACAACGTTTGAATGTGTTCATCCTCCATAACTTTCAAAGTTATTGACAATGTACTCAATTCAAAGAATACTTGGAGAATTTACCAAATGATGTGGTGATGTATGTTGTTGACTTTGCATAGAATTATACCTTCAAGGTGCAAAAGGAAATCTAGTCCAAGCATTGGTATAGTGACCAGTATACAATACTGGCACAAATTTTGCTTTTTCTATTGAAAGGAGGGTGCTAATTTAAAGTAATTTATATTTTATATTTTAGATTATAAACAACATGACATGCTATTCATTCAATAGTGTTTCATTTTCATGCTTCATTATCAACGCCTTGTGTCTCAAGGATAAAGTTTTCAAGGCATAGGCCTAGTCAAATGCAACAACATCTCAATTTAAGGCAGCACAACCACTTTACTTCATTGCAAGGTGACATTATGCAGTTGTTGCTAGCCTTATGTTAATGTTTTCTTAGTGATTTTGTAGCCTTGTGTTCATCCTTCTTCGTTGTCCATGGTAGTAGTCAATGTTATATAATGTTAGCAAGCTTGTTAGTCTATTTAGTACTACTTATTTGATATCTCAAAGGTACTCAAAGGTACACAATACTATCCTTTTTTGTGAAAACTATTTTTGGTACTCTTAGTTAGAACAGTGTTAGAACTATAAGTTGTTCTAGGTTAGAGCTTAGCCAAAACCATGTAAGAAGTCTCATATGTTATCAATGTTTGTTAGTATTGTCTGCCTTAGTATTCTTTTTATTAATATTATTTGCTTAGTAGTCTTCTACATTGGTACTTTTCTATGGTAGGCTTTTGTGTTAGACTTTTATGTTAGTCTTTTGTGTTAGTACTATATCTTAGCCTATGTTAATGTCAATTAGTACCCTATAATAGTAATCCATATTGGTTAGTGTTAAAAATAATTAGTAACCGTATTCACAGTTAGTACTATGTGGTAGTACTACCTATATCAGCATTGTCTATGTTAATACTCTTCTTTGCCAATACTGCATCATAAGAGACTTTTATGCTAGTGCTCTCTGTTGGTCTATGCTACTACCATGTTAGTACTTTGGGATAGTGCTCCTATTTAGTCATATGTAAGGACCATGTGTGTGATGCCAGGAGGCATATTTCACGGTGGATTCCGTGCCACGGTGGATTTCGTGAGGTTTTATGGTGGATTTCGTAAACTTTGATGACCGGGGCTCATACACAAAGTCGATTCTTTGTGTGAGAAGTTGATGGGGACGCCTATCCTTTTTGGGCGTTTCATTAATTTAGTGTGTACATGGGTGATTCCATAGCGGATGATTCCGCAAAATGCATATTAAATTAATAAACGTTTATGAGTTTAGAGTGTGCACTCGTAATAAATTAAGGTTAGGATTGATTTCTAACCAGTTGATTTATTTATGTAGCTGAAGACTACTAGATATTCACTTTTGTCGGTTTAATTGTAATATTTTACTAACGATTGTGAATGCTTCAGTTGATGTGTAGAGATAGCAGCAGTGGCGGAGGAAAGCATTGGAGGATAGCGAGTATTCGATTTATCATTTATATTTTGATGGGCGCATACCTTAGGCATGGCACCTATATTTTGTCGCGCCTATTTATTGAGGCGTTGGATATTTATTTATTATTTTGTATGCGCATGGGCGCACGATTATGTTATTTGTACTTGGACATTGTATTGGGTATGCCTGACTCTCTGGGCACCGCCCGTTAGCTTTATTTCTATTTTGTGCTAAAGCAAACTCAAAAGCTAAAAGCTTGCTATTTTGTAATTTGGGCTATTATTTGAGCTTGAAGATGATTAATACATAAAACACGTGCTTTGTGGAGCGCTCACACAAGGCATGGGGGGAGATTGCACCCAATTGGTCTCTTGTTCATGTCGTGCATGCTTTTTACCTTGAGTTTTGTGCAAAAAGTAGAGTTCTTTTGTTGTTGGGGACCTTCCGGCATTCACTACGCGAGCATACAGCATCCGATCTGTGCACCAGCAGTATCAGAGCGAAGCTGAGATCAAGAGCTTCCAATCGCTACCCATCTTGTGCGAAGGCGGAGCTCCTGGAACGATCGAGCTCTATGGTCAATCTCGTCGCGAACGGTCGATTCCTGGCGATCAAGAACCTCTGTTTCCATCATCAGATCGCGAAGGACCGGCCTGCAGCAGTGGAGGACCACTCCTACATCCTCACATACAAGTCGTGGAGTTAGAGATAAATCTCAATTTCCATAGACTTAAAAGCTTAAAAACTAAAGCTTACAAAGCTTAGAGAAGCTTAAAAGCTTCTAAATTTCAACTCGACGTATCAGAATATGGCCGCATGATTTTCGTCGGGCTAAAAAAACGGCCCCCCCCTAAAATTCACTGTTTTACTTCATACAAGCCTAAAGCTTAATCACTTAAGCTCCAATCACATAAGTCTCATCAATTCTGCAAGTCTACAAAGTTCAAGTTCTGCAAGTCTGCTAAATCAAATAAGTTCTGCAAGTCCTAGTACTCTGCAAGTCACATAAGTCTGCAACTCTGCAAGTCAGACAAGTCATCTGAAGTCAGAACTGACTTCTGTTCAAAACTCATAGAAAGGCTATTCCTGCGCAGAAACTCAGAACTGCAAAGTTATTCATTGGAAGGTACTGTTCGTATACGCAGGTTTGGTGAACCATTTTCAGCACGCGCAGAAGATTAAAACACAGATTTTTCAAAGATTACAAATCCCGCAATAGCCAAAGACAAAGATTGTGAAAGCCACACCCAAAAATATATAAGCCTTGTACACCCGAACTTGAGCTACGCTCATCCCGCTAATTTGATTTTGAGAATGTGAGGTCTTTTGAGTTTTGCAGGATGACAGAATCACATATAGATGATTTAATGGCTGAAGGCGATCTTCCTGAACCTACGATGGAGCAAAAGCTGGACTTAATTATGATGCAGTTGGATGAAGAACGACGAGCTAGGCAAGCATTACAAGTTCAATTGGCTAATTTACAAAGATCGACTACCGACAAAGAAGAACCACAATCTGAAGATCTTATTCGACGTACCATCAACGCGACTCTCGAAGCTCAATCCATCCGCAAGGAAACAAAGATAAGTAAAAGAAATTTCAAATTCCGTACTTTCAATGGCACTCGAGAGGGAAAAACTGTTCTTGCATTCATCAGTCAGTTTGATGACTACTTTCATGAAGAAACATATGCAGAAAAAGATAAAATCAAGTGTGTCACTAATCATTTAGTGGATAGAGCATCTCTTTAGTGGACCATGGTTCGTAAAAGTATAGATTGTCCCACTACCTGGGAGAATTTCAAGAAGAAGTTTATGCAGAATTTCCTTCCTCCACAATTTCATGAAAAAACCATAAAGCAATGGGACCTTCTTCAGCAACGAGATCTGCGCCTATTCCTCAATACACCGAATGCTTTTGGAATGCATTACTCCAGTTACGTATGCTTGAAGATGTACCTGAAGCGATACACAAGCGTAAGTATATGTCTGGATTACTTGGACATTACTACGCTGAAGTTAATATGTTCAAGCCTGCAACTCTTGAAGACGCAATTTCATTAGCTCATGACACCGAAGACAAGCTTTGAGGAAGAGACAAGCGTCCACAGCAATTCCAAACCAATGGTAACTATGGATCTAAGCAATTCAACTCAAATTTTAGAAGATTTAATCAAGGTCATTTTCCTTCATCATCTTTCCGTAAATCTTGGGCAAAACCACCTGCTTTACCATCCAATACCAACCAAAACCCCAAGCCTATTCCACAGCCAAATCCTAATATTCCTAGACTTCCTGCCATTGCAAACAATGTAACCAAAGCCAAACCTATAGTGTGTTATAAATGCCACCAACCTGGACATCTAGCAGCAAATTGCCATTCGAAGAAGCCACCTGTCCATATCAACTACCTTGGAGCAATGGAAGATGACGAACATGAAGAAATGCCTGATTTCACGGAAGATGAGGATGACATTACTACTCCTTCGGATACTTTACCAGGTATGCCAACTCCACATTCTTTATTGACAATGAAATATTTAGTGCATGGAAAGGAAAAGATTATTTTGCATGATGATGGTAGTACTCATGATTTTATTTCTGCAAAACTAGTGAAATAATTGAAGTTACAAACTGTTCCTACGCATTATCGCATTAAAGAAGCATTCTTAGGCACTAGGTATAATGGAACACAGGAAGTGCATGACTTAGAAATTCAAATTGGTAAATACACTGAAAGAAGAAATTTTCTAGTTGTACCATTACAGTCCAGTGATATTATTTTAGGTATGCCTTGGTATCATCAGCATAACCCAGATATAGATTATTCCACACATTCAATTAATATTCAATTTCAAGGAAAACATATTACACTGTATGGTATGCATGCATCTAATGCTTTTCCACTGCTTTCGCATACTCAAGCTAAACGTGCATTATGCAAAAGTAGTAAATCTTATCTCATTTGGGTGAATGAACTGCAAGTTAAAGAAAATCATATGCACCCTAGGCATAAAGAATTTCTTGCACATTCTAAAGACTGTTTTGCAGAAGATCTACCACCTAGTTTACCTCCTTCACGTCCAGAAGACCATAAAATAAGGGGTATGATGCCAGGAGGCATATTTCACGATGGATTCCGTGAGGTTTTACGGTGGATTTCGTAAACTTTGATGACCGGGGCTCATACACAAAGTGGATTCTTTGTGCGAGAAGTTGATGGGGACGCCTATCCTTTTCAGGCGTTTCATTCATTTAGTGTGTACGTGGGTGATTCCGCAAAATGCATATTAAATTAATAAACGTTTATGAGTTTAGAGTGTGCACTCGTAATAAATTAAGGTTAGGATTGATTTCTAACCAGTTGATTTATTTATGTAGCTGAAGACTACTAGGTATTCACTTTTGTCGGTTTAATTGTATTATTTTACTAACGATTGTGAATGCTTCAGTTGATGTGTAGAGATAGCAGCAGTGGCGGAGGAAAGCATTGGAGGATAGCGAGTATTCGATTTATCATTTATATTTTGATGGGCGCATACCTTAGGCATGGCGCCTATATTTTATCGTGCCTACTTATTGAGGCGTTGGATATTTATTTATTATTTTGTATGTGCATGGGCGCACGATTATGTTATTTGTACTTGGACATTGTATTGGGTATGCCTGACTCTTTGGGCACCGCCCATTAGCTTTATTTCTATTTTGTGCTAAAGCAAACTCAAAAGCTAAAAGCTTGCTATTTTGTAATTTGGGCTATTATTTGAGCTTGAAGATGATTAATACATAAAATACATGCTTTGTGGAGCGCTCACACAAGGCATGGGGGGAGATTGCACCCAATTGGTCTCTTGTTCATGTCGTACATGCTTTTTACCTTGAGTTTTGTGCAAAAAGTAGAGTTCTTTTGTTCTTGGGGACCTTTCGGCATTCACTACGCGAGCATACAGCATCCGATCTGTGCACCAGTGTGTGGGCACTATGACTGTCAGTGTTAGTACTATGTTTAGTCTACGTAAGTACCATGTGTACGAGTATTATGTTAACAATGTGTGAGAGTAAGATGGTAGCTTGTGTTGGATGGTATTAGTACTTTATGATGGTGGTCTATGTTAATCTATGTTAGTGCTCTGTGTACTATGTTAGTATTATGTGCAAGTAATATATTAGTCTATGTCCATAATGACAGGTACCTGTCACTAATCAATAGTCGAATACTATGGAGCTACTTTGGTATTGGGCATGGTAAAGAAGAGCATGATGGTGTGGGACCTATGATAAAGCATGCTCTAACAACCAAGAAATTGGATGCAAATGATGCCAAGTTGTAGAATGCCCATGATATAGTTGAAGGGTTGACTTGAAAGATGAAAGGAGAGGTTCTTTGTAGAGGTAAAGATCAACGATGTTAATAGCAGAAATGCATAAGCTTGCAAACAACCAAAGGTTTTTTATGGAGGTAAAGATCAACGATGGTAATAGTAGTAATGTGTATGCTTGCCAAGTAGTCAAAGTTACTCGCAACACATATTTTATGTTGGGATTTAGTTGCAAAAGTCCCTACACAAGTTTTGTTTCAAAGTTTATCATGCTTTTGTATCTATTATATTGATGAATCTTAGGACAAGTACATCAATATAAGCCATGTACAGCCATGGAAGTTGGATAGGCTAAAGCCTGATAAAGAGTTGAATGAAGTAGGACATGTGGAGCAAGATGAAATTGTCTACTCAAACTAGCATGAACCATTGGCTGATATTTTGGAGGTTGGAGACCATCTAGTAGTTCTAAAGTCCCCTATAAACATGGGCAATAAGGATTATTATATTGTTCTATGCAAAAAAGCCAAGATAGTCCTCTCAAAGCAAGTGAAGCATGCTTGGGGCAATATCTTTAACATTGAGACACAATGGTGTAAGGTATTTACTATCCTAGATTACCACAATGCAAAAATAATTACGCCTTGCTATGGGACACGCCTACAACTATGTTGCATGCTCATGCAATAGTTGCAATAAAGTTCCCAATGATACAAGCAAAGGACAAGGTAAAAGGGTATAAAAGAACTTGCCATGTCCCTCGAGAGCTGTATGAGCACATCCTTAGCAATGCCTCATTCCTTAATTCCTAGCTACATTATGTTAGCCACAATATGTTCAAACGATAATATTAACCCTTCCCTAAATTTTGATTCCTAGAATTTAATTGTGTTTTTTTTTCTTTTTTTGGGGATGCACCAAGTGTGGCATTGCATAGGTAATAATTAGTAAATAATGAAATATTTCCAATGAACCATTGCATCCAATGTCCCTTTTTCAAACACACATAATGTAATTTTAGAAAGTACATATTCTTTTCAATAGTGTTAATAATTATGGTTAGTTTTTAAAAAATCAAGGGGTTTTAAAACCTCGAGTCCATCCCCAATGATCCTCTTGCATGATGCTACACTTTCCCTTCACTTTGGCTCACGGTCACTTGTAAACTTGTGGTCCTCTTTCTAAACACTACCCTAACGAACATGCCAACACAGAGGCTCTATGGGCCACTCCATCCTCCTTGATCAATGAAATCTTGCATGTTGTGTATCAACAACTCCCCTCCCATGGAATCAATGGATCACCTTAAGATGGTGGACATCTTCAAGGAGCTACCTGGTGAGATGCAAGATGACAATCTTAAACAATGGTAAAGGAGATGGTGGGACGTCGAGTGCAACAAATAAAGGAGGATGCACACCAAGATGTACAACATACCAAGCAAGACATTGAGGTAGTAATTTTTTAAAATATGGCTACAATGCGATGATGCTTTATATAAGTAGATTTCATTTTGATTATCACTATACTAATAGAGATGTTCTTTGATAAGTAGAAGCAAAGAAAGAAAGTGGCACTGTCAACTAATCAATGAAAAGCAGTAGTTATTGTGCAAGAAGGCATAAGCTTAGGCTACATGAACTCCATTTTGCAAGAAACAAGAGCTCTAACATGCAATCGTGGCAATCAAGAATGCTACAAGCAAGTATTGAACAAGGTCTTTCATTGTCGCCGCATTGTAATTGGTTTTTAGCATTGTATAGTTTTAGTTGACTATGATTCCCCAACTACCACCTATCCAAATGTTTATAATGATCTATTTTTGTAGCTGTGTTAACTAACAATCATCCCACCCTGAGTCATGGTCGTTGTAAGTACTTCCTATCTTAATATGTAATGCACATTTTTGAAAAAAAAAATATGTTTTACCCAATGAATTACTACCAAGGGTACAAAAACACTATGGATTAGTACTATGGACACCATAGTATTAATAGTTAGTACTATTTCCCCACTAAAATTTTGGACCCTTGGAAAATTGGCAATATCAAATATTGTAAAGTATTTCATTAATTCTAACCATTATGACATTGAGGTTGGTAGAGCTTGGGCCAGTTTTATGGACCTAGCAATGGGAATTCAAGAAGCTCACTATTCCATTGCATCTAGCCCACCATATGCATGCCTTCCACCTATGATGTACTCCTTGACTGTTATGCAAGGGGTGTAATGTGAATGTGGCGGCCTCTTTTTTGCCTCTCATGTGTTATGCAAGGGGTGTAATGTCAATGTGATTGCCTCTTTTTTGTCTCTCATGTGTTAAGAAAAAATGTTGTTTAATGTAGAATGAATTATAAAAAACTTAAAAAGTAAAAATAGTGGTTTCAATACCAAAATTTTAGCCAAAACAAAATACAAAAACCTCATCATTACGTCCGTCAAATCTCTCTAATTCTTTTCATAGGATAGCCACAAATAAACATGATTCATCTGGTCAAATCAGCCCTGCTAGAGAACATAAAAACAATGAATATCCCTTATTCTAAATCAGTCCCATTAGCAATCATGCAAATGACAAGGTCTGAGGGGTCATGTTTTGTTAGGTTGGCAAGTGGTAGAATGGCTAAAGTGACTAATAATTAGTATGTACTAACAAGCTCCATTTCTCCATTTCTCACTAGCCCACTTGAATAGCACCAATTACCAAGTTTCCAATCAAAACAACCAAGTGAAACTACATGCAACGCTTCTAGCCTCCTACGGTGTTTCATGGAGGTTAGTACGCAATCCCATTAGCCACCACTAACCTCCATGAGAAAGGTTCTTCATAGTCCTATAATGGAGGAAGACAATGGCGTCTTGACAAGTGGTAGCTTGGCTTAAATAGGCCTATAGGCCTTACTAAGGGAAGCTATAAAAGAGGGGATCAATGCAAGAAAAACATCGATGGCCCCAATTATGAGGAACCTACAAGCCAATATTTATGATATAAAAATTGATGGGATTTTCATATCAAATTAATGTCAAAATGTGCGGATCTAGAGCATGGCAGATGCTATGGTGGATGGAAGATGAAGACCCAATTCATAATGGCATGGACAAGTAGAGACCAACTATTACACAAGTGAATTAGGTTCCAAGATGGTAGCTTGGACTCATAAACACAATCTTGTGTAGGACTGACAAAGACAAGATGCTTAACTAAAAGTACAAAGCATCATGACATTGTATTCATTCCATATAAAAGTTATCTAGTCAAGTACAATGCTTTATAGTAGAAGTTGGGTTGTTCCACTCTCCTCATTGTGCATATGGGATTCAGTACAGCTCTTCCTGGAGCATAATACATCATCTGATAGACCCCATGCAATAATACCGAGAGCTTTGCTGTTCATCTTCTTCCATGCCTTTGTTTTAGGCTAGTCTTCTGCAATATCTTCTTTCTTATCATCTGCATCTTCTTCATCATCTTCAAACAAGTCCCACAAGTCTTTCCGCATAAGGTGGTACATGGTCTTCTCCTTCCAGGCATGAAAGCCTTCACCATTAAACTTTGCTATATGTTCCACTTCAGTCATCTTAGTAGGAGGTCTTACCATGAGAACTCTTGGGCAGTGTCTATTATTTTACAAGAAATTTGAGATTTACAAGGGATTTTATCAATGTGACTTTAAATCATTACACAAACTGAGAACAATCTTCGAAGCATGAATCGGAAAGGTGAGTTACTTCTTGAATGTGCTAACAAGCACAAGTGATGGGGTAGTTTCAAATCCCACTATGTAGTATCAAAAGATACTATGGTTTTGAAGATGATGATTCTTGTTGCTTGATGGTTGATGTTAGCCCTTCAACTTGAAACCCCTCCCGTTGAGCTTGAGACTTGTACTAGCAATGATGTTATCCCGTTGAGCTTTGATTGCTCCAAATCTTCCAAAGCTTGATGAATGGTTGATGAGATATTTGCTAAACATTGAGTGATTACTCAGTTCAAAGTGGTAGAAGCTTGAGTGTGCCAGGAGGAGTGAGAAAATGAAGAAAATTGAAGCTTTAAGTAATCTTGGCTATGGAGTCTGATTTCAGGTTTTTGAGGCATCCTGGTATTTCACTCTGTGTGGATTGCACACTTGATCATTCTTAAAACTTTTTACATGACAATGAAGCTTGTCTCATGGTTGTGGACTGCACGCTTGATCATTCTTAAAACTTTTTACATGACAATGAAGCTTCTTTCTTGGCTACCAAAGCCCTATGAAGATGGGCATGATTGCGTGACGTGTCAACTACATAGAGCATACGAATTAGGTTGCGCCATTTTTCACCTACGAGTTGGTTTTCTTGCAATGCCATGCCATATACAAGCTAATGTTGAGGTTGCAGGTGACAGGAAGAAGTGCCCTGATGTGGAAAAACAAGTCCTCAAAAGGAATCATGAGTTGAAATGGCCTCTACTGTGAGATCCAGGGACTCCAAGCAAGGTATGTCCTGTTTGGCTATGGCAAACTCAAGGTCAAGATGAATATGGAGTTAAAAATGAGTGCCTGAGCTAAGTGGAGATGATCAAAGGTGAGAAAAGACCAGAGAGGCAGAGAAGGGAGTCCTGCCATGTGCGACTGGGCTCTGATACCATGTCAAAATGTGTGGATCTAGAACATGGCAGATGGAAGATGAAGACCAAAATCATAACGGCATGGACAAGTCTAGACAAATTGTTACACAAGTGAATTAGGTTCCAAGATGGTAGCTTGGACTCATAAACACAACCTTGTGTAGGACTATCAAAGACAAGACACTTAACTAAAAGTACAAAGCATCATGACATTGTATTCATTCCATATAAAAGTGATAGTCAAGTACAAAGCTTTATAGAAGTTGGGTTGTTCCACTCTCCTCAATGTGAATATGGGATTCAGTAGAGCTCTTCCTAGAGCATACATCATTTGTCTATTTCTCAACAATTAAGTGTATTTATCGTTATTATAGCTAAAATTTTAGTTAAATCAATGGTTTTAAACATTATTCTTTAAATTTTGCAATTGATTTTACATTAACCCTTAGGTTTTCATGAAATTGATATAAGCCAGTCAAATGAGAACAACTCCACCTTCCTTCTCCAGGAAGCCATTAAAAATGGAGAAGTCAGATAAGGGAACGAATCGGAATAAGGAAGAAACAACTTTCACTGAGAACCAAGCTATTGCCTCTATAGAGTAAGGTATCGAGTTGCACTCTCCACAAACTCAAATATCTTGGTCATTGTTCTAATAAGTTATTTTGGAGTAAATATTGAATTGATAATTCACAAAATAAAATCAAATATGCATCAATAGGGTGGTGACAAGTTGTATTCAAAATAATATGATATTTTTATTTAATATAAATTTTAAATAAATATATTTTATGCATCAAGATTGACAAAAAATTTATAATCAAAATACAAAAAGTATGGTATTAGCTAGTTTAAAAGTTGCAACAACCTAGCCAACTTAATCTATCCTCAAAATAGCGCATGCAACTACTCTCCAAGCAAGAGCCTTCGATTGCAATTTTATTAAAAGTTAAGGATTTGAAGAACCTCAGGGTTGTAGCCTTCAAAACTCAGGGTTGAAATTTTAATTTGAAACCCAACTATATAGTTTCCCCCTTTTTTTGAAGTGGGTTGCCATATGGATTTTTATTATTTATTTTGGGACTCAAATTGGATTTGTGTTGGTAGGTCAAAACAAAGGAAGATAGTGTTCTTTAGCAAGACAAAGAATAGCTAGAAGAGAGGAAGATAAAAGGGGAAAACAAGGTAGAGGATGCACTAGAGCCTAGTTTTCCTAAACTAAATGCATGAACAAGCAAGGATGAAAGAGAAGCTCTATTGAACTTCCTAAAGAAATGTCATGAACCTTTTGAATCCTGTAAGAAGAGGCTTTTTTCCTTCTCCAACCTACCCACCATTAGGTAGATAGATTAGGAGTAAGTATGTGTTTCATAATAGACTTATAATTTGAGTTAGTACATAGTGCAAACTTAAATAGTACAAAATAATATTAACTTACAACTAAATAGTACTAACTTGATTGAACATGAACAAAGTTATACTAAAATGGTAAGTTAAAGAAATAGTAAAATACTAAAATAAGTACTATTTTTATTCATGTAAAATCAATATGTCGGTGTTTATTTCTCTAGAACAAGACATTTCTAAGTTAGTATCATCTTACTGTGAATCAAATGACATGCATAAAGTCAATACTTATATACTCTTCCTATGACTAATGAGCTTAATTGTCTTTGGCCCTATTTGACTATATTTGAAATAATGTATGCTTCATTTATTAATATCTTTCTATATTTTAATACATCTGATAGACTTTCACACAAAAAAGTAATTTTTATGAAGGTTTTGGCCTGATTAAAAAAATTTTGAGATTGTGTAGATGAACTTAGAAGTAAGACAAGTTTTTTATTTTCTATTAGTGGTTCATCTGCCATGGATAAAATCAAACCAAAAAAGTTGAACCTGTACCATAAGGAGACTAGCTTATTTTTACCCTTTCTATTTCCTTTCAAATGTGGTCAATATTTACAAAAACATTAAACATATACCATCAGGAGAGTAGCTTGTTTTGACCCTCTCTATTTCCTTTCAACTATGACCAAGTTTTACAAAGGTCTATTTTTTGATATATAGTGCCATCTTAAACAATACTAAATAGTAATAATATATATTGTAAAAGAAGATTTAGATGGATATTATGAAGTTCTAAAATAGAACTACTTGAATTGTAAGAATCTAGGATTTACAAAGATATCCTAGAGTTACAAAAATCTTGAAGTTTGCTATTTGGAACCAAAGAATGTAAATATGCACCAAGTGAAATCTACATGCACTTGATTCATGTTACTTTGCTTCATGTACTCTAGGAGGCAAGGATTGCTCATAGCCCATTTTCTATCATGCTTGCAACCAACTTGAGAAACATAGCTTACAAACTAGCTGCCAAATGGGTGGTTAGAAGTCTGAAATTAAAGGGGAGGACTAGGTCTCCCTTCTACATAAAGACATAAAGCAATTTCAAATCAATGATTTCCCTAAATGGAAGAGGTTTGAATCATTGGTAGTTTTCATTGGCCTTGTTCAATTTAGAATTAAAGGTTATTAAAAATGGATAGACAAATTTGGTGAGCCTAGTTTTAATATAAAGAATTACTATGTTTGTCCCCTCAGGTTAACATGACCCTTACCTGGCATGCAACTTACTTTTTGCTCTTTTTTTAAATACATATTCAAGCTTCCTTTATTAAAAAAGGAAAACAATGTGATATAATCTTCAAAGATATTTGAGTTTTATTAAAAGACTATTTGTTATTAGTTTATCAATTCTCATTTGAAGTTACAAAATTCCCACAATTATTAGTCTGTAGATGAAAGGAAAAGGCTAATAAAATGAACACTTTGAGTACCAAAGACATACAAATGTATCTAACTTTTACTAGAAGAATTTTATATACAATGTACATCGTTATATATTGTGTGAAAATAATTTATAGTATACACTATATTACAATCTATCTAGCAATCACTAATTGGTCTATGCATAGAAGGGAGTATTTCCTCTTATGGACTCAGTGAGCTCGGATGGCAAGATCTGAATTCTTTCCCTAACTATTGGCTAGTTCCATGGTATTGGATCAACTTTGATGCGTTCCATGCATATTGGATGTTCTCAACACCAACAAAGTCAACCTCAATTATATTCAATAGATCATGGAGGGGATCTTATTCTTTCTCAAAGCAATCTTTCGAAGAACAAATCCTTCATAAAGATATGTATAAGAGAATTGTGAGACGGTGCCCTTAAATCTATGCACCCTCTATACGTATGGAAATTGTGGGACAGTGCCCTTAAATCTATACACCTTCTACAAGTATGGAAACAATATCTCTAGCAACTCTATGTCAATGTAATCAACATTATACTTGTTGACACAATAAGTTCTCCCGATTGGATTCAAACATGCTTTAGATGGCATGTCAACCACAACAATTTATGTTGAATGTCCATCTAAATTCACTTGTTTAGAAGCACAAAGAATGGCTTTATGAGAAAAAGCTTGTTACTCTGCTTTGGGTGGTAGATGCTTTGCTGCTACACATAGTCATCTTGTGATAACTTGAATTTGAACTAGAGGCTTGAACCTACTGCTACTACTTGTAATGCTCTTCAAGATTCCCACATCATAACAAAGCTCCAACTCTATAGGAAACTTGATTAGCCGAGGCCTCAGCAACACAACATGCTTGCTGACCTTGTGGAGTCAACCATCTCGACACACACATGGGATGGAGCCTCTGCTCTAGTACCACCTTTTTTCCATAGCACCATTATCATAAAAAACAAAAAACAACATCTTATAGCAATTGGTATTGAGCATTCACCTAAAGTACATGTCATTTTTATTAATTGGATACACAGAAGGTAGTACCAAATATACACAAGACCCACCTTAAACTTCACGTTCATACAAGTGGACTCCCCTCAACAAACTCATAGAGAGATTCCAAAATGACAAAAGAAATTTTCTTAATATTAAAAGTGAAGGTACATTACATATGGACTCCCCTCGACAAACTTGTAGGCAAATGGCAATACAACAGTGTATGCTCATCTAAGGCTCCACAATCTAGTTTTGTGCATGTTTACATGAGATTTGTCTCTTTTGTTCATGAGAGTAAAGGTTGAATAGCATCTTCCACAAAGACAACATCACAACTGACCAAGATATGCTTACTTTGTGGATTATATAACTTATAACCTTTGCTTTCATTATTGTGCCCAACAAAAATGCATGTTATAGCCTTGTCATCCAGCTTTTAACATTATTACACTAGTACTAAAGCATAAGTCAATTAACCAAAAGCACACGTGGGCCACATATGGCTTTTTCTATGCCAAGCCTCATATGGAGTGATGGAGAAAGTCTTAGTGGGACACGTGTTAAGTATATAACATATACATAAAACAACCTCATGCTAGAAACTATATAGTAAAGTTTGACTCAAACATGCATTGTGCCATCTACATGAGTGATTTGTTTTTCCTCTCAACTACATCATTTTTCTAAGCTAAATAAAGGCATTTTACATTGTTGTTTTATCCTAGGTTCAAGCATGTATGCATTAAATTCATTAGACATATACTCCCTCCCTCCCTCCCTCCCTCCCTCCCTCCCTCCCTCCCTCCCTCCCCCATTGGCCTTCTTGTGGGGCATCTGAATGAAGAGTTCCCACTTTACATCCCAATGAATTTTTTGCCATGCTGACAAACTATTTGAAGCACAAGAATACTTCGAGCTGCTTTCAAACTACCCTTGTATGCCTAAAATTCCCAAAATACAAGTAGTTTCCAAAAGATGATGTCTCATTGGACCACAAACATCACTATGTACAAGGTATAGTTTGCGAATAGCTTGCACTAAATCATATTCTAGAAATGAAGCATGTTGTATTTTTCCCAATATATAGCCTCCACAAATGTGTTTTCTAGGTAAATCAAGAGTAGGCAATCACTATACCATATATAATTTCTACATGCACAGCAAATTAGCAAAATTTAAATAACCAAAACATGCGTGCCAAAGTTTTGCATTTGAAATAGCCTACAAATTTGCAACTACACATATCACACCTTCCACATATTTACCATAATGATTGAGCTTGTATAGCCCATAACATAGTGAACTGGATGCAATAATTGTATCATTACAAGAGAGATCATGAACTATATATCTATCCTCAACTAACTTTACAATCAAGTCAATCTTAGCAATACAAAAATTGACAACAAATTCTTCTTGATCTCTATTATATAGAAAAGCATCTGTAAGTGAGAGTACTACCACTTTCAGCAATCACACAATTTTTCCAACTCCTTCAATAGTATAAGAGGAATTATTGGCACATCTTGTAGTACTTCCTTAAGGGCAAGCTCAAGAGAAGTGAATAGAGTGCGTAAAGAAGTAATATGCTTAGTGATGCCATTGTCAAAGTACCATAGATCCGAATCCACAATAGACATGCAAGAATTATGTAAAGAAGGGTCATAACTACATTGCATACTAAATGCCCACTTTATATCTTGCACAACATTTGTAGATTCCAACTTAGAAGAAGGGCTTCTACAATAGCCATACTAGCCTCTTTCTTCTTAGTCTCTTTTGTACCCTAGTCCTTAATGACATGATATTTTGCCTTACAATACCTGCAAAAACATCTATCTGTCTTTTTTCTTCTCATCCTTATCAGTCTTCTTTGATTGAATAATATTTGTAGACTTTTGCTTACTAGTAGAAAAGGAAGCTTTTTCTTTATCTTTATGACTAGCCATAAAAGCTTAATTTGCAACATGCATAATGGGCATGTTAGCAAAAGAAAAACCAACTCATCAAAGCATTTGGTTTGCCTTTCATCATCATATGAAGAGTAGATGCAAAACTCTCACAACAATTCAGAAGACCATTGAGAATAGTATGTACAAGTGAACTATCTAGAAAAATCTCATCAACAGCAAATCAACCGTACCTTAAGATCTTTGACCTTTGTCAAAAACATAATGGAGGCACCTTCATCCTTAGATATCGTATATGAGCAAATGTGTGGGATCATAGTACATTTAACAAACCATGCAATAAAAGCATGAGTCTCTTTGTCTCTACCATCCCAACCAATCTACTTAAGAGTAGGTGGTGGTGGTGCTCTAGCATTAACTAGAGCAAAACTTGGAACATCCTCAACAACATCACTACTAAATTATGGTAACACCCATCTCATTCATCATCGCTTTATGAGACAATAATGATGGCAATATCAATGTATTAATCCATTTCTAAAACATCATCATTCGTAGTCTCTATGTAGATGAGATTTCCTCTTTGAAAAACTCATCATCAACCATGAAATAACCAAGAAAAATCCATAATCTCATCTCAATCTTCTATTTATTGTTTATATTCCTAAGAATTATCTTTTAGGAATAGAAATTGATCAATTAGACATCATTATCAAAATGCATAAGAAAATCTACAAAGATAATCTCCTAGATAGATATCAAATGCAAATATCTATAATCCAATGGTCACCCCATTAGCCCAAAACCTTCATTTGAATGCATCTTCATCCCATTCCTTATCCATTAAGCATGCTAAAAAGATGAAAACTCTCTTGCGTACTAAGAAACTAGGGCACATCAAGTATTTCATGACTCATACACTACTAGATTTAAGCTTTGCAAGTCATATCATTTCCAAGGAAATGCACAATAATTCAAATTAATTCGTTGCCATCTTGATAGTCTCTTGCATTTTGGGGTCTACTAGAATTTGCTCTATAGTTTTCTCCATTGAAATTCTAATTTCTAGATCCTTCTTCTTCTTCCTTTGTACTTTCGGTCTTGGAAGAGCTCTCATCTTTGTCACACTTGTCATCCTCTAATTCTTTAGGTTTTGTTAGGGACATCACTAGGTTATTGTGGTAATCAAATCACACTTGGTGTACCTTCATCAATTTCCACTCATGTCGATGGACTAGTTCTTTAGAAATGAGCAAATTGGCCTTGGGATTGTGTTTGAGACATCATCACCATTGGATAAGTATTTTACAAAGCTTAAAGTGATCAATAGGGACACGAAACCCCTTCGCTCCGGATCAAGATGGTTCAAGACTCATCATGAGGATGACTATCATAAGGTCACTAGTTCTAGGCTCAATCATATTCACATCAAGCTCTTGTCCACTTTATTGGATCATTCATTCATAGGCCTCTTTATATTCACTCTCTTTTGTGAATGAAAATCTAGAGTGGCCAAGAAATGCATCCTATACTTGTCTTCTGGGTAGGGAATGTACTTGTTTAGGGGTCCTGTTGTAGGTGAATGGTTAGTCTCCTTGGAGCATGTTTAAAATATCATCTAGGTCAATAAATATAATTTTCTATCTTTCTATTTTTTTTCTAAGCACTTTGTATCTATTTTCAAAGATAACTAACCCATTGCCCTAGTCCTCAATCAATCAAGAATCTCTCATCCAAGGGCAACTGAGCAATAAATCATAATCTACCCCTTTTATAACACAAAGTTCACCAAGAATTTAATCCTAATGATCTTAATAGGTAATTCTTTCAACAGTTTTGCCACTAGACTTCAAATCCACTAGCCATCATGAGGTTGAAATACACTCTCTCGATTGGTGGGTTTCCACATGCCTTTAGAATTTACTGATTAACAATGCTAACTCCAACACCTATATCTATAAGGACCCTCCATAAGAGGTCGCCTAGATCCTCCACTAGGAGGATGACATGACAACTTTTTGAAATGTGTTGACTTTGAGTGCCTTGGAGTTGGAATCATTGCTTCAAAGGTATACTTTGAGTGCCTTGGAACTGGAATTGTTGCTTCAAAGGTAGTGTCGTTCTTTTACAAAGCATGAAATGCTTGCTCCAAAAGTTTGATCTCTCTCTCTCTCAATCCAAAGTTTGAATGCTTTTTGAAGGTTTGGATTGTTCCTAATAAATATTCATAGTGGCATTATCACATTGATTGAGGTAGTGACGCCAAGTTCTGCTTCTTAGTACTAAAACCTATCACTTCTTTTTTCGTGATTTATTGTTAGTTCCAACAAACTTTGGCTCACTTTTTGTTCAATTGGATCTATAGCATTTTTTTCAAGGATGTGCTCTTCTAATGGGTTTGACAATGATGCTATACTAGATAGCCGCTCGCACTCATGTCATGTGTAGGTTCATGATCTTGCTCTTCGACTTGGGCTTTTTGTACCCATTTCTTAACCTTCTCAACTATTTCTAGTTGGTGTTCTAAATTCGTATCCTCTCCTATTTTCTTGATTGCAACCTTTTATGTGTGAGAAGTTGTGGTTGTACTCTCTACACTTCTTGCAACATGTTTGGTCAATACTATGGTGAGCCCCTCACTTTACACTTTGCAATGTTACATAGGTTGTAGCTTGCTTTTTCCTCGTTTTAGAGATTTCATCTCAATATGGATCCATTTGTAGTAGATGGTCTAAGGATGCTTGTGGCTACCTTTTTGGCTTATGATTCAAGCACTGTAGCAAATTCAATCAAGAAGTAAAATCAACCCTAATTGTGCTCTTGTGCTCAAACATTCTTTCTCTCTTTTACACTAGGAGAAAATCCCCCTAAGAAGAATACAAAGAACCCTACAAAATGTGAATAACCAATTAGTGGGCTAGACTACTAGGTTGTTTTAGGGGTTGTGTGAAAATAGGTGTTGGAGTCCTAGGTCTACAACAAGGCATCTCTCCTATCCTCTTAGAGCCACCGTGTAGCCTCTCCCATCAGAATGGCATGAACTTTTAAAATGACTCTAAAAGCATGACTCCATGTCTTGTAAAGTTTTACGCAACAATGTAAGGCCAAGTTAGTAGATGTATGGTAATTTTGATTTAGAGGTACTTGCTAGAATGACTGGAGGATCGTTTTTTTAAAGGCTTTGTTATGAAAGTTTGATTGGATGGTCTCACCTCTTGACAATATGCACAAGATAATGTCTTTATCCTTACAAGGTCCAAACATGTTGCATATATGATATATTAATAATCCCAATGGTTGAAAAACTTGTTTGGAAGAATTTTGACAAGGTTCATGTGATGTTCAAGGTTACATAGTTCATGTGAGTACTTTTTGTACAACATGTTAATTCCTATTGCTTCTAGAACTTGATTTTCTAGTAGTGTTGAAGATCAAAACCCATATTTACTATGAGGTCTCTACACATAAAAGCTTCTCAAGGCACATGAATTATGTGAAATTCCCTTTGAAACTTGCAATCCACTATCTCATATTAGCAATATAAAAATGTGTCTATTAGTAAATATCGTACTAACCATAAAACCCTCTACATATTTCTAGCTATCAAAGAGTACTACCAAATAGTATTGCAAATATCATTTGACCTCTAGTCTAGCAATAGATTGTTAGTTATATCCTACTAATATGGCTATATGATTTAACAACACAAAAGCATGTACTACTCATTACATATGTTTTGCACTATAAAGATGCACACACGCATGCACATCACATGTGTGATTTGACAACACAAAGCCTTTATTACTCATTGCATATGCTTTGCACTATAGAAATGGCTAGGTGAACGATGGTTGACTAATGTGGTTAATACCCTTGAAAACAATGAGTCCATCCAAAGTGCCGCTTGTTGCGCATGTAGCCAAACATTTTGCTTCCATTGCAAAGACATAGGATGGAATCAACCACTAAGATCCTTGCATTCTTACCTTGAAATACATAAGACTGGATAAGAAGATCCGATTGTTAGAGGATTGATTCAATAATGGAACGTTGTGTAGGAGTAGAATAGGTCAAACACAAAAGCACACAAAAACGTAAAAACTAACATAAGGGTATTCCCTGTGGGGTGGATACTCAAGCACACTGAGTGAAGTTGGATAAGGGCATGCTTCGACAAGAATAGTTTGAGGGAAGTTGGATCAAGTTATGCCTCAGCAAGAATAGTTTGAGATAGGTGTACTGCATTAGAATTTTACTTGTGGTAACTCGACCTTCCATAGTTGTTTTTGGAGTTCAAAACTCGTTGGATTCTTTGTGGAGTGTATAACTCTCTGTGAGATGCAAAAGCAAGTAGTGGGACAAGGAGAAAAAGGTTAGAAAACAAGGATAGTCTGAGAAAAGCATTGTAGTCCGCTTTCCTACATCCTATATGCTTTAATGAGTGATGCTTCATTCGCGAGAAAGGGCAAGCAATATCAGATCAACGCGATTGGTATGAGCATCAATAGTTGAGTGGCAATCATCGCAGATGCATATCCACTGGTTGAATTCTACCATCATCATCAAATACATGATCATCATCATCTTCATCACATCAAACATAGGTGTGCCTCTACCTTCTTCTTGCTCAAACATAGGTCACACAATCCTACTCACTTGTGCACACAAGAGAGCACACTCGAGCTCATTAGGAACACTCCGGAACATACCAGCTCATTAGGAACACTCCGGAACACACCAAGTACTTGCCCACATAGGGTTCACACACATTCATAAGTTTAGGACTCATGCACATCACCACTCGTTACCACTCTTTCAATCACTCATGTAAGGTAGTGACCACATATAGCACACATGCGCACATCTCACACATTCAAATGCATACACACCAAATTGTAGGAGCCCACACACATTAGTGCATGCATACACATTGGTCCCCCTCATACTTCAAAGATTTGCATAGTTACACACAATCACACATGCACACCACTCTCCTAACACTCATGCCATTAGTTAGATCATGCATTTAGTAGAGCACTTGATTAGTAGTACACATAGTAAGTAGGTGCATATTAGTAATTAGTGTGCTTAAGCATGCAAGTTAGGAAGCACTCTTTCACATAGGAGAGGAACACACCACCACTTGCACTCAACTAACTCGTACACATAACATTGACACACACACAAAACCCTTGGTGCTCATGCTCATAGAATTAATATTGGATACACACATGCACTCACTCACAATAGTTCACCCAAGCATGATTTTTACCCACACTAGTGCACCTAATCACGCTAATAGAGCACTTAGGCACATCCACCCTTGTATATAAACACCCAAAAACCCATAATACCACCCAATTAGCATGTATACTCCTAGACCATATAGTTTGCAACCTACACACACCTACATATTCAACACCCGTATACTGTAGGACATGCCCACATCCGTAAGCACACACTTTGGTATTAGGCACTCACATACACAATCAGTTAGCTAAGGACCTAGACTAGGACTAAACACAAACACCTCCACTAAAACCATCGCCTCATCATACATGCCCTTCTAAGAACCCACCTTAGGTCCATAATTTCAAACCTCGTAACCCTTAGCTTTTTCTTTCTGAAGCCTACGTACTACACTCTACTTAGGACATCGGAGTCATTTGAAGTGGAAATGGCATACGATGAGAATCCATGCACAACTATATCCACTATACATCATCATTTGGGCCACGAGCACTTGGGAAAGCTAGGATCTAGTCCTCAAGCATAAACCACACTCCTTAGAATTCATTGATAGGGTTGCATACCATGCAAGTTCTATGCTTGGTCACTTTATAGATAATGCATTCAACAATGAGCCCAAGGTACAATAGTCTCCAACAACGTGAGTAATACTTTTTACTAGACTCTTGTATTATACTTTAATTTACAAGGCTCATTTATCTAATTAGCACTAAAATTTGACAATTGAAATGTGGATACATTCACCAAGAGCCTAACACCACGTGTGTTTAGAATTGCAACCTTGCATGTATATGAAATGTGAGACACAAATGTATTTGCCACAACTCCAAAGTCACCAAATTGTTCAATATTGTTTTTAAAAAAGGTAGAAACAAGCCACACAAGTAGCATTATGACTATTTTGTTTATCGAATGCAACCTTTAAAGCCTCTTTTGAGATGTTTCCTAGGAATGAACATAGATCAATGTATATTCATGTAGACTGAGGTAGAGCACTTGGATTACATTATGAGTGAGCATGGCATACACATTGATTCCAAAAAGCTGCAACTGTTAAGGATTGGCCTACACCATCTAATACGGCTTCCTTATGTGGATTTTTTTGTCTTTCCTTGTTCTATAGGAGATTTATTCACCATTATGCAACAATTGTAGCACCTTTGATTGATGGGCTAAAGAAAAAGGCATTCTTTTGGGATGCTCCAGCTGATCACATCAACCAATTGAAAGAATACCTTGCTTCAACCCCCACACTTGTTTTCCCACAAAATTTTCAACGTGAAACATTGTACAAGTAACCATGAGAAACAAATGACACATTGAACCATTTAACAGCTTTACGGTGATTTATTCTAGAGCAAAGCATCCCACAGGACATTTTGAGGGATTCTTGAAAACTTGCATAGTAATATGCCAAATGGACAATCAAAATGAAAAAGACACATTTGTCCGTTATCTTCACTATCTTGCACATCTTGTTGATGACTTCACTGGGTGCTAGTGGAAGCAAGCATCATGAGCAAGGGACAACCAAAATGAAAAAGACACATTTGTCCGTTATCTTCACTATCTTGTTAATGACTTCATTGGGTGCTAGTGGAAGCAAGAATCATGAGCAAATTAATTGATCTCCCTCCTGAATGGAGTTTTGATTGAATAAGCCCAATAG
Organism: Lygodium microphyllum; assembly: GCF_053477565.2. Classification (NCBI taxonomy): domain Eukaryota; kingdom Viridiplantae; phylum Streptophyta; class Polypodiopsida; order Schizaeales; family Lygodiaceae; genus Lygodium; species Lygodium microphyllum. The sequence goes on along the minus strand of NC_141147.1, from coordinate 21,754,450 downwards.
AACTAAAAAATATTACAAAGTAATTGTGTCCAATTTCTGTATAGCTTTAACCTCTTTTGGAAGAGATTGGATGTATTACATGACACTAGATGTCAACCAGTAAGAAAGCTTGAATAGGACTAGCTTCCATTGCACCTCTAACTTGTGGTCATGTATGCCTTACAGTACACTGCTATCTAGACGAGTTATAAATAGTTTCTCACATCTGTGAGCACTTTATCAAGCTATACAATGCTTTGGTTAGTCATCATGAACTCCTTTATGAGCAAAGGTATCAGCACAGAAGAGTATACGAAGGCATGTCTTCAATTCGATTGACAGAATCCATTGTTAACTCCTGCTCCAGCTGTGCCCGTGTCGCTTTCATAACAACCTGACACAATGTTAGGCATGAACTGTGAGGCTCATGTATGACAAATGCTTCAGTAACCAAATATGTCCCTTTTTTTTTGGGAGGGGGGCAGTTTTGTGTATATACAAGTAACAATATGTACCATGACAGTTCCCAGAATGTTTAATTTTTAAATTGCAAGAAATTTTTCGTTGATCAGTGAGAGCTTAGAACTATATCTGCCATAAAATATGATAGTTAATTTGCATCACTACTCAATGTTGCATTTCCTTGACTTGTCACCTAACAGGAGTGCACCCTGCACTGTGAAAGACCCTGCGTTGCTGTAACTTTGACGAAAACACCCCACTCTACAAGATGATGAGATGACAGAAGCAGTAACACCACTTTGTAGAGCAAGGTGACAATCAAACAGGAACTTTCTGCAAGGTGAAGAAAGGGTGTGCTTTAGCTAGTGAAATTTTGTACTTCCTTTAGTCCTCCGCAGTAGGACTCAGCCCCTGGCTTCTCTTAACACTTTGGGACCCCAGTTACCAAATCATGACAGCCATATATTAGAAAAAAGATTTGTCCTATGTATAAAACAGCAAATCCCTTCCTGTCATTTTAGCCGTTGTGCACAATGGACATGGGTGCACAGGCCACTATATACTAAACCTAATGCCAAGGATGAATGGTCTTAATCAGGTCAACCTAAGGAAAGCACAAATGCAACATGTAACTGGATCTGGATGTGGATCCTTTTCTCGAACTACGGCATGATCTCTTACTGAACTCAAGATTATTCAGAGTTGGAGGTCGAATGACAAGTCACAAATTGGATGTATTTTCTTAGGGTGGAAATCATAAAACAGCAGAAATACAAATTGACTCAAACTTTCAGGTTGAGGATGTACATTAAACTCCATGTATGAAGCATGCATTGCCAGCCATAGTGTATCCATTACTTTGAAAGCAACGCAATAGAGAAGATCAAAAGCCGTCTCCTCTTCTGCCAGCCAGAAACAGGCAGACGCTCATCCACAATGTGAATGACACAGAAAAAGTAATAAAATTCTAAAACATGAATGACAGAAAAAAAAGTAATAATGCTTTAAAGATACAGCATTTCGATGAATACCAGGCACTGTACACTTACCAGCAAGTATCCTTAAAAAGCTTGACCCTGTCCAAGAGGTGGGTTTAGCTGCAAACTTGAACAATCAGTTAAATGTTGCAGTAAAGTGAAAGACAGTTAATGTTGTAGCATGGTCACAGTACAAAGAACAGTGAACAATCTAGTTTCATGATTTAAATGACCAGCTAGTTTATGTTAGTCAAATAACCCGCATGTTACTTCTCACAATCTAGTTGATGTTACCAAATATCGTATGCTACTTTACAAGCATTCTAGTTTGTTTGTTTACATTCATATAGGAAAGTAAATGACTCAGCCAATGTTAAACTCACCAGCACGAAGATCCAACATTTGGATCAACATGAATGTAATGTTAACACCAGCAACAGCAAAAGGGTACTCCCAAGTTGCCCTTCTGCCTCCTTTCTTACATAATAATTGCTGAAATGCTTTCTGTAAGACACAGTTTCAATTTTTTTATTTTAAAAACAAGGAAAACCTAAAACCATGCACAAGACTGCAAATACTTAACCAGCTTTCAAATATCAAGTTCATTCTTTGATCATTTTATTGACCATCAGTATAATCATAGTTGTCACTATCAAATATTGAAAATAAGAAGTGTAGAATGTAGGAAAATAGATGAGAGCACAATCAAATTCTATCTTTGATCGTTTTATTGACCACCCGTATAATCATAGTTGTCACTATCAAACATTGAAAACAAAGTGTCAAATATAGCAAAATAGATGAGAGCACAAGCATGCTCCAACCAGACTAACACATTGCTTTACATTACTTGACCACTAGACATCAGAAGCTCTTTCTACCATGTACCAATCCAAAAACACCTGCACATGCAAGTTTTGACTTTGATCGCATCCAGTGTGCTTGTCTGTTTTGTGAATCACCACCATGACTTGCTGGTTGGTTTTCAATCAAGGGAATCGGTCACATTGTCCTGACACAATTCATGATGGGATGTAATAAATAGTCTGTACATTCCTGATGGGTTATAATTTATGATGGTTCCAGACTCCTGCCTTGGTCATACATGAGGGTTTCAACATTCTCAAGCAAGATGTGACAGTTATCTTCATAGTAGAGCAGGATGCAATAGTGTCCATATTCTCAAGTGTCTTGTGATTCTCTCTAAATTCCTGAGTGGGATAGAATGGTTTCAGCATTCCTTTCCACATTTCTGAGCAAGAGGGATGTCGATTGATCACGAATGGCCAAAGGATCTGTGTTCAGGGATTGGACCCATGCACAAGTCATTTGGCACCACAAGCTCAAAGATTGCACCTTGGTCAGTATCATGGGTTCAAATGTCACAAGCAATAGAACACCCTTTGAATTTCTTTTCTGAAAGCCTACTTAGTTTCTGAATCACCTGCTGCTGAGTGAGTAAATTAGATAGCATGCCCAAGGATAACTGGATGAAGTACTGGAAAACAAATGAATGCTATTGAAAGAAAAAGGTGCCTGAAGAAGGAACCGTGAAGCCAGCTACCATGCTGGGCGACTATCTCCATCGATGACTGTCCCACCATATGACGAATTCAAAAAATTAGGACGGATACAGCCTGAAACAAAGGGTCCTGAACCTATTTAGCAAAGTGTGACCTGATCCTTGAGGTAGACTCTAGAGTGAGGCAAGCCTGAACTGCCAACCTGCTAACCCACACAAGGTCTAGGGGATGAGTCATAGTAGAAATTCCCGGATAAAAGCAGATTGGCAAACAAGCACACAAAGTTCATCTGACTTTTCTGAAGCAGAATGCATAATCAATATTTCAGAGCACATCATAATTGTGAGAGTGTGCAACAAAAGAAAACCACGAACACACACACACACAGAGTCAGCAAGAGATGAAGAAAAGAAATCTGCATGACTGAAAAGAATGCTGAATACGAAGGATTGGACCGATCAGTCCCTGCACACAGCCCGAGGCGTCAGTGAGGGCACTAGATCAGGCTGAAATGATGCCAGCAGCACCAACAGTGATGGTGACGGAGATGATGACAGATAAAGACAGAGAATATCCAGCCTGCTGTCCATGCCAAAGACGGAGGAGCAGCAACCAACAAAGCACCTGCCAAAGGAGAGAAGAAGATGATCTACCAACTTTGTGTGTGTGTGTGTGTGTGTGTGTGTGTTGAGAGGGGGGATGGGGATGATGAACCCCCCAAATCTGGCCAACCAACATCAGAGGGTATCAAATAATCAAGCACTCGCAATGTGGCAAGGGCAGTAAAATGACTGAAAACCAACTGACAAGCACTCCTAAATCGATTGAAAGAAGAAATGGAGACTCTCAAAGGAGCTGCCTCCTCCGTCAAAGCACATGATAGACATGACAGAGCTCCTAATGTTACTATCTGACTCAGACTAAGGCTCACAGGCAAGAGATGATAGTGCATGACAAGCATGACTATTAACACTACCTCTCAAGTCCTAGATGTGTCCAAAGGCCAAAGATGTATATCCAAGGGTGACACAAGAGTGCCAATGCCGAGGAAGTCTGTCAATGTAGAACATTGATGAAGAAAATCCTCAAGATCTTGGAAACCCCCCTCCAAAACACTAGGGGCCAAGAAATTCACAAACACATCACTGAGATCGTCCCCTTCTAAAAGGGATGGGGAGTACAAGGGAACCACCGAAGGGGAGAGTGGGAGTTGGAAAAAAACCTATGGAATAGATGGTGCACACTTGGAAACAATAGATAACTGCCTCGGAGAACCCTACATAAGAGAAGGGGAATGGAGCCAGTAGTCCCAGCTCTTCTACCAACATGTTGCTAAAACAACTCTAGAAGAAGAATCCTCAATAAACACAGCAAGAGCGGTGAAGACAACCTGGATACCAAGTCTAGTCGAGCCATAAATGGAGAGGAGTGGAAAACCTAGTCTAGAACTTAGAGGGCTTTGGGAATGGAGCTAGAGGAACGATTTGGAATAACAACAAAGTGCCAACACCAATAATAGGCACCAAATAAATATCACCAACAATTACAAGACCCTCAGACAATCCTATATATCTCCTCAAGGAGTCATATGACTCAAAGCACTATTGTCAATGAACCAAGGACTCTCTGAAGACAAGTCAACCATTGAAGAAGGCTCCTCCAACACATGGATATGAAGAAACAAAGACTCATGGATAATAACTCGTGCAGAGATAGAGGAAGGCCCAAGATGACATAGCTCCATCCTTCACTCCTAGATGAAGGTGAGGGTACTTCTTCCAACATTTCTCCTCAAGATGTGTCCCCTTTCCACAATGTGGGCAACGAGGCTTCTCTGAATCTGTATTAGAGCCTGAAGAATGGTCCTGTGTCTCCTTCTTGGGCTTGGCCTTTGTTCTCTCCTTCTTCTTCTCCCCTCCCGTACTTGCAGTAAAAGCTTTCGTGGAGCTAGATCCACTAGCTACCTCTTTCAAACGCTCGTCATGCTCCAAGACGGCGAGGCAAGCTCCTCTCATAGAAGAGTCTCCTTAGTCCTCGATGTAAGAAGGTCAATGTAGAAGACATCGTATTTCAAAGATGAAAGCTGAGCCAAAAGAATCATGGCCATATTCTCCGAAGAGATGATCCTACAGAGGGAAGAAAGCTCATCACTCATATCCTCCAACCCGTTGATGCGATCATTCATGGAAGGAGAGTCATCAATAGCAAGCATCCATAATTTCTTTTCAAGAGTAATCTCGTGGGCAAATGTCTTTTAATGGTACAGAGAAAAAAGAAGAAAGCTCATCACTCATATCCCCAACCGGTTGATGCAATCATTCATGGAAGGAGAGTCATCGATAGCAAGCATCCATAATTTCTTCTCAAGAGTAATCTCGTGGGAAAATGTCTTTTGATGGTACAGAGAAAAAAGCTTTGTCCACACTTCCATAGCCTCCTATAACCTACGCACATGCACTAGAATATAATCATGTTAGCTCATAAAGAAGAAAGATCAAGCTCCAGAATTGAGCCGATCCCATAGGGCTGCATGATTCATCATCAAGCCCACTGTAGGATCCTTCGCGGGATGAGGAACAAGGTAGGTAACAAACTCCCAAAGATTGAATGTGTTAAGAATACATTCCACCTTATAGGATCAAAGTGAATAATTTGATCTGTCCAAACGGTCTTCTTTGGGAAGAGAAGAAAGAACAAGCACCAGTACTATCGGTGCCATCATAGGCATCTTAGGGCCAGAAGGATGGGCCTTGTGAAAGAGAGGATGGTTGCTTCAATTTGTGTCACCTATCAAAAGAGGGTGCCCATTCAAAATGGGGTTGGGACCTCCGATCTTCATGATGATCATCCTACCTGTCAAAGGAGCGGCGAGAGATCTCCTCGTCAAAGTCATCAAAGCCATTTAACTAACGATAAAATATCTTTAACACTTGCAAACACCCACAAAAATCTGTGTTTTGTTGTAAATCGTCCCGAAAGGTGGAAATCAGCTACACCTCCGCAATAGAAGCACTATGGGCGCTTGTGTCATAGAGTAGTAGAATGCACAAAATTTGTGTTTCCAGCAAGGGGCAGATGGCTGAAAATCTATGTTTTCAGCCTAGGGGGTGGTCTCCTTCTCGAAGAGGTAACTCCGTGTACTCATTTCGGCTCTAATACCATGTGAGAGTGCACAACAGAAGAGAACCACAAACACGGAGAGAGAGAGAGAGAGAGAGAGAGAGAGAGAGAGAGAGATGAAAAAAAGAAAACTGCATTGACTAAAAAGAATGCTGAATACAAAGGAGTGGAATGATCAGTCCCTGCGTGCACCCCGAGGCATCAATGGGGGATCAAGCTGAAATGATGACGGCAGCAATATGGTGGCGGAGACACTGACAATGATTCAGACGGAGAATATCCAACCTGCTGTCCACACCAGAGATAGAGGAGACCACAGCAACCAACAGAGCACCTGCCAAAGGAGAGAAAAGATGATCTGCCAACTAGTGGGCCCCGGGTGTGGGTGTGTGTCTGTGTTGTTGTTGTGGTGGTGGGGTGGAGGATTGTTGGGGTTATAAGTAGCATAAACCCCCCAAATCTGACCAACCAGCATCAGAGGGTGCCAAATAATCAGGCCGATGAGGTCAGTAGCAGCAAATAATACTGAAAAAGCTGATGTGGCAATCTAGAGCACTCGCGATGTGGCAGGGGCAGCAGAATGACTGGAAACTGACTAACAAACACTCCTAAACAGACTGAAAGAAGCAATGCAAAATCTAGAATGAGCTGCCTACTCCATCAAAGCACATGACAGACATGTCAGAGCTCTTAATGTCCCCGTCCAACTCAGACTGAGGCTCACATGCAGGAAATGACAGTGCATGACAAACTTGACTGCTAATAATAATTACAGATGATAGGATATGATTGATATATCTTGGACTTTTATACAAACTTATCACATCCAATTTCACTGGTCAATTTAAGAGAGTACATAATGAACAGATAAAGAATATGTTTCATGTATCTTTGACTTTCATGAAGACATATTACATTCATTTTCACCATTGACTTTTCTAGATCAGAATGCATTATGAATCTTTCATTACAGATATAGGATATGATTGTCATGTATCTTTGACTTTTATTCAAGCCTATCACATCCATTTTCACTGGTCAATTTAAGAGAGCACATTATAACCGACAAATAAAGGATATGTTTGTCATGTATCTTTAACTTTTATAAAAACATATTGCATTCATTTTCACCAGACAACCACTCCCAAAAAAAAGAGTTATTAAAATTTCAGTAGCTGTCACCGGATTTGAGTCATACAGGGAATCTCTTCGCAAAGAATAGTAGATTTTCAAGAGAGACAAATCCTCCACCCCTGCAAATCAACATATCCAGATGGCATTTCTGAGTGATTTAAGACAGCAGAACAAACTTATCAGCAAAGAAACAACACAAATCCAATAATAAAGCAACCCATAGCAAGGGAAAATCCCATTCATCCAATTCACTGACAAAACCTGAAATCAGTTGAGGGATCATTGCCCTGCCACCCCATGTCTTTCCATTGTTCAGAAATAAGTCCATGTAGATCCGAGTCAGGAAATGCAGCATACCATAATGCCTTCAGTGCCTCCTGCTAAAATGAACATATTAGCACTGTTTAGCAGCAGGAGTATAAAGAATTCAACCCCTTGATATAAACATGATGGAGGGAATTTAACCTGATGATCTGGTCGTGTACCATCAAAAGTTACTTCTAAGCGCAACTGTAGTCTGCGAAGTCTCTCTTCCTGTAATTCCAAATCAAGAGAATCAAAAATTGCATCAAGTTGTTCTATATGGGGATCATACCTAGAAACCACTAAGTCGAATATAACCATCATGCCAAAACTATTTGCCCAGGTCATAAAGAACTGCTCACCAGCTACAGCACATGTAAGCAACATTATTTAGTAATCAATAACTCTGTCCAATTTATTTGAATGTGTCAAATTTAACTCAATCTGAAGCTAAGTTCCCCCTTTCCACTTTTGAGGATCACAACTGGAACATGTAAAGCTTCATATGTCCCCAATCACTCCAATCCAGTGGTCATTGTGTTCAGTCAGTAACCTAAGTTCCAAAGAAGCAATACAACCCAGTACAGTTGAACCAGACAGTAGGGATCTGGACCAATTGCATCATGAGTACAGAGATTCTGCTGAGATTGGTGTCCCTTGGTTGCAAGCAAGTTATGAAGTCAAACCATGTACTCCATACATGATGGTCTGTTATACTACAAGAACTGCTATCTGTTCTTAAACATTTAGATAAATGGACAGCTCGTTGTGTGATTGCTAGGTGAAGCAATCACTTATGCCACCATTAGTTTGGAGGCATGATAAAGTATGGCTCTGTTAGTCCAATCCAATGGTGGGCTTGATGCAATTAATAGGAGCCCCCAGTTTCATAGAGGCAATACACCCAACTTTAGCTGAACAAGAGGTGAGGGTCTTGACTCAAGATGAGACATACCTCAAGTATACAAAATAACCGAGGTTTGGTAGCCCTAACGTGTAAGCAAGCAAATCATCAAGTCAATGCCTATGCTCCATGCATGAATATCGGTAATTCTTCAAGAATAGTTGTCACCAGGTGGTGATACTTTTTACACTTGCTTTTCTTATTTACTTATATAAATATTTTATTTTTCTTTTCTTTTGTTGTTGTTGCTTCTTACCCCCAAAGTTCTCTTGGAATAAGCCAGGATCTTTGAATGGCCAGAAGAGGCAACCATTGGGACAAATTGGACTAATGGTTTGTCTGAGCCTTAGGACCGGTTCCATATTAAATGGGCATTAAAGAATAGAATGCCAGCGGTTTGGGACTGTGTGCTTAACCACTGGAGATGGTGTAGAACAATGAGCCTGGCCAAGACAAAAGATGCACATGTGAGAATGCTCACGAAATAAAAGTCATCGTAACTAAGCCACATTACACTTTTTGATGTGGTCACAATGATAAAAGTTGCACAAAACAACTTGAGGAATGCAGCGGTCACCATCCCTACAATTTAGGGAGTTACTATTTTTGGACCCCAAAATCTGTTCGCGTCATTATCTTCGTTTTTGTACAAGAATTAATTATCTGGTCTGTGCCGAGGTCAAATTTTGCACCGATCATGGAGAATTTTAGACCAGAAGGTTTAAACGGGAAAATTGTTACATGTATGCCATGTGGCACAAATTCCCGAGAGAGAGAGCGAGAGAGAGAGAGAGAGAGAGAGAGAGAGAGAGAGAGAGAGCATTAAAAAAAACGTAATAGGCCTAAGGGACAAATGAAAGAATGAAGTTTTGAGGAGCTGAGAGCAGATTGCTACAAGAAAATCAATCATGGAGAGTACTTCTATGTCTCTGACTCTCAAGTACGGAGGTAGAGCTTGCTCCCTCTGATCAACTCTCTCTCTATTCTCAAAGGAAATGCTTCGCATGATGGGTTGATTCCATCAAACGTACAATTCTGTGTTTTCTCTGAAATTCTGCACATGAATCATTGAGTATTGGTCACAGAAAATGCAAGACATGTAGGACAATAAAAACAGTGTATTCAGAGGTCACATGCTAGAACAATAAGAATAGTGAATTCTGTACATGCTAGACAGTAAGAACAGTGTGCAGGACAGTAAGAACAATGAATTCTACACAGTAAGAACAGTGTATTCAGAGATCTGCAGACTATAATTTTGCACATGAATCATTGAGTTTTGGTCACATGTTGGACAGTAAGAACGGTGAATTCTGCACATGCTGGACAATAAGAACAGTGTGCTGGACAGTAAGAACAATGAATTCTACACATGCTGGACAGTAAGAACAGTGAACTCTCGACATGTTGGACAGTAAAGTAAGAATAGTGTGTTGGATAGTAAGAACAGTGAATTTAGAGATCTGCCGACTCCAATTCTGCACAAGAATCATTGAGTTTTGGTCACAGAAAATGCTTTCCTAAAAGGGATGTTGATCTGGACATGTTGTATTGTTCTTATGCAACTGGGATTTACTCAGAAGGGATGAAAACCAATTGTTCATAGGTTATGTATTTTGGAACATTATCATTTTTGTAATTTTCCATCTTTTAATAGATAAAGAAATACCGAGAGGGGCGCCGGTCTTCGAGACCAATTTGGTATTGAGCGAGGGAGTGAGGTCTCTGCTTGTGTGTGTGTGTGTGTGTGTGTGTGTGTGTGTGTGTGTGTGTGTAAAGACCGGGTGTTAATTGAAGGAACTACCACTTTATGTGAGTCATAGACCGGTTTCATGGTTCCATCCCCAGGATTTTGAATTCTTTTCTGTAAGAATTTAAGCTCGGACAGTTTTGGGTGAAAAGGCCATACACACAAGTTTTACAGAGATTACAGGACTAGAGAGATGGCAGACATGGGTAAAGGCAAAGGAAAACTCCCTCATGAAGAAGAGAGTTCTTCTTCTGCTCGTAGACACCGAAGAGAGAGTATTGGTGCACAGGTGTCAATACCTTCTAGAACCGACATTGAACCACAAGATGAGGAGCAAGAACAAGAGGACTTGTTTATGGCACAACTCCTCAAGATAGTTGGCTCTTTCGAACAGCTTGTAAAGAATCCTCGGATGCAAAAAAATTTGAAGTCACATGATGAGGATTTTCAGGTAGTGGACATATGGCAACTAAGATAGTCGAAATGAATGCTGATAATATGCTAAGGGACTCCCCTTTTTACAGCCACCTATCTATGACGACCTGACACCAAAAAGTGTAAAACCTAAAGACTATAAAGAGGGTGGTCAGGCAAAAAAGTTTGAAACCTTCAATGGTATGCAAGATAACCTAAAAGCTTTGACATTTATACAGCAATTTGATGCAACTTACACAAGGGGGAATTTTACTAAGACTTCTAAGGTGCGGAAGGCTGCAACTTTTTTGAAAGGTAATGCTTTGCAGTGGTGGAACATATTGTTGATGCAAGGATATGCACCTGCCACTTAGGTCCATTTTAAACAGTTGTTTGCAGCCTCATGGTTAACTAACACGTTTGAAGTAGATGTTATGACTGCATGGCATAAATTGGATGCGGCAAATTGTGCGGATTTAGAAGAGTACAATAAGAAATTTTGGAAAGCACTTTGCCCGTGAGTTCTTACAGGACAGTCCCCTGTCAGAACAAATTGAAAAGTACTATTGCGGCTTGCCCGAAGCCATCAAGGATTATTGTACCAAGACTAGGGTTACAAATATGGTACAGCTAATTGAAAATGTTGGTGTGGCAAATGCATTGTTGAAAGGAAAAGCTGACAGCTTTAAAGGCACTAAAAAGAAGGATTCTCAATTTAGGCAGGATCCTGGCAAGAAGAAGAAGCAATTTCAAGAAAAGACCAGCTTTACAAAGAAGTCTTTTTGGAAGAAAAGATTTTAGTAGCAACCTCACACTTCTTTTAAACAGGGTAAAGGATAGAAGAGGCATATTCAGAGCTATGTGGACACAGAGGAGTTCCATATTATGCCTTTAGAGGGATGTGATGTTTTGTTGGGTATCCCATGATGCCATAGGAAGCACTCTATCTTGGATACTTACAATAGAACGATTACTCTTGGGCATAGGGGCAAGACTCATGTGTTAGATGTGAAGCGTAAAGGAGAATCTGTCCCAGTTGTTTTTGCTTTTGCAATTACTTCTGTAATGAAAAATCATATTTTTGCATACTTGGTTTTTGCAAAGCAAGTTAATGAAGCTGATAGTAACATGTATGTACTAGATGAAAGTAGAAGGGCTTTCTTGGATAAATTCAGCGACTATTTCTCAAATTCGTTACCAAGAGAGTTACCCCCTGAGAGGCTTGAAGATCATACCATAGATCTTATTCCAGGGACTAGTCCGCGCAATAGGCCACCGTACAGGGTCAGTGCGGCACAGCAAAAAGAGATTATGACACAAGTTAATGAGCTTTTAGAGAAGGGACTAATTCAGCCCAGTAGTTCTCTGTTTTGTTCGCCTATGTTATTAGTTCAAAAAAATAACAGCTCTTGGCAAATGTGTATTGACTACAGAGCCTTGAATAAGAACACGATCAAGAATAGGTTTCCGATTCCGAGGATAGATGACATTCTTGATCGACTATAGGGAGCAGGAATGTTTAGCAAGATAGATTTGAAAAGTGGGTACCATCAAATCAGAATCAAGCCAAAGGATATCCATAAGACTGCTTTTAGAACGATATTTGGTCTCTATGAATTTTTAGTCATGCCGTTTGGATTGACCGATGCTACTGCTACATTTAACAATATGATGAATAGAATTTTCCGCCCTTATCAAAGTTTCGTTGGCACATTCTTTGATGATATGATTATCTTTTCAAAGAATGAAGAGGAGCATCGAAAACACCTAGTTGCAGTCTTTAATGAGCTTAAGCGTAACAGATTGCTCATTAATGGTAAGAAGAGTGAATTTTTTTAAAAAGAGATTCACTTCCTTGGGCACATAGTTTCTAAAGATGGTGTGAAGATGGATCCTGCAAAGATAGAAGCAATTGTCTCTTGGCCAGACTTGAAAACCATTCATGATGTCCGCAGTTTTCTTGGCCTATGCTCTTACTACAGAAGATTTGTAAGACACTTTGTAGAGATTGCTTCTCCTTTACATGCGCTTGACAAGAAGGATGTCAAATGGCAATGGACTGACAAAAAGAAATCAGCATTTAGATGTTTGAAGGGGAAAATGACTACAGATCCAGTACTTATTTTGCCAGATCTGTCTAAGCCATTCGTAGTGCAGTGTGATGCATGTGGAAACAGCATTGGTGCAGTATTAATGCAGAATGGCCGAGTTGTGGCATACGAGAGTGGAGTACTTTCTGTCATTGAAAGGACTTACCAAATTTATGAGAAAAAATTATTGGTTGTGATCCATGCACTCTCCAGTTGGAAGCACTATTTGCTTGGTGCTGATTTTGTAGTGCAAACGGATCATCAAACACGTAGATACTTTCTCACACAGGCTAAATTGTCAGAGAAACACATGCATTGGGCAAATTTCCTATCTATGTTTCATTTTCAAATAGTGCATGTGGAAGGCAAGAAGAATGTAGTTGCAGATGCTTTATCTCGCAAACCACAGGTGTCAGCTGTTTCAATTCCTTATCACCATGAATTGGATGATATGAAAGAGTAGTATGTTGATGATGAAGATTTCTCTGAAATCTATAAACAATTGATCAATGGCCAACATCATGATCATTATGTATTCAAAGAAGGCTTTATCATGATGTATGGAAGACTATGCGTTACAAAATAGTTAAGGCCAAAAGTTTTATTGGAAATTCATGCTTCACCATATGCAAGACATCGTCGTATTGATGCTACAGTCAAAGCCGTAGAGACTTTCTTCTATTGGCCAGCCTTGAGATCTAATGTTGATGCATAGGTCAGATCTTGCCTTGTATGCCAAAAGGTCAAATTTGATAGACAGAAGGCCCCAGGGTTATTGCAACCACTGCCTATTCGAGAAAGGCCATGGGAAAGTATTGCCATGGATTTCATTTTTTAATCTTCCAAGAACTTCTTCAAGGAATGATGGAATCTTGACTATCATTTGCAGATTCAACAAATAGGCACATTTCATTCATGTAAGGAAAAAGATTAAGTCAGAACACATGGTAAAGATATTTATGCAAAATATCTTCAAGTACCATGGAATGACACGGTCAATTGTGAGTGATAGAGACCCAAGAATAACTAGCTTGTTTTGGAAAGCATTGTTTGAAAGCATGGGCACTACGCTAAAATTCTCATCTTCTTTCCATCCACAAACTAATGGACAGTTTGAAGAAGCAAATTCGATTGTTTTAGATCTACTGAAGTGTTATGTTTCAGATCATAAGACTTCTTGGAAACACTACTTGCCATTGGTTGAGTATACATACAATAATACAGTGCACTCATCTACTAGCAAAGCACCTTTGGAGATTGTGGAAGGTGTAAAGAAATTGCCTCCCATTTTGCAGACAAAAGATAACATCTTTGAAGCAGATCGTTATGTAAAAGATTGGAAAGAAGCATATAAAAAGGTCAAGTATGCCCTAGAAAAGTCATAAGCTAAACAGAAAAGAGCTGCTAATAGTTATCGTCGGGAGCTCTTGTTCAAAAAGGATCATTAGATCTTATTGCGTTTTGAAAAGGCACATTTGAGAAAATAGAAGGGCAAGGAACGTTTGTTTTCAAAGCCGAGTATGTGTTACTATGGCACTTTTCAAGTCTCAGAGAATATCAATGACGTAGAATATAGGCTGAAATTGCCAGAGAATTGAAAAATTCATAATGCATTCCATGTGAGCCTATTGAGGCCTTTTATTGGTGAAGTGCCAGAAGATATGGTTCAAGAGGAACAGCCTGAAGTAGAGGAATTAGATGAGATTCTAGTTCCTAAGCAGATCCTAGCACATAAGGATAGGAAAGTAAAAGGTAGAGTTATAAGAATATTTTTGGTGAAGTTCAAGAACTATTCACCAATGGATGCCAAATGGATGGAAGAGGCTGAATTGGCAAATTCGCCTCAATTATCGCAACTTTACCAAGAAGCTTTCTTATTGGAATCTACAGTGACTTAGAATGCTTTTTGAAGCAATGTGCATTCTCTATTGTACAATTGAATATTGCATCTCATTGAATAATGCACAATGTATGGTTTACATTTAGCATTAACATGTGTATCATTGAATTGAAATCTCAGTGCTTTGAAGTTGTATTCGTTACACTTCAGTTGAATGAATATGCATGTTATGACACTAATAGTTCGCGGATATGTGCTATCGCCCTGTGTTGCATCCGTAAACATGTATATTAGAAAGGCTCCTAGTAATCATAGTTGGATACAGAATGTAATCCTCCCCCTATATGAGACTTGAACTTGCAATAACACAAATGATAGTGGGAAAACTCCTACCATCGCGCCATGTCATCTGTTAGCAAGTGATGCATGCGATGGCACTAATAACATGGAGAATCTTGTTATCGCCCTGTGTCATCCGTTAGCATGTGTGGCATACAATCGAGGTCGCTTGCTTCTTTCAAGAGGGAGGTATGTCACCAGGTGGCGATACTTTTTACGGTTGCTTTTTTTATTTACTTATATAAATATTTTATTTTTCTTTTTTTTTGTTGGTGTTGCTTTTTACCCCCAGAGTTCTCTTGAAATAAGTCAGGATCTTTACATGGCTAGAAGAGGCAACCATTGTGACAAATTGGACTAACGGTTTGTCTAAGCCTTAGGACCAGTTCCATATTGAATGGGCACTAAAAAATAGAATGCCAGTGGTTTGGGACTGTGTGCTTAGCCACTAGAGATGGTGCAAAACAATGAGTCTGGCAAGGACAGAAGATGCACATGTGAGAATGCTCACGGAATAAAAGTCACCGTAACTAAGCCACATTACACTTTTTGATGTGGTCACAATGACAAAAGTTGCTCAGAATGACTTGAGGAATGCAGAGGTCACCATCCCTAAATTTTAGGGAGTTACTATTTTTGGACCCCAGAATCTGTTTGCATCATCATCTTTGTTTTTGCGCAAGGATTAATTCTCTAGTCTGTGCCGAGGTCAAATTTTGCACCAATCGTGGAGAATTTTAGACCAGAAGGTCTAAATGGAAAAATTGTTACATTTATGCCATGTGGCACAAATTCCCAAAAGAGAGAGAGAGAGAGAGAGAGAGAGCATTAAAAAAAACGTAATAGGCATAGGAGACAGATGGGAGAATGAAGTTTTGAGGAGTTGAGGGCAGATTGCTGCAAGAAAATAAACCATGGAGAGTACTTCTACGTCTTTGACTCAAGTACGGAGGTAGAGCTTGCTTCCTCCGATCAACTCTCTCTCTATTCTCAAAGGAAATGCTTCGCATGATGGGCTGATTCCATCGAAGGTACAATTCTATGTTTTCTCTGAAATTCTGCACATGAATTGAGTATTAGTCACAGCAAATGCAGGACATGTTGGACAGTAAGAACAATGAATTCAGAGATCTGCAGACTGTAATTCTGAATAGGACTTGGCTTTCCTAATCCTAAAGTGCCCTAATGCAATCCCACTAGGTCTTTCGTAGCTAATGTGAGAGGAGATAATGTGGGTGAAGCACGATGGTGGAGAGAGAAAAGAAAGAGAGAAGATAAAAAGAGAGAGAGAAAACACTTCTATGAATATCAATGCAAATGGATCGATGTGATAGTTTGATTATTAAAAGTACAAACATAGGGGATTATTATATAGACTTAGGATTTCCCCAAACCCTAACCCTAGGCTTGCACACACACATTGAGGTATGTCCACACGCTAACACACTGAGGTGTGTTCACACACACGAAGATCATAGACATAAATAACAAAACCCCCTTCAAGTCATGGGTGATTCAACCCATGACACAAAACATAACAAAAAGAAAAACAATGATGGGAATATCCTACCTCAAATTGACACCAAGGTCTAGTCCCATATAATAGATTCTCAAGAGGAGATACAACATGAACAAGATAAGTCAGAGAGATACAACATGAACAAGATCATGGCATGGTCTACCAATAAGCTTGGAGATCCAAAATGGAACATGGTTTAGAGGTGCATGTGCATGGCTTAGAAGCCCATCAAAAGTTTTCATGCTCAACTCAAGAGGTCATGCAAAAAGTGGTTATAACTCCCCCTTGAAATATAACTCCTGATAGAATCATAAAGAAAAGAAAATACAATCTTTTTGAATTAAAAAACAAGTAAAGTATCCCACACATGCAACATATTTGTTGGAAAGGTATTACACATCCGATAGCATGATCAATGTCTAATTCCAGACATATTTTTATTAGTTTTGAAGTAATATTTAAAAGGGTTTTATCGATCATTGCCTAAAAACAATGATTGAACTGAAATAGTAAGGGCCTTGTTGAATATAGTGGATGGCTCATCAAGATCATTACCACACAAGGATATCCCCCGACCCCCCCACCCCTAGATGTGCAGTCAAAGGTCTACTCCACACCTAGCAAAAACATACACTCCCATCCCAACACCCTTTTGCATGACCCCTGCCAACTATCAACAGTCACATACGGCAACAACCAACAGCAACCCATTGTGCAATTGCAGAATAGACCACCTCTCTCTCTCTCTCTCTCTCTCTCTCTCTCTCTCTCTCTCCCCCCACAAGCAACAAGATATTTCCCACTCCAACAATACCATGATCTCGACATAGCAACTCCCCAAGTCCCAATCATCAACACCATCCAATAAGCTTGCGCAAAAGCATCACTACAACACCATCCCGAGCACGAGTACCAAATTAGAAAATACCTTGCTGTACCCACCACCCACAATACACACCCCCCATAAACACTTTTCTCGCTAGTAGCATCCCATACCACCTTAGCCACAGATTTTTAATGAATTTAATCCATAGTCAAACCACTTGGGGAGCAACCTTATTAGCAATTACATCCTATTCTTTTGTTACTCATTCTCATCACAACGGCATTACACATCCCATGCATCCTCCTTTTCTTTCTTAACAACACGAGATGAAGGTGAATGAAACCAAAGACTTATCATCAATGCACAAGAGAAAATTTGCATGTTAATATTAAATGCACCTCTATGTAGAGGTAATAATTACGTCTCGTCTCTTGTATACATCCTTGCAGCACTTCATCTTTGCCTTTCTTATATAGGGTGCCACCTAACATGGTGTAGGGGGTTGATTCCAATAGAAGCTGCTGCTTCTTTCTATTGGAGATATCAGGAGGATATTGTTGTGTCACCAAGAGGTTGGAAATGTCTACATACCATGCAGTTATAGTCTCGACCAAGAACAAGGAAGCACCCCGCCTAGGAGCTAGTAGCAAGCTAGGTCACGACTATGGCCCAAGAGCTCGATTCCCAATTCCATCAGCCCGTATCACCCCAATTAGTAGATGTGTCAACCTACAACCCGATTCCATCAGCCCACACCATTCCTGTTAGCAGATATGTCAATCTACAACCCAAGAGTCTAAGAGTGATGATCACACAATGATGTATTGGGAATAAAGATTCACCGTGCCTTTTACGGTGTTCACGTGTGCAAGCACCCTTACACTTGTACTTTATATATATATTATCAAAACCTAAAGTGGTACATCTTGTCATTGTACCAAAAACTTTGAGTGTCGTGCTCTCACTCTTCTCTGCTCACTCTCTCTACTTTGAACTCCACACTAAACTTGATCTAGACTCTATCTCGATCCTTGCACATCTGCCATCAAACTGGTATCAGAGCGAGCAAGAGGCAACTTGACAATTGGTCAGTTGTCACAGTCGACTGTCAAGTGGACAAGCTAGCGAACAATCAACGGACTAGTCAGGAGAACTAAGAGCAGGTGACAAGCTACGATGGTCAAGCGAACCGGTGGTCAGGTGAACAAGCGACTTCAGACAAGTGACAAGCCAATGTAGGTGACAAGGGCTGCGACAAGCCCCAACATATCAATGCAGGACCAGGTTGGCAATACGTGACCGAGCAACACAGTTAGGCGCACACAACAGATGAGTGCAATCAAGTGGACGTGGCAGGTGACGAGTCATAGGCAATACGGCAAGTCAACGAAGGCGAGCAGCACGCAACAAATAATTTATTGCCAATTTTCTAATTATTTCCTGCTATTTTTTCTTCTCACACTGCTGAGCATTCGTATGCCCAAGCACAGTATACAATTTTGACCCAGAAAATTGGGCCTTTTCCCAAATTTGGGAGCTTTGATGTAGAAGATGAAAATTTGACTTAGATATTGCAAAATCGATGCACATTTGCCCAAAAAATTTTGGGGCTTTTTACATTTTAGTGATATTTCTTCAATTTCATTGAAATTTATGCACACCGAACCCAAGAAAATTGAGGCTTTTGCAAAATTTCTTCAATTTGTGCAACAATTGCCTGGTATATGCACTTGGATACATGTATTCGTCCAATCTGGATGAATTTCCTTTTGAAAATTTGGGGCTTTTAATTGAAATTGTCAAATTTGCCCGTGAATGCTTTTGGAGCAAAAATTGCATTCAAATTTTGGGGATTTCACATGTAATTAGTGCCTTGGCCTTTGAATGTGGCTGTAATTGCTTGTGGAGTACCGCAACAGACACTCTAATTCTGAAAATCTATTTGTAGATCTGAAATTTCTGCAATTTTTATTTATTTTCACTCTTGGTTGGTACTTGCAATATACCATGGTCACTTATGTGACATTTGGGCCTGCATTTGGTAACTTTTGAGCCAATCTCGTGCTGCAAATTATGGCTAGAAACAGTGACAGCAGCAATCTTTTGCACATCAAGAAGCTTGAGGCTGCACATAATTTCGCAATATGGCAAAAACAATGCTACAATGTCTTGGCGCAGAAGAAACAGGTGAAGCCCATCAAAGCAAAGGGAATAAAACAAGCAAGTATGGAACAAGAAGAATGGGATGATTTGGATGAGCTTGCACGCTCTACCATTGAGCTCTTAGTGTCAAACAACTTGCTCTTTAACATTAAGAAGCTGAATTCAGCATATCCAATGTGGCAAAGACTTGAAGAATTGTATGCTCAGAAAAGTGCAGCCAGTAAGGTTTATCGACTGAAAAATTTGATGGACTTTTGTATGAAGGTACAACCATGTCTATACATTTGAACGAGTTCAAATTAATTTTCAGTCAGCTGATTGCTTAGGATTTTCCATATTGATGATGAGTTCAAGGCTATTTTCTTGCAATGCACTTTGCCTAAAAGTTGAGATACTTTTAGGACAACTTTGAGTAACTCAAATGCTCAGTTGTTATATTTTGATGTGGAGAGTTCTTTTCTAATGGAAGAACTCAACAGGCAAAATAATTCAGCAAACAAGTTTTCTAATGCATCGCACACTAGAGGCAGATTTCAACAAAAGGGCAGTTCTCAATATAGAGCACACAGCAAGTCGCGTGGCAAAAATGTGGTGTCATCATTGTGGTGAGAAAGGACACTACAAATGTGATTGTTTTCAATTGAAGAAAGAGAGAGGCAAAAACAAAAACACTGAAGACAACAAGGCTGAAAACAAGGATAGCCAGCCTGCATAGAATAGTAATGTGAAGATAAAAGAGATAAATGTAGTCACTCATGAGAATGACAGTGACGGTGATATACTTCTTGCTTCTTTGAGTGCACATGCATTGATTGCAGATTCTGAGGATGACATGCATACTTAGATACTTGATTCAAGTGCATCTTTTCATGTTGTACCACATCATGAGTGGTTTTCTGACTACAATGGTGGTGCATGTGGTGTTGTCCATGTGGGGGATAAAAATGCATGTAAAATTACAAGCATTGGCAATGTAAAATTGGAATTTCAGCATGGCTCTGCGTTTGTTTTACATAATGTGAGGCATGTACCTCAGCTCAAGAAGAGCTTAATAAGCACAAGGCAACTAGATGATGAAGGCCATCACACCACCTTTGGGGATAGCAAATGGAAATTTTATAAGGGCTCTCGCATTATTGCCAAGGGCTCCAAAAGTGATACTTTGTATCCTTTGTGTGTATCTGGCATGCATGACCATGTAGTCCCAATAAACCAAGCAGCCAAGTGTTTCTTTGTGGCATAGCCAGTTGAGACACATGAGTCAAACTGGAATGAAAGTGCTTTCTCGATTGGGTTATTTGCCGTCTTTGAGATATACTAATTTGAACAGTGTGATCATTGTATTTATGGTAAGCATACTTAAACGTCACATAAGAAATCTCTTTCTCTAAAGTCTTCACCTTTAGAGTTGGTACATTCAAATGTATGTCAGATGCCAAGGTTATCTCTAGTGAGAAAGAAGTATTTCATTACTTTTGTTGATAATACCACACGCAAAGTATGGGTTTAAATAATTCGTCGTAAAGATGAGACCTTGGATAAATTTAAATATTCATGGTACTTGCTGAAAATCAGAACAACAAGACCTTAAAGTGTCTTCACTCTAACAATGGTGGAAAATATGTGTCCAAACCCTTTCAAGACTTTTGTGACAACAAAGGGATTAAAAGGAAGCTCACCGCTCCTCACAATCCACCCCAAAATGGTGTTGCAGAGCGTATGAACAAGACCATTCAAAAAAAGGTCCATACAATGTTGTCATGTGCTCCTTTACCTCATGGATTTTGGGCAAAGGCTGTCTTTTTTTTTTTTGGACGGGGAGGGGAGGGAGGGGAAGGTCCCTTAAGGAGCGTGGTTGGGCAAGCCACCTTCGTATGCTCACTTGGGAGTGTTTAGCTACGAGGCATTTGTACACATTCGCAAGGAAGAACGCAACAAACTTGAGCCAAAGTCCTATAAATGTATTTTCTTAGGATATGGTCATAAAGGTAAAATGGAGTATCGATTAAGGGATCTCGAGAAATGAAAAGTAATACGCAACAATGATGTTATCTTCCGGAAAGATCGCATGCACAAACAATCCGAAAAGACAGAGGAGGTTAGAAGGGTTGTATTCCCCGAGGATGTACCGATAGGACAGCAAAGGTGCCCGCTAGACAATAGCAAATACTTGCTATAAATGTCCCTAAAAATGTAGGGAATAATGTTGGAAATGATCAGCAAGATATTGTCCATGATGTACCACAAATTCAATAAGAACATATGCCTTTGGAATGACCAAAACCATCTATACAACATGCGATGTGGCTGATTATGTCATGTTGACTGATTGTGGTGAGCCATCACGCTTCCAGGAAGCAATGGAGAGAAAAGACGGTAAGAAATAGCATAAGGCTATGCTGTCATAGATGGAATCTCTCATGAAAAATGGCACTTGGGATTTGGTACATTTGCCTAAAGGGCAAAAAGTGCTACCATGCAAATGGGTTTACAAAATGAAAGTCACTTCTGGTTCTTTGCCAAAAGTACAAGGCACGACTAGTTGCTAAAGGGTACAAGCAAGAACATGGAATTGATTTTGATGAAATCTTTTCTCCTATAGTCAAAATGACTACTTTGCGAATCATTTTGGGCTTGGCTGCATCTAAAGATATGGAACTCATATAAATGGATGTCAAGGCAGTCTTCTTACATGGCGATCTGCATGAGGAGATCTATAAGCAGTAACCTAAGGGTTTTGTTGCAAAGGGAAAAGAGCACATGGTATGTAAACTCAACAAGAGTTTGTATGGGCTGAAACAAGCACCACGGGAATGGTATCATAAATTTAATACATTTATGCAATCTCAAGGATTCCATCACTCTCAAGTTGATCACTACTTATACACCAAGAAGGCAGCAAATGGCAATCTTATTCTCTTGGTTTTGTATGGGGATGACATGCTGATTGCAGGCAGGGATGTTCATGCGTTGGACTCCTTAAAGCAAAGCTTACACAGTAGCTTTGATATGAAGAATCTTGGTGAGGCCAATCACATTCCTGGCAAGCGTATACTCAGAGACAGATCGAAGGGTCTTCTCTATCTGTCACAACAGGAGTATGTTACTAAGATTTTGCAACGTTTCAATATGGAGGGGGGGGGGGGGGGGGGGGGGGGGGGGAAGCCATTGTTGTACCATTGCCTCCACATGTGAAACTTGGTGCAAATGACAATCCTACATATGATGATGGAAAGACTGAGATGGCCAAGATTCCTTGTGCTTCAGCTATTGGTAGCTTGATGAATGCTATGGTTGCTAGACCTCCTGACATTGCATTTACGGTGGGAGTGGTTAGCAGGTACATGGCATATCCTGGCAAAAAGAATTGGAAAGCAATGAAGGATATCATGAGATACCTTAAGGGCACAAAGGATTTGTGTATCTGCTTTGGTAAGCAAAAGTCATCTGTTGTTGGCTTCACATATGCAAACTATGCTGGTCATCCTAACTACAGGAAGTCTACTTCAGGATATGTGTTCACGTTCACAGGGGGAGCAATCTCTTGGATATCCAAGCTGCAAAAGTATGTTGCATTGTCTACTACAAAGGCAGAGTATGTGGCTGCCACTGAGGCATACAAAGAGGCTTTATGACTTTCACGTCTGGTGAGAGAGATTCCATTGTGACAGTCAAAAGTGCTATCATACTAGCACGGAATCCTGTCTTTCACGCAAAGACAAAGTATATACAAATGGTAATCCTACAAACCTTCTCACGAAGGGTCTTCAAGTAGAGCAATTCGCTCATTGCCGCCAGATGATGGGGATTGGATAGTACATACATAGACTTAGCTTATTTTTTTCTCTACATTCAAGCACGTTGCCTTTAGGTGGGAGGTTGTTGGGAATGAAGGCTCACCGTGCCTTTTACAATGTTCGGGTATGCACGCATCCTTACACTTGTACTTTATATATATTATCAAAACCTAAAGTGGTACATCTTGTCATTGTACCAAAAACTTTTGAGTATTGTGCTCTCACTCTTT
Source organism: Lygodium microphyllum (assembly GCF_053477565.2). NCBI lineage: Eukaryota > Viridiplantae > Streptophyta > Polypodiopsida > Schizaeales > Lygodiaceae > Lygodium > Lygodium microphyllum. The sequence goes on along the minus strand of NC_141147.1, from coordinate 21,731,080 downwards.
TCTGCTCGCACTCTCTACTTTGAACTCTACACTAAACCTGATATGCACTCTATCTCGATCCTTCCACATCTGCCATCATGATGTGCACAATAGGTCCTTAAGTCCTATAAATAGGACTCACTATCCTAATTCTAAAGTGCCCCCCCTAGTGCGAATGCACTAGGTCATGTTATAACCATTGATCACACTAGGTCACGTTATAACCATTGTGACCAATTCTACTAGTCCTTATCCAAATGTCTAAGGATGTAACACTCCTTATGCTCTATATGCACTATCTTAAAGTGAAACATGGATAAGAAATTGAACCATATCATGTGCCTCTCAAACAACTTTTCTTGAGTAAAAAAATAAAGCAAAGTCTACTGATCAGTCTGAACAACAAAATCAGCACCTACCAAGTGGTACTTCCATATAGTAGAGCACGAATAATAGCTAAACGTGTACATAAACTTATAGAACTCTACTCTCACAGGTTACCAAATAACCATCCTACATGAGAACGGCACCAACATTATTCACACAAGCATCACACTATACCACAAAAGCTTTTCAAAGATCATCCAGAATCAATACTGAACCCAAAGTAAGCTTTTCCTTCAACTGATTGAAAGGTGCAATCTCTTTTTCAGTAAGAGAGATAATGACTACAAAATGGCAGATGATACTCCTATAGTAAGGACATAACCCGAGGAAATTGCAAACATCATGTAAAATTTGCAAGTTTGGCCAACTACAAATAGTTCCCCAATTTAGTTGAATCCATCCTAATGCAATTAAGACTGAGCACCTCAAAGAGTGAACCTCCTCCAAGAACAACTCTCTCTTTTTCCCATCAAAGTCCAACAAATGCTTGAGAAGTTCATTAAAGACTATAGCTACATGCTTCCTTCCCACAAAGGATCTATGCTAACGAAATATCCTACTGTCATCCAACTGAACCTCAATAAAGCATTCGTAAGCCCAAACAATATCACTAAGAACTCATACAAGCCAATGGCTATCATGAAACCTATCTTATGCACATCTTCTTTTCAGATATGTATCTGATTATACTCACTCTCCAAATCTATTTACTTGAATGTGAGGATGTGTTTGGACACAGTGAATGCAGAGAGAGAAAGTAGAGAAAAAGAAAGAAAGTTATATTAACATCTACAAAAGGCCAAATCGGCCTTTGAAACCAAAATGTTACATCTGAAAAGCCAGGGAAGAGAGAGAGAGATCAACATTCGCAAACAGCCAATGTGGCCTATGAGACAAAACATACACAATCGTCTACTACTTTCTAGAGAGTTCTTGATGTGTCTATAAGTGCCACCTTTTCTAGAGGCTACTAAGTACCATTGCTAACACAGCAGAATACTCTCACATGCCTAAGTTGTCATTCCTATTGCTCTGTCAAACTGTGTTAAACCAGGGTTTCCCATGTGCTTCCAGTGACCACACTGTCATATCCGATGGCCTATGTACAGAGGCATGTACATGATACACACATGCATGTATACTCATGCAAAGTCTTTTTATTAGAACCATGATTTTATAGACACATTTATACAAACAAACACAGACACACCCATATGTACATGCATGTGTGAAAGTGAATAAGTGGTGTCAGGTACAGAAACACAACAAAAACAAATTCTGAACGAGTATGAAAGCAATTACTTGCACAGGTGTGAGATCCAAGGTCAGAAATTTATCTCCATGTCCTTTCTGATGGGCACAACCACACAATAGCATGTTGCCAAGCCACAAAGCAGATCGTGTAACAACCTCAGCTGCATGAGATGAAATAAGACTGTCAATGATCTTGAAATAGATGTCTATACTTGCAAAAAGTTGTACAGACAAACAGAGAAAGTAATGGGGATAAGAGTATAGTTTTACAATAACTGCAATATTGTTTTTCCAGCATAAAAGAGCCAAGAAATGGAACATAACCATACAGCGGCAAATCATCACATATTTTCCAAAACAGATGTTAGCAAAAAGACAAAGTTAACATTAACAAGTTCACAACATGCTGCCACGCATATACTTCCGTAAGGAAACAGCAAACTAGCGTCTTTAGGCTAGCTATCAACATGCCAAGTTACCCCTTCTAGCAAAGAAAGTACTTACCAAACCACTTGGCACATTTTATGACTAAGTTGCAAACAAGTGAAGACCAACTTGGTTTTGTCCTCTTTTCTTCCCATTCATCTTCTTCCTGCTGATCCTAGCAGACGTATGATTTACTCAGCAATGAAGGACAGTTGGCTGACAAAAATGGTTTTCTTTATCATGTAACATGTTAGTTTAGAGGATGAACTTGGTTCTTGAGATATTAACAAAAGAATTGTATTGAGTGTTCTTACATACTCAAGTACAGTGATCTCCAAAAGTATGAGCAAAGCTGCTTAAAGAAAATCTGAATGCAATCTGACCTCTACAGATTTTACCATATAGACGGGTGCTCACAGAGCTTATTCTCCATAAAAGGATAAACATGAACTTAATTCAGCTGCAGAAAATTTAATGTCCTAGGTTGGTCTTTTTTGTGCAGGATGATGTGCACTCGAGTTTGCCTTTGAAAGGATGAAAAAGGAGATTTATCATTGATCATTCTGGTCCAGTATCAGCATTGTACTCCCTTAAAATTGACCCGGGAAATGTCATCTCTCAAGCTAATAAATGAACCTCCATTAAAGAAGCCAAAACACCAGTATACTTACCAATAAATTTGTGTTCCCGCCTTCATTGATGCTCCTTTATCAGCTTACCAACTAAAAAACTAGAAGCATGTTGAGTATAGCTTTATTATATAATGCATTAGCATATGTGAAAACCAGCACTCTTGGTCACAATCATAAGTCGTGATCATTATTCATATACTTTTGCTTCTTACTGCCAGCTAAAACATATCCAATTGTATCGAATAGTTATGTAGTAACTAGCAACTTTCATTCTAATAGTCTCTGTCCTCTTGCATGTTTAACTAGTCTCTGTCCGCTTGATTATCCATCTACTGTAGGAGATGAGAAGCACCACTTCCGCAGCAAGAGAGACCAGAAATAGAGAAAATGAAAGAAGTCCAACTTATTCGTGTCTATAAAAAGTCCCTTCAACCTCGCAAACCATTCTTATCTCATCAACTAGTAAACACATGGTGAGCTCAGACTGCTGCATAATTCCAACCAAATGCCTCTCCAATACATCCAGCATTTGAATGGAAAAGATCAAGTAGAGGTCAGTCTGGGGCATCGGGCACTAGAAGGCAGCATGTGAAGCCAAAGGATCTCTTGGATCTTGAGCTGATGATAGAGCCATATTCATGGTCCATACAGCCATGGGTGTTGTATAGCTTTGAAAGCCAAAACTGGCTTCCCTAGTCCACTAAGCCAATAAAACTGCACTGGATGGCTATGCTTGTAAGGATATATCTATATTTGTTCACAATCAAACAAGTTATAAATGATAATTTCACAAGAGCAGAGACTTGTGAAGAAAACTGCTAGGGTTTGCACTGAGGACACACAGAGTGTACAACCACGATAGAAACACAAAGAGACAGACACAAACATAGAGGGCAAAACTGAAACCCTAAACGCAAAACTCAAAAACTCAAACCCTAGATGCAAAACTCAAAACTCAAACACAAAAACTCAAACACAAACAGAAGAAGGGAGAGAGAGAACACAACTCTAAAGTGAATGAATGCTGTAAATGAATGTAAGAGTGTACAGTGTGCTCAAGGGCAGAGCAATGTCGAAGTGTGACGTCCACAGAAGACGAATCCCAAGTCTGTGACCACCAATCGTAGTGTAGGAATATTGAATAGTGAATGGCAGCAAACTGGTCACCAAAACGCAGCAGTCTGGAGGCTGGAAATTGGTAAACGCAACAGTGTACCACCGATCAAAGGCTGGAAATTGTGCACAATCTGCTTTAAACAGCAGCCTGAAACAGTGTCTGATGTGGCTGGCGATGACTGGATGATCAGATCGCAGCAAATGATGATGTCACCAGTAGCTGACGTCAACATGAATAAAGGCGCCAGCAGCAAGAGCAAAAACAGATGGAGTGGCAGCAATCTTGAGGGCTGGACAACCACATGGGAGGAGGCTGATGGCTGAAATCTACACGTGGAGTGAGAAACTTGCACAGATGGACTTAAGATGTTTTGATCAGCTTGTTATCCCACTGACATTTTGCTTCTAATACATGCGGCAGCAAAAGCAGAGCAATGGGGGTTGCACCAATCGTGGATACACGAAGCCTTTTTATTGATGCCTGCTTATTTAGTCACAAAATATGTATTCAAATAAAAAGAAATAGAAAACCCTTTATTAAGAAATGTTTAATGTTGTTTGATTTTCTTCAAGGGTGCTCCAAAAATTAGGGTTTCCACTACACTCTCTCGAACCGCTCCCTGTTTTAGGGTTTCCACTGAACTCTCTCAAATCGTTCCCCGTTTTAGGGTTTTACTCTCAAATAGCATTTTTTAGTGTGTTTTGGGGCTGTTTAAGAGGCTAATCAGCAAATAATGCATGTTTTAGCTCAACACCCCCTCTCAAGCACAAAACTGAGCCGAAAAGTTAGGCCAACCATTGTGACATTTAGTGACCCCAAGGCATCCCACCCCAAAGCAGCCAGGACATCGAACAAAGGATGCACAGTGGCTGCCCAGTGGCCTACCAAGACTACAAAGGCGATGGTTATCTTACCAAGGAAATCCAAGTAGTCACCCCAAAGAGGACACGGCATCGGACAAAGGGTGCACGTCGGCTGCCCAATGGCCTACCAAGCCCTACAAAGGCACATGAAACTACACGGAACTTTTTTTTTTTTTGAATAAGTAAGGTAAATTTTGATGGGATGCGGCCGATTGAGTAATAGTGACCCAGAAGACGTGAGTAGGTAGGGTACACCCAACACATCACAAAACATTACAAGCTAACCCATCCACTCAGGGTGTTCATGACGAGGAAAAATAGGTGATGAGGTATCCATGCGATGGAGGAGGATGGTGGTGTTGTAACATCTGCCACCGATGGAAACAGCTTAGGATCTGCTCAAGTGGTGCTCTGCGCAAAGTATGCTACATCCTGAAGAATGCTTATACAGCAAATGCCACTTGGACAGTGTCTCTCATGGAAAATTTGTTCACTTGCCCAAGCGCCCTAGTATAAAGATGATGAAATCATGCAATGCAAAGGGTAAAGTACAACAAGGGGGAGAAGTCGATGTCGAAGACAAAGTGCTGAAGCCTGTAGAATACCAAGGAGGGTAGGAATCCCCCTCTCAACCTGGATGCAGATGCCGAAGAAGAAAAAGGAGCCTTAACGAGTCTTTGTATGGTGCCAAGAACCATAAGAAATGAAAGAAGAAAAAGTGGATGCAGTGGATGAAGCACCCCGCTAAAAGAGCAAGGTAGAAGTCACCACCATGATAGCATCGAGAAAGATGCTACACGATCTGCCTCGGTAGGGGAAACCGCCATGCTAGAAGAAGAGCAAGTACTCCTAGGATGATGAAACAATGAAAGAAACGGTGCATATTCCCACGTCTCTAGCCCAGGTAGCACCAAAGCAATCTGCAAGTTAGCCCCAGACTGAAAGACAAAACCTTACAAAAGAGATAAGAATCTGCAAACGCAGAGGTTAGTGGTGAGATGCTCCAAAGCAAAACATAACAGAAAGAAAATCTAACTCAAAAGAAATGCAATGAATGTGTATGTGTGTGAGTAAATGCAGCAGAAGTCAAAAGAATAAAAAAGCTAAGGACAATGAATCCTATGGGCCCGACTCGAGTGTGAAAAATGAATGCTAGACTGACCTAGGGTATCCGAAAGAACCTAGAGACATGCTAGGCTAAGAAGATGGCCACCATTGCGTACGTCCAATAGCAGGGCGCTGCCAAGGGAACGCCTGACGAGGTGGGAAAAAAGGTAAGATAGATACATGAAGTGCAACAGGATCAGAACCTGCAGACCAATCAGCCAATCCCTCAGGGGTAGTGAAAGAGATGGGTTGTTAAGGCTGTACTCGAGCCACATGTCCAGCAGCAACAACAGGTGTTGAAGGAGCAGATGAAGCAAGAGCAGAATGCGTAGCCCCACTGGACTGTACAGCCGCAGCAGTCTGCTGAGGCTTTTTAGATGAAAGACCTTGGGCCTTAGAGCTACACTCCTCGTCCACATGGCCTGCTCTTTGGCAGTGTGTGCAAAACCGGTTTTTTCTTAGGAAGTTGTTGCCAAATAGGTCGAGATTCTTTGGTTCCATCTAAGGAAGAGGAGTCACCCTTTGATTGGCTTACCTTCACATCTTACGAGTTCTTGCCACTGGTGGTTTTCCCTCCCGAAGAAGAGGCAGCCAACCCCCTCTACTCTAAATAAGACTGTGATGAGGATTTCTTGTAGGCTTGATCGTGCAGCCTTGCGTAACGCAAAAACTAGCACTCAAACTCACAGAAGGTTGGCAATCGAGGTTGGGAGATGATGTGTTGAATGAAATTGAAGTATTTTTCGGGCAACTTATTCAAGAATAATCTAACATGATCGTCATCTGACTTTGGAGAGCCAGTAGTGGCAAACTCGGCAAGTAACCGCCTATATTCAGCCAGCTTGACTTTCAAATCATCCCCTTCCTTAATAGAGAACTCTTGAAGCTCAAAGTTGAGATTGATGCGCCGAGTACGAGCCGCATAGCGGTCGAGAAGGTGACTCCCATAGTTTTTCCATACGTGAATCAAACGTCAAACGCAAACGCGTATGAAAGTATGAAACGAGTATGATTCAGACCCTAGACCTGAATCATACGTGACCCTAATTTTTCAACATATTCTTAACAAAATATGAGAAAAATACACAACCAAAAGCAAAACTGAAAACTGCATAATAGAGTCACATCATATATCATGATTCATAATTCATCTGTCATCAACTAATCTACTCATCATCTTCATCATTCATTAAATTTACTCATCAACTAAGTACGTCAGGCAGCAGTATTTCCAAGTAGAGAACTGTGTTTCCCACAGTTTGTGGAGTTCCTCAGGCTGAGTTCAGTCGTTTTCAGTCATCACGATTCCTCAAGAGAGTGTGTTTCAGACTACTTGGATCCAGGGAAAGAGTCGGTAGGTACAAGCGACCACATTCTGTATGCTTTTGTGTAAAGTCGTCAACATTTTTTAAATTAAAAAACGTCAAGTCTAATATGGGGTTTTCAGAAGTCTATTTTTCAGACGTTTACAAACGTCTGAAATTCATTTCAGACGCGTCTGAAAACAACTACGGTGACTCCAATGCTCTGAGGCAAGCGAAAGTGCTGCAACTAAGAGTGAAACTCAAGAAGCAATCCTTGCATCAGCTCAACATTGGTTGTGGCATTGCAAGCTCTCCATTGATGGATGTAATCACGGTGAGCTAGTTGAGGGTCCGACATAGGCTATAGACCAATGACGAGGTCCCAAAGACCCTGAGACTCAAGCACTTGTTGCATGAAATTAGATCAAGTGGTGAAATTTGACCCGTTAAAACGTGTCTTATCAGTAAAGGCATTCTTGACCGTCGCAACAGGAGTGGTAGTGCTCGGAGATGGATAGTGTGAAAAAGTGTAGTGGGGGTAGGATGGGGGTGGAGTACACTTGGGAATGGGCCCCAGAGTGCCCACTAGGCATGTGGATAGTGTGCAAGGTGGATCCATAGGTAGGGATGGGCTGACTAGGCATGGGCATGGTAGCCACATGAGAAACCCAAGGAGATGGGATGGAAACACAGGGAGCAGAAGATGGGAAGCCTTGCGTAGGTGTAACCCAAGGAGAGTGTGAAGACGCACCATAAGCTGAGGAAGGAAACCCCTGCGTATCAGTCATCATTTGAGATGTGAAGTTGGGAATAGTGAGGGGGACGCCCATCATAGTCGACCCAGGAGTTATGGGTGTGCTCATTTGCTGAAAGGTGAGAGGCACGATGTTAAAAGGTGGCATTCCCCCTAACGAAGTACCATGGTGCAAAGAGGTAGAGAATGGGGTGGAGAAGGAAAAGGTGCTAAGAGCCAAGATGGAAGATCCAACCCCTAGGGTGTGTGATGCAAGTGTGGAGTATAATCCAAGGTTTTGGAAAGATGATGAGAGGTGATCAAGGAGTGATATAGAAAATGGTGGGATGGAAGGGAAGTGAGAAGTGTGTGTGATATGCTCAAATAAAATAGAAGCTGTAGATGTACCTGAATTCCATCTGCTTTGTGAGCCTCCTCTATTGAAGTTCACATATGCAAAGCCATCCGGATCCTGTACATCAAAAGAATAAACAGACAAGGGTTTTGATTCATGCAACACAAAAGAATTGTGCAAACCTGACATTGGACCTGGCTGAGATGATGAAGATTGGATCGCCAGACGTTTCGAATGTCGTATGTCCTCCATGATCGAAGAGGTGGCCAGCCTCACCAACCGGTCCGGATGTGGTAGCAAAACTAGTAGGAGGGGTGTAAACATCACCGTACTTGTTGCGATAGTACTCTTCAAAGTCTAGCTTTGTCATGTTAGTGAAATCTGGAATAGGAGTAAAAGAAGGTGAAGGTGAAAGTGGAGTGTTGTCCTCCTCACCGAGTCCATAATGCTGTCTCAGGGCCTCCAATGATGGAGAAGCCTAATAAGACACCATAGGAACTGGAGAATAAGGTATCTGGGACATTGTGATTCGGTTACAAGTCGTATTGTGTGCCTCGCACAAAGGCTAGCTCTCCACAATATCCGCATATATTCTTTACAAGAGCACCGACTCTCATACCATGTGAAGAAAACTGCTAGGATTTGCACTGAGCACACACAGAGTGTATAACCATGACAGAAACACAAAGAGATAGACACAGACACAAAGGGCAAAACCCAAACCCTAAACGCAAAACTCAAAACTCAAACACAGAAACTCAAATACAAACAGAAGAAGGGAGAGAGAGAACACAACTCTAAAGTGAATGAATGTTGTAAATGAATGTAAGAGTGTACACTATGCTCAAGGGCAAAGCAATGTCGAAGTGTGACGTCCACCGGAGATGGATCCCAAGTCTGTGACCACCAGTCGGAGTGTAGGAGTGCTGAATAGCGAATGGCAGCAAGCTGGTCACCAAAATGCAACAGTCTGGAGGTTGGAAATCGGTAAACATAGCAATGTACCGCCGATCAAAGGCTGAAAACTGTGCACAATTTGCTGTAAACAACAAGCCGAAACAGTGTTTGATGTGGCTGGCGATAACTGGATGATCAGATCGCAGCAGATGATGATGTCGCCAGTAGCTGACATCAGCATGGATGAAGGCGCCAACAACAAGAGCAAACACGGATGGAGTGACAGTAGTCTCAATTGCTGGACAGCCATGTGGGAGGAGGCTGATGGCTGAAATCTGCACGTGGAGTGAGAAACCTGCACAGACAGAATGAGGCTGAATGGGGGCAGCTTGTTTATTTATAGATGTGGAAGGGCACCCCAAAAATCACGGTTTCCACTAAACTCTCTCGAACCGCTCCCCGTTTTAGGGTTTTACTCTAAAAGAGCATTTTTTAGTGTGCTTTGGCGTTGTTTAAGAGGCTAATCAACAAGTAATGCATGTTTTAGCTCAACAAGACTTGCTTGAACGGCAAATCATGATAGATTGGTCATTCATTAACCACAAGGTTGTCATGTACGAAAGGTACAGTACGATAAAATACGGTACTAATTGATACCTTATGATTTTATCAGGTACGGTACAATATTAGTACAAAAAAAGAAAACAAAACTTGGTTATTTTGGATTATAGATAATAGAGTACATGTTTAGAGCTAAAATAGCAATGTCACGTGAGTTAATAGGATAAATACATGAGGGTAACAAGGTAAAACCTCATATATAATATGCTACTAGAAGACAAATGGGAGTGTATATGTAATACATCATACAACAAAGCAAAGAGTAGGGTGGATGGACAAAGAGGCTCTTCATTCTTTTGTGTGTGTGTGTGAGAGAGAGAAAGAGAGGCTTGGCAGTTTGGGAAGCGGGGAGAGAGAGAGAGAGAGAGAGAGAGAGGGGGGGGGGGGGGGGGGGGGGGGGAGGGAGGAAGTGATGCTCTTGGAATCGCATATTTATCTTGGAAGTTGGGAGAGAGTCAGAGAAAGAAAGAAAGAAAAAAAGATATATTAACGTCAACATAAGGCCAATGTGGCCTATGAGACAAAATCCAGAGTACATCCATGTCTAATGTCATCTCATCAGTAAGGTAAAGATAGCATTACAAATAAGTGGGTGGCCTATGAAACAATACTGAAAATAACTATATGATGGGACTATACTAGGTTGAACCATGTATAGTGTTATTCCATCAATAGGAAAGGAAAGGAAAGGAAAGGAGAACCATATCTAATAGAACCATGTACAAAAGTGTGGTGGGGGCTATGGGCTGTAGGTGATCTCAAGATCTACACATGATCTCAGCTATGATGTGGTCCCTAACTGCTTCACTGATATGCCTAGTCGTGAGTCTACGATGCTCGTGATAATGGCTCTAATCCAACTGTGGTGTGGCCTCCTCGGACGTGGACCTGGTAGACGGGGTCGTCATGCTCGACTAAGGGAAGTGGCTGTATCCAATGTGACACCACAGTGTGGCCTGTAAGGTGTCTGGCAGGGTGGCTCTGTCTCTGCTAGGTTGGTAGTCTCAATAGGGTCAGCTCTGTAGAAGAAGTCTGCACTGCTCTCTAAGTGTGTCCCTCTGGGTGAGCTGGCCTCCTGTCTCGTAGTAGTGCAGTTCGGCGCCTCTCAAGCTCCAGGAGGAAAAGACCTAGGCATCTCTGGTCCTTGTACTCCATGACGCGACGAAGGGATCCAAATCCATCACGGAAGAGGCAATGGTACCGTCCTCGTATGTCATAGTATATTGTGCATCTGCATATGTAGTGCTCCTCCATCTCAAGCTCTCGACCACAGAGCTGGCAAGTCCTATCCTCTGCTAGGGTATTTGTCCATCTGCCTGTCTCCACCCGAAGTCTATGTGAGCAGGTGCGAATCTGTCCGATAGCAACCCGTACGCTATGGGAGAGATGAGTGTCCATGTATGTTGGCCGAATAGTGAAGCCATCATCAGAGAGACATAAGAAATGACTCCTGTAGAACTCCATCCTTGATCCTAGAGGTAGTGGATGGATCCATGTCCTTGCTGTCTCAATCCTCAGGATATCAGCTCTGATCACCTAGTTCAACTCTGATCGTCTGAGAGAAAGTGTAGGGCAGTCAAGGCTGTAATCCAAAGGTGGAAGACAATCAATATCCAAACCATGTAGGCTCATCCAAGTAGTCATCTGTGAAAACCAATAGTTCTTCTCGCCTCCAACTGCTAGTTGTCTAGATGAGGTTAGTGCCAATCTAGAGTATCTATGGCGTGGAAGTTCCCATAGTCTGTGCCAAAAGGTCACTGCCCTGAAGAGTGCCTCCGTAACTATAGGTGTTGCCCCTAGCTCTGCTCTGACAATGGGATGTGAAGTGGAGGGCTTACTCCTAATCATACGTGCTATCATCATGATCAACGGCCTTTCCAGCTATCCCAACCATCATAATAATCCCTCTCTATTCCAATCTGATCAGTGAGTGGGTTAAGACGCCTGTGGTACAAGCTACAACCCCATACCTCTACTCCATATAGTAATGTAGGTATGACTAGGGTGTCAAACAACCAGAGTTTGATGCAGGGTTCCTGGAACTGTATGTGAGCACATGGACTCTCGAGTGCCCCTAGTGCTGCATATCCACATGCCAAACGTGCCTCTGATGCCCCTCTCAACGAAAAACGTGGGCCAGAGAAGGTGACTCCCAAATAGACATATTCCCTCACATGCTCCAGTATGTCTCCCCCAAATGTGAAATGGTACATAGATCTAGTCACCCATGCTGCTCAGGTATTGAAAACCATGGTTTTGGTCTTCCCAAGGTTCACTATGATGTCTTTATCTCTGCAAAAGATGTGCAAAGCATCTAGATGGCACTACAATCCCTCCGGTGAATCTGAAATGAGAACAATATCATCTGCATAAAGTAATATCGGTATCAGCACCCCTGCCAGACTGGCTCCAACTCCTCCTCCTCGATCTATGTAATCAGACACTTCATCTATGTATAGACCAAACAATGTGGGTGAAAGTAGGCATCCTTGTTTCACTCCTATGGTACTGTCAATCCTCTCTGATAGCCCCCCAGGTGCTCGTACATGACCTGTCTCACTGCCTCATATAATGCATAGACACCCCATCGTATACCCTCTAGAACTCCAATGTCCTGCAATCTCTGCATGATGCGTGTACGAAGCACTATATCAAAAGCTTTGCGGAAGTCTACAAAGCAACAATAAATCCTCTTGTCTAGGGTTCGACCCTCCTCAATAATGGCTCTAAGTGTGAGAATATGGTCCAGCGTGGTATATCCTCGTCTGAAACCTGCATGTCCTTGTGCTCTCTTGCCTTGCATTTCACCCCATTCAATGAGTTCATGCTCCAATATAGATCCATATATATTGGCCAAAGTATGACCGATCGTAATAGTCCTGTAGTTGCTAGGAATCAGGGGATCACCATTTTTAAATAGCGGGATTATAGTATTGTCTGACCAACTCATAGGGAAACGTTCACATACTGATCTATTGAACATATGTGCTAATATGGGTGCTAATATGTCACAAGCATCTGAGAAATGTTCTGCTACTAGTCCATCTTCGTCCTGTGCCCTCCCATTTTGTAATCTATAAATTGCATCCCTAACCATTTTCCATGTGAAGAATGACCATTTTGTTGGTCTACAAGCTTGTGGGGGCTGCATAGGTGCCTGTCCTGGCAGGTTATACAGCTGTCTTCCATAGTCAAGCCACGCATCTAGTGATGTAGTTTGTATGGGGGGCTGTGTTTCATGGAACATCTTCCATGCGCTTTTGTTATCCCGCCCCAAAAATATCTGATATATATCTGCTTCTGCTTTCGCTAAGTAGTCTCGTTTCTCCTTCCACACAAGGCGTTTGAAGAACGCCTTTGCTTGGCGATGTGTATGAGTGCCTAGCTCCACTTCCCTTTGTAGGCGAGCTCGTGTGACTACACACTCATCATCATACCAGCTATTTTGGGGAGCAGTAGATCGTGTGGGTCTACATCACGGCAAGGTGTGTGGGAATGCATACATGGCTGATCCATGTATGGCCTTTACTAAATCCCTTGTACATTCTTCCAACGATCTACTCAAGTCCAATGTATGTAAATTGGTCTGCAGAGAACCACTGTAGACGTGTGAGGTGTCTTCTGTAAAGTAGTACTTGGGATGTTTAGGGAGGCATGGTGTTTCATATTTCATATGTACGCAAGAGAGCATGAGTGTCAAAATAGCATGATCTGCTGCTATGCCAATTGGTCTCTTAGATATCTTAAAGTTTTGGATGTCTAGTATCAATGTTGGTGAACCTATCAAGTAGTCCACAGTACTTGCCCCTCCTTTGTGATTCCAACATGTCAAATTGTCAGATCCTGGCCATTGTGGCAAACCATTAAAGATGGCTAGTCTATGTGCACTTCCCAAAATCAATAGGTGTGTTCCATGGGTACTCGCTTCTTTATCATGGGCTCTCTTGCGTAGGCCTATTTCATCTATGTCGATCTCTTTGAACATGGCATTATCATGCATATAAAAGTCACTCTGTCTATCTCTTGTGCGTGTATTGAAATCTCCTACTAAAAAAAAAAATGTCCCCAATGCTAGCATATCTCATGATATCCTCATGAAGTACATCAAAGGGTGATCCATCTCATGTGACACAGGTAGAATTTGCAGGAGGAAAGTAGCATATTGCGATGAATATATCCCGTGGTCTTCCTGCATGTATCCTAATCCATAAATATCGTGCATCATCATCTCTTTTCACTACTTGCACTATCCCTTTGAGGTCTTCCCGGTATAGTATGGCCACATCTCCAAAACCCCTAGTGCTTCCTAGTTTTCTAGCTTTGGTGTGTTTTTGTGTACATTGCTATATCTATGTTTCGGAAGCTACCTTCAAAGTAACCAGCATCCAAGCGTAGGGCTCCATTACAATTCCATATTGACATCCGAAGTGTCTCATAGGCCTCATACCGTCATGAAGTTCTTTTGTCAGTGATGATGACTCGTCCATCTCTATAGACAGCCCACTTTCCCTCTTTGCGAGCCTCCAATACCTTGGGCATGAGTTCTCTGCAATGCGCCATTTGTGTTGGGGTAAGGTCCTCATCCAAATAAATCTTCTCACCCTTGAGGGCTCTCCTCTTGGAGAGAGAGAGAGAGAGACTTGAAATTACGATAATAAACATAAGGCTTAGGAGTTGGAAGATATTGTGTGGTCTAATCTTCATAGGCCAAAAATAGCATGTTTTTTGTATGAAATGGTACAGATACGTAGCGTACGGTACGGTACGAAACGTATGGAACGAATTAGTCCATACGTAGTAGGAATGCAACTATGATTAACCACCATAGAGTAGCAATCATGTATGCTCCCAAAAACGTAGCTATTACCTACGTATGTAATCTCAAAAGAGGGACACTGTAAGTCCCCCAAAACAGAGGATACAAAATAGAAAAGTTGCAAGCATAAAAGAATAGACAAGGGCCCCGAGGCATGGAAGTATGGGGCGTCGGCCAAACTACAACCTCATGACGCATCAATAGAAGCATCATCATCATCAATATCATCATGAGGAGGATCCTCCTCCCCAGCATCATAGGTTGAAGCACCAAGTGAGCTACACCTTGCATCATGGCAAAAGGACGGTGCATGATCATCCAAATCCTCATCTACAATGGCCTCTTGTAAGTCCTACAATGCAATCAATTACTCATCATCCTTTTCATTCTTTAACATAAAACTCGTAACATAAAATAGTCATTCAATATTTAATGTTTAAATGTTAAATATTTCATGAATCAAGCTTAAATCTATTTAATGTTTAATCATTTAAAATGATTAAGCTTAAAGTGGTTTCTATCAGTTTCAACTTTCTTCGTTAATGAGTAGGATGATAATGAAGAGGATTTGTCTATAGTAATTGAAGACTATGACATGGATGAGGAAGAAAGAGGAACTAAGAGGTGATAATTAGTTGACATCCACTCTCATGTATGGTTTTGCACTTATTTACAATTGTTCTTTCTTTGCAATCAGCATATTAATTATGTGTCAAAATCCTTGTATACATCCAAAAGCCCCTTTGAGCTTACGCCTTTTGTAGAACTCTTTTAAAACTTGGAAATTAGAAAGCCTTGATTTTTAACTTATATTCTAAGTTTTAGCTTCGAAGCACCTAGAGTCTAAGCCAGGTCCCCGCCCCCATCCCCTAATAACATGGCGTTTTCATTTTTCCCTACTGGAAATTTGATGTTTCCATTCCCATTTCCGTTTCCACAAATAGAGAAGAAAGATAACTTTAAAGTGAATGATTCAAAAGTGTAAACAAATGAGTATACAAGATTGTCAAAGGCAAAGCAATCAAGATGATTGGAGAGTGATGTCCACCAAAGATAGATCTTGGGATCCACAACCACCAGCCAAAGCTAAATGTGGAAGGGTAATAAGCTAGAAACCAAAATGTAGCAATTTGGAGGCTGAATCTAGCAAACGCAACACCACCACCACCCAGAGATGATGTCATTTGATCATTGGCAGCAACAGCAAGAGATTGGGCGACAGCTGAGGAAAATTGATTTGATGTAAGGCGGCTGCAAATGCAAAAAATGCAGGCAGCTAGGCAGCAAACAAGGCAACAAGCTGATGACGTCAGTAGCAACAGCAAAATACAGCTTGGATGAAGGCGCTAGGTGGCTTGCAACAACTAGAATCAAGTTGTCTGGTGCTGATGTAAACCGGAAAAGAATGTGAGAATGACAATAATTTGAACTTAGCCAACTAGGTCAATTATCACCATGAAAATCAAAAGATAGAAAGAGAAGGGGATTGAGGTGCAGGGGTTGGGGGGGAGAGAGAGAGAGAGACACTCAATACCATGTTGAGAGGGGAACTAGCCCCTCCCCCCTATACAAGTATTTATTGAAACAAACCACGAATGCCAATGCTTGAACCATATATAAAGGGCTGATTTGCTACAATTCTGAAAATTAGAGATTTGAAACTCTAATTTCTGTATACTCCGAGCAGCAAGCTGATTTTTTTCTTTAGTGCTTGGACTACATCACATGAAAAAGCTTTAGTCATCTCGGCTTTTTAGTCGATCTGATCACCCAACTAAACTTGTAATTTATCTTTGACATCTTTCCATTTGAGTTATCTTCAAAAATAGTAACTTCCTAAATTTTAGGAGTCACCAAATTTAGATTCTGGAGAGCTAAATTATGTAGATTCACCTGTTTATGATTTGTTTCTTTGATCATGAGCACCTCCTTTCGCTTTTTGAAACCACTCATTATATCAACTTCCAATCAATGTTACTATCCACGTGAAAAATTTTAGTCATCTGGGTTTTCTGGTCAATCTGATCACCCGACTAAACTTGTAATTTATCTTGGGCATCTCATCAATGATGACCAAATTATAATTCTAGGGCATTCTAGCCATCAGCCAACCTTGAATAAAAAGACAAACATTTAACCATATTTTGGAACACTTAAATAATATAAATCACCTTTCAAAGTAAATGAGCATCAAATTATTTTGAGTCGTTGAGTCAATAGGTCTTCGTAACAATTGATATACAAAAGGTTGGTTACATCCCTCCCTCTTGAAACCTATCTTGTCCTCAAGACGATTATTAAAGTATTTTTGGTCCTACAGCTTATTCATAAGCTGCAAGTATTTTGGGGTTGTCTTCAAAATACTCTTCTAGCATCCATTTAGAATCTAAACGAGAGTAATTTTTAAATTTCAAAAGGATCTTTCTAGAAATGTTCCTTGCTTGTTTCCTCATCATATGAAAAAAATTTCTCTGGTTGAGGTCTCTCTTCTTTTTCATCTACTTCAAGTGGATCCTCTATTATTGGTTTCAATGCTGGAGGCCCTTGAAAAGGCTGCAAAATATGGATATGAAAAACATTGTGAGTTCTCTAATCTCTCAAAGTTGTAACATGTAACTGACATGAGGACATGTATTTTTGAAACCTCACTTAACATGTGGATTAATTTTTTATCATATGGTTTAAGTAAATGTTGCACATGTGAGGTGTGACCTAGGTGAGAGTAAATTTACAAGCTTGAAACTCGAGAAAATCACTAGATGTCAAAGGCAAAAGTTACTATAGGTTATGCCACACAAGTACTTTGTGGTATCTTATACCAATTGTTAGCCTAGATCATTCATTTGGCCATAAGTGTCAATTGTGACACTAGAGAAGTAATATTTAATGATACCTAACACCAATGTAATGGTCAAAGATGACATAAAGTCGCTCAGAAATAAAAGTTACCTAGACAATTTAATTATTAGCCCATTAGATTATTTTTTTGGGCATTGAAATAATTATTAGATTAATTTTCAGTATTTAGAGACTAGAAAGAGACTTTTAGTACATTCAATCTACAAGAGAGAGGGAGAAGATGCTACTGATCTGATTTGCAGTCATTGGAGGACCTTCTGAGCAACCAGGGGGAAGAGAAGACCAATCAATAGCAAGTGACAGCATCTACAGGCTGTTGAAATAGAGGAGTAAGAGTAAATGACTAATTTTCTTCAGTTCTTCATGAAAAAAGTCTAAGTTTTCTCTCCTCAGCATTATCTCTCATCTCCCAGCCTTTCTATAGCCTTGCTCCGAAGATGACAGCATTGAGATCACTAGAGGTTGAGAAATTTCAGATTTCTCTGTTGTAAATTAAGTTAAAGAAATACTAAAAGAGACGTTAATTTTTCGACCAACAAGATGTCCATTATCCAAGATTATAAGTTAATTTACATTTCTCGGTTTTATAATAAATGTTACTATTGTAACTAGGTTGTAATCAAAGAATTACCACCCATCCACGGAAGGAAGATTGGTTTCATGGTTCCATTGTTGTTTAGTCTAGTTAGGATACCTGGCTTTTACCCAAGCAACCCAAGTTCTGCATCTGCATCCCCGAATGCTTATGGGGCTCAAGGAATAAATGTTGATCATGTAAATGCTTCGTTTGGCGCTGGTTATGATGTAAATTCAGTAAATGCACCCTTTTTGCAGCAGCCAATGTTTACAACTTGACATACAAAAGGGCAGTAAAAGACTATAATGAGGATGGAAAAGCAATGAAGTTTGAGTCCTTCAATGGTACACAAGATGTGACATTAATGTGACATTAAAAGTAATACTTAATGTTACATTAATGTCATAAGTGTGGAATGTGACATTAAAAGGGATATTTAATGTTACATTAAGGTAAATTTAGGGGAACATGCACGAGAATGACCGTCCGGGCTCTTGGGCGCCCGAACGGGTCAAGGGGAGCCTAGAGAGTAAGGGAGTCCAGGAATAGTAGGACTCCAGTAAGTTGACGGCTGGCAAAGAGATAAGATGGAGGGCCAGCACTTATCTAGGCGTAGCTGGGAGGTGAAGAACTCTCGTGCTTCCATCAGTCTGAAGAAATCTATCTCCCGTAATCTAACATTGGTATCAGAGCCTATGTTTCTGATCATTAAGAATCTGTCAGGCCGTCAGTCAAGAAGCGGGCCATCAGTTAGAAGTGTTCTGTTCCGTCGCATGAGAAAGCGTGTCGTTTACCCTGTCCCGTCGCGTGCAGTACTTCCGCCCTGCCCCGTCACATAAGAAAACCGTCACGCGATTTGACGGAGTATTTCCGCCCTGCCCCGTCACATAAGAAAACGGGCCGCGAAGAAAAAATTAAAAGGAGAAGCCACGTCACGTCACATTAATGTGACCATTTCATTGCGGGCAGGAAACGATTACACCATATCAAGGCGACCCGTCTCGTTACGGACAGAAAAGAATAATAATAAAAAAACGTAAGGACCAGGGTCACGAAGACCAACTAGGACCAGGCGAGCAGCCACCAACATCCGCGAGGACCAGGAGTGGAGTCGCCAGCATTCGCGAGGACGAACCAGATCAGAAGTGGAGCTGCCAGTATCAGATTGCTGTTGACAGATAGGACTGCTTCTGAGGCGGATAAGACTGCGACTGCTGCGAGACAGGCAGAAAACTTCATATATAACTGAAGCCACAGCCTGCCATAAAAAATCAGGGAAGTATTTTATCTTGTATGCAAATTTCTTATTTTTGCTTTCCAATTCCAGTGTATTAATGGCGGAAAAAGGGAAAGAAAGGGTAATGGAAAGTCCTAGTTCCGGGGATCAACCTATGGCAGATCCCCATGAACCAGACATACAAGAAGAACAATGGGAAGAATTTTTTGCCACGAGAGAGCAATTTGATGATCTTTCTGCTCGTGTGCAAACTCAAGGGGTTCAAATGGAGTTTTTAACTCAAACACTTACTGAAATAAAATCTCAACTAACTTTATTGTTGGAAAGAGATAAGAATAAAATAGAAATCTCGGATGTCCCATCTTCATCGAAAGATTTAGATGTGACTATGCGAGATCCTAAGGAACCCCAAACCTACCATAAATTGAGGGATAATCCGGTTTTAAAGGATATGAAACCACCTCAATTTTACGGGGAGGAAAAAGGTAGGAATAAAGATACAATCTTTAATTTCCTCCAAAAATGGGAAGATTTACATAAATTAAAAAATACACCACCACATCTCCAAGCACTGGAGGCCAGTTTAACTTTGGGCCCCAAAGCATATAAGTGGTGGCGAACCTTAAAGGAGGCGAATAAAATACCTGAAACTTGGGCTCAATTTGAATCCGTATTTTTAAAAGAATTTCTTCCTGAAAATGAAATGGAAAGAAATTGGGAAGATTGGGATTATGTCAGACAAAAGGGACGACCCCTACTGACATATTTGGAGGAATATCGTGAGATAATCCTCAAACTAGAAGGAATTGATGAATTCCAAAAAACAAGAGGATTCATTAGGAGACTGGATAAAGCCTGTAAAAAGGAAGTAAAACAGAGTTTGCCTAAGACGCTTGAAGAAGCAATTAAATTTGCATTAATTTATGAAGATAGTACGCGTCCAGGTACACTCACCAGTCTCACTGATATGGAGCCCAAGTCTAAGGAATTAGAAACCTCAAAATTTGTGGGCAAATTTAAAAGAAAAATGCCATTTTTCAAAGGTAAAAAACAACCTTTTGAAAAGAAACCATATATGAGGCCAAAGCTAAGTCCTGATGACTTTGATAAGGCCAAAAAACAAAAATTGTGTTTTAATTGCCTATCCCCTAACCATGCTGCTTGGAATTGCCCTCAAAAGAAAAAGGGGGAAGACAAAGAAAAGGACAAGGGCAAGGGAAAAGAAAAACAAATCCATGTAGTGCAGACCTTAGAATTAACGGGCCATGAAAAGTATAAATCTTTAGAGGTCTTGCACATGGATGTACAACATAAGTGTTGTATGTCAACTTCTTTGTGGCAGCCTACCTTTGGGCCACATGATTTACTTAGAGTACATGGATTGATAGCTGGAAAACGGGTTAGAGTCATGATTGATGACTCTGCCACACATAATTTTATAAATTATGCACTTGTCAAAAAATTGAAACTTCCCCAACAAAACAGTGAGCATCAATACGTTGTGCGTATGATGCAAGGCCAAGACAATAAAATATGGGATACAATGGTATCCAATTTGGAAATCGAGATTCAAGGATATAAAGATAAGCTTGATTTCCAAATAATGAACATGGAAAGAGATGACATTGCTCTAGGGAGGGAGTGGCTATGGGGATTGGAACCATCCTTAAAACGTAGCTATCACCATAATACACTGGAATTTGAAAGGGATGGTAAGATTTTTGTCATTCAAGGTGAACATGAAGTATCTGATAATCCTTTGCTGTGTTCTACTGAAGTTCAGAAGCTGATAAAGAAGGAAGTTTGTGAGGTATATATGCTATGGTCTCTTCCTGTACAGAGTACTTTTACTTTCTGTAATATAAAGCAACAATTTTCCTATGTTTGCGAATTGAATGTTAATAATGAATTGAATCGTTTGTTAGATGATTTTAAAGATGTGTTTCCTTCTGATTTACCTAGTGGCCTTCCACCAAATAGGGGTGAAATAAATCATCCAATTGATATAAATAAGGATACACACCCAATTTCAAAACCACCATATAGGTTAAGTGAAACACAGCATCAAGAAGTTGAAAGACAAATTAAGGATTACCTGGATAAAGGGTTTATTCAACCCAGTAATTCACCTTGGGCTTCACCAATTTTATTGGTAAAGAAAAAAGATGGTTCTATGCGACTTTGTGTTGACTATAGAGCACTTAATAAAATAACGGTGAAGAATAAATTTCCTATGCCCAGAATGGAAGATCTTTTTGATCAATTGCAAGGGGCAAAATTCTTCACAAAGATAGACTTAAGATCAGGTTATCACCAAATAAGAATTAAGGCACAAGATATTTCCAAAACGGCATTTCGTACTAGATACGGGCATTATGATTTTTTGGTGATGCCTTTTGGACTCACTAATGCACCAGCTACCTTTATGAAGCTGATGAATAGTGTTTTACCGCCCTATCTAGGACATTTTGTAGTAGTCTTTTTGGATGATATCTTGATCTTTAGTAAATCAAGAGAAGAACATTTGGAACACTTATTATTAGTATTCCAACTGTTAAGAACACGTTCCCTTTATGCAAAGAAAACTAAATGTAAATTCTTTGCACAAGAGGTCAAATATTTAGGGCATATAATCTCGAAAGAGGCAATCAACATGGATCCAGAAAAAGTAAGGGCAATTATTGAATGGCCACCTCCACGGAACCTGGAAGAGCTGCAATTATTGAATGGCCATCTCCACGGAACCTGGAAGAGCTGCAGATCTTCCTAGGTTTATCTGGATTTTATCGTAGATTCATTCGAGATTATGCCAAAACAGCTATTCCAATGACAGACCAACTTAAAGGGAAAGGGAAAAGTTTTAATTGGGGAACAGACCAAAATGAAAGTTTTCAAAAACTTAAGGTAGCTATTGCTACAGCTCCAGTATTATTAATAGTGGATCCCAATAAACCATTTGTGGTTGAAGCTGATGCCAGTGACAAGGCAATAGGCGCGGTCTTATTACAAGAAGGTCGACCAGTTGCTTTTGAAAGCAAGAAATTAGATCGTGCAAAACAGAATTATTCTGTTTATGAGAGGGAGCTGTATGCAATAGTACATGCAATGAAGAAATGGAGGCATTATTTGTATGGTGCCAAACTTTTGATTTTATCGGATCATGAAAGCATTAAGTGGCTTAATGATCAACCAGATTTACATGGGCGTAAAGCCAGATGGGCCGAACTCCTCCAAGAGTTCGACTATGAAATAAGATATAGAAAAGGAAAGTATAATATAGTAGCTGATGCACTCAGCAGAATGCCCATCATTAATGAATTGAGTTTTACTCAGTTCACTTCCAGCTTGCTTGAATCTTTAAAAGGGAAATGCCAGGTTGATCCGGCATATTCCAACATATGGGAAGCAATAAAAAATGGGGATCCAAATGAAAGTGCTTCTACTAAGGAAGGAATATCTGAAGATGTTCAACTAGGAAATGGAGCATCAGGGGTTGCTCAAACTAGATTCAAGTGGAAGAATTTTACCATTGATAATGGTTATTTACTCTACAAGGGTAGGGTATGTGTCCCGAAAGATATAGAAATAAGGCGCCAGATACTCTTTGAGTGTCATGATACCCCTAGTGCGGGACATCTAGGAGTTAATAAGACTTATAGTCTTATTAAAAGGCAGTTCTATTGGCCTGGAATGAATAAGGACGTCCTTGACTATGTGGTCAAATGTAATAAATGCCAGGTTAATAAAGCTGAAAAATTAAAAATGGGAGGACTTCTCCATCCATTAGAAATTCCTTCGGGAAAATGGGAGAGTATCTCCATGGATTTTATTGTTGCTTTACCTAGAACACAGAGGGGGCACGACTCTGTGTGGGTAATTGTGGATAGGTTAACCAAAATGGCTAGGTTTATTCCAACTTCAACTGATGTTAAAACACCAGAATTGGCTAGGTTGTTCGTAGAGAACATATACCGATTGTATGGCCTTCCGGCAAATATAGTTTCTGATCGGGATAGAAAATTTGATAGCCATTTTTGGCGTGCGGTATTTAGAAAATTGGATACTAAACTTAGCATGAGTACGGCGGATCATCCGCAAACAGATGGGCAAACTGAAAGGGTTAACCAAATTCTTGAAGATATGCTTAGGGCATATGTAAGCAAAAGGCAAACTAATTGGGAAGAGTATTTACCGATAGCAGAGTTTGCATATAACAGTGCCAAACACTCTTCCACTGGATATAGTCCATTTATGTTGATGTATGGGTTTCAGCCCAGAGCTCCTTTTGCAGTAGGACTGCATAAGGAAAAGGTTCAAGCAGCTAAAGACTTTTTGGAGGATATGAATAATATGTTAAAATTTGCTCAAGAAAATATTAAAAAGGCTCAAAGTCGAGCTAGAGCATATGCAGATCCTCACCGAAGAGACATCTCCTTTGAAGAAGGAGAATTGGTCTATCTTAAGGTGCCTGAACAAACTAAAACTATGAAAAAGGGACATTGTCCAAAGCTTTCACCAAGGTATTGTGGTCCTTTCATAATACTTAAAAGGGTGGGAGAATTGGCTTACAAGCTCCAACTACCTGCTGGTAGTAAAATACATCCAGTTTTTCATGTAAGCAAACTAAGGAAGAAGCTGGGTGATTTGGATAATCTAATCTTAAATGATGATATTGAGGAGTTATTCTATGACCAATCTAATCCACATGAACCAGAAAAAATATTAAATGTTCGTAATAGACGAACGAGGAATACTATTTATCAAGAATGTTTGGTTAAGTGGAAAGATTGTTCAGAGGAAAGCTCAACATGGGAGCGAGTAAGTACTTTAAAGAAAAGGTTTCCCGATTTACAGTTAGACCTTCCAAATATCGTTTTCGAGGACGAAACCGATTCTTAAGGGGAAGGAAATGTGACATTAATGTGACATTAAAAGTAATACTTAATGTTACATTAATGTCATAAGTGTGGAATGTGACATTAAAAGGGATATTTAATGTTACATTAAGGTAAATTTAGGGGAACATGCACGAGAATGACCGTCCGGGCTCTTGGGCGCCCGAACGGGGTCAAGGGGAGCCTAGAGAGTAAGGGAGTCCAGGAATAGTAGGACTCCAGCAAGTTGACAGCTGGCAAAGAGATAAGATGGAGAGCCAGCACTTATTTAGGCGTGGCTGGGAGGTGAAGAACTCTCGTGCTTCCATCAGTCTGAAGAAATCTATCTCCCGTAATCTAACACAAGATAGGCTAAAAGCTTTGACTTTCATTTAACAATTTGATGTAGCCTATTCAAGGAGGGAACTTCACCAAGTCCTCAAAGATTCAAAAGGCGGTCACTTTTTTATGAGGAAATGCATTATAATGGTGGTCCACTCTTTTGATATAAGGTAGAGCACCATCGACGTGGGAATTCAAGCAAATATTTGCATCAAATTGATTAGCAAATACTTTTGAGGTGGACATCATGACAACTTGGAATAAGTTGGATGCTAAGGAATGTAAGAATTTGAAGTAATATAATAAGAAATTTTGGGATGTACTATTGCCTATTGCTTCTTATTGCCCGGTACCCCTTCATGAGCAAGTGGAAAAATATGTTTGCGGGCTGCCCAAAGGAATCAAGGATTTTTGCATTAAATCCACCGTGTCTAGTATATCTTAGCTCATAGAGACTACTGCTACAGCCAATATTTTGTTGCGTGAAAAAGATTCAAGCTTCCTAAAGAGTGGGGAGAAGCCGAATAAAAGTTGTTTAAGGCTAAGAAAAGAGGAAAATTTGAAAATCGGACTAAAAAGAGGCCAAAACAGCACTACATTTCACTTGCTTTTTTGTGGCTAACCGACCCATATTCTTGGGCCCCTCTAGAGCTAGCAAATTCAAAAATTTTGGCATTCCTTTTCAACCAATAGCTTCCCCCTCCACTATTAGTCACTCAAATACTCATCCTTCAACACAACTGCTTCAATCTAAAGAGAGGGAGATTTGCCGTTGACTCACTGCCCATACCTTTATACTAACTTCTAGCTTTGATATATGGATTCCATTTCCTGAGCATATTCTCTTTAAGCTCTTGTGTTCTTACAATGTTCCTTATTGTTCATTGTATTCTGCAATCTATTACAGTAGTGTCTCTTTGCTTCCATTGCTCCACAATTCCCTGGCAATATTATGGCTTACACATGCATCTCTGAGTTATAAGAAATCTTAAAAGCTCTCTAATAGGTAGCACTTTAAAAACCACAAATCCCAACAAATCAAAGGGTCAAAACTATACAAAAACATTATCATCCCTACAAGTTGTGATCCCTCATCTTTCCCCCATTGCCATGAATCACAAAGTTATAAGCCAGCCCATAGCTCTCTAATATCTAGATCAACTAAAGTGGCACAAAGTCTCTTTGCCAGACCTCTTCAATCAAGCAGCCTAGACAAGAACCTTTCAAGAAAACTCAAAATGACCCATGATCAAGCTAAGTAATGCATAAGATTAGACCAATGTCAAGACCATGATAGGTGTCCCTAGTGGCCACCCAAAGCAATAGGCATAACTTAAAGCTCATGATCTCATTGTAATGAGTCCGACTACAAGGCTACAATCAACCACTTTCCTCTTCTCTTGTTTTCCACACACATACATTTAGTAATGAGCCCAACAACAAGGCTACAATCAACCACTTTTCTCTTCTCTTGTTTTTCGCACACCTACATTCAGCCCCTTTGCTTTTGTAACATTCTCATATGTGCATTGTCGCTACCTATTGTTGGAACAATTATCTGGACAATAACTTGCTTATTGAAATTACTTTTTTCCACACTAGATCCATCCATGTCAACTACACATTCTCAAGGTCATTGTAGATTGTTTGTCAACATCTGCGTTGTGACAATCTTCAAAATTGACCGTGCTAAATTCAAACTGAAACAGTATGCCCGTGGCAGGGAATGTGAAACTTGATGAAGCATTTTCCTGCTAAACCAGTATTGAATGCAACTCTAGAGATCGTCTTCAAAGCCTTCTCCAAAGGATGCAGCATGCTGCCAAGCCAGGCCGTACACAAGAATCTAATACTTCTACAGGTTGGCCCACTAGCACGGATTGCAGGAACGTTGGTCGGTCTCAGCGTTTCTTTCCTTTATGAAGTATTTTCAAAATCTCCAACATGCTGCTTCGGACCTGCTGTCACTCAAATGCCTCCTTTCAAAGGATCAACCGCACATGCCAGGCATTGCGTTAAGCCTTCAATGTAGTGAAAGATACACTCTACGCACACGGGATTTGCCCCTGATTCTCGCAGTGGCATGCTAAATGCGACCAATCCAAATGCATCAACCAAAACAGGCTGCGTCATTCGAGAAAAGGTATGAGACTTGCTGAACACCGACTACCACAACGACTGAAATGTTCGGCCATAGGGTGAAGCCTTGACCCCGCCAGGCAAACACGTAAAGAAAACCTACACATAAACAGCTAATTTTTGAATTTAGATAACAGAGAAGATAACAAAGAGCGATGGCAACTTACTGTGATGAAGGAAAGCAGGGGCGCGCTCAAAGAATCAGCGTCAGCAAGAGCTTCTTCGTGGAGGAGTTGTTGATGTTGTTGCCTCCTCCTGAGGCCGCCTGAGGACATGGTTCATGTGGCTGGACGGAGGGGAGCAAGGAAGAATCTCTATTGTCGGTGAGAGGGAAGGAAGGGAAGGTGTGGATCGGGGAGGGGGCCGGTGGCTGGCTACGGCAAGCATGGTGGCGGGGGAGGGGAAGAAGGCATGGCGGAGGAGGCTTGGGGATTGTAAGGAGAAGGGAACGGGGATGGAGGAAGGAGCGAGAAGATCGAGAAGGAGGGAGGGAGGAAGGCAAGCAGGAAGGCAGGCACCAGAAAGGCAGCGCGAGAGAGAGAGAGAGAGAGAGAGAGAGAGAATAAACCTCTCCCAAAAAGGGGAGGGCCTTGATGATGTAAAATTAGCCTGCAGGAGGACTGGATTCGGCTTTGGTGTTTTGCTGTTGGATCCCTGCCCCTGCAGGCACCGGGTCCCCTTCACCCAAGCATCAGCCCCCCAAGCGGGGCTTCACACACGAGTTCTCCATTACTACTAACAAGCCTTTCGCACAAGGCGTAGTTAGCATTTAACGAGCAATGTTTGCTCCACACTTATGTGGTCCACATCACCTTCCTTCGTTATCAGAATTAAACCCATGGTTTGTAACTCGACCATCCATCACTGCTCCTATAGTAGGAACCCAGTCCCCTTACACCCAAGCATCAGCCATCCAAACGCACTTTCACATGTGAGTTCTCCGTTACTAATAACAAGCATTTCACATAAGGCATGGTTGGCTTTTAACAAGCAATGTTTGCTCCACGCGTACGTGGTCAACATCACTTTCCCTCTTTATCACAACTAAGCCCATGGTTTGTAACTCAACCATAGATTCCTTCACACAAGGTGTGGTTAGCTTTTAACAAGCAACAGTTGCTCCACACATATGTGGCCAATGTCACTTTCCCTCTTTATCAGAAGTAAGCCCATGGTTTGTAACTCAACCACAGATCCCTACCCCTCT
The DNA here is from genome assembly GCF_053477565.2 of Lygodium microphyllum. Classification (NCBI taxonomy): domain Eukaryota; kingdom Viridiplantae; phylum Streptophyta; class Polypodiopsida; order Schizaeales; family Lygodiaceae; genus Lygodium; species Lygodium microphyllum. Next base: position 21,703,354 of record NC_141147.1, on the reverse strand, counting down.
AGGCATTCGGTCCCATCCACCCAAGCAAGTTTTCACACACAAGTTCTCCATAACTAATAACACAAGGCACATTTAATGAGCAACATTTGCTCCATATGTATGTGGTCGACATCACTTTCCCTCTTTATTGAAATTAAGCCCATGGTTTATAACTTGACCAAAAGAGGCAAAGTCTGCCTACTTGTGTCTATTGAACTACTCACTATTGACTGTTAGTTCTCTTATCTCATGATTTTTCCTTAGACTACCTTTGGTGACAAAAGCAAGCCGACAAATTGGATCAAATTTTATGGGGGAACATGCAGACGTAGTCATAGGCATTAGTTCACCATTTAAACTCATCATACATGTGAAAATCCTCTAAATGCAACTTAATTTCAAATATGCCTTGAGAAATCTAGAACCAATGTTCACAAAAACTAAGGTTTAATGTAAACGAAATGCCAAAATTCGAAATGCCTTCAAAATTGAAAGAAGTTAGTTTGAAACCTTGGACTCTAAGACATCCTTAGTTACAAAAGTTAGTTTGAAACCTTGAACTTTAGGAAATTCTTAGTTACAAAAATAGCAAACGTGATTTGATTTAAAAATTCCTCCAAAATCTTGAGGTAAATGTGTTTGCATTTGCTATCACTAACTTTTTTTGTGAAATGCTAGTTTGAAATCACCTTTGCAAACTATTACATCCTATTGTGCGGTGACTAGTGTCATAATGATGGGAAAACAGGGAGATATATAGAAAATCCATAAGTCACTAATGTGAGGATGAGAGGAAAACTATCTAGTTGACATTTTTTGTGACGTTTTTTCATATGATTAAAGGTACCACACAATGCCCCAACACGTTGACAAGTCTTGAGTTATCCATCGAGCTTGAACTCAAGACTTTATCAAACTTGCACAACCATTTTACCAATCAACCTACACATTGTTGGTGAAACTATCAAGTTAACTTTTGCTACTTAGAAAGCTTTGCCAAAGGAACAGAGTCACCTATTTTTTGCAAGATTCTTTCTCAAACTCACCCAGCATGAAGGGAAACAAAGTAACAAGGTTTTTTTTGTTTTCCTTTTCAAACTCACCATGGGGATTGGGCTTTTTTAAAAATTCTATAAATAGTCATTAGAAACTAGAAGCATAATTTCATATGTAGTGCCATTCACATGTAAGGGTAACCTAAAGTAAAGGGATCAATACTTTTACCACCCTCAAAAATTTCTAAAATGTCGGATCTAGAGCATGGCAGGAGCTATGGAGGTTGGAAGATGAAGATTAAAATCATCTTGACATGGACAATGAGTAGACAACTATTACACAAGTGAATTGGGTTCCAAGTTGGAGGCTTGGACTCATAAAGACAATCTTGTGTATTGGACTGACAATGACACTAACTAAAAGAGGAAAGCATCATGATATTGTATTCATCATTATGAAAGTGATAGTCAAGTACAATGCTTTATAGAAGTTGGGTTGTTCCACTCTCCTCACTGTGCATATGGGATTCAGGACATCTCTTCCTAGAGCATACATCATTTGTCTATTTCTCAACACCCCCCCTCATATGATGAGTCCCTACACTTGCTGGCTTTTGCCCCCCTACATGGTGACATGGCCTAGGAAACTATCTCATAGGTAGCCTAGTCAACTTAAAGCTTGAAACTTTACATCTTTGGCAAGGGTTTTTACAAAGCAAATCCACTAAGGGAAAAATAGAGATCCACTATGGGAAAAACATATGAAAGATACGATGAAAATTCTTTAGAACAATTTATTAGAGTTGTTGATGGTAGTGGAAGCTTCTTCTTCTTCTTCATGAACTAGTTCTGGTGGTGATCATTTTGCATCTGTTGTGCTCTTTTCTTATGGAAACATCCACAGGCTATATGGCCAGTCTTGCCATAGTAATGACATATAATTCGATCCTTGTTGTTGTTGGTGTTGAGTCCTTGACCACGGCCTCTTGCTCCATAAGTGCCCTTGGTGTACAAGAGATTGTTGTTGGTGGTGTGTTCCTTTGCATCCTTGCTTTTAACTTTGCTTTCTCCATTAAGTAGTGAATGCTCAATATCTTTAAGTGAGAGACTTGGAACATTACTTAGGGTGGATACAAGATTCTCATATGGATTCTTATTTACACTTGTAAGCAGTACAACTATTGCTTCATCTTCATCAATATTCTTCTTAAGAGTTGCAAGCTGGGTTTTTAAGCTCTTGAACTTGTTAATGTGTATGGTCATAGAAGTACTATCTTTTATATCCAGTTTATAAAACTGCATGAGTAATTTTACCTTTGAATTATTTGCTTGGGTACCAATATCTTTTCAAGTTCCTCCCAAGTAGTTCTAGCATATTTGATGCCAAAGATTTGGTATAGCGCGTCATTACTTAGTCCCTAGGCAATGATGCCTAGTGCCTTGTTATTCATCTTCTTCCGTTATTTGGTTTTGGGTGGAGCTATTACAAGGATCCTGCTTTCTGAATCTTCTTTCCCACCATCTGCATCATTTTCATCATCTTCAAAGCGATCCCAGAGGTCTTTCCTCATGAGGTGGTACATGGTCTTTTCCTTCCATGCACGGAAGCCTTCTCCATTGAACTTTGCTATTTGTTCAAGCTCTGCCATTTTTTATCAGCAGCAAATCAGCCAACAAAAGAGTTGTACTTCAATGTGTCAAGATACACAATATGATTTGTGTTCAACAAAATATTTAACTCATCAAACACTACCAAGGCCTTTTGTTGATAAGTAGAGTGACAAGCTAATTATCACATTTCATGACTCAAATGGCTTACATGGAATCTAGTAGATAGCAAAAGCGCAAATCCAAGTCATGCAACATTCTTGTCCATCCATGCAAAGTTAACAAATCCTGCAATTGTAAAGTCAACTACATCCTACCTTTTTCCTAATAGTTGTTTCTTCCTACACTATTGTTTCCTATTGCATGCTTGCCATGTGAATAATGGAATCTCCATAATCATTAGAATCTACCTTAATATGAATCTAGATAAAAGAGTGGGTTATAGTAAATACACCCTTTTACCCTAGGTTATAGTTGTGCTAGTAATATGACCATCATTGATAGTTATAATGTCATGGAGGGTAGCATAGTTCACAATGCCTTGACTTTTTAAACCACAATTACATCTATCATTTTTCCATTCGCTTCACAAAGTGAGCTCCGTAGGCTATAGCCAAATGTTGCTTAGCCAATTATAGAGGAACTTTTGATCCATAATTGACATGTGTTGATTGATTAGACTACACTAGGGGTTATTAGTTTTGGTGACTTGCCTTTTACTAGCACAACTATCCTATTACACCATAACTCCACTTATAACAATTTAAGGTGCATGAAGCATGGTGCCATTCATAGTCCAAATATTCTCAATCTACATTAATTGAGAAAAGAAGAGAATTCTACACAAATCTATATGTCCACCTCGTTGATTGCAAGTGGCATAAGTGAAGCTTATTATATATCAAATTGAGAGTAATGTCTACACAACCCTGCCTTTCAATAGATGTGAACTAGGATAGCATGTTTAGAACAATCGATTGTTGGCACCTCACAATTGCATTTTAATATGAGCACAATTGTTGAAGTGGTAAGACTTGACTAACTAAAGTGATAATGACATAAAGACAAAGATGAACAACACAAGATACATATTTATGTGACTTTATGGTCTTATCTTTTAAACTACTTTCTTCCTTAGCTTTCATCACATGATTGATGCCCACAAGTTAGGTATAATGCATGACATCCATCTGATATCAACCAAAAGAAATATGTTCCTTGACTGATTACATGGCAAGCCATGAGAGAGAAGTACTTTACGACTCAAGATTGGCCAGTTTAAAGGAGATTAATTAGATGCAATGGTTCAACATAAGAGAAGCATGAGAAGAGCAGATTGTGACCAAGCTTGGAGTTACTTTTACTTATTCCACATGACATACAAAGTTCAACACAAATAAATTTGCTACAAATTTGAGGTTGCAATCAAGAAAATCCCCTTTTTTTTCCAATCATCCAATCGATATAATAGCTACCATGCATTGTTACATCTATCTAAAGCACAACAATGCAACAAATTTACCATGCTGTTTGGGACATACTCTTGTTCACACAACAATACATCAAGCAACTTATAGTGATTGTCATCAAACCCTTCACTATACAATTGTAGGTAATCAATCAAAATTTGAGAGAACAAAAATAGAGCAAAGAGAAATTGAGACAAGCATGCATGACAAGAGAATGAGTGCAATCTTCCCCATGTAAGAGTGAGTGCCCCCCTCATGCATGTATTTATGGATTTTTATTTATTATATTTTTGTTAATAATTAAAAACATCCTTTTAGAATTTTTGCTTTCCTTGCATGAACAGTATGCTTGTTCTAATAAATTTCTAAAATCTAACTTTATAAAAATAATGCACTATCCTTAGGTGATAATACAAAGTCATAATAATAAGTAGTAATTTCACAAATAATTTGCTCCATTTATAAATACCAAAATAGTTGTATTTGCATAACTCCTTTTAATAATCTACTCACCAAAAACACGAAACATTAGAATTCCCTACCATCTATTAGGGCATAATGCAACCTGAGTTACATGTGTGGGCAACATGTAGCAAGTCGCTATTATACAACGAATAGATGGGTCAAAATGTGGAAAAAAAAGTAATAAATAACATTATTTCTATAGCAATAAAATTCACTATCATAACATTCATCTACCCTAATAACATTGCTTAATAAATAGACAAATCGCTCAAGGACGCATGTGTCGCTCATATAGCGAGTTCCTATCTAATCAAGTGCTTTAACATGCCTTTGCTTAAAGTAATTATTTGCCACATAATGAAACTTGATAGGTTGTGCATTAAATAAAATAACTAGTTAATTATATAACAATTTATTATTTGATCTAGTGTATTGAGATTCTTTGCTCCTAAAGCCATTCAAAAAATATGAATTACAAGTCACTCATACCAAGTTGCCCCTTAAAAATGAAAATATATATAGTGAGTTAAACTACAAATTGGAAGCCAATTTGTGTAACCCAACATGCACACACACATATGCATGCATTCTTTTCTTTCTTTTAAAAAATATTTATGCATTTGTATTAATCATTGAATTGGCTTGAAAGTAAACTAAACCTAGTTGTTTTTTAAGATGCTTCATTAGCCTAGATTAAACTTGTAACGAGGATATGTCTCTTATAAAGCATGCAAACCCAAGATCTTAATTACAGCTGCTATTCTTACTTATGGTTATCTTACCAACTACTTGATAGTAATAGTGCTATTCTTACTTATGGTTATCTTACCAAAGCCAATTTATAAAAGCATGATAGATAAAAACAACGAAGCTATCAAATTATGTAGGAAATGGTGATGCCTTTGAAGAATTTGGATAGCAATAAATGACCACTTAACATAATAACATAACCACACTAAAACAATGCCATCAACTACATTACTCCTAGAACCAAAAATTCGCAAAGATAATCATTTGATCTTCGATTTGAGGTCCATTTGTTGGGAAGTTGTATGCTCCATATACACATTGAAAAGGACCAACCTTTACACCAACTTTATTCCTTTCCCTTCTACATCACAACTCACATGGGATGCAGATCGATAAAGGAAAGTACGTATGTTGACAATCAATACTAGCTTACAAAAGTACAAGGTTATAAATCCACTAGTAAACATGCACCCTATGGATGTACATGCATACATAGAGACAAGCTCATGCATGTGCATGCACACACAATTCTACATTGGCAACCTACTATTAGCTAAGGGGATCAACTTTGTATGTCAAACTAAAAGGTTGTATACCTAGGTAACTGCTGCTAGGCTTTCTATCAATGCATAGGGTAAAGTGCCCAATAAATTGTCATCTACCAATCCTCCATTATAACTTTTTTCCCCAAGTGAGTTCCATAAAGATTTTTTAATAGTTAAACTATTTCTATCATATGGAGCTCAAAGAAAAAAAAATGGGGCATTTTGATATTTTTATCAAGTAGCCCTAGTTATAAAATAGTGATAGTGAGGGGCCAATGGAGTGACACTCAAGGATGCATTGCTTTAAGGTTTTAAACATTTTGAAATATAAATAAATTTACATGGCTCGATTGTTTGACTCACATTAAACTCGTCCATAAATTAAAAAATTTGATATCATAATATCAAGTAGCTAAAAAAGTCGCATCTTCTTTGCAGAATTGTCACTCAATAGGAGCATGGTGCATTTTCCTTTTGGGGGTGTCACTTTATTAGCCCCTTTACCCTAAGGGTAGGAAAACTTTCTTTGTTGTATGCTCTCAAATAGATAGATATCTACGAATGTAAGGTAGTATTTTGTGTAAAGAGTAAACAATTTTGCAAATTGTTCAATGCTACAATGATTAGCCACCTCAAGTAGAATAGCTTTATATGCAGCTAGAACTTGGCATTTTTTTCCTACTAGTTTAAAACTTATGTGAACATTGAGAATAACTTCCTTGAGGAGGACCCATAAATGTCCTTAGACACTATGATTGAACAACTTAAACTATCAAAAGAAGAAAGGGAAAAAACTCGCTAATTTGAAAAAAGGGCAAAAAATGGGCCAATAAAATATTGATTACGAGCATGTGACATTAGACCATAACATTTCTATGCTATCAAAACAAACAATTCTTAAAAAGCCATCTTAATTTGTTGGCCCTTTTGGTGTGTGTCATATTGTAGCAATATCATGTGATAAAAATTAAGTGGTATTCCTTAATTGATATTGCCCTCCTCCTTCTTGTAAGGCCTTGAATAGATTTTGATTGTCTCCAATGAGAGCTATAAATAACATTTTTCTCTAATACAGATGCATTTGAGTGTTAATAGGCTTTTTAAGATAAGCTCATCCATTGTGAGCATTTTGGTGTGTTATGGTAACATTAGGTGGAAAGTTTGTTTGAAAAATGTGAACTTTGATTGATATTATAATTAAGATCAAGAGAAATAATGTTTTACATTTCTCATATTAAATTTTGAGCTTAGTTAATTCTTTGTGTGTGTGCGCATGTTGCACGCATGCACGAGGTATGGTGTATGCATGCACACATGCGTGTGTGTTTTTGCATGAGTTTTTTCTTTTTTGACACACACATGAAGGGAAGATATACTTGTACAACATATGTTTGTCCCTTTGTAGAAGTCTAATATCTCATGTCTATGCATGTTTGGGAAGCTAATAAAGTGTATGGATATATGATTTTCAATGCACATGAGTCCATTGAGAAAAGTTTAATGAAATCAATTCTATCGAGATATTCTCATTGTCAATGTTGAGACACACACAAACACCAACAATGGAATAGAAGTCATAATGATTAATGATACCTTTTGACCATAAGAACATGAAGAAATATGGCAAGAGATCACGTTTATTGTGATAAATCAACAAACTTCAAACATTATGCGCATCATGATGTTCACATTCTCAATAAACAAATGACACAAATATTTGTGAGGTTATGTTTACTGTAACACTTTTAGAATGATTTGGTAGCAAACCCAAGTTGGGTAGATTTGCCTCAATGTCATTGTAGCATGAAGAATCAAAGTTTAGGTGTGATGTTTACATGTTTCTACAAATATTTTAAAACCAAAGCAAAGGAGGGTGTCACACTATCGCTCACACATGAGCTAAACATACTCCAAAGTGGAATTATTTGACAAGAAGTTGTTTGTAAAACACAAAGTTCCAAGAAGCTATTTTCTACCATTCTTAGAATGATAGCAATATTTATTGGTGGAACAAGAATTGAAGTTGTAATCTTCCTTTTTACATGTAAAATAAGAATACTGACTCTTATTTGAGTGGGACTTCATCATGTTGTAGTCTCTATTTGTCCATCAAAGCACCATAGAGTATTGGGCTACAATATACATAATTGACTCGTCTCCTCAATTACCATGATTAACGTATTTCTCTCTCTATATTCAATTTATCTTTTTAAGATAGTGCTACCTAATGAGCTAGGAATGACCATAACCAATCTATAATCATTGATTTGCATCTCTTGTTTATCATGTACTTGAATTGACTTAGTTTCAAAGAGCAAAGATAGCATGTATATTCGGAATGTTCTCCTATAAGCACTATGAGCAATAAAGTTGCACTCCCCTACCCCCTTTCATGACTTGACAAACATGTTCTAAATCCCCCCTTTCATGACTTGACAAACAAGATCTAATTTTTTTCCAGAAAGCAAACAAATTATGAGGATAGATGCCTTTGAAATTAAAATATTTTATATCCTTGCTTTATCTTTCCCCTTACAACTGTC